>NC_064614.1:612177319-612802319 GCF_023898315.1 Schistocerca nitens | reverse complement strand
GAGTAGTATTTCCCACAAGTATCATATTCTGTTTTATAAACCCCTGATTTTGTAAATTGGTTAGTATTATTGTAACTGTGTATTAATCTGTTAGCTAGGGTGTTATTCGTCAGCTTCCACACGAGTAGCTGGCCGCGATGGCCGTGCGGTTCTATGCACTTCAGTCCAGAACCGCGTGACTGCTACGGTCGCAGGTTCGAATCCTCCCTTGGGCATGGATGTGTGTGGTGTCCTTAGTTAGGTTTAAGTAGTTCTACGTTCTAGGGGAATGATGACCTCAGATGTTGAGTCCCATAGTGCTCAGAGCCATTTGAACCATTTTGAACCACACGAGTAGTAGGGGATCTGTGATAGGTTCACCTTGTGTATCAGGCTTTTAAAGTATGTGTTTGAGTTCCAACATCTGCAAAGGAGATGACTGGAATACTGTGTTGTTGTTGTTGTGCTCTTCAGTCCTGAGACTGGTTTGATGCAGCTCCCCATGCTACTCTATCCTGTGCAAGCTTCTTCATCTCCCAGTACCTACTGCAGCCTACATCCTTCTGATTCTGCTTAGTGTATTCATCTCTTTGTCTCCCTCTACGATTTTTACTCTCCACGCTGCCCTCCAGTACTAAATTGGTGATCCCTTGATGCCTCAGAACATGTCCTACCAACCGATCCCTTCTTCGAGTCAAGTTGTGCCACAAACTCCTGTTCTCCCCAATTCTATTCAATACCTCCTCATTAGTTATGTGATCTACCCATCTAATCTTCAGCATTATTCTGTAGCACCACATTTCGAAAGCTTCTATTCTCTTCTTGTCTAAACTATTTATCGTCCATGTTTCACTTCCATACATGGCTACACTCCATACAAATACTTTCAGAAATGACTTCCTGACACTTAAATCTATACTTGATGTTAACAAATTTCTCTTCTTCAGAAACGCTTTCCTTGCCATTGCCAGTCTACATTTTATATCCTCTCTACTTCCATCATCATCAGTTATTTTGCTCCCCAAATAGCAAAACCCCTTTACTACTTTGTCTCATTTCCTAATCCAATTCCCTCAGCATCACCCGACTTATTTCGACTACATTCCATTATCCTCGTTTTGCTTTTGTTGATGTTCATCTTATACCCTCCTTTCAAGACACTGTCCATTCCGTTCAACTTATCTTCCAAGTCCTTTGCTGTCTCTGACAGAATTACAATGTCATCGGCGAACCTCAAAGTTTTATTTCTTCTCCATGGATTTTAATACCTACTCCGAATTTTTCTTTTGTTTCCTTTACTGCTTGCTCAATATACAGATTGAATAGCATCGGGGAGAAGCTACAATCCTGTCTCACTCCCTTCCCAACCACTGCTTCCCTTTCATGTCCGTTGACTCTTATAACTGTCATCTGCTTTCTGAACAAATTGTAAATAGCCTTTCGCTCCCATACCAGACTGTTCACCACATTGTCAGTGAATGCAGGATTCGAGCCTATCACGGCGCCAAAGAGGACTTCCTGCTAGCAACTCCAGATGCAGTGCGCTGGATTGAAGGACTGGATATTCAGTTGTAAAGACAAACTTAAGTCTCTTGTGTGTCAATATGTACATATGTATATGTAATTTCATGATATGTCTGTATTAGCCATACGCTAAATAAGTAAATACTGTCATCTGCTTTCTGAACAAATTGTAAATAGCCTTTCGCTCCCTGTATTTTACCCCTGCCACCTTCAGAATTTGAAAGAGAGTATTCCAGTCAACATTGTCAAAAGCTTTCTCTAAGTCTACAAATGCTAGAAACGTATGTTTGCCTTTCCTTAATCTTTCTTCTAAAATAAGTCATAAGGTCAGTATTGACTCACGTGTTCCAACATTTCTACAGAATCCAAACTGATCTTCCCCGAGGTCGGCTTCTACCAGTTTTCCATTCGTCTGTAAAGAATTCGCGTTAGTATTTTGCAGCTGTGACTTATTAAACTGATAGTTCGGTAATTTTCACATGTCAACACCTGCTTTTTTTGGGATTGGAATTATTATATTCTTCTTGAAGTCTGAGGGAATTTCGTCTGTGTCATACATCTTGCTCACCAGATGCTAGAAAGTTGTCAGGAGTGGCTCTCCCAAGGCTGTCAGTAGTTCTAATGGAATGTTGTCTACTCCCGGGCCCTTGTTTCTACTTAGGTCCTTCAGTGTTCTGTCGAACTCTTCACGCAGTATCATATCTCCCATTTCATCTTCATCTATATCCTCTTCCATTTCCATAATATTTTCCTCAAGAACATCGTCCCTGTATAGACCCTCTATATACTCCTTCCACCTATGTGCTTTCCTTTCTTTGCTTAGAACTGGGTTTCCATCTGAGCTCTTGATGTTCATGCAAGTGGTTCTCTTTTCTCCAAAGGTCTCTTTAATTTTCCTGTAGGCAGTATCTATCTGATCCCTCGTGAGATGAGAATCTACATCCTTACATTTGACCTCCAGCTTAGCCATTTTGCACTTCCTGTCGATCTCATTTTTGAGACGTTTGTATTCCTTTTTGCCATGCTACATTTTCTGCAATTTTGTATTTTCTCCTTTCATCAATTGAATTCAGTATCTCTTCTGTTACCCAAGGATTTCTACTAGCCCTCGTCTTTTTACCTGCTTGATTTTCTGCTGCCTTCACTATTTCATCCCTCAAAGCTACCGAGTCTTCTTCTACTGTATTTCGTTCCCCTATTCCTGTCAATTGTTCCCTTATGCTCTCCCTGAAACTCTGTACAACCTATGGTGTAGTCAATTTATCCAGGTCCCTTCTCCTTAAATTCCCACCTTTTTGCAGTTTCTTCAGTTTTAATCTACAGTTCAAACCAATAGATTGTGGTCAGAGTCCACATCTGCCCTTGGAAATGTCTTACAATTTAAAACCTGGTTCCTAAATCTCTGTCTTACCATTCTATAATCTATCTTCTACTATCTCCGGGGTTCTTACATGTATACAACCTTCTTTCGTGTTCTTGAACCAAGTGTTCGCTATGATTAAGTTATGCTCTGTGCAAAATTCTACCATGCGGCTTCCTCTTTCATTTCATAGCTCTAATCCATATTCTCCTACTACGTTTCCTTCTCTTCCTTTTCCTACTGTTGAATTCCAGTCACCCATGACTATTAAATTTTCGTCTCCCTTCACAACCTGAATAATTTCTTTTATCTCATCATACATTTCATCAATTTATTCATCATCTGCAGAGCTAGTTGGCATATAAACTTGTACTAATGTAGTAGGCGTGGGCTTCGTGTCTACTTTGGCCACAATAATGCGTTCACTATGGCGTTTATAGTAGCTTACCCGCACTCCTATTTTTTTATTCATTATTAAACCTACTCCTGGATTACCCCTATTTGATTTTGTATTTATAACCCTGTATTCGCCTGACCAAAAGTCTTGTTCCTCCTGCCACCGAACGTATCTAATTCCACTATATCTAACTTTAACCTATCCATTTCCCTTTTTAAATTTTCTAACCTACCTGCCCGATTAAGAGATCTGTCATTCCACGCTCCGATCCGTATAACGCCAGGTTTCTTTCTCCTGGTAACGGCGTCCTCTTGAGTAGTTCCCGCTCGGAGATCCGAATGGGGGACTATTTTACCTCCGGAATATTTTACCCAAGAGGATGCCATCATCATTTAATCATACAGTAAAGCTGCATGCCCTCGCAGTACCACAACAGCAAGGCGGTTTTGCTTAGTGTTACAAGGCCAGATCAATCAATCATCCAGTCTGTTGCCCCAGCAAGTACTGAAAAGGCTGCTGCCCCTCTTCAGGAACCACACGTTTGTCTGGCCTCTCAACAGGTACCCCTCCGTTGTAGTTGCAGCTACGGTACGGCTATCTGTAATGTTGAGGCACGCAAGCCTCCCCACCAACGGCAAGATCCATGGTTCATGGGGGGAATACTGTGATAGAGGAGGGAATTGTACAAAGATACAGATCTTTCCATTTCCACTGCCCGCAGCAGGATGTATTTCCGATACTTCGCTCAGTTGTCGAACATTTTTGTGATCAAGGCATCTTTCATCGCTCCATACTAATACATGTACTTATTTGACAATTGTGGCTGATTCTAATGGCTAATGACTAACTGTGGAGTCGAATGATAACAGGTCTTATTTCACTTTCTTTTTTTTTGTCATCAGTCTACTGACTGGTTTGATGCGGCTCGCCATGAATTCCTTTCCTGTGCTAACCTCTTCATCTCAGAGTAGTACTTGCAACCTACGTCCTCAATTATTTGCTTGACGTGTTCCAATCTCTGTCTTCCTCTACAGTTTTTGCCCTCTACAGCTCCCTCTAGTACCATGGAAGTCATTCCCTCATGACTTAGCAGATGTCCTATCATCCTGTCCCTTCTCCTTATTAGTGTTTTCCACATATTCCTTTCCTCTCCGATTCTGCGTAGAACCTCCTCATTCCTTACCTTATACGTCCACCTAATTTTCAACATTCGTCTATAGCACCACATCTCAAATGTTTCGATTCTCTTCTGTTCCGGTTTTCCCACAGTCCATGTTTCACTACCAGACGTACATCCTCAGAAATTTCTTCCTCAAATTAAGGCCGGTATTTGATATTAGTAGACTTCTCTTGGCCAGAAATGCCTTTTTTGCCATAGCGAGTCTGCTTTTGATGTCCTCCTTGTTCCGTCCATCATTGGTTATTTTACTGCCTTGCTAGCAGAATTCCTTAACTTCATTGACTTCGTGACCATCAATCCTGATGGTAAGTTTCTCGCTGTTCTCATTTCTACTACTTCTCCTTACCTTCGTCTTTCTCCTATTTACTCTCAAACCACACTGCGTACTCATTAGACTGTTCATTCCGTACAGCTGATCATTTAATTCTTCTTCACTTTCACTCAGGATAGCAATGTCATCAGCGAATCGTATCATTGATATACTTTCACCTTGTATTTTAATTCCACTTCTGAACCTTTCTTTTATTTCCATAATTGCTTCCTCGATGTACAGATTGAAGAGTAGGGGCGAAAGGCTACAGCCTTGTCTTACACCCTTCTTAATACGAGCACTTCGTTCTTGATCGTCCACTCTTATTATTCCCTCTTGGTTGTTGTACATATTGTATATGACCCGTCTCTCCCTATAGCTTACCCCTACTTTTTTCAGAATCTCGAACAGCTTGTACCATTTTATATTGTCGAACGCTTTTTCCAGGTCGACAAATCCTATGAAAGTGTCTTGATTTTTCTTTAGCCTTGCTTCCATTATTAGCCGTAACGTCAGAATTGCCTCTCTGATCCCTTTACTTTTCCTAAAGCCAAACTGATCGTCACCTAGCGCATTCTCAATTTTCTTTTCCATCCTTCTCTATATTATTCTTGTAAGCAGCTTCGATGCATGAGCTGTTAAGCTGATTGTGCGATAATTCTCGCACTTGTCAGCTCTTGCCGTCTTCGGAATTTTGTGGATGATGCTTTTCCGAAAGTCAGATGGTATGTCGCCAGACTCATACATTCTACACACTAACGTGAATAGTCGTTTTGTTGCCACCTCCCCCAATGATTTTAGAAATTCTGATGGAATGTTACCTATCCCTTCTGCCTTATTCGACCGTAAGTCCTTCAAAGCTCTTTTAAATTCCGATTCTAATACTGGATCCTCTCTCTTCTAAATCACCTCCTGTTTCTTCTTCTATCACATCAGACAAATCTTCACCCTCATAGAGGCTTTCAATGTATTCTTTCCACCTATCTGCTCTCTCCTCTGCATTTAACAGTGGAATTCCCGTTGCACTCTTAATGTTACCACCGTTGCTTTTAATGTCACCAAAGGTTGTTTTGACTTTCCTGTATGCTGAGTCTGTCCTTCCGACAATCATATCTTTTTCGATGTCTTCACATTTTTTCTGCAGCCATTTCGTCTTAGCTTCCCTGCACTTCCTATTTATCTCATTCCTCAGCGACTTGTATTTCTGTATTCCTGATTTTCCCGGAACATGTTTGTACTTCCTCCTTTCATCAATCAACTGAAGTATTTCTTCTGTTACCCATGGTTTCTTCGCAGCTACCTTCTTTGTACCTATGTTTTCCTTCCCAAATTCTGTGATGGCCCTTTTTAGAGATGTCCATTTCTCCTCAACTGTACTGCCTACTGCGCTATTCCTTACTGCTGTATCTATAGCGTTTGAGAACTTCAAACGTATCTCGTCATTCCTTAGTACTTCCGTATCCCACTTCTTTACGTATTGATTCTTCCTGACTAATGTCTTGAACTTCAGCCTACTCTTCATGACTACTATATTGTGGTCTGAGTCTATATCTGCTCCTGGGTACACCTTACAATCCAGTATCTGATTTCGGAATCTCTGTCTGACAATGATGTAATCCGGCCAAGTATACCTCCTCCTCTTGTGATTCTTGAACAGGGTATTCGCTATTACTAGCTGAAACTTGTTACAGAACTCAATTAGTCGTTTTCCTCTTTCAGTCCTTGTCCCAAGCCCATATTCTCCTGTAACCTTTTCTTCTACTCCTTCCCCTACAACAGCATTCCAGTCGCCCATGAGTATTAGATTTTCGTCCCCCTTTACATACTGCATTACCCTTTCAATATCCTCATACACTTTCTCTATCTGTTCATCTTCAGCTTGCGACGTCGGCATGTATACCTGAACTATCGTTGTCGGGGTTGGTCTGCTGTCGATTCTGATTAGAACAACCCGGTCACTGAACTGTACACAGTAACACACCCTCTGCCCTACCTGCCTATTCATAACGAATCCTACACCTGTTATACCATTTTCTGCTGCTGTTGATATTACCCGATACTCATCTGACCAGAAATCCTTGTCTTCCTTCCACTTCACTTCACTGACCCCTACTATATCTAGATTGAGCCTTTGCATTTCCCTTTTCACATTTCTAGTTATCCTTTCGTTGATTATTCAAACTTTTTCTCATGGTAACCTCCTCCTTGGCAGTCCCCTCCCAGAGATCCGAATGGGGGACTATTCCGGAATCTTTTGCCAATGGAGAGATCGTCATGATACTTCTTCAATTACAGGCCACATGTCCTGTGGATACACGTTACGTGTCTTTAATGCAGTGGTTTCCATTGCCTTCTGCATCCTCATGTCGTTGATCATTGCTGATTCTTCCGCCTTTAGGGGCAATTTCCCACTCCTAGGACAAGAGAGTGCCCTGAACCTCTATCCGCTCCTCCGCCCTCGTTGACAAGGCCGTTTGCAGAATGAGGCTGACTTCTTATGCCGGAAGTCTTCGGCCGCCAATGCTGATTATTTATCAAAATTTAGGCAGTGGCGGGGATCGAACCCGGGACCGAAGACGTTTTGATTATGAATCAAAGACGCTACCCCTTTTTTTTGTTCGTTGATGATCGTTGTGTTTGGTCGTTGCGGACGTCACATGACATCCATTCAAGTTCGTTTTGTTGATCCTTCAACTCAGTTTTTTATTACAGAGGCCAACACGCTCTCTGACCGAACACGCTGTCCCCTAGACCACGGGTATACCCATCTATTACACTTATTAAGTAACATTAAATCCAAGAAATTTCTTAATATTAGTTTCCCAATACAGAACCTCCATAAAATAAAACTGCTTGGTAGACTTCTTCCGAAAAGTTTCTTGGGGGACTTGGCTAATTTTTGTGCACTGCAACACGTAGGCTAAACAGCTAAAATAAGGGTCACCTGTCTCACTGTGACCTGCGAAACAGGGTTAAAATAATCTCTTCTTCTACATCACTAATAAGTGCCCTGTAGTCATCTGCTTTCAGAAAATTCCAAAATCCGACCACTGGATTGTACAACGAATACCGCTACCAGTTTATGCACCATAAACAACCAGTTTCTATCATTTCCTCTACAAACAACTTACAGTCACAGTCTAAAGCCAAAGAGGATAAGGACGTATACAAGAGTTCCATCCTTTACATTTTATTGAAGCAAAACGTAGTACGAGGGCCGTTCAGAAAGTAACCTCCGGTTGATTTAAAAAATACACCAAGTTAAATAAAAATATTTTAATATATACAACTACATCTTTGCACTATTTTTCTACATAGTCTCCATAGCGATTGAGGCACTTATCGTATCTCTTCACAAGCTCTGAAATTCCTTCTGCATAAAAATCACCCGCTTGTGCCTGGAGCCAGCCTGTGACCGCATCTTTGAGCTCTTCGTCGTCATCAAACCGCTGTGACCCGAGCCATTTCTTCAAATGCATGAAGAGGTGATAATCACTTGGCGCCAGGTCTGGGCTGTAAGGTGGATGGTTGATAACGTTCCACCTGAAGGACTCAAGAAGGGCCGTTGTTCTGCGAGCAGAGTGAGGACGGGCGTTATCGTGCAAAAAAACGATACCGGAAGTCAGCATACCACGGCGTTTGTTCTGTATAGCCCGTCGTAACTTTTTTATTGTTTCACAGTACACGTCTTGATTAATGGTCGTACCACGTTCCATGAATTCAACCAACAACACCCCTTTGGCATCCCAAAACACCGTTGCCATCAGTTTTCTGGCAGAAAAATCTTGCGAGACTTTTCTTGGTTTGGTAGGCGAATTTGAATGTGCCCACATCTTTGATTGTTCTTTTGTCTCAGGGTTCACGTACTTAATCCAGGTTTCGTCACCGGTCACGATTCTGTGTAACAATGGTTCTCCTTCGTCCTCATAACATGACAGAAAGTCTAATGCAGAGGCCATTCTTTGAGTTTTGTGGTGGTCGGTAAGAATTTTGGGCACCCATCGTGCACAGAACTTACGGTAATCCAATCTTGCTGTCACTATCTCGTACAAGAGAGTCTTAGAAATCTGTGGAAAACCAGTAGACAACTCCGACATTGAGAAACGTCGATTTTCACGAACTTTTGCATCAACTGTCTGAACGAGTTCGTCAGTCACCAATGATGGTCTACCACTCCTCTCTTCATCATGAACGTTTTCTCGTCCACTTTTAAATAAACGTACCCATTCACGGACAACTCCTTCACTCATAACTCTTGGTCCGTACACGGCACAAAGCTCACGATGAATAGCTGCTGCAGAATATCCTTTGGCTGTAAAAAACCTTATGACAGCACGCACTTCACATTTGGCGGGGTTTTCTATTGCAGCACACATTTCAAACTGCCACAAAAACTAAACTAGCGCAGGTGCGACGTTCACTCGACCACGGCTTGATGCCGACTGACCTGTTGAGTGCGTGAACGCACAGATGGCGTCGCTACTCCCCCCACAACCCGCACTGTGACCAATCGGAGGTTACTTTCTGAACCGCCCTCGTATATTTCTTCTAACAACCATAGCGAAGTCTGCTTCGTTAGTTAAACAATACCTGTAGCTAGCTAACTGATCCACGTTCGCCGGCCGAAGTGGCCGTGCGGTTAAAGGCGCTGCAGTCTGGAACGGCAAGACCGCTACGGTCGCAGGTTCGAATCCTGCCTCGGGCATGGATATTTGTGATGTCCTTAGGTTAGTTAGGTTTAACTAGTTCTAAGTTCTAGGGGACTAATGACCTCAGCAGTTGAGTCCCATAGTGCTCAGAGCCATTTGAACCATTTGATCCACGTTCCGTAGGTGGTGTCCTCCTAAACAATCTCTTCAGGAACAGCCTGTGTACGCTTGCTAGAAAGCAACAGCATGCCGTAAAAACAGGCAACCGACTATGATATTTCCCACGCATGCGCATGCAAACTCATTTCCGAAAACTTTCTACACTTTCCGCACAGAGAGAACAACTTCATTAATCCCTGAGCGTAGACTTCCGAAATACAAGCCGCCACACCACCTCCACTCCTGAGAGCTCAAGACTCGCCTCCTGCCTCTCACCAGGGCTGTCAGCGGAGTCCTCGACTTCACCTGCCCCCAACCGCTCCACATAATTAGCTTAAGATGCTGGTTTTTGAACCAGTCAACCTCCAAAGCAGCAAGCAGGCCCTTTGTCATGCCGTATCGTGTTAACAGTCGTCGAGTGCTCCTGTTCTCACCACTTGCAGGAATTTGTTTCCCAAAAGATATTAGGTAACGCCAGCCATCCTGTGGAACGAGAGAACGGAGATTGGTCTACAGACGGGGGAAAAGTTCCCGTGTTCCGGAGAACCGGTGCTGTAGCCCACAATGGTGACCAGTCGTAGGTGAAGCCCAGAAGCCATACTTGGTTGATGCGGCCTGCCACGAATTCGTCTCCTGTAACGATCTTTTCTTCTTAGAGTAGGAATTGCAACCTACGTCCTCAGTTACTTTCTTGAATGTGTATATTTCTACCTCTGTCTTCCTCTACAGTTTTTACCTTTTACAGCTCCAGGTAGTACCATAAAAGTTATTCCCTCATGTCTTAACAGATTTTCTATCACCCTGTCTCTTCTTCTGGTCAGTTTTTTCTAAATATTCTTCTCCTAGCCGATTCTGTGAAGAACCTACTCATTCCTTACCTAATCAGTGTACCTAATTTCTAACATTCGTCTCTAGCACCACACGCAAATACTTAGATTTTCTTCTGTTTTGGTTTACCTACAGTCCATGTTTCATTACCGTGCAATGCTGTGCTCCAAATATACAGTCTCAGAAAATTCTTTGTCAGATTAAAGTCTATGTTTGATACTAATAGATTACTCTTGGTCATGAATGCCTTGGACAGTTTATCACAGAACGTATGTTGGTAACGTACAATACAGGGTGGAGAAAAGCAATGTGATAATAAGGTCAGAATAGTATATGTGCCGTCGAGTAGAGCACAATTTTCCAGATAACCACTGGTTGGCAGTACACCGTTACGAATGTATGGCTTTAAAATGACAGACAATCAGCGACGGCCATGTCGAAGTGAGAGTAGTTACCAAACAAATCTGATGGAGGCAATGGTTTTAGCCGAACAGTCAAAGCCAGGCAAACTTTAAATTCCTATCCATGGCTGATTACACTAGACGCCAATGTTCTGTGATGTTCGCTGGGTAACGTCTGACTTTTAAGTCGACTGTGCTAAAAGTGCTGTAATGTCATTAATTTAGTAAGATCTAGGCTACTCGCTATGTGGTACTGCGAGATGCAGTGGAGATAACAATGAAATCTGAAGGCCACATGTTTTAACTTTGATAATATACGGAGACATAAATGAACTTTTTTTTGAAAATGTACTCTTTAACTCTGCCAGACATACAAACACGTTCGTTTGGCGGACAAACTTCCGTGCTCTCGTTGTTGATTTTCCATCGTTTTCGATACTAGCACCGCTGATGTTATTATCAGGTCTTTTTTGGTACCCTGTATACAATGTGTTTACAAAACATGTAAAAAAATTCTCAAAAGGGTCTTTACTGGTCAAATAAAAAAGAGGTCCTCTAAACACAAGTCCATAAACAAACAGTTGATCCGAGGGGCGTTCAATAAATGAAACAACTGATAGCACGTCTGTTTTATTCAGGAGCATCAGGAGTAAAACACCATATTATACACTCCCCCTCCCCTCTTTTCGATATGAAACCCCATTTTTCAACACAATCTCCGTTCAATGCGACGGCCTGACACAAATTTGCTGGAAAGTCAAGTATGGCCGCTTGGTACCATTCTTCCGCTCGACTTTGGATCCAACGTCTTTCTGCATCAATAACCACCCTCATAAGGCGCAAGCAATTCAGCGCAGATGGTCCTTCGTTGCTCCTTATCGTCTTCAGTTAGTGGTCGAGGAACCCAGCGGCACGAACCTGTAAGTACCCCAACTGGTCAAGGAGCGCCTGGTCCCCAGCACGAATCCGCCCGGCGGATTGTGTCGAGATCCGGTGAGCTGGCCAGTCTGAGGATGGTTTTTAGGTAGTTTTCCATCTGCCCTCCTTATTCCGCCTCAGCTACACTATGCTGGCGATTGCTGCCCAAACAAGTTCTCCACGTACGCCTACACCACAAGTACTCTAACACGCAAAAATAGGGGTTACACTCGTCTAGTGTGAGACGTTTCCTGGGGAGGGGGGGGGGGGGGTCCACCGGGGACCGAAGCGCACAATAAGCCTATAACCCTGAAACAGTGGTTCGATGTGGGGGAGAGGGGGGCGGAGGGGTGAAGTGAACTG
Source organism: Schistocerca nitens (assembly GCF_023898315.1). Lineage (NCBI taxonomy): Eukaryota > Metazoa > Arthropoda > Insecta > Orthoptera > Acrididae > Schistocerca > Schistocerca nitens. Next base: position 612,790,251 of record NC_064614.1, on the reverse strand, counting down.
CGGCAGTCGTCGTGGAGTTGTGGACCATTGCGGCTGCGGCGGGGACGGAGCCTCTGCGTCGTTTCTAGGCCCCTGGTTAACATGCAATGCAATGCAATACAATACAATACAATACTATACCCCAACTGGTCGACGAGTGTGTGAACTGTTACGGCGTAAAGTCAAGCGCCGGCACGTCAGTCGGAAACAGGAGATGGCTGTGAGACGTCGTCAGCCAATTTCACACTGGCCGACCCCTCTCCAGGACGACAACGTTACAGCAGCAGCATCTATGCGAAGAAGACTTAAATGCCGCACCCGACTGGTCGCGGCCAGTTGAACAGCAGCATCAAGATTAGTCACCTGTGTAGCAGCGACTTACGAACTGTATACACTGAAGAAGCTTGTTTATTTTGCAGGGCGCCCTTTGCTTGCGACACTTCTGTGTAACAGTTAAAGTTAAGTATTTTAATTTTTTCCTTTTATAATAAAACTCATTAATGCGATTTGTTTGAATTGTTTGTCTAGCGAACCGATAAGGCAGTTTTCCTAGACACCCGTTATTCAAAGACTAGGCAGGATTTAACACAAACACTACCAATAGAGACGCCCAGTTCCACAGCGAGGTGTTGGATTGTGATCTGTCACTCACCTCGGATGAGAGAGCCCTCACGTTCCAGCACTGCAAGAGTCGCAGCTGTGTGCCGCCCGCTGGTCCACTGGAGATCGGACGGGTTTGCGAGACCTTGTTGCGATGGTGACAGACGACTCTCCCAACAACTCAGTGTGCTTTTGTTCACTGCCAGGTCTCCGTAGACATTCTGCAAGCGCTTATGACTATGTGCGATGCTCTGGTTTTCCGCCAAAAGAAATCAATAACAGCTCTCTGCTTAGAAAATGGTTCAAATGGCTCTGAGCACTATGGGACTCAACATCTTAGGTCATAAGTCCCCTAGAACTTAGAACTACTTAAACCTAACTAACCTAAGGACATCACACACACCCATGCCCGAGGCAGGATTCGAACCTGCGACCGTAGCATCCCGCGGTTCCGGACTGCAGCGCCAGAACCGCTAGACCACCGCGGCTGGCCTCTGCTTAGAACGCGCCTACGTTTTGCAGAAGCCATTTTGAAGACTACGTACAGCGCCGCCACCTATCGGAGCTACACGAAACCGTAGGGGCTGAGGTGGTAATATTTTATAATGTCCCACAACAAATTCCACGTTCTTTTTTTTCCGAGTAAATTCGCCGAGAAAATAATGAGTTGGATTACTTACTGAACGTGCGTAGTAAATGGGCCATTTTAGTTGTGTCGTGAAGGGTCAGTACCCAGTATTGTATGCTGGTTCATTTATTACTGGTTGTTATCGTCTAAGTGCTTAGTCCTTTGACTGTGAATGCTGTTGTCAAACATAGCACTTACAACTGTCTCCTGCATTAGCCACTCTCTACGTATTATTCTCAACGTAAACTGGCATCAAAATATCGCTGGCGATTCCGTGTAATGTAAGCAGCGTACCCAACGAAGTTGATTCCTCTCATTTGGCGTCAGAAATTAGATGCTATGCTGCTGTGATTGAGCCACAGCCGTTAATCGACATGCACGTTATGAATGGAAGCCGAAGGACATCCACGACACCGCATTCGGATTAACTGAAGAATTCGATACTGCTTCGTTTTCTCACGACCGGACTTACTTTGGGCTGCGCTGCACAGCTGTATACAACGGCATCTAAGATTCCAAATTCACATTCGCTGCCTTCCGAACTTACAACCAAGTGTCACCTTCAACCTAACTTAGACGTAGGGATACGCTACTGATCAGTTTGTGACTACAACCTTCGCCAGTTCACAACCAAACAGGCATATCACTTGCAAACCTTTCACTTAGGCAGCGTGTCACACGGAACAATACAATCTTGACTCTTATATGATACGATAGGATACGGTCCTCAAAGTAACCTTACTTCTTGATTCGCGTTTTTCGCATCTGTAGACATAGGTGTTCTGGGTCTGACCGGCACAAAAACTGTGCTCGCGGCTGTCATAAAAACACTGTGGCCCACTAGCCTTGTTCATGTAGAGCCATTCGTAACGGAAATTTCGGCACCTGGTTTCTCCCCCGTGGGGTTTCCCCGTCGTTCTTTCTGCCAGTCACCCAGCCGAGTGTCTGCGTAGGCGGCGCAGCGTCCCAGACCGGCGCTGCTTCTGCGTCTTCCCAGCCGACAGCTTTCACCTCCAGCCACACACTCTCCACTCTTCCGTAGTTGTTTTTGTAGTTACGAAAAACTTCACGTTTGATTCATTGGGTTGTTGCGTAAGGTTAATAAACACGAAAGCTTGTAAGTAGGCTATTTAGGTTTTTATGTTGGTAACGTCACGTAGCGCTCTGTATGAAAATCACCGGCTGTGCTGTGTGCAGTCTGTGGCTGGTTAGCATTGTTGGAATATTTGCTATTGCAGTGTTGGGCAGTTGGATGTGAACAGGGCGTAGCGTTGCGCAGTTGGAAGTGAGCCGGCAGGAGTGGTGGATATGGGAAGAGAGATGGCAGAATTTTGAGAGCGGACGATCTGGATGTGTGTCGATCAGAAAGAGTAAATTTGTAATATTGGATTTCATGAATATATATATATATATATATATATATATATATATATATATATATATATGATGACTTTTGAACATTATTAAGGTAAATACATTGTTTGTTCTCTATCAAAATCTTTCATTTGCTAACTATGCCTATCAGTAGTTAGTGCCTTCAGTAGTTGGAATCTTTTATTTAGCTGGCAGTATTGGCGCTCGCTGTACTGCAGTAGTTCGAGTAACGAAGATTTTTGTGAGGTAAGTGATTCATGAAAGGCATAAGTTATTGTTAGTCAGGGCCATTCTTTTGTAGGGATTATTGAAAGTCAGATTGCGTTGCGCTAAAAATATTGTGTGTCAGTTTAGTGTTGATCAGACTACGTAAAAAGAGAAATGTCTGAGTACGTTCAGTTTTGCTCAGCTGTTTGAAAATCAAATAACGTAAGGGGTTTACCAGCACAGTAATTCATAAATATTTCGAAGGGGAGGTTTTATATATGAATGACTCCCAGTAATCCCTACAAAAGAATGGCCCTGACTAACAATAACCTATACCTTTCATGAATAACTTGCCTCACAAAAATCTTCGTTACTCGAACTACTCCAGTACAGCGAGCGCCAATACTAGCAGCTAAATAAAAGATTCTTACTTATGAATGCACTAACTACTGATAGGCAAATTTAGCTAATGAAAGATTTTGATAGAGAAGAAACAATTTATTCACCTTAATAATATATATTTAAGTTCATGATATCCAATATTACAAATTTACTCTTTCTGATGCACACACATCCAGATCGTTCGCTCTTAAAATTCAGCTATCTCTCTTCCCACATCCACCACTGCTGCCGGCTCACCTCCAACTGCGCAACGCTACGCGCTGTTCACATCCAACTGCCGAACGCTACAATACCAAATATTCCAACAATGCCAACACAGTCTGCACACAGCACAGCCAGTGATTTTAATACAGAGCGCTACGTGACGTTACCAACATAAAAACCTAAATAGCTTACTTACACGCTACACATAACAGAAAAAAATGGCTCTGAGCACTATGGGACTTAACATCTATGGTCATCAGTCCCCTAGAACTTAGAACTACTTAAACCTAACTAACCTAAGGACATCACACAACACCCAGCCATCACGAGGCAGAGAAAATCCCTGACCCCGCCGGGAATCGAACCCGGGAACCCGGGCGTGGGAAGCGAGAACGCTACCGCACGACCACGAGATGCGGGCATAACAGAAACTTCAGTCACTAGTAATATTTTCTCCTTCAGCATTTACAACTGTCTGCCAGCGCTGGCGTCAGTTTTCCATTGCACGACTGTAGAAATCAAGTGGTTTTGAGGCAAAGAACTCATCGAGCCATGTACAGAGCGCATTTTCATCCCGAAAGGAGGTTCCTTGAAGGTTGTTCGATAGAGAGAGGAAAAGATGAAATCTGAAGGCTGTAGATCAGGTGAATAAGGCTGATGCGGAATGACTTCCCAACCCAATTCCTCTATAGAGTTTTTGTCAGAACGCGTTGTTGTGGAGCAGTATCACTTCACACAGTCTGCCTGGTCGTTGTTCTTGGACTGCGTCTGCCAGACGTCTCAGTTGTTGACAATTAATGTCAGCAGTTATAGCCATACCTCGGGGAAGCAATTCGTTGTACACCATACCGTCGCTGTTCCACCAGGTGCATAGCAGCAGGTCTTTGTACGGGGAGGTGCTGCTTTGTGTGGCCACAACCATTATCTTTTGCTTATATGAAGATAAAGATACCATTTCTCGTCATCAATAACGATACAAGATAGGAATGAAGAGTTTTGTTCACGAGACAATTGGCTGCGAGAAAGCAGAGATGCCCATTTTTGTAACTTTGACTTAGAGCGTGCGGAACCCATACTCCAGATTTTTGAACCTTCCCTATTGCATGCAGATTTTGGACGATGATGAAATGAACACAGTTCATCACATTTGTCAATTCTCAAGTACAATGACGCGGATCATGGTGGATTAATGAATGATGTGCATCTTAGTGGATTAATGTGTTTAAATGATCTTCACAAAACCGCGAAGGAACACCTGAATGTGGAGAGTTACTAATGTCAAAACGGTCCTCGCTAAAACGAGAAAACCATTTTCTTGCTGTGCTCTGTCGAGTAGCGTTATGCCCATACAAAGCTCAAATATTTCTGGCTGCCTCCGCTGCTGTCATCCCTACACTGAACTCATACAAAAGAATATGTCAGAAATGTTCCGATTTCTTTAATTGACACCCATTTTCTAGCGTCCACAGCTCCACTCACTATTTACAAATGACAAACTTACAATATGTAAGCTCAAATAGGAACAGTGCACTACAAATATAAAATGATAATCAATAAATAAACGAAGAGCAACCGGAATACCAAAATACAAAACAAAAGCGATTCGAGCGTATGCAGGAACTTAACATTAAGAAAAGTCAGTGAGGTTAACGACCAGAAGTCTGAATTACTCTAAATCCACCCTCCCCCACATTCTGCGAAGTCACTGTATAAAGCATGGTAGAAGGCACTTTCTACCGTTATTTACACCTCTCTTGTCTCTGCTCCTTGTAATAGAGCTACGAAAATAAGCATTACTTCTGTACAAAATCAAATCTCTCATCATTCTCAAAAGACCTATTTGTTTTCTAAAATGCCGTGTTTTTAAACGTTCGCAACAGCTCTATGCGAAATGAACGAATTGATTCCCATGTGAAAACCTGAACAATGCTGGCAGTTCATTTGCTAATTCAATCACTCTCCTCTCTTAACGAGACTTGGTGCGAATTTCCGTGTTGGGTTGTTTGGGGGAGGAGACCATACAGCGAGGTCATCGGTCTCTTCGTAATAGGGAAGGACGGGGAAGGAAGTCGGCCGTGCCCTTTCAAAGGAACCATCCCGGCATTTCTCTGGAGCGATTTAGGGAAATCACGGAAAACCTAAATCAGGATGGCCGGACGCGGGATTGAACCATCGTCCTTCCGAATGCGAGTCCAGTGTGCTAACCACTGCGCCACCGCGCTCGGTGGTGTGTGGGAATTCTGAACATTTGAATAGTATCTCAGAACAGTTCGTGCTAATGTGGCATGCGTTCCGTCCTCATGATGCGTTATGCTTCCAAAGAATTAACAAGCTCAGGGACTCGTAGTATGGATGGAGTCGCTTCAAAGCCCTGTCCTGACATCCTGATATGTTTTTTGTGATTTTCTTACATCGCTTACGGCGAATGCCTGAAAGTTCGTCTGTCGTTTGTCAATGATGAGAACTGCCCCACTTCTGTTACGGTTAGCCGGAGCATTTCACACTATCGCGGGTAACCACTCTGCCCAGACACAGTGGTGGATTGTGTTAGTAAAAAATCGTTCCAATTTGTTACAAATCTGAAAAGGCACTCTACACTGCACCACTTTTGATATCAGACGGCTGCACAACACTATATCTAAACCATTACGAAATATGTGAAACGGATTTGTCGACAAGATCGGTCGAAAGAATATCTACAGCATAACACACTCATGGCATCTGAAACCTTCTGACATTCTGATATTCCTTTCCGGAGTGAAACTGTTTGCCATATTCGTCATTTTCACACACTTAGTTCTTATTGCTGTTTACGGACCTGTTACATCCAACGAATAACAGAGTCATTTTCGTACTAAGTATGACTCCAGTACATAAAACTGTATGTAAGGAATAAACTTTTAAACAGTAGAAGAAACTGAAATTTCCAAGACTTCAGTTTACTATCTATGCAGATCAACTAAATTAAATAATGATGATAACGTAGCTGCTGACCGCTAGGGAAGACTCATGCCATCGACTGTGTGCAGTATGTTTTTTCTGTGTAGTTCAGGCGACTGGTGTTCAATGTCAACCACGTTTCTCCACTTTCACTAACGCTCTTTCACAATTCTACTTTTTCAATATTAAAATAGTTACAAAAATTTATCTCCTACAATACGATCTGGCTTCTAGCAGAAATCATCCAGGACCTAGCATGGAAAATGCGGATGGTGAGACATTTCTGTACTGTGGGCATCAGTAAGTAAGTTACACGTTATTGTCGCAATCCAATTAACGTGTATTGAATGCTGCACTACAGTTCAATCTAACTTTGATACAAGACTCTACTTTTCAACATAACTGCTTAATCCCTATAAACAACGGTCGGGTCGTTCTACACTCCTTGACAAGAGAAACTCAGTTCTTGGTCACGGTGTCATTCGAAAACCTTTATGTAAATGTCCTCATCGCCGAAAAATCTGCGATTTTAGCGAAGAATTTCCTCGACTGTCAGGACATCGTCTTCTGTGCTCGATGTCGATGACCTCGTTTCTCAATCAGCATCAGTGACGTCTGCGTGGTCTTCGTCTAACTGCTAGCACCATTTCAATACGGTGGGACGTGTTATTGCATTTGGTCCATACACCGCCAGAATTTCACAGTGAATCTGTGTCCAATTCAGACGTTTTACCGGCAAGAGTCATACTGCTCCGCGTATTTCAACTATGGAATACGTTTCTCAGTTGCCACACCACTTCGTTCCCACGCCATGATGCACCTGCATCCATATCGCTTCAAAACTGTGTCTACAGAACATGTACTCTTCACTGACAATGCGCCACTCCCGTAGCTTAAAGCTATTACCGTGGGACATGTGTAACTTACGTTTTGAAGTCCCCTCATGTCAGCGCTTTTCCCTGGGTACTGTAGTGGTCGGAAGAACCATCGCTTTGTCTTTGGTAAATATTTCTTTATGTTTTCAGTTCCTGCTCACATCCAATGTTTTCGCTATGGCGGATATGATAAATTATGTGACGCCAACCGTTGTCGCTGACTGCCGCCATGTTTTACTTGTGGTGTTGTCTTACCCTTTAGTCTGCTAATGTCAATTTCACCGCTTCCTGCGCCGAAGTAAGTTATCTGAGGTAGCGGCAACCGAGATAATTATGTGCCAGTCTGGAAATGCCATTGTCACTTGCATATTATCTGAAGTGATTAGATTGGTTCCTCGCACTCAGTGTAGGTATCGTCTTGAATATGCATGAACCTGGTACTGCGTTACCTTTTATGTTTCTTGGCTGCACTCCAGAAACCGATACCTATAAAAATCAAGCATTTCCATGTTTAATTCGGAGGAGCCAAAATACGTTCCAAGCATCAGACAAAATTGTTAATTTTTCTGGGTGTATTGTACGAATTTTCTATTTTTATTCGATTGAAAACTATTTGTTAGTAAAGGAAATGAATTTTCTGCTTGAGTCCGCGATCATTGTGAATAAAACTGTCTGGATCGCTTTTAACACGCTCTTTACTTATTATGCTTTTTTGAGCTATTGCCTTCATCAGACATCTGCAACTAAGACTAGAGAAACATAAAGAACGAGATGTGTGTCTTATACAATAACAAGCTACAAAATATGAAAAATTAAAAAGATAAAAAAATTAACAAATATCGTCAAAAATATATTCATCAAAAAGCTTAGAACTTGCAGAACAAGGTTCAGTGTCTTTATTGAAACATATATCTGATAAGGGCGTCATTCCTAGTCACTATGTGGCGTTAGTGGGGATGGGAGAGGGGGGGGGGAGGGGAAGGACGCTAAATACAAATTTTATCTTGTAATTTATACCTTTCTCGTTTATCACATATACAAAGACTTAGGTGGTCTGTAATATATAAACACACGAAGTCAAATTGTAAAACGCAATTTAGTTATACATTCACCAAACTAGGTGTTCATATGGCGCCAATTAGCCATCGTAGTGGTCATTAAATTAATAAGAAGGATTCATTGAATTTGCTATACAATACCCATTCAACATCTGCATTAACTTAAGTATTAAAGGCATTTTGTATTGAAAAGATGTTGCGGTTACAAACATAGTACTTGCTGTTATAATTACGCGTGTCTGGTAAAAATGTTTCTCTAAACTTAAGTACAGATATCTGATGATGATAGCAGCCGAACAGCGTTATATGTGAACAAAGAACGTTTTAAGTGAAGCTTCTCATATTGAGAAAAAGGAAGGGGCGAACGATATTTAAGTTGAAACAACTTTTTATGGCCAAGATCGCATTAATTAATATTTATTATTATTGACCGGTTTCTGTCATCTTCTGGGCTTCAAAAATTTTTTGGCTGTAAATCGTGCACCACAGGCAATGCATCGCAAAGGAAAATCTAGCCAGTATTTTGTAACTGTGTAATAGCCATGCCAGCATCTTGGTAACTTTTTGGAATGTTATCCATCAGCAGGGCGCTATCCTTTCACCATTAATTTCGAGAAAGTCACAAGTGACAGAAATAATCAGAAGAGCCCAAAACAAATTAAATTTACAGTATTCAACTGAGTGATTGTTGCAGTAAAAGGCAAGAATAACTATAATTGGTCTTATAGTATTGCACTACTACTGCAGACAATCAGTTCAAATTAGAAGTGATTGAAAATAAAGTTCACATTCTATAATTAAAGCAGCAGTAGAACATAGGATACACGTGTCGCAATAAAAAGCCACATATACCTTAGAATTTATGTACCTTATATTTGCAAAAATACGTGACATGGCAACAGGGAGATGTTATGCTGCAATCGATAATGAGGGCGGGGCGGCAAAGACAAAGCCACGGGGCGAACTCAGGAGTGTATAACAGTGAGCTGGCTAGCAAATGTACAACAAACAATAAGAGAGCTATGGGAGACAAGTTACCTACGATGAAACAAGTGATCACAGATTCAGATCGGAAAACTCGGAAGAGACATTAAGAGTATACAAACAATACAGAGGAGGCTGAAATGTAAAGAGAACCGGTATTGAATCAGATATGAGTGCGATGATGCAACCCTTTTAAAATTTTTGGCCGTCAGATAACCAGTCAGAAAATCAATGATGCCGAAATATGAGTAAAGTTGGTAGTGCTACTCGCGTTTGTAATGAACCGAACGAACACAGAGGAACATGCAGTCGTCAAGTAAATGTGTTATGCAAGAACACGACACTGGCAGTACACCAGTTGAGTACAAAAGACGTAATGAAAAAGTGGTTCAGAAAACACCAGATAAAATGACATTTGTGCATAACGGCTCCATTAGCGCAGGCCGTGTGCCAAGTTTGTACTAGGATTTACGAAATTTTGGAATTTGAATAAAATCTCAAGGATTTCTGTCCTTTTAAATTTGAGAGCGTTCCTCACCCTATTGCTATATTTCTGGTATATCTTCAGTCATACTAAAGATTAGATATGTGTAACATAATCGATCTGAAGCATTACCAGAGTAGGGATAATGAATGTCTCTAGAGCAAATGAATTAGTAAAAAATGAATATAAGATCTGAAATTATGTTTTTAAATAGAAAATAATTATTTCATGTAAAGATAGTTAAGACCCAAATGGTACATAAATAAAATTAGAAGGAATAGTGATTGAATCATTGTCTGACAGTGACGTAAATTACAAAATATTAAGACTTTGCAGATGAAATAAAATGAATGGACGCTTAATAAAGCACAGAAAGGTTAAATATTGTACTAAACAAAACAGAATATGGAAGAAATGGAAAAAATGTGTATAAAAATGGGAGAAACATTCCACTGCAGAAAACAGAGAAGTGGAAAACATTGCACAATGTGGTAGTGAACTAGTTACCTATCCTGATGGGAGAATAATACTTATGTAAAAGTAATTTAGGGGCTAAAACTCTGATGAAAGACTGACTAATAAAAGTCAGAAATGTAATTCTTGCTTTACGTGTTAAATAAATAATGGTGTTATGTACATGTAGTTCAGTATGTTGCTATGAAAAGGATGCTAAAATGCTACGTAAGTATATAATGTATATAGCTGTTGCATGTAAGATACTAGGATAATGATAGGCGATACAGTATATATATACGTTTATGAAAATGTTGTGAATGTTGATAGAATAAGTAAGAATTATTTATGTCAAATCATTATAATAAGTTCGCTGGCCATTCCAGGGTAATTTTTATTGTACACTACTGACCATTAAAATTGCTACACCACGAAGATGACGTGCTACAGACGCGAAATTTAACCGACAGGAAGAAGATGCTGTGATATGCAAATGATTAGCTTTTCAGAGCATTCACACAAGGTTGGCACCGGTGGCGACACCTACAACGTGCTGACATGAGGAAAGTTTCCAACCGATTTCTCATACACAAACAGCAGTTGACCGGCGTTGCCTTGTGAAACGTTGTTGTGATGCCTCGTGTAAGGAGGAGAAATGCGTACCATCACGTTTCCGACTTTGATAAAGGTCGGATTGTAGCCTATCGCGATTGAGGTTTATCGTGTCGCGACATTGCTGCTCGCGTTGGTCGAGGTCGAATGACTGTTAGCAGAATATGGAATCGGTGGGTTCAAGAGGGTAATACTGAACGACGTGCTGGATCCCAACGGCCTCGTATCACTAGCAGTCGAGATGACAAGACATCTTATCCGCATGGCTGTAACGCATCGTGCAGCCACGTCTCGATCCCTGAGTCAACAGATGGGGACGTTTGCAAGACAACAACCATCTGCACGAACAGATCGACGACGTTTGCAGCAGCACGGACATTCAGCTCGAGACCAAGGCTGCGGCTACCCTTGACGCTGCAGCACAGACAGGAGCGCCTGTGATGGTGTACTCAACGTCGAACCTGGGTGCACGAATGGCAAAACGTCATCCTCCGATGAATCCAGGTTCTGTTTACAGCATCATGATGGTCGCATCCGTGTTTGGCGACATCGCGGTGAACACACATTGGAAGCGTTTATTCGTCATCGCCATACTGGCTTATCACCCGGCGTGATCTTATGGGGTGCCATTGGTTACACGTCTCGGTCACCTCTTGTTCGCATTGACCACACTTTGAACAGTGGACGTTACATTTCAGATGTGTTACGACCCGTGGCTCTACCCTTCATTCGATCCCTGCGAAACCCTACATTTCAGCAGGATAATGTACGACCGCATGTTGTAGGTCCTGTACGGGCCTTTCTGGATACAGAAAATGTTCGACTGCTGCCCTCGCCAGCACATTCTCCAGATCTCTCACCAACTGAAAACGTCTGTTCAATGGTGGCCGAGCAACTGGCTCGTCACAATAAGCCAGTCACTACTCTTGATGAACTGTGGTATCGTGTTGAAGCTGCATGGACAGCTGTACCTGTACACACCCTCCAAGCTCTTTTTGACTCAATGCCCAGGCGTATCAAGGCCGTTATTAAGGGCAGAGGTGGTTGTTCTGGGTACTGATTACTCAGCATCTATGCACCCAAATTGTGTGAAAATGTAATCACATGTCAGTTCTTGTATAATATATTTGTCCAATGAATACCCGTTTATCATCTGCATTTCTCCTTGTTGTAGCAATTTTAATGGCCAGTAGTGTATAAAGCACAGAGAATGTATTTCTTGTAACAATAACATCGTTGGCGTGAGTGCGCACTGTCGTACAAGTGAAGGCATAGAAGCATTTTGGTGTTGAACTGACGTATGTGTTGGCGCGCAAATTACAGAGTGTTTTGCGTCAAAAATGTTGTAATATGTGGCCAGGCAAGTGGGCGAGCAAGTATGTGGGCATGTACACAGTCGCAAAAAGATTTCGGAAGTAATAAAGAACACTGTGTGGCCCCATTTTATTCAAGTCGCTAGTTAATCAATAAGAGCCTTTCGCCAGTAAGGGTCCTTACAATAAGCGCTACTTCACATAGCAAGGAAAGCATTGAAAAGTAAGATCCAGCCAGTATTTAGTAGCTGTGAAATACATGCCAGTTTATTAGTAACTTTTTGGAACATTATAATACATTATCAACTGCCCTGGAATGGCCAGCGTACTCACTACAATGATTTGAGGAGACCCGTGGTCTAGGGGTAGCGTCTTTGGTCCAGGATCGAATCCCGGTGCTGCTTAAATTTTGATTAAACATCAGCATTGGTGGCTGAAGACTTCAGGCATAAGAGGTCATCCTCATTCTGCCAACGGCCATGTCAAAGAGCGCGGAAGAGCGGACAGAGTTTCAGTACATTGTCTTGTACTAGGGATGGGAAACTGCCCATAAGGCGGAATAGTCAGCAATAATTAACGGCATGGGGATGCAGAAGGCAATGGAAACCACTGCATTAAAGACACTTAACATGTATCCACAGGACATGTGGCCTGTAACTAATCTGTGTAGAGCAATAGCAAAGGCAAAGAGGGAAACAGATAAAATACAGTATGTACGTAAGTTTTATGACAGAACCGTTAACCTAACAGATATTGTCTTTTCTAATGAAGAGCAGAAGCTTTTGGATAAGGGGCTTAAGCATAATCCGCGAACGAACTTGCAAGATCGAGACATCAAGAGAATGATCGCAGAAGTTAAGGTAGCATGTAGGGACGCTAAGTTAACTAAATTCCAGGAGACATGTATCGCCATCAAAGCCAAAGAGGCAATTGAATGCCAGAAAACTTTACATAACGGTAAATATAGTGAGATGAGGTTAGTGAAAGAAATTAACTTAAAAATGGATTCTAAGAACGCAATCGTGATTAAGTCAGATAAAGGCAATACCTCAGTGGTGATTTACGAAAAGGACTATATAGATAAGACAATGCGGTTTTTTCAGGAAAATGGAATTAAAGAAGTAAAAAAAGATTTAACAAAGAAGTTTCGACAGATTTAAAGGCAAGGATAGAAGCAATACAATTTTTATTCACTCCAAATGAAAAAGCTAGATTAGTAAAGAAGAATCCAAGAACACCAGAAGCAAGAGCGCAAATAAAATTGCACAAAGAGAACAAACCAATGCGTGTTATTTTTAATGGGAAGGAAGCCGTCAATGAGCTCTTGAATAGGGCTTTGTACCGTAAGTTAAAATCTGCGTATAAGTACGAGCAAGTTTACAACGTAAAAAATAGTGTGTGTTTCACGAACGAAGTGAAGGACATTGCAATCCCAGAGGATGCAGTCCTAGCCTCATTGGACGTCCTGAACCTCTACACTAATATACCAGTACCAGAAACTTTGCAAATTATAAGGAAAAACCTGATAAAAAATAGGTCAATGAGCATGGGTGAAATCGTCGAACTCGTGGATATGCTAGAGTTCACATTGAGTTTTAATAGTTTTATCTTTAACGATAAAGTTTTTATTCAAGATGAAGGTTTAGCTATGGGAAACAGTCTATCAGGCATTTTAACTGAAATTTTTATGAATGACTTTGTGAACAAAGTTTTTAGCTCTTTTCCAGAAATTAAGGACGACACTACAGACGGTATGTTGACGACACTATTTTATTATTCAAAGGGAAAAAAGAAGACGTAGAGGAAATGACTTAAGTTTTAAACGAACAGCATCCAAAAATTCAATTCACACTAGAAATGGAAAACAATGGGGCGATTAACTATTTAGATTTGACCGTCAGAAAGGAGGGAGGCAGGCACGGTTCAAATGGCTCTGAGCACTAAGGGACTCAACATCTGTGGTCATAAGTCCCCTAGAACTTAGAACTACTTAAACCTAACTAACCTAAGGACATCACACACATCCATGCCCGAGGCAGGATTCGAACCTGCGACCGTAGCGGTCACGCGGTGCCAGACTGAAGCGCCTTTAACCGCACGGCCACACCGGCCGGCTCGGAGGCAGGCACGGTTTCGGCGTCTATACAAAAGACACTTGCTCCGACAACATCATAGTAGCGACGTCGCACCACCCGGCACAGCATAAAAGAGCGTACTCTCATGCAATGTGCAACAGAGCCCTCAGATTGCCACTAAAGGAAGATGAGTTGCAGAAAGAACTAGGTATTATTAAGCAAATAGCTGCAGCTAATGGATACAGGACACAAGATGTTACACGTATGTTTAACAAGATCAAAAACAAATCCGCGGGTATCAGTAGCGATTCTAGGAAAATTAAAGTTAAGAAGAAGTTTGTCACCCTGACATACAAAGGGCGTGTGTCGGAAAGAATTGCTAAATGCTTCCCAAAAAACATCGCAGTGGCATTTTAGAACGAAGGGCAAATGACACATAGACTAAGACATAAACCAGCAAAAACAAAACAAATGAAATAAAATAATTCCGGAGTATATAAGATTAAATGTGCTGAATGTGACAGTTATTATATAGGACAAACAGGGCGGAATTTTGAAATTCGATACAGGGAACATTGCAGTCATAGCAATCGAACAGCATTTGGAACACATGTAAAAGAGAATAGGCATGAAGTGAGTAATATAAATGAACAAATTGAGGTGCTACATAAAGCTCCAAAAAGTCTCTATCTCAACGTGCTCGAAGAGATTGAAATATACGCTCATCAAAGAAAAACCCCAGGCCTATTACTTAATGAGCAAAGTGATTTTATGCACAGGAATTATTATGAGATTTTTAAAGACCTGTTTTAGGCTTACTCTTGAAAGCAACTGCACGCCCCAGTAAGAAACAGCTGCTGCGGAACGGCTGTCAGCGTACTGGCGGCGAGGTGAATTGGGCGCGGCGGAAGAGAACTCGGCGTGGCGTTGTATACGTTATGAGGTAGGGAAATCCATTCCACCACCAATCAAAACCAAGAAGAGGAAACGCACATTTTCGAAACAATATCTACATTTTAATTATATTTTATGTTTCTTTAAAAAGAAATTTTAAATTAGTGTAAATTTTTCGTTTCATGGTCCACTCAAAAAAGATTATTCATATGTTATTGCCTTAAAAATTGTTTTATTAAAAAGAATATTCGCCATTAATATATACGGTGAAATAATAACAGATGCACAATTGTTATAGGTAGAGGCCACTTTTTACTGTTACCAATCAGGTTGCTCTTAAAAACTGCGATATAAGGTTTTAACAGATTGAAATTTACTTTACTTATGACAGCGAACCGAGTGTTCTGTACGGACAAGTTACTCTGTAACTACAATATATGGTATGTTGGAATTTAATACGTTCCAAAATCTCTTTTTGTAAACTAAGATGTTTCTATCACTAACTGTATCTCTTTTATTAATTACATTTTTAACTTTGTCTAACAGATCTGAAGATGGGCAGCTATCCCGAAACCTGTAATTGAAAATAAATTATAGCGATCGAAGACTGAAACGCCACATTTTATTAATGAACGATAGCGGAATTCCCATTGAGACAATTATGTCTAGTTTAGATAAACTGAAGAAGTGTCATGATGATCTCTCCATTGGCAAAAGTTTCCGGAATAGTCCTCCATTCGGATCTCAGGGAGGGACTGCCAAGGGGGAGGTTACCATGAGAAAAAGATTGAATAGTAAACGAAAGGATAACGTTCTGGGAGTCGGTGCGTGGAATTTCAGAAGCGTGAACATGGTAGTGAAACTAGAAACCTGAAAATGGAAATGCAAAGGTTTAATCTAGATATAGTAGGGGTCAGTGAAGTGAAGTGGAAAGAAGACAAGGATTCCTGTTGAGATAAGTATAGGGTAATTTCTAAAGCAGCAGAAAATGGTATAACTGTAGTAGGATTCGTTATGAATAGGAAGGTAGGGCACAGAGTGTGTTACTGTGAACAGTTCAGTGACAGAGTTATTATCAGAATCGACAGCAAACCAACATCGACAATGAATGTTCAGGTATACATGCCGACGTCGCAAGCTGAAGATGAAGAGATACAGAAAGTGTATGACGATACTGAAAGGGTGATAATGACTAATTCAAGGTGACAAACTCTCACACAAAATGGGACGTATATTCCATAAGACGAGTCAGGCATACTGAGAAAGTTTTGGCGTCCTATTTTCCTCAGCTTTCAATAAATGCGACACTCGTCTTGCGCTAAAGCTTTTCTACGTCTTAATCTTTTGCAGAAAATATCGTAAGCTCTAATTTCTACTACGCCAATGGTGTTTTCTTCAAAAGTTCTATGTTGTTCAGTGTACCTCTTCACCTCATTTTCCTACTGACAAGGGAACATCCCCATCGCACCCCCCTCAGATTTAGTTATAAGTTGGCACAGTGGATAGGCCTTGAAAAACTGAACACAGATCAATCGAGAAAACAGGAAGAAGTTCTGTGGAACTATGAAAAAATAAACAAAATATACATACTGAGTAGTTCATGCTTAAGATAGGCAATATTAAGGGCAGTCTGAGCTCAGGAGCGCCGTGGTCCAGTGGTTGGCGTGAGCAGCTGCGGAGCGAGATGTCTTTGGTTCAAATCTTCCCTCGACTGAAGATTTTATTTTCGCAAAGTTATGATCTGTCCGTTCGTTCATTGACGTCTCTGTTCATTGTAATAAGTTTAGTGTCTGTATTTTGCGACCGCACCTCAAAACCGTGTGATTAGTTGACGAAAGGACGTGCCTCTCCAATGGGAACCGAAAACATTTGATCGCAAGGTCATAGGTCAACCGATTCCTCCACAGGAAAACACGTCTGATATATTCTATACGACACTGGTGACAGCATGTGCGTCACATGACAGGAATATGTTGTCGACCCATCTAACTAGTACACTTGGCGAATGGGTAAAATGATTGTTCTACCTTGCCCGATTTAGGTTTTCTTGTGGATGTGATAATCACTCCCAAAAAAGTGATGAAAACATAAGAGTTTGTCACATAAACTGAAAACAAAATGTTAAATTTTTCTCTCGAGGGAAGACTTGAACCAAGGACCTTTCATTCCGCAGCTCGTTACGCTAACCACTGGACCACGGCGCTCCTGAGCTCGCAGTCTCCTTGATATTGTATATCTTGCACATGGACTACTCAGTTTGTATATTTTGCTTATTTTTTCATAGTTCCACACAACTTCTTCCTGTTTTCTCCATCGATCAGTGTTCAGTTTTTCAAGGCCTATCCACGGTGCCAACTTATAACTAAATCTGAGGGGGGTGCGATGGGGAGGTTCCCTTGTGAGGATAACGATATACGTCCTTACTCTATAACTCATTGTACGGAATAGGTTATCTTTTGATAAAGACACACAGGAGTCTTAGAAGCTTGTAAAGGGACTTTCTGAACAACCTGCATTATACGTTATCGATAAGAGAGTACATCTGTTTCGTGTAATCTTTTTATGACGAGCTGCTTGACGTCTCCTTGAAATGAAACCAACGTATCCTGAGGCCCGTTACCTTCTATCACTTCACCTTAACAAGTCTAGGGAGAAACCCTTGGACGGAACTGAACATAGCAAGTAGAGGACGCGGTTACAATAGTAAATTGTAACTTAATGACTCTTGGGGAATTCAGAGACTGCGGTGAAACATAACAGAGATTTAAATGGGACAATGACAAATTAAGCGCCAACGAGCGACTGGGTTTTGTCGGCCGCAGGGCAGCCGAGATGGACCGCAGGTAACTGAACAATACGGCTGGCTAACGGCAGACATGGTACACATAACTTGAAGTGAGGCTAGGAAGACAGATACAGGAAATGTAACAGCATCAAATCAATCAGCTGAGTGAATTACATCGTATAAAAATTGCAATCTTAAATATATTTACAATTAAATCATTTATTTCACCGCAGATGTTTACACTTTTTGATAGATAAAGGGCCGGCCGCTGTGTTCGAGTCTGGCGTCGCGCGACTGCTAGGATCTCAGGTTCGAATCTTGCCCCGCACATGGATGTGTATGATGTCCTTAGGTTAGTTGGGTTTAAGTAGTCCTAAGTCTAGGGGACTGATGACCTCAGATGTTAAATCCCATAGTGCTTAGAGCCAATTGAACCTTTTGATTTGATACAGAAATAATTTTATGATACACGATAAACCGTGTGACTGGCAATCGCAGTGCACAGTACGCTTCATCGACACAAACAACGAATGTTACACTGCTGTTGTCGGTTAGCTGATTTGAGGGAAGGGAACAAACAGAGAGGTCATCGGTCCCATTGGATTCGGAAGGATGGGGAAAGAAGTCAAAATGGTTAAAATGGCTCTGAGCACTATGGGACTCAACTGCTGTGGTCATCAGTCCCCTAGCACTTAGAACTACTTAAACCTAACCAACCTAAGGACAACACACACATCCATGCCCGAGGCAGGATTCGAACCTGCGACCGTAGCAGTCGCACGGTTCCGGACTGCGCGCCTAGAACCGCGAGACCACCGCGGCCGGCGAAAGAAGTCAACCGTGCCCTTTCAGAGAAACAATCCCTGCATTTGCCTAAAGCGATATAGGAAAATTATGGAAAACCTAAATGAGGAAGACAGGACGCGGGTTTGAACCGTCGTCCTCCCAAATGCGAGTCCAGTGTGCTAACCACTGCGCCACCTCGCTCGGTGTTGCTGTTAAATACGAGGGCCGTTCAGAAAGTAACCTCCGGTTGATTTAAAAAATACACCAAGTTAAATAAAAATATTTTAATATATACAACTACATCTTTGCACTATTTTTCTACATAGTCTCCATAGCGATTGAGGCACTTATCGTATCTCTTCACAAGCTCTGAAATTCCTTCTGCATAAAAATCACCCGCTTGTGCCTGGAGCCAGCCTGTGACCGCATCTTTGAGCTCTTCGTCGTCATCAAACCGCTGTGACCCGAGCCATTTCTTCAAATGCATGAAGAGGTGATAATCACTTGGCGCCAGGTCTGGGCTGTAAGGTGGATGGTTGATAACGTTCCACCTGAAGGACTCAAGAAGGGCCGTTGTTCTGCGAGCAGAGTGAGGACGGGCGTTATCGTGCAAAAAAACGATACCGGAAGTCAGCATACCACGGCGTTTGTTCTGTATAGCCCGTCGTAACTTTTTTATTGTTTCACAGTACACGTCTTGATTAATGGTCGTACCACGTTCCATGAATTCAACCAACAACACCCCTTTGGCATCCCAAAACACCGTTGCCATCAGTTTTCTGGCAGAAAAATCTTGCGAGGCTTTTCTTGGTTTGGTAGGCGAATTTGAATGTGCCCACATCTTTGATTGTTCTTTTGTCTCAGGGTTCACGTACTTAATCCAGGTTTCGTCACCGGTCACGATTCTGTTTAACAATGGTTCTCCTTCGTCCTCATAACGTGACAGAAAGTCTAATGCAGAGGCCATTCTTTGAGTTTTGTGGTGGTCGGTAAGAATTTTGGGCACCCATCGTGCACAGAACTTACGGTAACCCAATCTTGCTGTCACTATCTCGTACAAGAGAGTCTTAGAAATCTGCGGAAAACCAGTAGACAACTCCGACATTGAGAAACGTCGATTTTCACGAACTTTTGCATCAACTGTCTGAACGAGTTCGTCAGTCACCAATGATGGTCTACCACTCCTCTCTTCATCATGAACGTTTTCTCGTCCACTTTTAAATAAACGTACCCATTCACGGACAACTCCTTCACTCATAACTCTTGGTCCGTACACGGCACAAAGCTCACGATGAATAGCTGCTGCAGAATATCCTTTGGCTGTAAAAAACCATATGACAGCACGCACTTCACATTTGGCGGGGTTTTCTATTGCAGCACACATTTCAAACTGCCACAAAAACTAAACTAGCGCAGGTACGACGTTCACTCGACCACGGCTTGATGCCGACTGACCTGTTGAGTGCTTGAACGCACAGATGGCGTCGCTACACCCCACACAACCCGCACTGTGACCAATCGGAGGTTACTTTCTGAACCGCCCTCGTATTTATAACATTAAGTGTCTACGGATGTCGAACCATTCCTTTCTCCTCAATTACACTGATAAAATGAAACAGTATGAGTACTAGGATAATGGGGCTCCGATCCCAACTTTGACATCAAATTGACATGCAAGTTAATTAAATTTATCAATTAACAGCATATTTTTTTCCCTCACAGCAGCATTCTGTTTCTCAAACACGTGCACCAAGCCTGCTTGACCCAGCGTGACGAAAAAGAAGGCAAGTTATAAATTGCTGGTATGGCATTAATTTTTTTATCTTTTTCGTAGTTATGTATAATCAATATATCGCTGTAGGCAAATTAAGTACAACTTTTATGCTCTGTTTCTTATAAACAATATCTTGTTATAGCCAACTTCTGTGAGATGGATCCTTGGCTCCACAACAGCAATAATTCCCGTGAGGATGAAATACTGGAGGGGGGTATGTGAGATGGTGGCTGCAGAAGGACAGTACCGTTCCGCCCTTTTCGAAGAAGAGGAGGAAATTTCTGATTGGATGGAAGAACTAGAAGAAATATCAACTGAACTGCTCATCCTGGGATCCAGGGTGTAAAAGGTGATATAATGCAACAATCGTCGTTGCAGCATATAATTATTACTCCGGAATGCTGATATACATAATTCTTGTTATTTTTTTACATCATGTGTGTAGAAAATCTAGAGCATTGCACTTAATTTTTTTTCATCATTCGTATGTTACAGAGATGTCACCAACACCACCACCACAACAGTGTGCTATGACACGTGCGTTACAGCGGTGGTTATGGGGGCAGGTATAAGACAAGCACCTGAGCAACATGCACCACCGTGCAAGGCGCCACTCCTTGCCATACGAGAGGCAGCAGGAGCAGCCGCAGCTGCAGCAGTTGAAAGCCTTCTACTTACCTTTCGAATCCAGACTTTAATAATAAAATGGGAGGGTACTGTTAACTAGAATTCAGGGAGAAGTTGTGATCTAAATGGTTCAAATGGCTCTGAGCACTATGGACCTTAACATCTGAGGTCATCAGTCCCCTAGAACTTAGAACTACTTAAAGCTAACTAACCTGAGGACATCACACACATCCATGCCCGAGGCAGGATTCTAACCTGCGATAGTAGCGGTCGCGCGGTTCCAGACTGTAGCCCCTAGAATCGCTCGGCCACACAGGCCGGCAGCTGTGACCTAAATGACAATGGATTTATTCATCTTTAACATCACAAGACAACAAAAATGACTAAAGAAACGTCACACAAACATTTTTATTGGACAAACGCTTTCTCTAAGATGAGGTATATGGTGGACAAAGTGATCAGCTGGGGATCGACACACGACGCTATCCGGAACACTAATTTCTTTATCGGACTTCACACACGTGAATCCGGGTTATGGCACAAAAAGTACGCCCCATCAAGCATCTATATACTGTCATTCCAAAAAGAAAACTATGGTTCGAAAGCATAGGGTGCTGAGAAACATTTATTGGAGCTCTACACCGTGGCAGCGAACACCTTACCATCCTGCTGGTCAGGGCGGCACACCATGATGCGTTTGGCGACTGAAGTCATGGACAGCTGCAATTTGTTATTAATGTCATGCGCCCAAAAAAATGCAAGTATGCAGCCTCGCGTTCAGTTAATTCGGAACGCAGATATTTTCCTATGAGCCTCTGAAACCCCAGTGGATTTCCGGTGTGCAGGTGGACCCATTTGCTGGTCTGCCAAACCAATTTGAATCCATACCACTACTATGCATGACAGAATATGTCAAATGTTTAGACAGCCGACTCAAGACGAATAAGTACACCCACGCATCACTCGTTGTGTGAGTGAAGCTAGAAGCAGTACCTCTGACGGTTCAGAAGGTGACTGTCACAGGCCCTAAGTGGCACACTAGCAAAGGACACGAGCTTCACCGTTTAGGTACAGACCTGCAGTTCTTTACTAGCGAAGCGCCAGTACAAGAGTGAGCATCTCTTTCTGTCTGCTTTCCTCCTCAGCTCGATAGCAAAGCACATTTACATCTTAGATTTCCCCCACTTTAGCACAAGCCAGTCATCAACTGGAGTGCGGAATTCGAAGCTGGGAGAGCGCCCTTTGCTCTGTATACACCGATTTGACCAATCAGAGACTTAAAATTAACTCGGAGAAAAGGAAAAAGATTTAGCTTCATGGCCTCTTTCCCGTGCATTTACGCTGACCCTTTGCTAACAACATGACCAGGATGGAACCACACCCCTTCATAAAAAGCTTGTTATCTCCCTGTTGCGTTCATTTCAAAGTTTCCAAAGAACGGCCATAAACTTGCTAAAAGCTTTGTACTATCACAAATACGATTTGTAACAGAGTCTTGACATCTGGGCGCCAGTGGCCTGTAACACAGAAATTCGCAGTACACTCACACTTGTTTTGTCGGCTTCCTGCCTAACAAGGGCCCATCCTCTGCTTTATTGCTTGTCTAGAACGCGCTGGCCATTGCAGCAGCCACTTCTCGGTGCTAGTCAATCTACTTGGATGCGGCTGCCTCCCGACTGGCGCCAACCAACATGCCTGCACAATGAGACCGGAGAACCCGACCATCTGGACATGTTCCCATCCAGGTTCCACAGAAAAAATGGGCTTCCCTCGGTCCACCGTCGCCATCCTCTTTTACTGCAGTCATTTAAATATTCCTTTGAACACGGTTAAAGGTTACCATTATTCCTTCCCTAGAGCACACAAGTAAGAGCATTAACTACCGCCAACCGTTTCATCAAAAAGTATGAAGTCATTTGGCAATAAAGATCATATTCCCTAAGAACATGAAGCAGCATACCACCAAATCAGAAGTGAGAGTGTCCTGCAATCTCTCTCAGTGCCGGCCTCCACATCATCGCATACGAACTGGCATTCGTGGGTTGTTCAGTCCGAGCAACTATCTCCCACCCCCCAGTCTGGTGATGATGAAGTTTCCAACATGCAGCAGCATCAACTAGCGCCCTCTCCACATCCTGGGTGCTCCCACAAGAGCCACTGCCACCACTTCCTCCTACTCCGGCTCCGAATATTCGCCCTCGCCGACAGTGAATGGTATGTGTGCCTTGATACATACTCCTCACCCCTGAAGGTGTCTCCTCCCTGACACTGTCATCCACTGGATGGATCCAGTCGTCTCCTAGTTGTATTGTTAATGATAATGAACCTTTGCATAGTCGTAGTGCTGTATCCCGTCCTGATAGTGAAGGACATTGGATTAGAGGTGTCATGACTGATGGTGATCCACTTCTTTTCTGTGAGTGCGGGATCCATGTAGGACGTTGCCAGTGTGTTCATAGCCAAGCCAAGGCAAATAATCCACATATGGGTTCGGGCTTCAACGCATCCCTCAATTCAAGTTATATTCTATTTTTGGATGTAAGTAACTTATACAGACACGTCATGATGTAGCCACTGCCAATTGGTCCGTTTCAGCGGGTGCCCAAGAAACGATTTGGAGTGATTAGATGGAAAAATATTTGGTCTGGTGGCTGATTCTGACGTACAGTATGTGGTGGAGGCGGACCTCATATATCCTGTTAGCATGCATCAAATGACATGCAACTTGCCATTATGTTCAGAGCAACAAGTTCCGTTGGACACAAGCAGTGGTACATAATTCATTATCATAATCTTCAGCAGTGCCTCAGGTTAGGGATGGAGATAAGTAGAATCACTCGTGCCATCTCCTACAATCAGTCCCCTTTGTTGAAGGAGTATGTTGAATTAAATACCGAAAAGAGGGCGGGAACAACTAGTGATTTCAAAAAAGATTTTTGTAAATTATTGAATAATTCCACTTTTAGTAAAACAATGCAGAATTTAAGAAATGAACACGATATTTTGATCGGGACCGAATGGGGTTGGGCCTGAGAAAATGCATCACAAGACAAAATTTTAAGTGAGTCAATATATTCGATGAGAACTTTGTTGCTGTGGAGGTGTCGAAGGTTTTAGTAGAGTTTATGAAACCAATCTATTTGTGTATGTGTGTAGTGGATATCTCCAAACTCCACATGTACCACTTCCAGTATGAGGTTGCTAAAATCCATTTTGTGGAACCAAAGTTACCTTATATGGATAGAGATAGCTTCATTTATTGGGTGAAGAACTGCCACCCATACGAAGTAATTAGTTGGTACAGTAATGAATTCGACACATTGGAATGCGTAGTCAATAATCCTTACGGTATAGAAGTTTTTCGCCTTAATGAAAGATGAGGCGGATGGATTGCCGATTGTGGAGTTTGTGGGACTAACATCCAAAATGTATGCATATGTACAATAGATGGAGCTACCCAGAGGCAGGCTAACGGTGTGCGACTTGCGACATGTCCTCACAGTCGAAGACGACTTGCAGTGCCTGTATGGTGGTATTCGTGGTGCTCCACTGCAACTTCCACATTTGGTACAGCAAACTAGTATTCGATTGCGAGGTGGCAAGGTGTACACTGTGCTGCAATCTAAAGTCGGATTGTCACCTCATGACGATGGAAAAACCATTTGTGATGACGGGATCGAAACCCTTCCGTACTCACACTGTTTACTTGAAGTGCGAGAGTGAGTGGGGGACTCCGACAGTGTGAATGAGAGAGAGTGTGAGTGACAGGCTATGTGAATGCTTGTGCCACATAGACAGTTCTTTTATCATAGTGTAAATATTGTATGTGTGTGATGTATGGTGTGCCTGCATTTGTAAGTACTTATATATCTGTGTGTACGCTTGTGAGTGCGGATGCCTGTTAAATATGTATGTCTTGTGTGTGAATACATTCTGTTTACTTATATCTGAACAAGAATCATATATATATATATATATATATATATATATATATATATATATATATATATAAGCACCATGTGCCAAGAAAAAGTTATAAAAAGATTTAAAATGTGCAATATACACACAACAGATTATAAATTTGACTAAAAATCACCAAAAAAGTTAATAATTACAAATGAGGTAAAAAAGGTTCGTTTTAGTGCATCTATCTGGGATGAACTCTTTAGAGCCATCCGCTTCATTGTATTATTAAATTATTTCAATTGCTTGAGGTGGAAAATGTTTAGTTCAGTGTATAAATTAAGTCTTCTGTTTCGGTGGAATTTCACAAGTAAAAGTAATAGTATTAGTGTTAGAGAAACTATACCTCAGCAGTTGCTGTAATCAGTACTGCAATGTAAAATAAAACTTTTTTTCAGCCAATGCTGTTATTTGTGAAACCAAGAACTGTGAATAAAAAAATTCAAACAATAACAAGAACTGTTAATTTAAAAGCAGTATTAACTCTTATTGTCTAAACTAAAAGATTCGCGGATGTAATGCTGTATTGCTACCATGAATATTTATGCCCAAATAAATAATTGTTATTCGTTACCAAAAGTCATCGTTGTTATTTCACGAATCCCTGTTCTTACAAATGTATTCAAAGGCTGTGCACAAAATATGTTTGAAGCATGAGGGAGGTGACGTTTAAGATGGAGGAAACAAAATATATGTAATGACTGCAAGGGATTTCACCTATCATGCTGCACATATACGTTTTTGAGAACCGGCGGCACGTGATCGTGTCTCCTTCCAAACACATATAGCAAACATGTCTGAAACCTGTGCTTGAACAAAGCCACAGACATAGGTTCTGGGCAAAGCTATATACTACCTAAGATAGAAAGGTAGAAAAAAAGAGAAGACACAGAATGTGAGGTACAAAATTCATTAATTTTCGTTAATCCAACTTAAAAGTAATTTTACATTTTCATAACCAGACACAACACAATTTTCACATTCTTCTTCTTGAGCTGATGGACAGCAGGGCACCCATAGAATTCCAGGTCTGGAACAGATGGATTCGCTGCATCCATGTGATCTCGCCTTTGACGTAGATGGTGGTCTCAGAATGACTGAATATTCGAAGTGACGTCAACATATCTTTATCAGGTATACCAGGATCGTCCCAGTGGAACCCATGAAAGAAATGTGTTAACCACTTTGCACTTCTCCGTGTTGTAGCACAATTCACATCCTTTAAAGGCTTCGTTGATGAAATTCTTGCTGAGAATTTCTCTATTATATCAGCAACTTCTGTGTATTCTATGAATGCAACATCTTTACATATGAATTCTCTACACTCATAATCATAGAAACCATGAATGTCAGCAACGACGTTCACACTCCAAATTGTCATTGTGAAATGGTGAGTGTGATACAGCACTTCTTCATTTATACAGCTCACTGCGCAACACCGATAAGTGGGCAATAGTCATGTAGAACTAGAGCATATGCTGCAGTACGCTCTGGGAAATGTTATGAGGATTCAAATTCGATTCGTACATTATTGGTCGTGATTTAATTATCTCATTCTCCATAGAACAGTCTGTTACGATGATTGGTGCCAGCTCCTTGCATTTTCTTGGACTGAGTGGGCATCTTTCCTCTTCAACACCCTCATCGTAAGAAGCACAGAACCTTGCATACATCTCAAACGCTAGAATGTGTATTTTCTGGTCCCATTGTAGCAGTAAATTGTCATGTAGATAGAATCCTGAATTGAAGACACTGGCATTAAATTATAATTGTCGAATACGGTGGAATCATATGCTAAATTCCCCCTTCTACTGGTCTGAAATGCAGGTATGATGAATCCTGGTGTTCCCAGTCGCACAGAGGTTTTAACAGTCCATTTTTGTCTGCTCGCCGTTTGTAGCACCAGATATTCAAAAATCTCCTATGAGCGGAAAGTTAATGGCAGATAAGTAGCGGTATTTTGAACTTTTAAAAGCTTAAAATGCTCCTCGTCTACCATAGTGATGTGCGGCGTTTTCCATATAATTTTATTGGTGATCATCTGATTCTCCTTTTAAGCTGTGTGAGTTGCTATCCGTTGCACTCCGTACCAGAATAAGTTCCTGTTTAGCATTCATAACAATCCGCGGCATGTCGCCAAAGTACCCCGTAACTATTTTTAGAGGTACGCTTGCAGTAAATCGGCGGTACTCTTCTGCTATTCTCCCCACAGGCTGGTCTATGAAACATCCTGCATTTTGTAAGCCATTCAGATCCGAGGTTGCTGATACGACGTATGTTTTAAGGGTTGATGCTTCGCCAACGATACATGTATAGTCAGTCTCTGTCCCATTAAGTTCATATCGTATTTCCGGGAACAGGAATCCCAAAGCATTCCGTGTAAGCTTTGATGCCAGTGATGGCTACCATCTTTTTCTTTAAATGATCCATCCAAGTCTATGAAACACTTGCACGGAAGAGTTGATGCATCTTGGTGCTGGATGACAATCCTAATTTCATCGTTCTTGTTAAATGTCGCGGAAACATGATGTTTAAGAGAGAAATGTTCCTAGCGAATAATTCGCTTATCATATTTCACTGGGTGAGACATATTCAGGGACGCCATTGAGAGGTTTCACTCCTACTGATTTAAGAAACTCGTAGTTCGCATGTGTTATCACATTACGGTTCTGCTGCGAAGTGCTGTGCACTGTGTATGCTGGTTTTATACCTTACGCCTACCTTAGATGTAGTCGTACAATGATTTCCTCACCACGAAAGTCAACAATTTGGTTCTTCTGGTCCACAATACGCAGCTCTAGGTGATCCAATGTCTGAACTGTCAATGGAAGGTAAAAAGCGTTGGTAGGAGTCTCAACAACGTTATATCCTGTTAAAATTGATGGGAAGAATCCGTATATTGGATGAAGCAATCTATCGTTGAGATATGAGATAGTTGCAATGCTACACTCGGATTGTACTGATAGGAAGCACATCGACTGCCTGATCAAATTTGTAAAATTTATTGGGATCCATCCTCAAAACCTGTCCCTTCGAGAAACCCAGCAGTGGGCCTATTGAACCTTTCTGCTTAAAGTCAATCTAGGCATTCACCGTCCTTATTTCAGATTTAAGTGTATTGATGTTTGCACGGAGCTCAATCCCTTTTCACACTGTTTTAAAACTTCCCTTAGAACGTCAATATCGTATGCACCAGGTTCAATTTCGACCATTTATTCTTTGCCATTAATTTACAGATGCAGTTTATTGTTAGCCTTTGTGATTTCTGGAATGGTGTTGTATGTCTTCAGTTCAATCAGCGCGATGCTCCACTCTCCAACGTTTAAATCAACTGGTGGGAAGTAATTCGCACGTAGTACAGACGATCGTTCGTTTAAAGTCAGAGTGTACGACATGGCACCTAAACATCAACTGGTGAATGAATGGTTCATACCCATTCTTATATATCATTCGTAAACGTCTGGATGAACATAATGCATAGATGATCGCACAGGAATACATTAAAGTCTTGGTAGCGTCGAAAATTGTAGAACACATAGAACACATGTCTTGTGCCTGTGAAGTATCGTAATTCTTCTGGAGGGTGCAGATCGCCGAATGTGTCGAAATAGTAGACATTATTTGTATTTCTTTTTTGTTTTTTTAACATATGCTACCCAGTGCGTTCCAGGTCCTCTTGCTACATCCATATTCACAATTCCGCATTCTTCCAATTTTCACGTAATCTTAGGTAATGTATTCCGCATAAACACACCTCGAAATCTTGAATTTCTTCTTAACAAACTTAAGCAGATCTGTATTTGTAACCGGCCTGTCCGGTAGGGCTGCTAGGGGACTTTGTTTTGTTTATGAAGAGACCTAGTCCTTTCTAGTATGGTCTCAAGTACAGCCCTTTCCCGACGGCTGCTGCCTCCATCATGCGGTTATGTCTTCGTGCCTCCTGCAGTTGCTTCTGAGAGTTTTGTGCGTTCTTGACTGTCCTGTCAGCGCTCATAACTTGGCTGAACTTCTTCACACCCATACCCAACTTAACTTTACCA
Source organism: Schistocerca nitens (assembly GCF_023898315.1). Taxonomy (NCBI): domain Eukaryota; kingdom Metazoa; phylum Arthropoda; class Insecta; order Orthoptera; family Acrididae; genus Schistocerca; species Schistocerca nitens. Next base: position 612,761,194 of record NC_064614.1, on the reverse strand, counting down.
CGCATAGTTTTTTCCACTGAAAATGTTGCAATGCAGGGATCTATACCAATGCCCCTTCTTGCACGTATTGCCTTAGGTTTATTAGCTAAGATGCGATTTGCTGTGTTCATGATGTCGTGTTCCACACACGCTTCATCGAGCAGATTTGTCCCCTTGTCACCGTATGCCAATCGTATTAGAAGTTTTGTTCCATGTCCACAATAGTTATATCCAATGATATGTAATTCGACTGGTAGACTGTTGCGAATACCACCTCCCTCCTATCACGCATGTTATGCTACTGAGATAGTTGTGGTCTGTGCATCCTACTATGTAGCAAATCGTCAGCGTAGATCCAGCTGTTCCGTGCAGCGGGAAAACCAAGCCATTTAACTAACACTCTATTCCCTCAACGTCGTATGACCCTCTCTACGAGATAAACGTCTGGTTCCGAGCTCTTCTGTAACTCTTCTATGTAAAAACATCCTACAATGTCATTTCCACTGCTGTCCTTTATGGTTCAAGAATTCGTTCTCTCCACTTTGGAAACTGTGAGTATCTCGGTTACCCAGTTTGGCAAGGATGACTTCTCAAATGCTGTCTTGTGTTTTCAAATACGTACGAAATCATGTACACTAAATTGCTGTTTGCATGGATCTAGCATTTTAATAGGACTGTACACTATTTCTAGAATTCTACTATCATTAACATCGATTGGTCTCATTTCTATTATGCAATTTTTGGTTCAGTTATACTGTGCAATTATTTGCGGGAGGATATAGGTCCATTTGTGTGAGCCATGAAGACTGAATCACATTCACATTTGCGCTCTCACTTTTCTGTTCAGGCATTCCACGATACTTGCCATCAGGTGGGTGACTGTCGAGTAGTGAAGTATTCCGTACTGCTCCTTCATAGTCTTGAAATATCTATTGTAAAACTCGCCACCGTGATTTGTTCGAATGTCTGGGCTTCGATTAATCCCCGTCTGCAGGAACCGCTCAAACACTTGTGCCACATCCTTTCCGTTATCGCCTTCATGGGCAATGCCCAGGAAAATTTAGAATAAGTATCAATGACCATTAAAATATATTTGAATCATTGACACGTTAATATTCCCTCATATCTACAACATCAGTCTGTCATAAGTCGTCGAAACCTTTAATCATAACATATCTTCGAGGATATGTTCTGTGTGTTGGTTTGTGCAGTTCTCGAACTTATTCGATGATACCTCTCTCTTAAGCTCAGAAATTAGTGAAACACCTTCTTTCGAATGAGCTGTATTACCAGCGGCAACTGATGCCATGAGCAGCCGTAGCTGATCCATTAGCTCATTCGGGTTCTCGTAATATACATACTGCAGGAGTCGATTGCTCACTCATATATGCTGAATGTCAGCACCATCACCACTGCTATATTTTTCATAATTTGGTATAGGTTTTGTAATGGATTTGTATTTCACATTGCTTTGGCTTTTTTCATTCTGATGAAGATTAGTCAAAAGAAATATTTCACGATACATTTACAGATTTCAGGCGAATAATTTTCTGTTTTTGTGCGTCTTAGGAAAACAAGGTACAATAGACCGTGTTTTCTTTGAAACTGTCTATTGCCGATCTATATTGTTTCTTCGTTTAAAGTTGTTGGCTATGGCTTTTCACCACTACCACCGAATGTTTTGTCTAACCTAGCATTGGTGTGACGGTTAATGAAATTGGAAATAGCATCATCGTCACCGTTGTGGAATTTCGCTGAGAGTTCATCGAGAGATTCAATAACTGGTATAAAGGTTTCTCACAGTGTCTGCTTCCAGTTCAAATGCCCTAACTTTACCAGCCGTAACTCTCTCAAACGGCCTTCCGTGCCTCGATGACTTTATGCTTAGTTGACATCGCGTTGTATACTAATCGAACTTCCGTGTAGCGTGAGGTTTTATATATCTTCTCTTCTTCTTATGTTGCTCCCCCTTCTGGGTAACAGCTATCTTTCGTTCGGTTGAGTTGCCTACTTTCTTTTCAATTGCATTGACCTGTTCATAGAATGTCCCCTTCTCAATAGCAGCTATTTTCCCTACACTTAAGTCGTTTACTTTCTTTTCGATTGCGTTAACCCGATCATTCAGTGTACTGTTCCGTTTCAGAAGGGTATGACAATACATCTCTAGTTCCTCGCGTATACCTCAAACTTTACGTTCGAGGAAGTTTGAATTTTCGCGTCCCTGTACAGGTGAATGTTTTGTCTATGCACATTCATCGTATCAGACTGAGCTCCCGGCATACATGTTAATTTATCCATGGTGATGCGTAAACTGATGTACTCACCTCTTTGCATGACTATATACACAGTAAATACTGGAAATTCCGTCTATACCTACCGTCATTCAGTTTTCTTGTTTTACCAATAACGAGAAACCCACAGTGTGAGTGATTCCAGCAATCTGCACATACCTTTACAAAATCATTGAACGACATATCGGTTCATACATGAGTCTGGTAAATGTGTTTTAATTGCAGATTGCCTTATTTGAATGCTATAATTACGTTTGCGTTATCCCTCACCAGCTGTTTTGGGATTCTGGAATATTACTGACTCAGATAAAATACAACAGCCATATGGTGGCCAAAGCAAAAGTATCGTCAAACTTGATCTTGGTTTTCCACAGCAACATCGTCAAATATGAAAACATTGTTTGGTTTTACTTTTTCCGATGGAGGGGTATCAATACTCTCACTGAATGTCATATATGTCACACCATCTACACCTTGTTATATCTCCTGTAATAGATAATATTTGGGCTGAAACAGAGTTTTGGAAAATACACATACATGCTCAAAACGGGCTATATATGGATGCGTTAGCAGCGACATCAGAACATTTGCTTGCCACAGTTGGATGGACCTACCATTATTGCACGTATGTTGTCGGCAAGGAGTATGCCATTATCCTTCTGGTCTTCTTGCATATAATCACAGCTCCAGTCGCTTACAACAAAGTCTTGATGCTTCACCCACCCTGCCATGATGTCTACCATGTCATGTACTGGCATCAATGGGCTTTTACAGAGAATCTAGTTAATGATATAATTATCTGCTGTTGCATGTTTGCAGTGAAAGTACTGGTGGAAATAGGTTTAGTACTTGCAATATAATAAGATGTAAGAAATAAAACACTTACGTCACCACATAAATTTTTATTCTGAAATTCTACACATCATGCATTACATCAACAGGGAACACCAATACAGAATATAGAAAATAAAGCCCTATTATAAGCATAGAATTCAGCATAGACTTATCTCCCACTTATTGGCAGTACATTAGATTCTGTTGACCCACTGTTCGAAGTTCCCTACATGCACACAATTCAAATGGATATACTTCGCAATGAAATTATACACAGCTTTAACACCAGGCAGTCATCTGTTCAGTCTGTCCCACACAATAGATAAGCACCATTGTAGACCGAACAAGGTTGTAACGGTGGAGTGCTGTAGGTAAATGGATGTGTCACCCGATTTCACTTGGAGTGCAGAGTCATTGTACATTATTGTAGTGGACAGAGTTACAGCAGCACAGCAAATGTCCAGAGGAAGACAGCTCAGATTATACTCGGCGGTCAACTGTTGCTTGATGTAGACTTTTCACTGCACAGTTCATTCCATTCTGTCTCTGTAAACCGCACCTCTGTAAACCGATCTCTGTCACAACACGCCAGTCTCTGTTTGCGGTTGCTGCTGCTACTGATGCGGGTTTGCAGTGCTCGACGATCTTGGCTGGGGCTTCTTGCTGACTGCAACTGAGACTGCAGAACTGCTAGGCCCACCTTGTATTCCTAATGTGACTGGTTGCTGCGTTACTATTTGCTACTGCCAATTTCAAGCAGCTCTGGTGGCATAATTGTGAATTAAACCAGTTGCTTGATCCAGTGGATCGGAGGCGAAAATCTTCATCTTCAGACACTCATCCAATATATCTCCTTTCCATTCTGCATGTATGAGGCCATAGGCGCAGACGTCGGCTATATTCCTACAGACAACATGGTTGTTTAACTCCTTCTGGTCAGACACCAACAGATCTTTGATAGAACACATTCCGCATAACAGCGAGGGTGGACTGGTGCGGGGGACTGGATGGGGATGAGCGGTTGAAGCTTTTCCCTGGTATAAATCACGTATATGAATATACTTCCACTGAAGTGAGTTAGCGTCAACTGCCCACCTCTTCCATTTCGGAAGAGCGAATGCTCCGTGTGGAATATGCGAAGTTTGCGATTGTGCATGAGCATGTATCTGTTGCAACATGGATCTTGGCTCCATCCCTCTGCATTGTTACAACCCGATGAACCGAATTCTTCTGCTTCCTCCTCCTACACTCTTCCATTATCACAGTCTTCCATGCCCCATGTAGTGAACTGTGGCTACAGTCCTGCTTCTATTTTAATACAGATGTTGAAAGCCGCTCTGTCCTCCACATTCATCTCATTGACTGAACACATTGCGATGCTTCGACAATGACGCTCGGTATAGACGGAACCTCTCCCACCAATTCCTGTCACGTGCGTGGAGAAAGAAAAATTACCACCCAAATTTGAATTTTTCAAAAAAAATGGTTCAAATGGCCCTGAGCACTATGGGACTCAACTGCTGTGGTCATAAGTCCCCTAGAACTTAGAACTACTTAAACCTAACTAACCTAAGGACATCACACACATCCATGCCCGAGGCAGGATTCGAACCTGCGACCGTAGCGGTCGCGCGGTTCCAGACTGTAGCGCCTAGAACGGATCGGCCACCCCGGCCGGTGGAGATTTAACTGAAATGAAAATAACTAATTAATGAAACAATTAGAAAATAAAATCAGGTAGAGCGCTCTTAAACGCAATACTTATTTATATGGAATTCTATTGAAGCCCTTCGATTTCTGACTACTTCGGTAAATGTCAAGGTTTGAGTGTAGAGCCTTGCAGTTACATGTACATTTTCTAAAGATACTATTGTTAAACTGTTTGTATTCTTCTACTATTAACCCATTCAATTAGTATATTGATCGATAAATCTAGAGCCGTCATAGCTCCCTTTCTCATTCTGTTGTAGTATGGGGTACAGTATGATATATCTATAGTCTCTCTCTCATGTTCCAAAGGAAACTGCATACACGGCGTTCCGTACATCCACTGTTCCAAACCTGTTGCCATTCGTCAATGTCGAATTTCGAAGACGTGATATTATTACTGCTATAATGTGTGATATCTTGCATTTTATCTTAATCACTTGTCATATGCTGCCATATGTCTTACTATGATAACAGCGGGGTATACTTACATAACAATGGTGAGATAATGTCTAATTTAGCACCGAAGCGTCCAGTCACCTTTAGGAGAGCTCCTCACAGAATCCGCATTTCGTTAGCTCTGTGTGCCATACGGTCCTGGCGAGGTCAAGGTAATTAAAAACGAACTGTGATTTGCATCAAGTCATACCCAGAGACCCATTAAGTTTTGATGGTGGTAAATGACTATTAAATTTGTAAAAGATACCATTATTACTTCAGAAGTGACGGCAATAGCTTCTAATTTTAATGGAACATTCAACAAGTTCCTGTTTGTAGGTCCGAAGATGATCTGATAAAAAGATGGAAACCGGTCTCCATTAAAAAAGTTAAGCGATAAAGACTGCTTCTAATTATTTATAATAATTTATTTATAATAATTACAGATCGCTGTTTTCCTATATAAGAACTATGTTCTTTTAAATGTTAAAAGTTCCTAATGAATCGGCCCTATCAATACAGAATCGACTTTCCTAGTTCTCCTCTTTGACTGCACCATAAAATTATAATCTATAACAAACCTGAAGATATTAAAGTACTCTGTGATAACTTCCCGCTGGGGGCTGAACCGCACAATAACCCTGGGTCCGGTGTGGGGCGGCGGAGTGGTGAGTGGACTCCTGTGGCCTGTTGTGGGGTTGTGTACCACTGAGGGCTACGGCGGGACGAAGTCTCTCCATCGTTTCTAGATCGCTGGTTTAATACAAAATACACACAACCAACATAAACAGACTGAACAAGAATCCTGAGCTGCGAACAAAGTAAATAAATTTTAACACCAGATGACGTTATGTGAATAGGTATGGGATATTACACAGCCTTTAAGCTTGGCAAAGACTTTATTGTGAATAGGAGTTAATCACTACAATATTTCAAATTTATAAGTGAGAGAGACAACAATATTCAGAACAAATTACTTTTTTTTTCTTTTTAAATAGTACAGGTTGCTTATACGATGTCATATCATTCCAGTAAAAAGGAAGTAGTAAGTGTTTTGTACACACAGTCACATTGCTCTATGGCATTAGAGTTTTTATATATAGCGCGTACCAAATGTAAAATACAGAAGTATTAACAGTAAATGAGAACAAAACATAATTTATTAAAATGGTGAATGTAATACATGTGATCTAAACTACAAGATGACTGATACTATGTATGGGGAGAGAAAATCAACGTCACAATAGATTTAGTGCATACCCAGTGAGACTGGGCACGAAAATTAATAGTTATCTACATTAAATACAGGCCCAAGCGCAGGGGTGTGTGACGTCGGCAGTGTAGTGCCACAAACTTCTCTTCTCCAAATTCTATTCAATATCTCCTCATTAGTTATGTGATCTACCCATCTAATCTTCAGCATTCTACTGTAGCACCACATTTCGAAAGCTTCTATTCTCTTCTTGTCCAAACTAGTTATCGTCCATATTTCACTTCCATACATGGCTACGCTCCATACAAATATTTTCAGAAATGACTTCCTGACACTTAAATCTATACTCGATGTTAACAAATTTCTCTTCTTCAGAAACGCTTTCATGGCCATTGCCAGTCTACATTTTATATCCTCTCTACTTCGACCATCATCAGTTATTTTGCTCCCCAAATAGCAAAACTCCTTTACTACTTTAAGTTTCTCATTTCCTAGTCTAATTCCCTCAGCATCAACCGACTTAATTCGACTACATTCCATTATCCTCGTTTTGCTTTTGTTAATGTTCATCTTATGTCCTAATTTCAAGACAATGTCCATTCCGTTCAACTGCTCTTCCAAGTCCTTTGCTGTCACTTACAGAATTACAATGTCATCGGCGAACCTCAAAGTTTTTATTTCTTCTCCATGGATTTTAATACCTACTCCGAGCCGGCCGAAGTGGCCGTGCGGTTAAAGGCGCTGCAGTCTGGAACCGCAAGACCGCTACGGTCGCAGGTTCGAATCCTGCCTGGGGCATGGATGTTGGTGATGTCCTTAGGTTAGTTAGGTTTAACTAGTTCTAAGTTCTAGGGGACTAATAACCTCAGCAGTTGAGTCCCATAGTGCTCAGAGCCATTTTTGAACCTACTCCGAATTTTTCTTTTGTTTCCTTTACTGCTTGCTCAATATACAGATTGAATAGCATCGGGGAGAGGCTACAACCCAGTCTCACTCCCTTCCCAACTACTGCTTCTCTTTCATGCCTCTCGACTCTTATAACTGCCATCTGGTTTCTGTACAAATTGTAAATAGCCTTTCGCTCCCTGTATTTTACCACTGCCATCTTTAGAATTTGAAAGAGAGTATTCCACCCAACATTGTCAAAAGCTTTCTCTAAGTCTACAAATGCTAGAAAAGTATGTTTGCCTTTCCTTAATCTTTCTTCTAAGGTAAGTCGTAAGGTCAGTATTGCCTCAATTGTTCCAATATTTCTATGGAATGCAAAGATCCTCCCCGAGGTCGGCTTCTACCAGTTTTTCCATTCGTCTGTAAAGAATTCGTGTTAGTATTTTGCAGCTGTGACTTATTAAACTGATAGTTCGGTAATTTTCACATCTGTCAACACCTGCTTTCTTTGGAATTGGAATTATTATATTCTTCTTGGTCTGGCGGTATTTCGCCTGTCTCATACATCTTGCTCACTAGATGGAAAAGTTTTGTTAGGCATGGCTCTCCCAAGACTGTCATTGGTTCTAATGGGATGTTGTCTATTCCCGGGGCCTTGTTTCGACATAGTCTTTCAGTGCTCTGTCAAACTCTTCACGCAGTATCATATATCCCATTTCATCCTTCATCTACATTCTCTTCCATTTCTATAATATTGTCCTCAAGAGCATCGCACTTGTATAGGCCCTCTATATACTCCTTCCACCTTTCTGCTTTCCCTTCTTTGCTTAGAACTGGGTTTTCATCCGAGCTCTTGATTTTCGTGCAAGTGGTTCTCTTTTCTCCAAGGGTCTCTTTAATTTTTCTGTAGGTAGTATATATCTTACCCCTAGTGAGATACGCCTCTACATCCTTACATTTGTCCTCTAGCCATCCCTGCTTATCCATTTTGCACTTCCTGTCGATCTCATTTTTGAGACGTTTGTATTCCTTTTTGCCTGCTTCATTTACTGCATTTTTATATTTGCTCCTTTCATCAATTAAATTCAATATTTCTTCTGTTACCCAAGGATTTCTACTAGCCCTCGTCTTTTTACCTACTTCATCCTCTGCTGCCTTCACTACTTCATCCCAGAGCTACCCATTCTTCTTCTTCTGTAATTCTTTCCCCCAGTCCTGCCATTTGTCCCCTTACGCTCTCCCTGAAACGCTGTACAACCTCTGTTTTACTCAGTTTATCTAGGTCCCATCTCCTTAAATTGCCACCTTTTTGCAGTTTCTTCAGTTTTAATCTACAGTTCATAAACAATAGATTGTGGTCAGAGTCCACATCTGCCCCTGGAAATGTCTTCCATTTAAAACCTGGTTCCTAAAACTCTGTCTTACCATTATGTAAACTATCCGATACCTTCTAGTATCTCTAGGATTCTTCCATGTATACAATCTTCTTTTATGAATCTTGAACCTCATGTTAGCTATGATTAAGTTATGCTCTGTGCAAAATTCTACCAGCCGGCTTCCTCTTTCATTTCTTACCCCCAATCCGTATTCACCTACTATGTTTCCTTCTCTCCCTTTTCCTACTGACGAATTCCAGTCACCCATGACTGTTAAATTTGCGTCTCCCTTCACTACCTGAATAATTTCTTTTATCTCGTCATACATTTCATCAATTTCTTCGTCATCTGCAGAGCTAGTTGGCATATAAACTTGTATTACTGTAGTAGCCGTGAGCTTCGTGTCTATCTTGGCCACAATCATGCGTTCACTATGCTGTATGTAGTAGCTTTCCCGCACTCTTATTTTTTGTTCATTGTTAAACCTACTCCTGCATTACCCCTATTTGATTTTGTATTTATAACGCTGTATTCACCTGACCAAAAATCTTGTTCCTCCTGCCACCGAACTTCACTAATTCCCACTATATCTAACTTTAACCTATCCACTTCCCTTTTCAAATTTTCTAACCTACCTGCCCGATTAAGGGAACTGACATTCCACGCTCCGATCCGTAGAACGCCAGTTTCCATTCTCCTGATAACGACGACCTCTAGAGTAGTCCACGCCCGATCCGAATGGGGGACTATTTTACCTCCGAAATATTTTACCCAAGAGGAAGTCATCATCATCTAACCATACAGTAAATCTGCATGCCCTGGAGAAAAATTACGGCTGTAGTTTCCCCTTGCTTTCAGCCGTTCACAGTACCAGCACAAGCAAGGCCGTTTTGGTTAGTGTTACAAGGCCAGATCAGTCAATCATCCACACTGTTGCCCCTGAAACTACTGAAAAGGCTGCTGCCCCTCTTCAGGAACCACACATTTGTCTGGCCTCTCAACAGATACCCATCCGTTGTGGTTGCACCTACGGTACGGCCATATGAATCGCTGAGGCACGCAAGCCTCCCCACCAACGGCAAGATCCTTGGTTCAGTTACTTAGATGTAAAAAGCAGTATCAAGAAAATTAGAGAAAAAACTTTTTTCACCTTACATATAGTCCCATAACAATATAGTATCAATATTGCTGACTAATAAGTATGTATGGACCCAGAAATGCTTTCAGTTATTCGAAATGCACCTGCTATTAGAATGTGGAACCGTCGAAAAATTAGAAGTGTTTATAACTCTGCCAAACACTTAAGAGTGAAATGCAGAGTCCTGATCAGATGTCCCAGAAATAAATTTCTGAACCTTATTCCAGCGTTAAATGTTGACGTAAGAAGTAGAGCACTTGTCCGCTAAAGGCAAAAGTCCCGAGTCTGAGTCTGAGTCCAGCACTCAATCTACCAGAAACTTTCACATCAGCGCACTGTCCGCGGAGAGAGAAAATCTCATTCATGATAAACTAGATCTACTGCGCCGTTGTAGCTTCAATAAAAATATGGTAGTTGTTGAAGAGAACGGAAAAGATGAAAACATGAAATTTCGTTGTTTTCTTAATTTAACCCTGACACTTTTTAATTTTGTAATCTGTAAATTACTTCACTGTACATAGGAAAAAGTGGGATCAAAATGCAAAAGTTATCATATAGTTTTATATTGAAGTATTAAACTTAAGACGCTGTTTAATTGCGTATTTTTATGTTACACGTGAAGAATACTAGCCAGTAAGTAGTTAAATTCTAGAAAACGTGGCATGCAAGTAGCTAAAAATTCATAAACATGGATAAAACTTTTATGTATGCGATGGAAATAAATCGCAGAATTGTTTGTATTACGGAAGAGAAATATTTTATTAACTAACGTATGAACCCTTCATTGCACAAGATAGGGTCGGCCTTGCTTGAAATCTGAACCCAGTTAGATGGAGACTTAAACAGAAAGTTTATAATTCAAATATATTTATATGTATGGTAACTAGGAGAATATTTGATACTGAAGTTCGTAAACACACATTCACCATCATCTAGCAAACGGTTTATTTTCGCACCCATGTATACTGGGGGAAGGTTTTTTGCTTCTGGACTTTCACCCGTGTCACGTTTCGCTACTACTTAATGACACATGCTGTGTACAGACTCTGCACTTGGCCGCCTCCGGCATCTCTCTCAGATTGCCGCTTTTTTCGATTGGGCCTTAAGACCAGCCCTGCCTCTGCACTGTCACAGCCGTCGGCGTGAGCCTGATGTGGGAACGAAGTTCCATAGCATTCAAAATTTGAAACACACGCCACCGACGTATTTACGGAGTGTATTAGCCAGTGGCAAGTCGTGCAAAGTTTTACAAGTGTGCCATAATGTGGTGGCCTATAGTAGATTTTTGGTCCTATAGTGGAAGGGCTGTAACCGTAACTAAATTGAATATATTAATTGTACGTATGTAAACTAAACCGTTTAAATGTATTTAAATTTCTTGAACGTATTTTTGGACTGTCGTTGCAACTACAAAAATGTGTTTTTTTTTTCACCAGATGCGTTTCCCTTTATTGAGATAAAGCATCATCAGCGGTGGTGATTGTTTGGTCGATTTGTCATTTACGTCGGGAAATGCGGTCTGCTAGCACATCGAAGTTTTTCTGTTTTTCACACTGATAACTTTCGTCTAATTTTTAGATGTTCTTCAGCACTATGCATTTCTCACACTACACTTTTATGCACACCACTGTATTCTGTTTCTTTTTGTACTAGAAGTAAAAAGCGTCTAGTGAAAAAATCACTCATTTTTGTAGTTGCAACGACAGACCAAAAATACCCTCAAGAATTATAAAGCAACTACGGACACTATAGCCATACAAATGAAGTAGTTACATTTTATTAACATTGCGAGGAGTAAAATAAAATGATTTTAGCAGCATGAATCAAACCTGGACCGACAAATTTTCAGTCACTGTGCTTGATCATCACCTTTAAAGAAAAGTAATCTGGTTATCAGAATATTATCAGACACACAGAAAAAGCATGGAATGAAAAAAAAGTCACGACCAAAAATCGAACATGGACCAACGGTTTGGTAGTTTATCGCCTCGACCACTTTTTTCTCTTTTTAACTAATAAATACAACATATCGACCAACCTCTCGGCAAGTATCCGGCACCTGCATCCGTCCTCAGCCAATGTCCTGCCTGGTAAACGTAAGGGTGCGCAGGTTGACGAAGGTGTCCTGCATCTGTATGCATAATGCGTGTACTGGCGAAACGCCAAGTGATCGTTTCCTCAGCCATCAGCGACCAAAAAGTGTGCGAAATGGCCAAGTACGCATAATTCAATATTTTTCGTTCGCGGGGGGGGGGGGGGGGGGGGGGGGGGGGAAAGGATGCAGGCCGCAGTACAATGTCAGTGGTGTAGGCGTCGGCAACAGGTCTGGTAAGAAGAGCCAACTGTTTCCAAAGCAAATACCAGTTTGCCAAATGTTCCCAGCATGTGAATCAATGCTGCATGGTGTCCATAAGGGCACATTTACTACCGCTGCTCGTGTCTATAACCTTTAAAAAAAAAATGGTTCAAATGGCTCTGAGCACTATGCGACTTAACTTCTGAGGTCATCAGTCGCCTAGAACTTAGAACTAATTAAACCTAACTAACCTAAGGACATCACACACATCCATGCGCGAGGCAGGATTCGAACCTGCGACCGTAGCGGTCGCTCGGCTCCAGACGGTAGCGCCTAGAACCGCGCAGCCACTCCGGCCGGCCACTATCCTTAATCCGCTGTAAACGTTCTCTGGTGAGGTATAGGATTGGTAAGAAGGACACATGGGCTGCTGGAGTGGAATGCTGACCTCATTTTAGGATACAAAAATTTATTTTCACCCCGTTAATTAAAACAGAGCACTGACAACAACATAATGATTAATCGTATTTGCAAACTGCGGTGATCTACACCAATTATTCAGTTGTATAAAAGCATGAGAATAATTCCAAAAAAATAAGGGAATCAGCCTTATGGCCCCAACTCTAAATTAATAAAAAACTACTTTACACAACTATAACCTTAACATAACTACACATCTGAGCTCACGAGTGAATATGAAAATTAAAAATTTGTAAAAGCTATCAGGTTTCAAAAAAATACTGAGATACCAAGCTCTCAAGTACGTGAATTAACTATTATGGAAAACATTTGGCAATATGGTGCTATGATAGCCTGAAAGAACGACACAGCGATCAGCACATTCTCTACGTTTGGCGTTCACATCGGCCGCGCGTCTGAATTCCGTGCTCGAGAGCTCAAGTGGCAAACAACAAGCAGGAGAGCCTGCGCACACCAGTAACGGCTTCTAGAACAGACACACCCAGTATTAACACACAGTTCACCAAAATACTAAAAGCAACACCCAAGCCCGGGGTAGTGCCAAATGCAGGAAGAGAAGTTAAATGTTATAGTGTGACAGCCGCAGTTACTATTAAAGTAATAATATATTAAACAATCTCCAATGACTTGAAATTTCACTTGATAAATTTATAAACCACAACTAGCTCAAGGTGATAATGACCAGATAATCCGCAAACAACTTTCAATACGAAAGCACTATTTGACGGCGCAAAATAGTTGCTATTACACTGGCCAACCAAAAGGAAGTTGGAAGTTCATATTTAAATAGGCGGCTGAAGTTTTATACAGGGAATAAATTTTGATTCATAAAACAGACCACTTAACATATTAACAATAATAATAAAAAAAGGAATCGTCGAATATCGGCCACACTTTTAATGCAACAGAACCAGGGCACAGCGCAGTTACATGGACTTGCAATACCAAGTATCCCGGACACACGACCAAGTCGCTTAGGAATGACTAGCGAAAATCAAAGTGACTACATGGGGCAATCACACCAAAAGTTCCACCACAAAATGGTTCACCATTTAAAGTCAGCCCACAAGCTCGCTGTTAACATGCACGCCAGGGTGAACTCCCTTAGGATTCGAGATAGATACGACTCTTAAACAGAGCCTATGTTGACCGTGACTGATTCGGGACTGCAATTCCGCTCGCCACCAGAACCAGGCGCCGAAATGTCAACACCGTGCATCCTCGCAGCACACCAAGCGCCGACTGACTACTCGCGATGCTCCGTGCGCTGTCTTCCCTCGTCACGGCCGCCAACCGAGTCTCCGTCGCTGCCCCCGACCGTCTCCTATCGCAAGCCGCGGCCGTACGAAATAGAGAGCACTAGCCAACAGAGTTTCGGCAGAGAAACTACCCTGCCAAGAGCATCGCAGAAAGTCACGGTTCTGTCTCTAGTGGATATCAAATTATTTACGATTCTATGCCAAAAAGAGGCCACTGCCATGGAATGAACCGGGAGACTAAGATAGTTCCACTTTGTCGTCCAGGGGCTACGCGGCGTCAATATTTCAATGGGACTGGGTCAGACCGCCCCCTCCCAGCGAGTGAGCAAGGACTCGGTCCTAAGTACCAGCTGGTGCAGTATGTAGGCAACTAGAGAGCTCAGGGCTATGTAAAATTCCATTATGTGGAATAGTTAAAATCGAGGCGGAGCAAGACACGGTGGACTCACAATTTTGAACAGCTGACCCATGAAGTTATGTTCTCCGGGGTAACAATCAGAACAGTGTGCCGAGTGTATAAATCACATGCTTTGATATGATGGTTCAAAATGGCTCTGAGCACTATGGGACTTAACATCTCAGGTCATCAGTCCCCTAGAACTTGGAACTACTTAAACCTAACTAACCTAAGGACATCACACACATCCATTCCCGAAGCAGGATTCGAACCTGCGACCGTAGTAGCAGCGCGGTTCCGGACTGAAGCGCCGAGAACCGCTCGGCCACTCCGGTCGGCTTTGATATGATGTCAGAGAGTCCCAAACTCCCAAAGATACGTGGGATGGTCGTGATCGCATGGCACAAACTAAAAATGTAGCTGTAAGTTCATCTTTATACAAGATGGTTGAGGGACTTCGGCTGGTCAGTGTAAAACGCCAAATCCAAAACACCTTCAGCCCTTTATGTTTCAAATTTTATTTTATTTATGCGACCAGCTTCGGCGTTCCACTATGCCATCTTCATGGCCCTGACTGACGTGTAGGAAGAATCAAACCTTATATCAATCGAAATATGGGCCAGCATTCAGTAACTGCTATCTGTAGACCACTTTTTAACCACGCGATACCTTGCTTCCAATCTTGAAAAGTTGTTGTGGTAAACTTAGAGAAACGAATGGAAAAAAGACATTGGCTAACCTGCATGAAACAGGAATGTGTTCACAAAGAATCTCTGCATACAATTACTGTGGATTTTGCAGAGAACCACAGATGAAATCAATTTTTTGGAAATTAGCAGCGTGTGTTTAGGTGTAGAACTTCTGGAATCAATTAAGTCGAAGGATATTTTGGCCATACCTCACCTTATAAGTGTGAAACGCGGCAACCATTTTCGGTCCCAGTTTCATTAATAATTAGAATATCTTTATCATTCTGAGGCTGAAAACAGGGAAATTCGGTATTGTGTTCAATCCGCACAAAACCTACTTTAGAAATTGGAAACAAAGTTTAATAAATGGAGCACGGGGTAAGTTAAGATCTGTTTGGAATTAGTAATGTTTTCTGTTGCCCATTGACCAATAAAAAATAAAATTATGGCATATTACTGATCCAACATTCGTTTGACAACTATAAAGTTGTGAAAACCAACGAGTCTGTGCTGGATGAAGTATTTTATGCATTTTAAGCTGCGTACATTTTTGAAACTGGGCTAGCTGGCATTGCCGTTTGCATCTTAGTTTTAAGTGACTATGTATATGTCTTGCAAGCTCCACACAGTTACCAGGAAGAGCCATGGAACCATCATTATCACGCAAAAGAATTGAAGGGAAAATGCATTTTGTTAATATGATTCCAGGACGAAACTCCTTTAGTGGGTTGGATAATTATTTGTGCTTCCCCACCACAGCATTTGTACCATTTGATCCATAAGTAATGACGTTTCCAAATGGAATGTTATGTCGTACTAAGCTTGAGTGAGTTTCTCATACAAGTTAACAAAGTTGCCTTATTACAGATACTGTCATTTTTTCAGTGAAACAGGAGAGTTTACTCAATATTTGGCATTCCATTCTAACATAATAGCACACAACAATGCAAGCAGAACAGACTGAAGTAATATCGGTACTTTCATCTGTGAAAATGGAGAATTTTGCTTTTAAAGCTTGAAAATTTTTTTAATGAGAAGGTGCAACAGCATTTTTTATAAGAGTGCTGCTTTTGTTACTTTTTATAACAACGTTTTGTGTCATCTAAGAATCAGGATACGTACTTTTTATCGTAGTGGTCAAACGGTCAGTTGTATTAAAAGCCATATCATGAGTTGCTAGGAACGCAGCAATTTTAAGCACTGCTTCCGTTGTTTGTTTGTCGAACCTTGTCGTGCCTTTACACAAAAACTTCGCAAAAGTTGTGCACGGTTTTTCAGAGATACCACTAATTTTGTTAATATGCCTCTTTTGACTACATGCGGATCTTTAATACAATTAGAGTAGCTACTGTAAAATCATTAAAGTGTTTGCATTGTGACCTATTACAATTATTAAGGCCCTCTGCTAGTCATGAACGAAATGCTGAGGTGTCTCACTTTTTGGCAAGTCACCTCGTTGCATCTTCTTTTCCTTTGGAGTAGGAATACCATACTTCTCATCACTACTTGACATTGCAACCTCTTAATCAATTACACGCATTAGCACTAAATGTCAGTGTTACGTGTTGTTTGAAAAGGCGTGCTACGTACCGAACTTTAGCACAAAGGGCTGAGGAAGATTGTTAAACATTTCACAGCACAGCTGTTCGTACAACTACGTGCAATAAAAATCATATACCGCGGGAAGCACCTAGCGGAAGTTCATTTTTAGTTAAATATATAAGTATTAAGCGAACCGTAAAGGACATACAACGGTAAAATGAACCGTACTGAGCCGGCCGAAGTGGCCGTGCGGTTAAAGGCGCTACAGTCTGGAACCGCAAGACCGCTACGGTCGCAGGTTCGAATCCTGCCTCGGGCATGGATGTTTGTGATGTCCTTAGGTTAGTTAGGTTTAACTAGTTCTAAGTTCTAGGGGACTAATGACCTCAGCAGTTGAGTCCCATAGTGCTCAGAGCCATTTGAACCATTTTTTTGAACCGTACTGCAAAACAAAGTCCCTGCGAGGCGCGTGTGTCGGAAGACGTTCTTCCACTCAGATGAATAATCTTAACATGAGTGTAGTTCATTGTTGTTCACGTGCTTCGGAATCACTTGATATAAGCAGAGTTGATTTCCTGCTCAGGAACTAAAAATGCCAAAATTATCACTTTTCGCATATAGTCCTTCACTTAGGATCATATATCATGCAGCAGCTGAAATTACAGATTACGGTATGCAATTCAACTTTGTCATATACACAACAACCATGCACTTTGCCACAGCACCGTTACATCAACGGTTCCTCAAAAGTCCCTCAGACTCTACGTTTTCGCTCTTTCAAAGAAAAATACTTATCCGTTGCTGTGAGCAACGTAGTGCTCTTGCCGGAAGGGGTAACGTCACATCGGAGCAAGCACAGTCGGAAACAAGACAGCTGCGTCCCTTCTCTGAGTTGATCGCAGCGCAGCTTATCATCATCTCAGCACCCGACACTGGTTTCTAACTAAAACGGAGGGACCGCTACAAAACGAAGCAGTTTCAGTTCGCTGACTGACACCACACAGCTCAAGGCTTTTGCATATCAAAGCGCAGTCTTCAAAATGTTCAGACATGATACCGTGCACTCACTATGTTTAACCAAGTGCCCCACCAATTTGCATCACTTGCACACGCGAAAACTTAGTTCATCTGTGAATAAAACCGCCATGCACAGTCCGCAGTTCACTCAATAATAATCATTATCTTTCTGCAGCTCACATCGATACCTCACATATTAATTTCAATGTTTTATTCATCTCCTCACAGAAGAAAGCCAACGCAGCTGCCATGCTGTCACGTCAACAGAGTCTTTTATTCGTCACCGCCCTATCACTGGATTGTTCAACTTCGATAGCCAAAAACAGGCTCTCTTGTGACAAATCAACATACAGACGCCTTGAAAGATTTATTTTCTTGTATTATTTCAATCTATTGACATTCGTTGCTAAACCTGATTAATAAAACAAAACAAAAAGGAAAAAAAAATATTTATATAGGCTCTCTAGAGCTGTACATTTACAACAGGACAGCACAAAATATGGAAGAGAGGGTGCTTGCAGTGACTACGTTTAGTCTCTGGAAGACGATGATGTCATAAACAGAAGACATAGCCCCAAAGTTCTTAAATTAAGTTGAATAATATAAATATGTTACTCATCAGCTTCTCATCAAATAGAGTCAAGCTAATCGTAATCTAACCACAGCAGTCAAAATCTAATACTGTATAAAAATATTAGTTACTATCAACATATACACATTTTTAAGGCTGGATAAGAGATGCACTGTATAGAACAGGCATTAAAATTCATTTAAGGCTTTCAGTTGTGGGCTTAAAATTGTTTCGATCAGAGTGACTAGGAAAAGACGTCGTTTTAAGGCGGCAAGAGTTGTGGGAAGCATGTGACTGTAACTCCCCCACATACCAGTTCATTTTCGTTGAATGGGAAGGAATTCTTAATAACACATTATTGATATATTATAATTAATATAATTATTAAAAATTTCAGTCACAATTTCTACAGAACTAGCTATTTGGAGTGCCATTATATTCTATGTTGATTAACTAATTCGTGATAACAGTCCAATGAATGTGGGTTCACATTAAGATTACTAAGGATGCCTTCCTTGGCTCTTATACTCCGGACGTGGAAGGCTGGAGCATCGACCGCCACCAGGATGTGATGTTAAATTCACGTCGATCCAGACGTCATCAGCAGATGAGCACTGACCAAGTACATGTACAAGGGGAGTAACAGGCAGCCTGCAGAATGTCACTCCCTCTTATCACTCGTGGAGGCAAAGCTCAAAAAAGGATAATCTTTGGTTATCTATAAAGCGGGAAACTCGCTTGAAATCGTTATTTGGTGAAAATGCGTCGTGGTTATGAATTCGTTATCAGAAATCACGTTCAAACAGATGTGTTTTTTTCTTCGTAGTGAATGGTGTGCGTCTCCCCACAGGCTAGAAATGTGCACTTGAAAGGCACTACAAGGCAACGTAGCACTGCTCTCAATTTGAAATTGTCCTGATGCTAACTTTTTTTTTCATCTTTCATTCCTCCCCTGGTTGGGAGTAGGCGGGCACATAGACGCACCATATTTTCTTATGTTAACTTGTGCTGTGCAGTTGGAACTCATTTCATTTATTCAGTTGAATTTTCCCGTTGATTTTCTGAGTGTCCTTTAGTTATAGCATCTTTTTGCTTGGGAGGGTGGTTTCTCGTGCTGGCATTTGCCCAGATGCTGAGAGAAAACTCTCTAAAATCTCAGCAAGGATCTCTTAGTACTGCTCTTGTTAGTATCTTATTTAGATTGAGTTCTTCATTGTGTGTTTTATTCCGTGTTTCCTCTTGTTTTGTGTTTGATAATTCCTTTTACATTTTCTTCTTCATTCCGTGTTTTATTTTCTTGTAGGTGTTTTATCTAGTCCTCGTCTATGCCTGTGCCGTTTAGCGTGGCTTTTGTTTGTATTTGTTTGTATACGAATTGTCCTCAGGCAGGTTGTAATTATTTTACGCGGATATGGATCTTTGGTTTTGGGGTACATAAATTCTGTGTATTCTCCTTCCAGTAGAATAGTTATGACTATCTTTTTGACGAATCTGTAAGCGCTTATTTCTGTTGTTAATTCTAACCATCTTGTATTGGTCTGTTTAATTTTTGCGTTTCTGTAAACCACATCCTCCGTGGTTCTGGCGTTCATTTTATTTGCTCTTTTAAGTATTCTCTTGCACTGGTTTACATCGATAGCAGGTAGGTATTCATAACGTTTTGGCTGAGCAGTATGTGTACATGTCATTGCAGTAATACTTTATTATAAATTGGTTTCTTTATTTGTTTCTCTTCATTGTAATCAATTCTCATCTAATATAAATTGTACGTTATGGGATGTTTGTAATTTGTAAATTTCTAGTGTCACATCAATGTCAAATAAATTCTTCGACATTGTTGTGGTTGTGAACCAGCCACCTTTGTATACATCCTTCCATTTGGCAAAACGTTTTGGTGACTCTAAGTGGGACTTTACATTATGTGTGTACATATATATTAAGAAAGTGCTTCATACAGCCTTCGCTACTGCATGAGCATTAGCAGTCAGCACTGCAACCTAAGGGGACGGAATTTTCGACATAATCAACTAAAACACGTTAACTTTAATAATTTATTGACGTCGTTTGAAATCGTTATGAGGCACAATTACAGTTAAGTAGACAGTATCCCACACCATGTTTAGGCTGTAGGGCACCACCGTCACAAGGAGTTTTCAACATACGGGGGAATAAAAAGTGAAAACTAATTTAAACTATAACAAAAATTTTATCTTATCGTTAACAAGTCATCTGGTGACGAACCTGCCGCTTCGAAACTGGTAACGGAGCTATTTATGTGAATAAGCAGCGCTATAAAAAGTGGCTAGTTGCTGTTATCTTCTCTGCAAGAATCAATCTATATGCTGTACACAGACACGGTCTCAAAATTTTATTTTCGACGAAATAACAGTTTCAATTACTTCATAGTCGATATGAAACATCGATTTTTAAACCTTCAACATCGATCTCTGCAAGTTGATTCCACGATGATGTCACAGACTTCCAGGAATGATGGAGAAGGGTAAATGTATCATAGAAGTCCAGTAATGTGGGATCTAAGATGCATACCTTGAAAGATATTGGCATTTGTTCATCTTTGCTGCTGTGAAACGTCTCTCCTACTAGCGAAGTGCTCATGCCTCTTAAGGCACGCATTTTACATTCCACGTCTACTGGACACATTTTCCTTGTTTTCGTCCATGCTACCTCCTACCAAAATGTGAAAAACAGAGAGCGTGCAGGTGAAGAGATTTGTTTCACAATATCGAAGATGAAGAAGTGCTCATAGCGTTTAAGGTGAGCATTTTAGAAGCGATGTTTACTATCCCGGGGCAGAGAAGCCATTGCATGCTGCAAGTTGCATATTTAGCGGATTGCAGGGGCAACAAAATTTTGATTTTCAATGTTTTATATAAATAGTGCGTAAAGTTAAAAGTGTAAAACTCTGACATAATCCACTCACTAAGAGGTTTACTCCCATGTGAAAAGTTCAACACAATAAGATAAGTATTGTATTTACAAACTATTTACATCAGGGGCGGCCAAAATTTCGGCTCGCTCGCCATGCCCTGGCACGAGTGCCGTAGCGCTCAGCCTTGCTGCACATTACTCCCCACTGCCCAGCGACACTGTCTGAGCGCTTGGAGAGGGTAGAGGGGGAACCGCAGACGTGCCGCATTTAAATGACAGTGCAGTCGCGCTGCATTCGACTTAGTTTTATATTTCACATTTTTCACCAATGCAGATAAGAAACAAAACAAATTTCCGAATTGTTTAATTATTTTCGGCGCGCTGAAGACATAACATATTTTTTATCTGGTACAAACTGTCGACTTGCAGACATCGTATGCAGACAATTTCACAGATTTTTGCATTGAGGTTGCCATCAAATTGTGCCTATTTTGTTCCATAATCGAAACAAGGTCTTTCCGACAAATGCGTTGATCGAAATATTGGACCACTTTTGCAACCCTATTATGCAAACATGGAAACTATCTGAGGAAAGCAATATTGTAAGGTGTATGCTTCGCCGGCGATGGGCGAGGCATGACAGAATCTCTGACCAGAGAGTAGTTTATTGTTAGTTGTTGCTTGTCGCGAGTCTGCGCTAGTCTGCGCGAGTCGACAGTAGAAGTGTCTGCGCTTGTCTGCGCGAGTCTGCAGTAATAGTCAGTCGGATACAGTAGTAGTCGGTCGGCTTTAGTAGCGAGTGGACGGTAGTAGTCTGCGGGTGTCGGCATGCGTCGGCTGTGTGCTCTGCTCGGGACTCTGGTCAGGACTCTGGAGGATGAGTATTGTTGTAGAAGGTAAAGAAGCAGCCTTGCGCATAATTAATAATGTATATTAATTGTAATTAATTTTTGCTCAGAAAAAAACGCCCCAATAATAATTTTTATAATATAAAGTAACTTTTTTTAAAAAGAAAAACATTCATTTCAATTTAAAGAATATTTCCTATGCATTCCTTCCAAGAGTAAAAAAAAAAAAAATATACGCCAGCATTGCACGAAGCTGTGTCGATAAATAAGAGAAGAAATAGTTGCAGTTTTTATTGAGGTAAGAATTTTTGCTTTTGTTATTCAGAATACAGGGCCGAAGGTCAGCGCTGCTGTCCTTATAAAATTTACCAGATATTATCATTTCTTTTGGGAGGTTACATTTCGTTCATGGTTCATTATTTAATTGATATTATTGTGGGTTTATGGTCAATTATCATTCTTAGATTTCTGTGGGGAGTTTACGCTTGGCTCCATTTCCATAATCATTTAACAAAATTTCGTGTGGAGAGGTTACACTTGGCGACCCTGGCAGGATCGTATTTCTTTGTGAATCTTCTGATAAGTAGTCATATATCTGCTCTTAATTACTTAAATGTAATTAGCATTTGGCGCAACGCATTTACTAATTTGTCACTCTTTCTTCCACAGTTCATAGGCAATTTGTTGCTCTTTGTTGTAATAGTGTTTGTTGCATTTTGCATTATCCTTGTTTTATTTGTGCTTAATTCTGATTTGTGTAAAAATGCCGCGAAAAACTGTTAATAGTACATCGCGATGTACAATGAGTGAAATAGCCGACTTAAATAACTTGACCGATAGTACTTGCGACACGCAGTGTAATGATGACAATCCTTCAACTACAGACAATCAGTGTGTACCGACCACTAATGTTGATTTTGATCCTAGTGATGAACAGACGAATTCAATTGTGTCCTCTGTTAATTTAACGACAATTGATGACGCGGGACGTTCTGTTACAATGAACGCTGCCCAGCTTGACACACCCGGTTTGCAAAATTTAAGTAATGAACAGACAAACTTTTCTAATGAAAATGAACAGTGTGATCAGAGTACGACAAATTTATTTAATTCCGGTGTCGTGACCAACAGTGCACATCCGATTGTCAAACCTATTCAAAAATTACAGAATGACCTAATGGTTACAGAAAACGTGGCAAATGCTTATACACCATCACACAGCACAGAGAATGCAGCAGCTATTTTTGGCTTGGATCAAATTATGGCAGTATTGCTACAGTTTAAGAAGGAACTAAATGAAAAGCATGACAACCTTAATGAAAATGTCAACAAATTAGTGAACAGAACAAACAACTTATTAAAAAACAAGACGACTTTCTCAAACAACTTAATGAATCGAACAAACAATTTAATGAATGTTTCAAACAGACGAATGAAAACCACGACAACCTTAAGGAACAGAACAAACAACTTAGCGAACAGATTACAGCCGTTACCGTGCAACGTCATGATACTAAAGAACAATTACGTGACGAAAGTAAGACTTGTGCCACGAACAATAGTGAAGAAACTAGATCTGTTGCACAAGAATTAGGTAATAGATATGCAGGCACAACAGAATCATTTAGAGATGAAATTAATGCAGTCACTGAACAATGTTCAGAAAAAGCAATACAGATATGCGACGAGTTTAATTCAAAGTCACCAGAATTTTCACACACTGTGGATACGGAAGTCGATAAGAAATTTGAACAACAGAATAGCCAAATTGACGAATGTTTTAAAATGACAGAAATGAAAATTGTTCCACTCACTAACACGTCACAGCATACGCCACGTTGCGAACATTTGTCACACTCACACAGCCAGTGTAACTTGGATAATTTACAGAGAGTACGCGACTTAAAATCCGAAAAGACACAGACAAACAGATTCATATGCAATCGTAAACATATTCACATATTCAGAGACGATAACGTTTATTACGAGAAATTTTTATCCCTAAGAAAATCTAAGGTATTTGAAAATGACAGAGCACAGGTACACGCTTTGAACCGTATACGACAATTTATTTTTGTACTTTCATCAGTATTGCCTGTAATGCAGAAATTAGAATTAGCATGGATACAACAATTTGTTTTTGAATTTTCACCGCCATTGCCTGTAACGCAAAAGCTAAAATTTATTTGTAGCGTGTAATAGACCTCAGGGGATTCATTATGCTTTAATGAGTATGTGCCGTAGCGTACACAGGGCCCCGAGCCATAGTAGTGCTGTTTCATCTTTAGTTTTCTGCACTGCTGCCTTCTCTTCTACTATCCGTTATATCTATCAAAACAGCTCTTTAACTATTGCTCTACCTAGGATTAAGAAACGTGTAAAGAAAACCTGATAAGACAAGTTTTACAAAAGTGACAATTTTTCATTAGACGCTCCAGGAACGACAACCACCAGAACTTTAATAACAGGCAAAATTTTTAATCATGAGTATGTGTAAAATTATCAGCAACAGGAACCACATTTTTAGTAATAATAGACGCTTTTCCCAACAACAGCAACAAAACCAACCGGTTAGCATACCTAACCAACAATGCAGTCTACAAGGTCAACCAAGCTTTAATGTTTCGCCGCGTACACGTATAGCGTCGGCCCCAACAAATAGTAATGCAGAGCATCAAGAAAACCAGTACGTACAGAAAACACACTATTTCAATTCCTATCGCAATGCACCGTATAGAAATGACTATCAAGACAGACGTAAAAGTAATGAGCACAATTTTAAGCGTACATTTAATAACAGTCTATCTTATCAACAGCAGAATCATCCGCAACAACACATTATCATGAATGAACCAGACAGTAGGTATCATCCGGAACGTAAGACGTCAGGAAGAAATAACAGAACAGTACAAATAGTCGAAATGCCACAGCATCCTCCCGCAAATAACAGCACGTCAGACAGAATTTGATGAAATACAGTACAGGTTGCATATTCCAGTAACGCAAGCAATACTTTTGGCACGCAGAATCTTGTTCACGAGAATGTTATTTGAAACATGCTTTGTTGAATGCACCACTTTTATCGCACCCAGATCTTACCAGAAATTTTTACATTGCCACCTACAGTTCTAATAACGCTTTAGACGTACATATTTTTCAGGAAATTGAAGAAGATGGTTGTACAGTAATTAAAAACATCGCTTTTGCAAGTCGCATTCTGTCACCTGCTGAACGTAATTATTCTGTTACAGAACTTGAAACATTATGTGTTGTATGAGCTTTTACCAGATTTAGGTATTTTCTTTATGGAAGACATACGACCGTTTACACAGACCACAGAGCGATACAATTTTTACTTTCCGCTAAATTTACACACGACAGATTAAGCAGATGGAAACTTTATCTACAGGAATTTAATTTTACAATTGTTCACATTCCCGGCACACAAAATATTGTAGCAGATGAACTATCCCGTTCTCTCAGCAACAATCAGCAAGACATCGCAACCAACTTCTGCAAAGCAAATTTCAGCGTCATGTACATTCAACAAGTTGCATTTGAAAATTTCATTTCGTCGTCATTACAAGACATAGCACAAGAGCAGAGTAAAGACAACGTACGGAAAGAAATCAAACACCTTTGGCAAGATAGGAATAATGTTACCATCAGAAACCATTACACTGTACGCAATGACATTCTGTTTCGCCGCTCTCATCCTGACAGCAACAATTGGTTATTATGCATTCCTGATGAACTTGTTAACAAATTAATCTGGTATACTCATTTAAGTTACGCACATTACGGAGCCAGAAAATGTTTTCTTATACTGAGACTTATTTTACCAACATGGAGAACGTATACGACGAGTTTTAGCTTCATGTATAATCTGCCAGAAAGCTAAATCCGTTCCCCAGAACTAATAGAGGTTTTTGCTACATCTTTGTCGCTGTTGAACTCACTTCAAAATTTGTTACCTTCACTCCGTTACGCAAAGCTACTGCTAAAACTGTTTCGAAAGCATTTGTAAAACATTTTCTATTTCATGTAGGGCATGTGTTGAAAGTAATTTCCGACAATGGACCACAGTTTCGATCTGCTATATGGACACGTATGTTACGAGCTAGAAACATTTCTCCGATATATATATATATATATATATATATATATATATATATATATATATATATATATATATATATATATATATATATATATCCAGGTACCACGCTTCTTCGAACCCTTGTGAATGATTAATGAAAGAAATTGGTAAACTGTGTAGAATTTACTGCCATAAAAAACATATTGATTGGGACACACACATACTCTCATTCCAAGATGTAATTAATTCCATACCGAATGAATCTACTATGCTATCTCCGTCTGTTATACTGAAAAATGTTGAATCACCCAACAAAATTAAAGAATTAGTAACATTTCCTACATCTCGTCGACTAAAACACCATGAAATAATTGACATTGCGCTGAACAACATCAAACGTGCCGCAGAGCGCCGGAGAAGACAGCAAAAACAGGTTTGTACACGCCGTGAAATTCACATTGGACAGAAGATGTTAGTACGTACACACTATTTATTCAACAAAGGAAAGAGTAGATGCAGTAAATTTGAGCTTCTATACGCAGGTCCATATCGGATTCGCAGCATTCCTCACCCCAATGTAGTACACGTCGAAACTGTGAGAACCAGAAAAACCAAAGGGAACCACCACGTGCCGAACGTCAAACCTTTTATTGAATGAAAATACTTTATGATTTATCACACTGTAATGCCATTTCTTAATTTTTTATGACCGCTTATGCTATTATATTCACATGAAGACTTACTGATGATTATCTTAATTTTTTCTTGGCAAGTGCCCGGCAAGGTAAGGTTAGCAGGTCGCTTTTCTTGTCGTTACACATCAGACCGTGCATATTTTTCCAGAAGAACTTACACATTTTATGACCACTTATGCAGTTATATTTATGTGACTACTTACTGATGATTATCGCATTTTTTCTTGGCAAGTGCCCGGCAAGGTAAGGTTAGCAGGTCGCTTTTCTTGTCGTTACACATTAGACAGTGCACATTTTCCAGATAAAATTACGTATCTTACGAATAATTATACAATTCTATCTAGTGATATATTATTTTATCAAATTTTCTCTCTATTAAAGTTTTCAATTCTCGCCTCTATTAACTACACAACATACAAGCTGTACACAAACAAGATCACATTTCTTGTCGTTATACACCCTAGACCGTGTATATTTTCCATTTTTTGTATGTATGATTGTTTTCCTGTTTTGTTTGAATGTACTATGAAATATTTAAGATATAACAAACACCAGTTGACTTTAACATTTTGCCATATGATATCTCAACATCGTGACTACTTTACTTTTTTTTTGCTGCTACATTGTGATACACTGTGTACATTTTTGCTTCTGAACACTATCAATGTTTTTGACATATTACGTTTTCTGTCATGCTATGCTGTATGCTCAATTATGTTACTATAAACCAGTTTTTATCTAATGGGTATATGAATTAAATGCAAGACATTAATCTTTGTTCATCATTTTCAGAAAGAAATAACGTGTAAACGAAATAAATTAAACAGAAATGGGAATTTCACCTTCGGAATGAACGAAAGAGGATGCAATACCTCTTGATGAAGAGTAAATGGATCAGAATTAACAAGCATTAACAAGAATATACTATACACATCGTAGAATAGCAGTCTTAACTAATTTTTTCTTTCAGAATACGAGGCGATTGATGCAGGCTGTCAGACAGAACTACACATCTTAGTTTTAGTGGTGAAATATGATAGAAATAAGGAATAGTTGTATAATGAATAATGAAGTGACTCTTTTGCAGATGGTAATGAATGGTGATGAATAATGATGAAGAATACGCTACTATGGATAATGAAGTTTTTCTTTACAGGTGATGATAATAATGGAGTTATGGTGATATGGTTAATGAAGTTTTTCTTTGCAGATGAAAATAATGATGAAGTTTATATATTTACTGTTAGTTAAGAGATGCTATGTAGTTATTTAAGTATTTGTTGCAGTTCGTTTTGACAGTATGTCTTATATCGCATGGTATGATGACTGAAGGTTCTGGAAAGGACAGCTAGAGAACATATATATTTTTATACACATTTCACTACCTGTTAATTCGAAGTTCACTACTTTTCAGCATAATATGCGTTTCTTCTTTCAGTTTCATAATCCATTTTGTATATTTTGTAGGAGAAATTATTCATGAAATTAATGTGGTATAAATAGTTGTTTATTAAACCTATGTCGTTTATGAATGTGATCACATATACTCTACTTGTTTCATAACCTTGCTACAGCTGACTCATGACGAATGACGTTACACATCTTCATTTGCAGCAATAACTCAGAAGCAAACAAAGTAATTACCAGTACCAAATAATGCTACTAGTTTAAGAGAGTTCTGAATAATACTGATCAGCTCTGAATAGTGTGTCACTTCAATAATGACTTCTGAATAATACAAAAAAAAATCCTTTGTAACTGGCCAATGAATGCCACTGTTTATTGTAATAAGATTACCTATGATGCCAATGATTACTATAATTAAGTGAATTATGTTAATACTATGCCATTCATTAGCTTCTGTTTTGAATGATGACTTCTGTTGGTTTGTATCTGGGCAATGAGTGCCAATAATTACTATATTCAGATAATTTTATGAACATTATTCTGTAATACTTCATACATGGTACAGAAATGTTCAGTAACTGGGCAATGAGTGCCACCAATTACTCAAATCAGTTGTTAGACTAGTGTAATTCTCAATGAAGACTACTATGTGACTTAATGTCCTTCACCTTCTGACCTAATTACCAGAAATTACTGCAATGTCCATTTGTCCTGTCTATCCTCATGATCATGGAGCACTATATTTGGTTTTTGCACTAATTCTACGTTGGTCTGCTTTACAAGAACATGGTGTTCACACGACATGCTGTCCACCACCTTGAGCGATGGAGATGTTATTATGGTCCCACTGTTTGGTGTACCTAGTGTACTAACAAAACGATAGCATGGAATATTATTACGACATTTCAGTGTCTTGGCTACACTGATTAATACTTCAAGGAAAAGAGCTTCAGATTGTCTCACCTGGTGTTGTGCTTCTGTAGAAAGATATGGACTTTCAGCGCAGCTGCGTGCAACCTAAAGTGCTACAACCATGACGCAATCCTTCCCATTCCTTTCCTAATTCTTGTAAAATGAAAAAAGACATATACTGTGCGTGTGCACTTCCTTTCATTTGTTAATAAGATCAGTTGTCCTGAACATACTAAAGACTTCTATAGTGCATGTGCACTTTATTTCACTCCTTGATATGTTTATTTGTTGTAAAAAAATGCTAGAGAGTTTTACAGTGCGTGTGCACTCTATGCCATTTGTTAATATGATTTGTACTCATTACGTATACATTTTGTGATTCCCAGATATGTTCTGTATTACAGTGCGTGTGCACTTTCGTCATTTTGTTAACATGATTTGTATTCATTGATTGTACATTTTGTGATTTGCTGATATGTTCTGAACTACAGTGCGTGTGCACTTTTGTCATTTATCAATATGATTTGTACTCGTTGCCTATACACTTGTGATTTCCTGATATGTTCACTACTACAGTACGTGTGCACTTTTGCCATTTGTTAATATGTTTTGTACTCATTGTGTATACATTTTGCCATTGCTTGATATGTCTGTACTCAGTGCGTGTGCACTATATTTTATTTCATGTTCTGCACTTATATATCTGTAAATATTCTGTGATTGTAAAGTTAATTAATTAAGAAAAATTTGTTGCTGATGGCAAGTCCAATTGACTCACCATCGCTGCCAAATTTTTGCCCCCCCCCCCCCCCCCACCCCAGTGGAGGGTTATGTAAGGTGTATGCTTCGCCGGCGATAGGCGAGGCATGACAGAATCTCTGACCAGAGAGTAGTTTATTGTTAGTTGTTGCTTGTCGCGAGTCTGCGCTAGTCTGCGCGAGTCGACAGTAGAAGTCAGTCTGCGCTTGTCTGCGCGAGTCTGCAGTAGTAGTCAGTCGGATACAGTAGTAGTCGGTCGGCTTTAGTAGCGAGTGGACGGTAGTAGTTTGCGGGAGTCGGCATGCGTCGGCTGTGTGCTCTGCTCGGGACTCTGGTCAGGACTCTGGAGGATGAGTATTGTTGTAGAAGGTAAAGAAGCAGCCTTGCGCATAATTAATAATGTATGTTAATTGTAATTAATTTTTGTTCAGAAAAAAATGCCCCAATAATAATTTTTATAATATAAAGTAACTTTTTTTAAAAGAAAAACATTCATTTCAATTTAAAGAATATTTCCTATGCATTCCTTCCAAGAATCAAAAAAAAAAAAAAATATACGCCAGCATTGCACGAAGCTGTGTCGATAAATAAGAGCAGAAATAGTTGAAGTTTTTATTGAGATAAGAATTTTTGCTTTTGTTATTCAGAATACAGGGCCGAAGGTCAGCGCTGCTGTCCTTATAAAATTTACCAGATATTATCATTTCTTTTCGGAGGTTACATTTCGTTCATGGTTCATTATTTAATTTATATTATTGTGGGTTTATAGTCAATTATCATTCTTAGATTTCTGCGGGGAGTTTACGCTTGGCTCCATTTCCATAATCATTTAACAAAATTTCGTGTGGAGAGGTTACAATATAGATGTCGTAAAGGGTTTAACAAAAAAGGATTTTTCACTAAAATGTTAATTATCTTGCAGGTCAGTCAGTTACACCTGTCAAATAAGAAACAAGTTCTTTCAGAAATAAGTTGCAGTTTCCAAATGTGGGCAGCAAGCAATCAAGTCCACTTAAAATGCGAGGTCAGCAATCCATTCTGGATTTTTTCATTTTCGCCCCTACAGTCCTTTTTCCTTAAAAAATTCCACAAAAGCGATTTTTAACTCGAGAAACCGTTCAAGGCATACCCCTTGACGTAACCAATGTACTTTTCAGTAATATAAAAAAATCTCCATACTCTTCATTGATGTCCATCGTAAACTGTTTAAACTGACAGAGGAACAATGCGTGTGACTTCAGAAATTTTACTATTCATTCCAAGAATTTCTTCACATGCGGCATACCTGCAAATTTAGCACTAAGTGCTTTTTATGTACAGAATAATGAATCCCATGTGTCGATCGTTATAATTTTTTGCTCTTTCATTGTCACCTAAATCATTAATTTTTTTCTGTATCTTATTGTAGCATCGTTTCGTAGTAAGTTTGCAGAACCTGTCGCTTATATACAACATAATAGATATTGAGAATTCACTCCCCTCTCTTTGTCACTTCAATTCAGTTTTAAGGGTTTGTGAAGATAGAACGCTTGATTGTCCTTTTTCTTGCAAACACCTACTAGACCTATGATTTTCCTTCATACGACGTACAGATGGCAAAGGGTACACAGCGCCTACAATACGATTTGGCTGGACTGAAGAGAGTTGTGGTGACCGAAAAACGCCACACAGCAGTACTAAATGAAATGCGGCGCTGTACCGGGTACTTCCGGGAAGGAACGACCAAAGCCGAAAGGCCGAGACGTGGCCCACATGCGGCCCGCACACCCTGCCCGCTTGAAGTTTGACACGCCAGGCGAGGCGCATTTGGAAAGTAAGGTCCATTTAGGTGCGAAACGGAAACCACTGTGAAAATCTGGTGGAGCTTTGCACAAATATGTTGGGCAGTTTCTTTAGTGTGCCTGTCGATCGCTCTTTTCAGTTCAGAGCGCAAAGTGATCACGCAGAAATGCCTAAATCAACAGTGCCTCCCGCCAAGTATGTGGATCTGGTGAGAGATTTCATCTGACGCTATGCAGCCCGTGTAACATAAATGTCATGCATGCTTTCCTTTCTTCAAGACAGTTTTCAGCCGCTTTCTGCAGGGGATATGAAGGCGCTCCTGCAGCGTTTTCGATGGAAAGTCTTTGATCACCCACAATACAGCCTAGCTGACCGCGCTTGTACCCAGACTTTATTCGTTCAGTATTTGATAATGAGAGCACTTAGGGACCTGAAATAAACTTTTCACATAACTTACAACCTTTACGACACTTTTTCTCGCCTACACGCTTAATGCCAAACGCTTCAAAGACTGAACTGTTTATACATGGGAGTTTGATTCCTTCAAGAATCGGGGTTTAACGGTTTCAGTAAAAGTCGGTGATCTTTGAACATGCCTAGGTTGTGTACCAGGAGGTGGTCGTCATACTGTAACTCGAACCACCCAGCGAGGAACGGTCTGCAGCCAGATATGGCAAAAACTGGTCGGTTAAAATCGATACTCGAATTTTATGTCCGAATCACCGGCGTTTTTCGGCGTTTCTTTGGCTTCGATTATGACATGCGTTTTTTTTACTCTTTACTAATAACCGAGCAAAAAAATGAAATATGGATTAGTTACAGCAACAGTGCTGAAATATTTCGGTTATAAATAAACCTTTCTTTAAAAAAACAGGCATTTTTATACATAAAATTTGCGTTATTTTGAAACAGTGTGGCATTATAGAAACTGCGAAAAGTGAACAGTGCTATTTTAATAACAATGCCGAGAGAAACGAGCAAGAAACACATGGCATAGGGTATATGAATTGGTATAGCATATTGCTGGGACAATAATATTGCTGTTGCCGTGTGTCGTGGGTTAAGGTACTCGTGTGCGTGCAGTGGTGCAAGAAAAAAATGGCTCTGAGCACTATGGGACTCAACTGCTGAGGTCATAAGTCCCTTAGAACTTAGAACTACTTAAACCTAACTAACCTAAGGACAACACACACCCATGCCCGAGGCAGGATTCCAACCTGCGACCGCAGCGGTCGCGCGGTTCCAGACTGTAGCGTCAGAACCGCTCGGCCACCAGCGGCCGGCGCAGTGGTGCAAGACCTGTCCCCATCTGGTCTACACGACAGATTCTCGCTGATGTCGCTGAACATCCGTTGTATCGCAGAATGGCACCAACCCTAGCTTGCAAAATATTTTTACGAAGTGATGTAACAATCAATCACAAATTTTCATTTGCTTCAAAAGATTAAAGATTTAACTACCGTTTGTAAGACGTTATAAAAAAAGGAAGGAGATCATGGTAATAGCAATAAATTAGAAATTTAACATTTATTCTTCGTAACGCGCAATAAAAATAGGAAATAGGTGATCTGCTGCTGCTGCCTGTATACTATCCCTTTATTTGCCTGTCGCCCTTGAAAACGGACAAATTGACGCGAAAAACAGAGTTCTGGAACCTCATTTTTCACCCTCTAGCCCTGACTATTCGTAATGCCCAAATAGTGGTATGATCCACGACTACAACATGACTTTTGGGCAGAGTTTCAAAAAATTGGAGTCGATACGAGAATAGTGGTGATTTTTTCTAGAATTCATCTTACCGATTTTCTTTGTTAGGTTTCTACGTTTATTACGGGAAATAAGGGTGAGAAAAACCGAAAATCTGTTATTTCAGCAACCGGTTATTTTGAGCGGCTAAAACAGCCAGGTTAAAGTGGCGTGAAAAAAAAAAATGATGTTCGGGAAAACTGGCAGTTTCAGCGATAACCACCATCCCTACCCCCAACACAGAGTCACCTAAGCGCGGGGTGCAGTGGGCGGGGCTGAGCTCACTCCATTAGGCTGGTGGGCGCGCCGCCTCGCTCACGGTGCTCGGCGACTGCACCGCTGCTGTCCCGCTGCTGCTGCTGCTGCTGTCGCGCCGCGGCGTGGCGCCCGCCTGCTGGCAGGTAGCTGGCGCTGGCCGCGGCTTATCGCGGTGCACGTGTTATGGTTCCGTTCACCTCACTTCACCTCAGCTCACAGCTCGGCTCGCGGCCGGCCGCTGGACGGATAGCCGGGCCACGCCAAGGCCGCGCCGGCCGCCCCGGGGCCTGCCCGCCTGAATAATGCAGCGGCCGCACGGCCTGCGCGCGCAAACGGTCACCGCCCCGGTTCGAACCCAGAACCCCGAGTCCGGCATCCAATGCGCGCCTCCGTCACCCGGCTATTTGTACACCTTACGAAACTTGAGGGTTAAAGGGATGCTCTGTTCCTCACGTTGGGTTCACTGTACTCCGTACGGCGAGAGAAGAGCTCTGACGGCTGGCAGCGCAGTTGCCAGCATCCGACAAGTAAGTGCAGTGGGCCAGAGGCTGGCCGTGCGGAGAGCGGGGTAACAGACCTTCCTCTCTATCCTTTGGCCCAGCGGCAACCAGGGATACAGAGCCTACCATAGCTGCACGACTCATTGCAACATTCTTGATGGCAGCACTCTACTGAGTGAGGTGTTACTTCGTCAAATATTTTTTCTCGTGCGCTAGCAGTTTTCGTCTCCTTACACAACCACACACAAACATATTTTCGATATTAACAAGATACAGCAAAGTGCCAAATGTTGCGGGCAACATATCAAATCAAGACGTCACCTTTATTTTCCGTGCAGGAGAACGGAAACACCAAGATAGTGCTCATCTGATCCATCGTCTCTCGTCACGACCACACATCCTTCGGTACCTTCGCTGCTGCTATCTTCACCGTCTGATAAAGAAATTACAATATTTTTTATGGATTCTTTTCTTATGCTTTCTTCTATGTCCGATTTTGTAAAATCTTCCCACGCGTGATTCACGACGTTCTTACAATTTCCGGGCATTATTTCTCTGACAACCTAATTTAACAGCCTCTCTGGGTGTCGCAACCAAAAAGTTTTATTTCGCTCCACGACATCTGCTTTTATTCGAGTCCAGGTAAGTTCGATGGCGTTGTAATGGCAGTGGTATGGCATAAGACGTATAACTTTGTGGTTGCAATTCTCTGCTAAAGTATCAATTACATATTGCTTTTTAAGTGGCTTGTATCGTTACACTAATTCTAGAAGTATTGTTTTTAGCATATTCTGTTCAGAGGCTGTTTTATCATCAACTAGCACACGTGGTCTAGGGGATAGCCGGCACGGTAGCTCAGCGTGTTCGGTCAGAGGGTTAGCAGCCCTCTGTAATAAAAGAACTGAGTTAATGGATCAACAACGAACTGAAACGGGTGTCTTTCGACGTCCGCCCAGAGCAGATACAACGAACGAAAACGAACAAAATGAGATTAAAAAAAAGGGGTAGCGTCTTTGATTCATAATCAAAACGTTTTCGGTTCCGGGATCGATCCCCACCACTGACTACATTTTGATAAATAATCAGCATTGGCGGCCGAAGACTTCCGGCATAAGAAGTCAGCCTCATTCTGCCAACGGCCTTGTCAAAGAGAGCAGAGGAGCGGATAGAGGTTCAGGGCACACTCTTGTCCCAGGGGTGGGAAATTGCCCCTAAAGGCGGAAGAATCAGCAATGATCAACGACATGAGGATGCAGAAGGCAATGGAAACCACTGCAATAAAGACACGTAACGTGTATCCACAGGACATGTGGCCTGTAAGTGAAGAAGTGTCATCATGATCTCTCCATTGGCAAAAGATTCCGGAATAGTCCCCCATTCGGATCTCCGGGAGGGGACTGCCAAGGGGGAGGTTACCATGAGAAAAAGTTTGAATAATCAACGAAAGGATAACGTTCTACGAGTCGGGGAGTGGAATGTCAGAAGGTTGAACGTGGTAGGGAAACTAGAAAATCTGAAAATGGAAATGCAAAGGCTCAATCTAGATATAGTAGGGGTCAGTGAAGTGAAGTGGAAGGAAGACAAGGATTTCTGGTCAGATGAGTATCGGGTAATATCAACAGTAGCAGAAAATGGTATAACAGGTGTAAGATTCGTTACGAATAGGAAGGTAGGGCAGAGGGTGTGTTACTGTGAACAGTTCAGTGACCGGGTTGTTCTAATCAGAATCGACGGCAGACCAACACCGACAACGATAGTTCAGGTATACATGCCGACGTCGCAAGCTGAAGATGAACAGATAGAGAAAGTGTATGAGGATATTGAAAGGGTTATGCAGTATGTAAAGGGGGACGAAAATCTAATAGTCACGGGCGACTGGAATGCAGTTGTAGGGGAAGGAGTAGAAGAAAAGGTTACAGGAGAATATGGGCTTGGGACGAGGAATGAAAGAGGAGAAAGACTAATTGAGTTCCGTAACGAGTTTCAGCTAGTAATAGCGAATACCCTGTTCAAGAATCACAAAAGGAGGAGGTATACTTGGAAAAGGCCGGAAGACACGGGAAGATTTCAATTAGATTACATCATGGTCAGACAGAGATTCCAAAAACAGATACTGGATTGTAAGGCGGACCCAGGAGCAGATATAGACTCAGATCACAATATAGTAGTGATGAAGAGTAGGCTGAAGTTCAAGACATTAGTCAGGAAGAATCAATACGCAAAGAAGTGGGATACGGAAGGACTAAGGAATGACGAGATACGTTTGAAGTTCTCTAACGCTATAGATACAGCAATAAGGAATAGCGTAGTAGGCAGTACAGTTGAAGAGGAATGGACATCTCTAAAAAGGGCCATCACAGAAGTTGGGAAGGAAAACATAGGTACAAAGAAGGTAGCTGCGAAGAAACCATGGGTAACAGAAGAAATACTTCAGTTGATTGATGAAAGGAGGAAGTACAAACATGTTCAAATGGTTCAAATGGCTCTGAGCACTATGGGACTCAACTTCTGAGGTCATTAGTCCCCTAGAACTTAGAACTAGTTGAACCTAACTAACCTAAGGACATCAGAAACATCCATGCCCGAGGCAGCATTCGAATCTGCGACCGTAGCGGTCTTGCGGTTCCAGACTGCAGCGCCTTTAACCACACGGCCACTTCGGCCGGCTACAAACATGTTCCGGGAAAATCAGGAATACAGAAATATAAGTCGCTCAGGAATGAAATAAATAGGAAGTGCAGGGAAGCTAAGACGAAATGGCTGCAGGAAAAATGTGAAGACATCGAAAAAGATATGATTGTCGGAAGGACAGACTCAGCATACAGGAGAGTCAAAACAACCTTTGGTGACATTAAAAGCAACGGTGGTAACATTAAGAGTGCAACGGGAACTCCACTGTTAAATGCAGAGGAGAGAGCAGATAGGTGGAAAGAATATATTGAAAGCCTCTATGAGGGTGAAGATTTGTCTGATGTGATAGAAGAAGAAACAGGAGTCGATTTAGAAGAGATAGGGGATCCAGTATTAGAATCGGAATTTAAAAGAGCTTTGGAGGACTTACGGTCAAATAAGGCAGAAAGGATAGATGATATACCATCAGAACTTCTAAAATCATTTGGGTAAGTGGCAAGAAAAGGACTATTCACGTTGGTGTGTAGAATATATGAGTCTGGCGACATACCATCTGACTTCCGGAAAAGCATCATCCACACAATTCCGAAGGCGGCAAGAGCTGACAAGTGCGAGAATTATCGCACAATCAGCTTAACAGCTCATGCATCGAAGCTGCTTACAAGAATAATATACAGAAGAATGGAAAAGTAAATTGAGAATGCGCTAGGTGACGATCAGTTTGGCTTTAGGAAAAGTAAAGGGACGAGAGAGGCAATTCTGACGTTACGGCAAATAATGGAAGCAAGGCTAAAGAAAAATCAAGACACTTTCATAGGATTTGTCGACCTGGAAAAAGCGTTCGACAATATAAAATGGTGTAAGCTGTTCGAGATTGTGAAAAAAGTAGGGGTAAGCTATAGGGAGAAACGGGTCATATACAATATGTACAACAACCAACAGGGAATAATAAGAGTGGACGATCACGGACGAAGTGCTCGTATTAAGAAGGGTGTAAGACAAGGCTGTAGCCTTTCACCCCTACTCTTCAATCTGTACATCGAGGAAGCAATGATGGAAATAAAAGAAAGGTTCAGGAGTGGAATTAAAACACAAGGTGAAAGGATATCAATGATACGATTCGCTGATGACATTGCTATCCTGAGTGAAAGTGAAGAAGAATTAAATGATCTGCTGAACGGAATGAACAGTCTAATGAGTACACAGTATGGTTTGAGAGTAAATCGGAAAAAGGCGAAGGTAATGAGAAGTAGTAGAAATGAGAACAGCGAGAAACTTAACATCAGGATTGATGGTCACGAAGTCAATGAAGTTCAGGAATTCTGCTACCTAGGCAGTAAAATAACCAATGACGGACGGAGCAAGGAGGACATCAAAAGCGGACTCGCTATGGCAAAAAAGGCATTTCTGGCCAAGAGAAGTCTACTAATATCAAATACCTGCCTTGATTTGAGGAAGAAATTTCTGAGGATGTACGTCTGGAGTACAGCATTGTATGGTAGTGAAACATGGACTGTACTGTGGGAAAACCGGAACAGAAGAGAATCGAAGCATTTGAGATGTGGTGCTATAGACGAATGTTGAAACTTAGGTGGACTGATAAGGTAAGGAATGAGGAGGTACTACGCAAAATCGGATAGGAAAGGAATATGTGGAAAACACTGATAAGCAGAAGGGACAGGATGATAGGACATCTGCTAAGACATGAGGGAATGACTTCCATGGTACTAGAGAGAGCTGTAGAGGGCAAAAACTGTAGAGGAAGACAGAGATTGGAATACGTCAAGCAAATAATTGAGGACGTAGGTTGCAAGTGCTACTCTGAGATGAAGAGGTTAGCACAGGAAAGGAATTCGTGGCGGGCCGCTCAAACCAGTCAGTAGACTGATGAAAAAAGAAAGAAAAAAAAGCAGGAGCTGTTGATGCCTTATTTGATTTTACATAATGGTACGGTGCGTTGACCATTACAAGAACATCACCAGTCGTTAAACGTATCAGCATTCATTTTCTCGTGGTAATCCAAATTTGTTTTTTTATTGAAATATCACCATGCCACCTGCCACAAAACCGTTCATAGAGCCAGCGTGAACAGTAATTAGTCGCTCTCCATTGCCAGTTGGCACACTTATATTTCCGTCGCGCGTGTCGTTTGTGCACGCGTCGGATCGTGCATGGCGCACGTTGACTCATGTTTCGTCGATCCATATTACAATCTCCAGATTCACTGCTAGCAACTGAAGAAGTAGGAAACGACATATCGATGCCAATGTCTATGTATTCCATCAGTATCTTTCTTCCTGAGAACTTTTCCCACTAGTAGCCTTTTTTTTTTTTTTTTTTTTTTTTTTTTTTTAGTGATGGAGAGACTCGTTCTGCCTCTTAACAAATCGCTGTTCGACAGTGATGTGATCATCGTTTTAAGTATCGGGTATTCCTTCCGGCGGTAGTACGCGTATATATGTTGCCTCAGAACGCTTTCGTCAAAATTCAAAATTGTCTATTTCAGCCACACGACACGATCTCTTCCTTGACTTTCCGGGCGTCACAAAAACTAAGACCCAGTTGAATTGGCAACCTCTTCATCATTTGTGACTCGTCGCTGAAGAGTTGTTCAATGCTTCTGCCACGCTGTCAATCACTTTCCTCACTGGTATCAAAGGCCAAGCAATGTCTCTTTCCCTTTCAATGTAAACATGCAGTCTGTACATAAATTGGTATGCTTGGGATTTCTGCATAGCTTCTCCTCCTGAAGTCCTCTTATCTGCTCTACAAAAAGCCGCTTCCCACACACACGCCAAGAAACCCACAGGACTGATTGAATGTACACACACACACACACACACACAAACCTGAACGAAGCACACGGCACCACTGACTGGAAACAGGGTACGCGTCGCACAACGGCAACACGGCAACTAAACAAAATCGCCGGCCGCTGGTGGCCGAGCGGTTCTGGCGCTACAGTCTGGAACCGCGCGACCGCTACGGTCGCAGATTCGAATCCTGCCTCGGGCATGGATGTGTGTGTTGTCCTTAGGTTAGTTAGGTTAAGTAGTTCTAAGTTCTAAGGGACTTATGACCTCAGCAGTTGAGTCCCATAGTGCTCAGAGCCATTTGAATTTTTTAAACAAAATCGTATAATATGACTGGCTGTCGTGGACGTGCGAATGACGTGCGCCAAGGACACGTCAACTGTCAGAGCTGTTCTCTCGCCGTACGTAGTGTGGCACCACAGAAATAAGTAAAATAAACTGTTCAAAAAAACTTTTGGCAATCACCTTCACGACTCGTGTAGTATGTCCTTCTTTTTATATGCAACCTCTTTCTCAGTTTTGGATCACAGGAAAGCAGGAGAGTGTAATAAGATTCTGAAGAGCGTAAATTGGCAGACACTTGTAGACAGACGATAATTATAACGCAAAAGTCTTCTTAAACATTTTCAAGACCTAGAATCAGCCGAGGAGTCTCTGAATCTACTACAGCCATACTGTTGTGTATTGAGGAGTCGCAACGTTAGAAAATTGTAGCAAAATGCATGAAGACTTCCAGAGCGTAGGCGTTTGGTGCATGGACTGGCGGCTGATCCTTGCCATAAACAAGCGTAACATATAGCGCGTAAATAGTAGAACGAACCATTATTGTATGATTACACGACTGCAGAACAATCTCTGGAAGCAATCACATCGTATGTTTCAAACTTGCTTGATCTGTAATCTGATTTACAAATCACGTGCTCGCATAGCTTAGTGCACAGAGCGCTAGTTTCCGAGACAGGGAGGTGAGTCACAACCGGATCGAATGCGTGTAGCGGATTTACGACTGCTGGTCTCGTACGGCGGCCGTCTTCGGTGTGGGTTTTAGGCGACTTTCCACACTCGTTTAGGTAAATGCTGGGTTAGTCCCCAGAAAATACATTACGCAGTTAAAATACGACAACACACGGAGTAGTCTAAACGATTAGCAGACAGGTGCTGCACACGACTTCCATCCGTTCGGTTAACTGACGGCAGTGTCGTTAGGAAAGCCGTCTGGCCACAATGTTAAAAATACCATAAATTTTAAAAATCAAGCAAATAGCGTATGGCGGGGTAGTAACTGCCTCAAGGGATGCTTAGTACTATAACACACGGAGCGGGGTGGCGCAGTGGTTAGCACGCTGGACTGGCATTCAGGAGGACGACGGTTCAAACTCGTCTCCGGCCATCCTGATTTAGGTTTTCCGTGATTTACTTAAATCGTTTCAGGCAAACGCTGAGATGGTTCCTTTGAAAGGGCACGGCCGAGTTCCTTCCCAGTCCGAGCTTTTGCTCCATCTCTAATGATCCCGTTGTCGACGGGACGTTAAACACTAATCTCCTCTTCCTCCACTATAACACAACACATTCACATTCATGTTAAATCATTTACCATGTGACGATATGATACACATTCATTAATGTATTTTAGACTTTATGATGTTCAAAGTGAAACGTCCCCTTTGAACAATTATACATGACACACAATATTTTTAGCGCAACGCAATCTGACTTTCAATAATCCCTACAAAAGAATGGCCCTGACTAACATTAACCTATACCTTTCACAAATCACTTACCTCACTAAAATCTTCGTTACTCGAAATACTGCAATACAGCGAGCGCCACTACTGCCA
This sequence comes from Schistocerca nitens, assembly GCF_023898315.1. Taxonomy (NCBI): domain Eukaryota; kingdom Metazoa; phylum Arthropoda; class Insecta; order Orthoptera; family Acrididae; genus Schistocerca; species Schistocerca nitens. Next base: position 612,719,902 of record NC_064614.1, on the reverse strand, counting down.
GCTAAATAAAAGATTCAAATTACACGGAAGTAGTGGATTTCCATGCAGTCTTGAAGAAGTAGTGTTGTCCTTCCAACGGAAAGACAGTGCTGACTCTTGACATGCTGACAGGTAATGGGCCACAACAGAGCAAACCCACAGCAGAGTCATTCGAAGTTGAAGAATATTGGTTGGTAGGTCATCACAGAGCAGACCCACTGTAGTCCTGGTGGAGATTACGGAATTGGTGGGCCACCAGAGGTGCAGACCCACTGCAGTCCTTGTAGAAATAATGGTATTGGTGGGTCATCAAAGATTCAGCCCCACTGTAGTCCTTGTAGAGATGGCCAGCAGCCATCTGTTGTGACTGTGCAGGTGCACAATCACCATTGAAGAGTCTTGTGGATAATATAGCAAGTCCATAACCACCACTTGTGTACTCACAAAGTTTCTGGAATTGTCCTCAGAACCAGCAATGCTGTTATCCAGTCCCTTGCTGAATTATTAACACACGTGCAAACACTATCAGTCCCTACTTCTCACATATTGTCCATATACTATGACCAACAGAAATGTGTGCAGTGAAATGTAACTTACAAGTTACTTAATCCGATGAACTGGTGTCCATTACAATTTTATAACATAAGAATAAAATAACAAAGGTACAAAATACATCATTAAAAACATAATAATACAGATAAGATTTGTAGTAATACAGGCTTTACAAAATAATAGAAATAAACATATACATCAGTGTTACAGGAATTATGAGATATGTAATTACATAAAAGATCAGAATAACTTTTGAAACATCAACTTTACACATAAGCATTAAAACAAAACAGAATAAATAATGTCTAAGCATATTTACAAGGTAAATAACATATTATTAATGCAAATTATATTTGAGGATAACATTATTCCTCATCATAGTGAATGTAGCTTAGTATTAGAAGAAGAAAAAATTCTATGAAACTACACAGAGACAGGAAGAAAACAAATACACAAGGGTACACAAACACATAGTGGGATAACACAAAAGGAAAGGACAGGGTTTGTTTTCAGTGTAACATTTGGTACTGCAGTCCAACCCAAAACTTCATTCCATAGATCTTTCGTCTTATTTCCACATTTGTTTCCACCAAAAAAATCCTATTCAAGCATGCTTTCTGTATATATATGTTCACATATTTCTTACCTCATTATTTATTTTCCATTATCTTACTTCATCATTTATTTCCAAGAAAATCCTACCTAAACCTGTTGTCCCTAAACCCTACTTTTTTGGTTCATATCCTCTTTCAAAATACTGTTTTGGCCAAACCATTTTCTTGTAGCTTCTCATTGTATTTCTTCCAATTCATCACAACTTGTTCTCTCATATGGCCTACCCCATCTTAAGCTAACTTAAATCTAATGAGCTCAGATGCTAAACTAAGGGACGAGGCAATGCAGCAGCACAAGACAGTTAACACAAACAGCAATGACAAAAAAAATGGAAATTGGCAAAGCAATTGCAATATTACAATTAATATAAGGCACTGTGAAGCAAACAAGAAAAATAAATCCGTAGTAAAACTGGCTTAACAGCGTAATACAAAGTCAAATTCAGTAACATTATGCCTGGCAAACAGTATCAGCAAATGCAATAACTTATATCTAAACATGACAAAGCTCAAGCAGAAAAATATTACAGTAAAGACAACAATGCAGATAAGGGAAATGTCTATTCACATCTTAATATCTATGTCATTAAAGTGGTGCACCACAACTTATTCTACAAAATAAATTACCAAGTACTTGAAAAGAAAATTATGAATGCAGTTCCTGTGAAAGTAAATGTCTTTTTCTGCTCCCTCATTTTTTTGAAAAAAATTATTATTTACTCGATCTGTAGACAGAAAATATTTATATTAGTACATCTATAAATTTTATTTTAATCAATGCTGCAGTGCAGCTAGAAACTAGATATTAAACAAATTGAGTAAATAAATAAATAAAGCAAGCCATATGGCATTTCTCTCAACTAGCAAGACAATAGCCGTGAAATGTTTCTCATCGTTTCATTAGGCATTTTAGTAAATATCATAAATTAAGAGCTCCACAGTATAATCATATGTTTTCAAGTTTGAGCGTGTCGTAGTTGCGATGCTTTCTACAAAGGAATGTCAATAGCGAGGATAATGGCCTCCCTTTTTTTTTCTACCTGTGCCTTTGAAAAGGCACACACTAATGGCTTTTTCTCCAGGCGTCTGACACTGCTGGGTGCCCACGACGCATTACGTGCAGGTGGTCACTTAACTTTCTTACGGAAATATTTACGACAGCAGTTTCCGCTACAGTGGCAGTCTTATATAAAAATTTCACAGGTCGAGAATTTGCGTTGCAAATGTGTAGAAACAAAATCCTATGAATATAACAGTGTCCAAAAAATTTTCAGTGGCATTGTGATACATTCACACATCTACACACATTTCATAACTCTTAAAATACGATTCTTGGTTTCCAACAACCTTTTTCACAATCCAGAGTCCCTAACCACTACTCATTATTCCTTACCTTATTCGTCGACACTTCTTCAATATTTCATCATAACAGATACGTGGCATACTCAAATAACTCATATAGCATCAGCTTATTGATCATAAACATACTGCAACAGCATAATACACATAGTCATCGTAATAATAACATCGTAACACCTCAGTCAACTATCAAAATCGTCGTAGCTTCCTCCAATAATTTAAAAACCTAAAAAAAAAATTCTCTGCTCATTTCAATAGTGTCATCTACCTCAAACGTACTTTAAAATCATGCTCCCTTACCAAATACATCATTCAAAGCTCTCATAGTATCACAATGGTTCTGAAAAAGTATGAACAGTTCACAAAGTACAGACAAAATACAATTTCGTAAGTGTGAAGTTATCCAACAGTGTAATTACGTAAACATCTCTCACTGCCGTAGTAAAAAAGTTTGTCTCTCTCAGTTAAATGATCAGATAGCTGTGTAATTCTGTGTTAGAGAAATATGGTACCGATGTGTAAAGTTGTATAAGCAAATACCATATTAGCTAGGGCTCCTTGTGCTTGCCAAACACATGGTACACAAAGTAGGCGTGTACCCCCCTGAGGATTAATGTAATTATACCCTCAGGTGTTACAGATTACAGCAGTGGAATGAAATGTATCACGTAAAACCTTTGTATCATTGTACTTCAAATATCTTTAAAAATAAATGTTTTAAGTGCAAAATTAATCACTCAAATACGTGTCCTGTAGCGCTAAATGTGCGTCTTGTTGCAACATAATCTCTGTGGAAGTGTCGTAGTTATCGTCCTCCGAAAGCTAAGTTCTGCAGAAGTCAATGTACTTACCTCATGATAAACAAAAGTGAAATGCTTTGCATATAGATATCTTAGTTATTACGCTTATTGTTGTGATGAAGAAAGTACTGTGCTGTAACGTATTGTTGTGCTACGGAAAAGGCTGTCTCCTTGTAGCTATAGCACAAAAGTTACTATTAAAACATGTTTTACTTTACAGAAGAATTCAGAAAAACTGTGCAGATATAAAACAGATACACCGCAAAAGCAACATTGTAAATTGTCACTCATTAGTAGTGTCGTGATAAAATCGTGTAGCTGTCACATAAACTAACCACTGTGTCATTTGGTATTTCACAGAAAGTACTTTAAATCCAGAATGTATTTTCAAGTAAACCAAAATGTTGCATTAAAATCTCATTAGCAGTGCTGGTAAATGTTCTAAGTATGTGAGCCTTATAGTCGTTACTTAATCGTACAACTGACAAGCAAGAATGTACAAATAACAACATTGTGTCGTCTGTTCACTATAACAATACATTCGTAATTTCTGTTTAAATAAGTTCTCTTGGTTCTTGACTGGATATTTAACTTCAAACATAGTTGCATGTTAACAGTTTCTAAGATTGAAAAAGAGTACTAGTAGCGTGAAGTGATATGTTTTATGGCAAAGACTAAGTTAAAAAACAGATTATCTTTCAATAAACGGTTTTACATGTGGATGAATGTCGTTGGCAGAATTCTTAAATGTTTTGAATTTACGTGTAGTAATAAACAGCTTATAGTCAAAATCATCGTGTCGGCGAGTAGCATATCGGTCATTGTTACTTCGTGTCGGCGGTTCCATCTCAAAATTCGGTGCACCTTGCCAATTTCTTTCATAATTTCCGAAATGCCCTGTGTTATTATTTTGTGGCTTTTCCGTATTTCTAAGTTCCTCTTCCCGTGATGGAGCGCGAGTGTCCTCTGAAATATGAAATTTTTGTATTACTTGTGCCAACTGATCTTGTACTTCCCGGATTTCTCTTTTCTATTGCGTATTAATTTGATTCTGATTTTCTTTGAATTTCTTAATTTGTTCATACTCTTTTGTGTCAGTGATGGCTACAGGTATTGTGTCATTCAGATCATCATCTACCTTTGCAGATAAGTTAGTGAACTGATCCGAAAGTTCGGCTACTTTCTCCGATAGTGTACTTATTTCCTCAGTGTGTTTTTCTGAACCTAGTTTCAGAGTGTCCATTTGTTTTGAAATCGTATCTACTGTGTCCTTTAAGTTTTCTTGAGGTTTTGCAAGTTGCGTAACCGAAGCGGTAGATGCAACTCAGTCAATTTTAGCTTGCAAGGTGTCGTGATTTTCATGAACAATAGTTTGCAGTTCTTTTATGGCTGCTTCGTGATTCTGTAATGCATTTTAATGACGCGAAAAAATAGGTTGGAAATTCTCACAAATTTGTGTTTTTACGTCATTACAGACTTTTTTGACATTTCGATTCTATGTTATGTAACTCAGTAGTTAAATCTTCACGTGTTTGTTTAAGCGTGGTGTCTAATTTTTTAAGATTTTGTTCCACTGTGTCTAACTTTTTAAGATTTTGTTCCACTGTGTCTAACTTTTGAAGATTTTGTTCCATTGTGTCTATCTGTTGCTGTGTTTGTCTCCGGTGTTGTTCCATTGTGTCTAACTTTTGAAGACTTTGTTCCATTTGTTGCATTATCTGTAATAACACTGCACTGGTGTCTGAAACATGTTCCTCAGTGCTTTTCAGCAGTGAATTTGCACCGGCAACATTCACATTTTGACAAGCAGAAAATGTGTCTTGACTTATTCGAGAAAACGGTGAGGACCCAAAACCTGAATCTACAGTATTTGCGAAACTGTGTCCTGTCATTACGGATTCCTGAGGCGAGCTGTTGCCGATCGATCGATCGATAATGCTTCCCTGTTCACTACCTGTTTCACTGTCTTCACCATTATTTGCCGCCCGCTCCATTTCCCTATGCACAATTACCAAATTACTAGTTTTAACACTAGTTAATTCATTACACGGTGGCGCTAACACACTGCTTTCGTCTTCACTGTCATTTCTCAGTTTACTTTGGAGCCTAGTATTACGTTTTTCACACGCCATTATTGTCACAAGATTTCACACGACAACGCAGAAAACCACAATTTGAAGAGCAAAATAAGAAAACACATTAACATAGCACTGAAAATAATATCTAGTTAATTGCAAGCGCAGCTGCGAAATACTTGGTGCAAATCTACATGCATGCCACAACAACAATGAAAGACTGCAACTACAAAGGAGATTCTCTCTAGAATTATGCGCTAGCAATAAACAATAGCTACACTAATTACACAAACTACAAGAAAAAAAATCAGAAGATTCCAGTGAGGTATCCTCAGCTAAGGGTCGACATATGAAACGTCCCCTTTGAACAATTATACATGACACACAATATTTTTAGCGCAACGCAGTCTGACTTTCAATAATCCCTACAAAAGAATGGCCCTGACTAACATTAACCTATACCTTTCACAAATCACTTACCTCACTAAAATCTTCGTTACTCGAACTACTGCAATACAGCGAGCGCCACTACTGCCAGCTAAATAAAAGATTCAAATTACGGAAGGCACTAACTACTGATAGGCATAGTTAGCAAATGAAAGATTTTAATAGAGAACAAACAATGTATTTACCTTAATAGTGTTGAAAAATCATAATATACATAGCAGTCCATGACATCCAGTATTACAAATTTCAAAACTCCGCCATTTCTCTCCCCACATCCACCACTGCTGGCGGCTCACCTGCAACTGCGCAGCGCTACGCGCTGTTCGCATCCAGCTGCCCAACACTACAATGGCAGACAACAATGCAAACTAGCCACAGACTGCACACAGCACAGCCAGTGATTTTCATACAGAGCGCTACATAACGTTGCCAATAAGAAAACAAACAGCCTACTTACAAAAGTTATGTATCTTCACGATGCTTTTTAGAGAATAAATCACAGATAAAGATGGCTGCTTAGTGCCGAAACAGGTAATGCGAATCTTACATACACTCCTGGAAATTGAAATAAGAACACCGTGAATTCATTGTCCCAGGAAGGGGAAACTTTATTGACACATTCCTGGGGTCAGATACATCACATGATCACACTGACAGAACCACAGGCACATAGACACAGGCAACAGAGCATGCACAATGTCGGCACTAGTACAGTGTATATCCACCTTTCGCAGCAATGCAGGCTGCTATTCTCCCATGGAGACGATCGTAGAAATGCTGGATGTAGTCCTGTGGAACGGCTTGCCATGCCATTTCCACCTGGCGCCTCAGTTGGACCAGCGTTCGTGCTGGACGTGCAGACCGCGTGAGACGACGCTTCATCCAGTCCCAAACATGCTCAATGGGGGACAGATCCGGAGATCTTGCTGGCCAGGGTAGTTGACTTACACCTTCTAGAGCACGTTGGGTGGCACGGGATACATGCGGACGTGCATTGTCCTGTTGGAACAGCAAGTTCCCTTACCGGTCTAGGAATGGTAGAACGATAGGTTCGATGACGGTTTGGATGTACCGTGCACTATTCAGTGTCCCCTCGACGATCACCAGTGGTGTACGGCCAGTGTAGGAGATCGCTCCCCACACCATGATGCCGGGTGCTGGCCCTGTGTGCCTCGGTCGTATGCAGTCCTGATTGTGGCGCTCACCTGCACGGCGCCAAACACGCATACGACCATCATTGGCACCAAGGCAGAAGCGACTCTCATCGCTGAAGACGACACGTCTCCATTCGTCCCTCCATTCACGCCTGTCGCGACACCACTGGAGGCGGGCTGCACGATGTTGGGGCGTGAGCGGAAGACGGGCTAACGGTGTGCGGGACCGTAGCCCAGCTTCATGGAGACGGTTGCGAATGGTCCTCGCCGATACCCCAGGAGCAACAGTGTCCCTAATTTGCTGGGAAGTGGCGGTGCGGTCCCCTATGGCACTGCGTAGGATCCTACGGTCTTGGCGTGCATCCGTGCGTCGCTGCGGTCCGGTCCCAGGTCGACGGGCACGTGCACCTTCCGCCGACCACTGGCGACAACATCGATGTACTGTGGAGACCTCACGCCCCACGTGTTGAGCAATTCGGCGGTACGTCCACCCGGCCTCCCGCATGCCCACTATACGTCCTCGCTCAAAGTCCGTCAACTGCACATACGGTTCACGTCCACGCTGTCGCGGCATGCTACCAGTGTTAAAGACTGCGATGGAGCTCCGTATGCCACGGCAAACTGGCTGACACTGACGGCGGCGGTGCACAAATGCTGCGCAGCTAGCGCCATTCGACGGCCAACACCGCGGTTCCTGGTGTGTCCGCTGTGCCGTGCGTGTGATCGTTGCTTGTACAGCCCTCTCGCAGTGTCCGGAGCAAGTATGGTGGGTCTGACACACCGGTGTCAATGTGTTCTTTTTTTCCATTTCCAGGAGTGTATTTTAAGCGATCTGGACGTGATAAATTATTATACAAGGTTCTATATAGAATAATGAAAAAATAAGGTCACTTTATCATCTTTGATGTGGAGTAAATAATTCTTGATATCAATTTATTGGGTGTAGTTTTCCGTTGCCCTCTTCCAGCCAACATTTTACGTGTCACATACATATGTGAATAATGTTACTGAATGTAGGTTGTTCTACTGAACCTCGCCGTTGTACTCCTGTTATTATGGAGGAGTGTGGAACGCAAAGAAAGAACAAATCCGTTGTTGCAGGTCAGAATGAAAACATGTCCTTGTCTAATGCTCAGATCACAATCAACAGTACTTATTTGATAAGGTTCAGTCGGCTTCGTGAACAGCATCACTGGATAGTTTTGCTGATATACTAACAACCACTGCCCCCTTCTTTATCTCCTATGTTAATCTTACCTGTCAAGGGTCCTAGATTGTCGAGTCATTATCGCTAATCAGCTGGTCGAAGATTTCCTAAGCTGCCCATTTCGTGTGTGAAACATACTTGCATTGAGATTCTTCCCGTGGATATTAGTGACATATGCCTTTTATCCCCCCCCCCCCCATGAACCATGGACCTTGCCGTTGGTGGGGAGGCTTGCGTGCCTCAGCGATACAGATAGCCTTACCGTAGGTGCAACCACAACGGAGGGGTATCTGTTGAGAGGCCAGACAAACGCGTGGTTCCTGAAGAGGGGCAGCAGCCTTTTCAGTAGTTTCAGGGGCAACAGTCTGGATGATTGACTGATCTGGCCTTGTAACACTAACCAAAACAGCCTTGCTGTGCTGGTACTGCGAACGGCTGAAAGCAAGGGGAAACTCCAGCCGTAATTTTTCCCGAGGGCATACGGCTTTACTGTATGGTTAATGGTGATGGCGGCCTCTTGGGTAAAATATTTCGGAGGTAAAATAGTCCCCCATTCGGATCTCCGGGCGGGGACTACTCAGCAGGACGTCGTTATCAGGAAAAGGAAACTGGCGTTCTACGGATCGGAGCGTGGAATGTCAGATCCCTTAATCGGGCAGGTAGGTTAGAAAATTTAAAAAGGGAAATGAAAGAGGAAGCCGGCTGGTAGAATTTTGCACAGAGCATAACTTAATCATAGCTAACATTTGGTTCAAGAATCATGAAAGAAGGTTGTATACATGGAAGAACCCTGGACATACTAAAAGGTATCAGATAGATTATATAATGGTAAGACAGAGATTTAGGAACCAGTTTTTAAATTGTAAGACATTTCCTGGGGTAGATGTCGACTCTGACCACAATCTATTGGTTATGAACTGTAGATTAAAACTGAAGAAACTGCAAAAAGGTGGGAATTTAAGGAGATGGGATCTGGATAAACTGACTAAACCAGAGGTTGTACAGAGTTTCAGGGAGAGTGTAAGGGAACAAATGGCAGGAATGGGGGAAAGAAATACAGTAGAAGAAGGATGGGTAGTTTTGAGGGATGAAGTAGTGAAGGCAGCAGAGGATCAAGTGGGTAAAAAGAAGAGGGCTAGTAGAAATCATTGGGTAACAGAAGAAATATTGAATTTAATTGATGAAAGGAGAAAATATAAAAATGCAGTAAATGAAGCAGGCAAAAAGGAATACAAACGTCTCAAAAATGAGATCGACAGGAAGTGCAAAATGGCTAAGCAGGGATGGCTAGAGGATAAATGTAAGGATGTAGCGGCTTATCTCACTAGGGGTAAGATAGATACTGCCTACAGAAAAATTAAAGAGACCTTTGGAGAAAAGAGAACCACTTGTATGAATATCAAGAGCTCAGATGGAAACCCAGTTCTAAGCAAAGAAGGGAAAGCAGAAAGGTGGAAGGAGTATATAGAGGGTCTATACAAGGGTGATGTACTTGAGGACAATACTATGGAAATGGAAGAGTATGTAGAAGAAAATGAAATGGGAGATATGATACTGCGTGAAGAGTTCGACAGAGCAATGAAAGACCTGAGTCGAAACAAGGCCCCGGGAGTAGACAACATTCCATTAGAACTACTGACGGCCTTGAGAGAGCCAGTCCTGACAAAACTCTACCATCTGGTGAGCGAGATGTATGAGACAGGCGAAATACCCTCAGACTTCTAGAAGAATATAATAATCCCAATCCCAAAGAAAGCAGGTGTTGACAGATGTGAAAATTGCCGAACTATCAGTTTAATAAGTCACGGCTGCAAAATACTAACGCGAATTCTTTACAGACGAATGGAAAAACTAGTAGAAGCCGACCTTGGTAAAGATCAGTTTGGATTCCGTAGAAATATTGGAACACGTGAGGCAATACTGACCCTACGGCTTATCTTAGAAGCTAGATTAAGGAAAGGCAAACCTACGTTTCTAGCATTTGTAAACTTAGAGAAAGCTTTTGACAATGATGACTGGAATACTCTCTTTCAAATTCTGAAGGTGGCAGGGGTAAAATATAGGGAGCGAAAGGCTATTTACAATTTGTATAGAAACCAAATGGCAGTTATAAGAGTTGAGGGGCATGAAAGGGAAGCAGTGGTTGGGAAGGGAGTGAGACAGGGTTGTAGCCTCTCCCCGATGTTGTTCAATCTGTATATTGTGCAAGCAGTGAAGGAAACAAAAGAAAAATTCGGTTTAGGTATTAAAATCCATGGAGAAGAAATAAAAACTTTGAGGTTCGCCGATGACATTGTAATTCTGTCAGAGACAGCAAAGGACTTGGAAGATCAGTTGAACGGAATGGATGGTGTCTTGAAGGGAGGATATAGGATGAACATCAACAAAAGCAAAACGAGGATAATGGAATGTAGTCGAATTAAGTCGGGTGATGTTGAAGGTATTAGATTAGGAAATGAGGCACTTAAAGTAGTAAAGGAGTTTTGCTATTTGGGGAGCAAAATAACTGATGATGGTCAAAGTAGAGATGATATAAAATGTAGACTGGCAATGGCAAGGAAGGCGTTTCTGAAAAAGAGAAATTTGTTAACATCGAGTATTGATTTAAGTGTTAGGAAGTCGTTTCTGAAAGTATTTGTATGGAGTGTAGCCATGTATGGAAGTGAAACATGGACGATAAATAGTTTAGACAAGAAGAGAATAGAAGCTTTCGAAATTTGGTGCTACAGAAGAATGCTGAAAATTAGATGGGTAGATCACATAACTAATGAGGAGGTATTGAATAGGATTGGGGAGAACAGGAGTTTGTGGCACAACTTGACTAGAAGAAGGGATCGGTTGGTAGGACATGTTCTGAGGCATCAAGGGATCACCAATTTAGTATTGGAGGGCAGCGTGGAGGGTAAAAATCGTAGAGGTAGACGAAGAGATGAATACACCAAGCAGATTCAGAAGGATGTAGGTTGCAGTAGGTACTGGTAGATGAAGAAGCTTGCACAGGATAGAGTAGCATGGAGAGCTGCATCAAACCAGTCTCAGGACTGAAGACCACAACAACAACAACATGCCTTTTATAAAGCTAATGTGAATCACTCCGGACTCATACTCCTATAGTAAGTTCGCTCCTGTTGAAATGCTAACTGCGTCGCGCAGAAAAGGCCGTTGACTTTGATGCCAGCTCGATGCTTACGAGCGCTTACCCGCTTTGGAGTTGTTCGATAGCGCAACGAGCGTCTGATCGGTCTTTAACTACAACCCTTCTGGCGAAACGTGACTTTGGGGTAGCATAACTCAGCTGACAAACTCTAATCGTTTGAGACGAACTAGGCCATATGAGCCGAGGTGCGAAATACTACTTCATGTTGAGCCTGAAGATACATATCATTATGAGTTGGCTCTCTATAAACACATAAACCAACGTGATATCAAAATTCTTACCCGACACCAAACAACAAAAGTATTGCCATCATTCCTTCAAGAAAGAAAAAAAAAAAAAAAAAGCGTACTGCAATGCCAGAGACTCCAGCGCACGTTGCTCGAAGACTTCTGTAAACAGATTTACAATAATCGGTAAAAAAGGGCACCCCATCACAACTCTATCCGTCTGTTCATAGAGCTGATGATTCAATAAAAAGTAAGTGGAAGTCAGCACGTATAGAAATAGGTTCATTAATTCAACACTAAACCTAACCCCAGAGGGACCACATAAAAGTTACTTAATTATTTGTGTAATTAAAACGCAACCCGTCAAATGTACGTAAGAAATCAGCCGGATTCTTAATATGATTCACACAGAGAAGCAAGATGTTTTACTACACACTCTGTCGGAGCACCAGTGTTACTGACAGTAGATCTTACAAGAACCCCTTATTTGTTGATCTTAGAAAGGTTATATGAATTACGAGGGAAAGCGCAACAAGAGCGAAGGCTTTTGATAACCTCTTGCGATAAACACTTTTCTTCGGAAGGCTGTTAGACTTCTTCTCAACCCTTTTTGCCGGATCAGCACCGACCCTACGATAAGCTACATCAGAAAGAAAACACTTATCAAATGGCTCTGAGCACTATGGGACTAAACATCTATGGTCATCAGTCCCCTAGAACTTAGAACTACTTAAACCTAACTAACCTAAGGACATCACACAACACCCAGCCATCACGAGGCAGAGAAAATCCCTGACCCCGCCGGGAATCGAACCCTGGAACCCGAGCGTGGGAAGCGAGAACGCTACCGCACGACCACGAGATGCGGGCGAAAACACTTATCTTTTCAATGTAATTTTGCTTGTCCAACACAACTGTAGCTCTGCCCTTGTCTGCGAGTAAGATAACAATATCAGGATCCACCACGCCTGACCGCAAAGCAACCATCTCAGGTGCTATTATATTACATTTTGCGCGGAAATACGCAGATCAACACACGTCATGCTTTTTCCTACCTTCCTCAACAGCGTCGAGAGGTACAGGTGCTGGTAAAAAATATGGAAACACCTCGACACATGCATGGGTGAACAGGAATGCAGATGTACCCACGCCTCCAGGTTGCGCTGTTGTATTTGGCCACAAGCGACCCCTGTGCAACGTCCTCAATTCGTTGCAAGTGCTAATCGTGGTCAGAACAGTTTTCTGTGCAGTTGTTAGTGCATTCTGTCGGGGAAAATGCATTCGAACGTAAGCGATTGTTGATGCTGATATACATAGTCTGCCAGAAAAAATGTCTGCACATGTCGCTGTAATCTCCTGGCGAAGTTCCTCCAGGTGCGTCGCATACGTCGATCGACGTTATCTTTTACAGTTTCCGTAAGTAAAAGTCCATAGGTGCTAGATCTGGCGACCGTGGAGAGAACTCAATGGGCCCTCTTCGTCCAATCCAATACCCCGGAAAATTGTCATCCAGGAAGGCTCGTACGGCTAACTGGTACTGTGATGGCGTCCCGTCCTATTGGTAGAAGACCTCTTCATCAGCTCCATGAAGCGCAAGTATACCTGACAAAATTGATGTGCGTAACATTTCAAGGTACACTTCTCCAGTGACAGTAGCATCAAAGGAAAAGGGTCCTACTAAGGCCCTAGATGATAGACCACACCACACTTGAACCCCTGGTACATTGACCGCTATATCCACATAAACATGCGGATTTTCCGGTGCCCAGTTCACACTGTTATGCCGATTCACGTTTCCGTTAAGTTTAAATTGTGCCTCGCCACTCCACACAACCTTCGTCACAAATTGTTCGTCATCAGTTACCATTTGTTGATACTATTCGCAAAATTGCGTTCGGCGATCAGGATCGTCGTCATTAATTGCGTGTAGTAATCGTGAAATGTAAACATTCCACTTTGCAGCTTTCAGAATTCTTCGTACACTTGCACTGCTAACCCCCACTTTACTTGCACATTGCGTAGCTGAGTTCTATGGAGAATTAACAAGCAATTCCAACATGAGAGCCGACGAAGAAGGACTTGTGGCTGTACGCTGTCTTCCTTAGTGAGTATCACAATTTGTTCCATTCGTTTCAAACTTGCCAATGATGCGATTAGTTATTAGGCGGGTTGGCGGTTCTGTTTCAAACTCCTGCCTCCACTGACGTTCCACTTCAAGGGCATTATCAAACTTGAAAAACCGCTTAACAATATATTTTCGTTGCTCGAATGTCAAGCGTGCTGTAGTCATCTTGTTTTCTGAATACGGAGTTGAGTGTACTGACATGTGTTGAGCCCAAGACCATACTACAACACAATTGAAACTGCAATCGAACGATAATATCGATATGTCGATTAAACCTGGAAAGAGTGTATACATTTTTCTGGTGGACTCTGTAGTTAGTACTTCCGCATCCAAGGGAGTCGAAGAGGTCAAGAGACACCGTATCGAAGATTTCAAATGGCTCTGAGCACTATGGGACTTAACATCTGAGGTCATCAGTCCTATAGAACTTAGAACCACTTAAATCTAACCTAAGGACAGCACGCACATCCATGCCCGAGGCAGGATTCGAACCTGCGACCGTAGCGGTCGCGCGGTTCCAGACTGAAGTGCCTAGAACCGCTCGGCCACACCGGCCGGCGTATCGAAGATTCATACAGCTTACAGGGAAAGCGGAAAAAGATCGTCCGCTAAGTCACAACGCGGGCGAAAGCGCGTGTTATCTGACACGTTTATTCAGTGCAGGAGGCGATCTGTAATTTTGTATTGTAGTCTACTTTTGAAACCAATTTGTTTGCTAAGATTGCTATCTTATCATAATTACTCGACTGCTAGTTTCGGCAGTATGTATTTCCATCCTCAGGTCTGTAAAATGAAATTATGTCGAGGTTACTGGCGTACAACCAAAAAGATAAAAATGTAGCAGGGCATACACAACACTTTATGACAAAGGTTACAGAAATAAGATCGAAAAATTTTCGCAGTAAACCGCATAACTGAGGTCAAGAAAGACCCGACCGAGGGCTTAGATAATGCTATTACGAAGAAAACAGACAGTTTGAGTTTTTTGTTTACAGAATTAGAAAGAAGTCTACGAAAGCGATGAATGTTTCTTTACCATGTTTACGTTCCCAGGTTAAGTCACACAAGCCATGTAATCAATACGTCAGATAGCTGACGACAGATCATAGCCCAAGTAAGAGTTAAACAAGTTGCTCAGTAAAAAATTGAAAGACTCGCATATCTGCAAAAATACCACCAACGTACAGAACAGTTATGAGCTCACAAAGTTCTCACGAAGTGTTCCTGTACCAGACGTGTCATTGGACATAATTAATTTGTACAAAAACGTATCTGCCCATGAATGGTTAGATGTCATTAAAGACAATTTGTTATCCCCAAAAAAGCTTAGTTAACAGTGGATTTAATCGAGCTACTTGGAATATCCTTGCCACTTAATTATTTAGAATTTAATAACAAAATTTACTATCAGAACGAAGGATTGGTGATGGGTAATAGCTTATCTGGTACATTGGCGGAAACAGAAAAAAAAAACTTTTTCAAATATAACAACACTATGGCAAAAGAATCTATTACAAATGACACATTGATGATGTAATGGTTGTTTATAATGGTACTGGTGATGAGCTGCATGACTATCTAGAGGCTCTGAACACCGTGCATCCCAAGATAAGGTTCACTTTCGAACTTGAAGACAATAAGTCCATCAACTTTTAGATCTAACTATAAAAAAATTAAACGGTAAGCACAGCTACTATATTTAGAGAAAGCCGCGTTGTACAGACATTATAATTAATGCTACATCATGCCACCTGGAGATATATATGTTAGCATTTTTTTTTTCAGAGTATGATACGCACAGACTATTGATGAGCCTAACATGAAAAGAGAGCGGGCTACGCTTGAAGAAATAGCTATCACAAGAGGATACCATGAAAATTCCTTAACTAATAATTACAATAAGCTCAAACCTAATAGATTACAAACGACTGACAATAGATACACACAAGATAAGAACAAAGATAAGAGTAAGTATGTCACGATGTCCTGCAAAGGAGAAACAGCTGATAAAAATTGAGCATATATTTCGGAAGTCGAATGTCAGGTTAGCCTGCAGAACATACAACACTATTAAACGTGACATTGGTGGTAAATACTATATCGCTCAGACGGGGCGGTCCTTCGCCACAAGGTGTCGGGAACACATCAACAGCAGTAACAGAACTGCCTCTGGATTCAATTTTAAAAATGGCGAGCGTAAAGTAGCAGATATTCAGCAGAGTATGACCGTCATCCATATCGCCCCAAAGAGGAGAAAATTATATCTCTTAGAAGAAATAAAGCTTTTTTCCAACAGCAAAAGAGGATCAACAAAAATCCTTAACAATCATTTAGAAGTCAACAAGATAAACTTCTTTTGTTGCTTCTATAATTTACTATAACATTACGGTAAGTTACAAGTTTATGTGATTACGGGAGGCTAAAACGATGGTAGGCTTTAGCCTACCCAAACATTTATTTTTGTTTGCACCGGTTAAAAGGTAAAAGTGTTATTCTTTATCCTATGATCCCAAACCATATTTGTTTTCGGGTTGATCTGACTTAGGCATCGGGCTACGCCCAAAATGATGTGTTTTAGGAAGCTATTTCGTGTTATTTAGTCGTAACGCGGGTAATAGACCTCGAATCTTGCTTGTATGGACCGAGACTTCGAACTACTTTGTAACAGCACATAGGGCCAAGGGTTTTTATACACAATCAGTTCCACTACCATTCACGGTACAACAAATAGGGGCACGTTTCATTAACCAAAAGATTACAAGCTGAGTTAGTGATGAGGCTATATATACTGTCATACACAAATGCTTGCTTGTTTTGACATAGCTCTCGAGCTACATTATAACAGTACAGAACGCCAAAAGGTTGTTTTTAATCAGTTCTACTACCATTTATATCTCAAAAAATAGGGGTGAGTTTCATTAAACAAGCATAGTAAGATCAGTTAATGATACCAAACATTACATATATTATTACACATTTTAGCATTTATTTTCTTGTCACTTAGTGTATGTCTACAACTATTTTACGCATGGCAGCGACTTTGTGAAGAAAAAGTTGGTATGTAAAGAACATTCTTCAAGATTCCTGAAAGTACATTTTTATCATTATACAAGTTTGAGAGGTTATTTAGGCCTCGGGGTGGGTCTAAGTTAGTCCTCAGACTACGCAACTTGCATTGCTTTGTGTGCTGTTCCTCCCATAACCTGTGCCCAGATGGTTACCATTGCCGTACCACATCGATGCCCTTGGAAATTTTTTAATAAAATGTTGGTCGCTACGTGACAAGCAGACTTCTAAGCTGAGTACTCTGATATTGACCTTAAGCTACATAGCAACAGTGCGCTGGGCCAAGGAATCTTGTAGTCACAGTTTCCCTACCAGTCTTATTACAATAAAATACAAGAGACAGTCAATAACCTAAAGATTACTAGCGGAGTTAAGGCAACCATAAGCTACACATTAAAGTTTTGTGCTCTTCATTGGTTTTTCCTTGTTACTTAGAAAGTCTGCATTAATTTATGTATGTCAGCAACACACAGTTTCTTCAAGTATGAAATCAATGTTCTTCATTGTCATAGGGAGTCAGTTTTACCTTTAGTACTCTCTTGGCAACTAATGTATGACCTAGGCCTCTAGCTAACGATGGTGACTCCGATTTCATCAAATCACTAGCGTATTACAGGAAGGTTATCTTGGGATGTACGTCACGCCTCAGTATCAATAAAATATTCTTACCGTATGTTGCTTATGTATTAGATCTTATAACAATAAGAGTGTACATCACAGATACAATACGATATTAAATTAAAATAAATATTTTTCGGCTCATGTTGACTGATGTAGGATTTAAAAATTAGGTATCATTGCTGTTATAGAGGGTGTCTCAAACCTTTTAGGTGAAGCTGAAGCAGGTGATAGTGGATCTGCCGGCCGGGGTGGCCGAGCGGTTCTAGGAGCTACAGTCTGAAACCGCACGACCGCTATGGTCGCAGGTTCGAATCCTGCCTCGGGCATAGATGTGTGTGATGTCCTTAGGTTAGTTAGGTTTTAGTAGTTCTAAGTTGTAGGGGACTGATGACCTCAGAAGTTAAGTCCCATAGTGTTCAGAGCCATTTTTGTTAGTGGATCCACAGCCTGTTGTATTAAGGAAATGACTCAGCCTAAACCGCATAATAATAACGTAACTCATAGTAGTTTTTAACATGACGACCGCCAGTCTTAACGGATGTATTGTAACGGTGCATGCAGTTCCACTCCACTTTCGCAAAGATACCGAGTGTCTGTTGAAACATCGAAACAGGTAGCGAGTTACAAACAGCGTACACCGCTGACCACCAAGAAAGATATACTGTACACAACTTAGCTCGTAGCAAGTGTGTCACGTGACGTCCTCATGCTTCGCACCTGTGCATTAACCAGTGCCGCACGCACACGACTATCTCTGGTGTCAACTGTCCACTGCATCAGACAGCTCGTCGTGTGTCCATGGCGAAGAACTGCTTGTTAGGGTCCGAGAGGCCTGTCTCCAGGTACAGCAGATACCAGAGATCTTCGAGAGAGTGCGGCAGAACTTGTGCGCCGTTGCCATGCGTGCATTGAGACTGGTAGTCATTACTTTGAACAGTTACTATGAGCTATGTTATTTTATGCAGTGTATCACATGTTTCAGCTTGAACCAAAAGTTTTAAACACATTGTATAACGTAGTCGGCTGATAGGTGTAGAATGAAATAGAAGTCCAATGCTTCTTGACAGAGCGTAGGGAAACGACGCGGGAGATCCGCACCACCGTACTAGGCAAGGTCCTAATGGTGGTGCTTTGCCGTTGCCTTCCTCCGACTGTAATGGGGATGTATGATGAAGAAGACGACACAACAACACCCACTTATCCCCGGGCAGGTGAAAATGCCCGACCCCGCCGGGAATCGAACCCAGACCCCGTGTCGGGAAGCGAGAACGCTACCGCGAGACCACGAGCTGCAGACTCTGATAAGTGTAACTTATGTTAACTCATAGTTAGTCTTACCATGTATTCTCAGAAATGGTGCGTAATGATTATAAGCCAACTGTAGTTTTACTCATACAGTAACGGCACTTTGATGTAAAGATGAACAAAAGTAAAATAAAATGAAAGCTATATTTTACATGTAGTTCTATATTGGTATATATTTTTAGTAGAAAATATTTATACATGAATTGTATTTTATATTACTAATCTTACATTATGTGGTGGCTTGTTTTACAATTTCTTATCACATAATTGATAATTTTTATCCTTCGCTTCTAGCGAAAGCGGCCAATAATATCAGATCCTGTTTCATTGTTGTGTAAATGTCGACTGTGTAGCTATCCCCTAAAACTAATTCTATTAAATAAATAATATGGCGTGAACTTAGTAATCTATTTAATATACTACGTATGTCATCGCTACGTCACAACTAGTCTTATTTTTATCTCATGGTGCAGGGAGCCATCCATGACAATTTACAGTATGCTGTTTCTTTTATATGCAGTCTGTATAAACTTTGCGTTAGGATTACTTGATATATTCTGCTTTGATGTTACGTCCCTCCTATTAATTCCGATGTGAAACAAGAATGTGATCCTGTTACATTAGTTGTAATTGCCCTCATGAGCAAACCTCCATCGGGAGGAGCCTCTCAGCACCACTACACTGGCGTTTGACTGCAGTGGAAAATACGCGTCCTAAGTGACCGATTTTCCACTGCAGTCAAACGCCAGTGTAGCGTACTCATTTTTGTTGCTCGTCCTCGGTCGAGCAGGCATGACCGCGCCCTCTATATGGCTCGGTGGTATCGCTTGTTGCAGCCGCCGGGAAATTTAAATGTTATGCGAGCACCAACGGAATGGTGCCATATCCTTCATGTCAAGGGAATAATTTGATGTACACTGAAGATCCAAAGAAGCTGGTACACCTGCCTAATAGGGATCCCGCGAACACGCAGAAGTGCCGCAACACGACGTGGAATAGACTCGACAAATGTTTGAAGTAGTGCTGGACGGAATTGACATCATGAATCCTGCAGGACTGTCCATAAATCCGTAAGAGTACTAGGGGGTGGAGATGTCTTCTTAACAGAACGTTGAAAGGCATCCCAGATATGCTCAATAATGTTCATGTCTCGGGAGTTTGGTAGCCAGCGGAAGTGCTTAAACCAGAAGAGTTTTTCTGGAGCCACTATTTAGTAATTCTGGACGTTTGTGGTATTGCATCGTCCTGCTGGAATTGCCCAAGTCCGTCGTAATACACAATGGAGATGAACGGCTGCAGATGATCGGGCAGTAAGCTTACGTACGTTTCACCTTCCAGAGTAGTATCTAGACGTATCAGGAGTCCCGTATCACTCCAACTGCCCGTGTGCAACATTACAGAGCCTTCACCAGCTTGAACAGTCATCTGCTGACATGCAAGGGCCATGGATTCATGAGCTTGTCTCCATACCCGTACACGTCCACCCGCTCGATAAAATTTGAAACGAGGCTCTTCCGATCAGGAAACCTGTTTCCTGTCATCAACAGACCTATGTCGGTGTTGACGGTCCCAGGCGAGGCATAAACCTTGGTGTCGTGCAGTCATCAAGGATACACGTGTGGGCGTTCGGCTCCGAAAGCCCATATCGATGATGTTCCGTTGAATGGTTCGAACGCTGACGCTTGTTGATAGCCCAGCAGTGAAATCTGCAGCAATTTGCGGAAGTGTTGCGCTTCTGTCACGTTGAACGATTCTGTTGAGTCGTCGTTGGTACCGTTCTTGCAGGACCTTTTTCCGGCCGCAGCGATGTAAGAGATTTTATGTTTTACCGTATTCCTGATATTCACGGCACACTCGTGGAATGGTCGTATGGGAAAATCCCCACTTCACCGGTACCTCGGAGATGCTGTGCCCATCGGTCGTGCACCGACTATAACACCATGTTCAAACTCGCTTAAATCCTGATAATCTGCAATTGTAGCAGCAGAAACCGATTTAACAACTGCGGCAGACAGTTGTCCGATATTGGAGTTGCCGACCGCTGCGCCGTATTCTGCTTGTTTACATATCTCTGCATTTGAATACATATACCTATACCAGTTTCTTTGGCGTTTCATTGTATATCACTATCATACATTCTAAGATGAAAAAAAAAATCGACGCAGCACGAAGGAATCAGCCGAATGGGACACAAGTCGATAGATGTGATGTAAATGGACAAACAAACGAATGATTACAGTTTCAGAAAAAATTGGGTGATGTGGCCCTTATGCAGGCAGCTTTCGGCTTGGCATTGTTTGATAAGAGTTGGAAGATCTTAACCATTGCATAGCGCAGTACTGCCCTGACTGCTGCCGCTCAACCATCTTCCTGCTAAACGCACGGTTATATTATCTTTTTCGCTTTAAATAAGAGCGCTATTTGTTTACAATTTGACATGAGTGATGGGGAGTGGCTCTAAGGCAGTTACCTTTCGACAGCGATTTGTTAAAAATAATCTGTATCACCCAAGGATTCGTCTTCTACTGGAGCGAAACAGGTCGTGACTTTCAATATAAAGTATTCTACACCCAGTACGGATTATTTCTTTCAAACTGTGGAAGTTTAGCTGCTGTTGCTCGCAGTTTAAAGTAACATGCAGCCGATTGTGTTGTGGCGTCAACGGCAACCCACGCATGTAGCGATGACTCCATAGACCAGTTGCCGTTACTCTTTGACCAATGATACGCGATGAAACACAGTGCCGCACGGAATCCATTATTTGCCCTCGGATGGCAGTCGCAGATGTACAACGTGCACAATACGGTGATGCTCCCTTGTAGTGGTCAGACGTGGTCGACTGGAACTGCCCCATATCGGGCAACTGTCACATCCGAATGCCTCATAAATTCGGATACTGCACGCTTCGACCAGCCGACCTAATGGAGACCCACAACGAGGCCTCTTTCAAGCTCTGTCAGGCGCTGAAAACGCTCTGTCACTCGTTTTCGCTGCATCTCCGTGTCCTTTACCACGATCACTCAACATTTGACGCATTTTTGTCAGGCGGTTTATAACGGAACCGTGGACCTGAAACCCTAGAGAGCAACCATTACGCCGGCCGGAGTGGCCATGCGGTTCTAGGCGCTACAGTCTGGAGCCGCGCAACCGCTACGGTCGCAGGTTCGAATCCTGCCTCGGGTATGGATGTGTGTGATGTCCTTAGGATAAATAGGTTTAAGTAGTTCTAAGTTCTAGGGGACTGATGACCTCAGCAGTTAAGTCCAATAGTGCTCAGAGCCATTTGAACCATTTTCGAGTAACCATTACACGATAAAATCACTGAAAAGCCAAAACGTTATGACCACTGCCCAATGCAACGTCAGGCGCCGCCTGGTGGTGTTGCGGGCACGTGAGCGGATCAGACACGGACGGGGGATCACCCTAGAGAAGATACGGGCTGCAGTTGGGGAAATCCATTGAGAGGAGCGACTTTGACAAAGGGCAGATTATTATTACGCTGAATGAGTATCTCGAAAACGGCGAAGCTGGTCGAATGTCCACGTGCTACTACCGTGAGCATCTACGGAAAGAGGTAGAAGGACAGTGAAACTAGGCACAAAATGGTTCGATATCCACGACGTTTCACTGAACGTGGGGTTCGGAGGCCTGTCTGCTCTGTAAAGTAGGATAGATGATGATCTGTGGCATTTCTGCCGAAAGAGCACAATGCTTGTGCATGCACAAATGTTTCGCAGCACACCGTTCATCGTACACTGTTGAACATTGAATTCCGCAACAGACTACCCCTACGTGTTTGCGTGTTGACCCAGCGAAATCGTCAGTTACGATTACAGTGCGCACGGATCCATCGGTATCCGACCGTCGATCAATGGAAATGTGTCGGCTCTTCGGGTGCTTCACATTTTTGCTACACTGGATGGATGGTCGTCTCCACAAACGCCGTCATCGAGGTGAACGGGGGCTGGAAACGTGCAGCGAGCAACAGACGCAGGCTGGTGGGAGCAGTATTATGTTGTTGTTGTTGTGGTCTTCAGTCCTGAGACTGGTTTGATGCAGCTCTCCATGCTACTCTATCCTGTGCAAGCTTCTTCATCTCCCAGTACCTACTGCAACCTACATCCTTCTGAATCTGCTTAGTGTTTTGATCTCTTGGTCTCCCTCTACGATTTTTACCCTCCACGCTGCCCTCCAATGCTAAATTTGTGATCCATTGATGCCTCAAAACATGTCCTCTATGGAAGATATTCTTCTGCGCTTGCATGGGACCTGTGGTAATGATCCAGCTGCAAATCACCTGTCTCTCTTCATGCTTCATGTCTTCCCCGGCGGCGATGTTATCTTTCAGCAAGATAATTTTCCGTGTCTCGGAGGAAAAACCGTGCAACAATGGTTTGAGAAACGGTATAGTGATCTAACGTTGATGTCTCGGCGACCAGATTCGCCTGATGCAAGTCCTATGGAACCCATCTGGGCCACTATGGTGTGTTATCACCACGTAAGCAAATCAGCGGCTCGTTATTTGTGCGAATTACGAGACCTGTGCGTAGGCATCTAATGCCACATACCTCCACAAACCTACCAACAAATTGTCTGATCCCTGATATGCAGAACCAGTGATATATTTCGGACAGACAAGTTATTAAGCAGGTGGTCATAATGTTTTGGCTCATCACTGTACATCCAAGGCAGTTAAGACTTTGAGAATGTACATTATTAGTGGAGTGAGCATAATTAAGAATAAACCACTGTGCGTAAAAAAGTATCTTTAGACACGTGACCCATAGAACATGAAGGTGATTAAAGTAATCTTAGCACCGAAACCGCATTTGGAGGACGATGAATCAGATTTTCATTTGGCCATCGAGACTTAAGTTTTCCGTTGGAGACAAATTCCCTCATGATCCAAATTCTTATTCAATCCAAAGGCAAGAACGATTAAATTTTAACATTCTTTTGACAACTAGGTCATTGCAGAAGAAGCCAAAACTCAGATTAGTGAAGGAATACGACCGTGTCCTTCTCAGGGAAACCGTACTGTTATTCACCGTAAGGGATTTAGCGAAACTGGAGAAAACATAAATCTGGATGGTTGGACGCAGATTTGAACCGTTGTGTTCCCAAGTGAGAGTCCCTCGGGCGAACTTATGAGCCACATTTCTCGATTGCCCTATCTGTCCTTGTGCTCCATCTCATCGCGCTCTGGAAGGTTAAGAACTGATCTTCCTTTTTTATACTTATTATTAATCAAATATGTGGTATAAGAATTACTAACTGCACTGTCAGTGCCATAGAATATTAATGTCGTAATTCGTATGTACGCATCATAAGGATACGTTACAGACAACAGCTGTTTGCGAGATTTTGTCATATAAACACTTTAATATGTATATAATGCTCTTCCCAAACGTCGTTTGGTAGTGGCAGTGTTATTAACAGCACATAATAATATTTTTCTTGTTGTCATTGAGTCTTATGTATGCGTCTGGTATGTAATGATAGTCACAGTTCTACAAAAGTAGACAAGACACATGAAAATCATCAAAATGTCAGTCATGGTTCTTTTGAATACTACGTATTTGAATGACTTTCTACATGGGTTCAAAAAATGAATTATGAAACTGATGCTCATACTTTTTTTTATCGCCCTTTGCAACAGAAATACAATGCATCCGAAAAATTAATTCTATGAGCATATACATGTGCTCAATGGACTTCTTAGTTTAAACCCATTTATATATCGCCTTTCTGCTGATTTTCTTAAGGAAATATTTAAGCTCTCTAACTTTGCAGTGAAGTACAGCGCAATTTGAATTAGCCAGAATTATCTGCAGTTAGTAACAAGAACCAACATCCATCAATGCAAGAAACCTATAGCAACGATTGAGGAACATTTTAATAATGATGTAAAGTAACAATAATATTCACTAGATAATTTCACCCATCCCGAAAAAAATCACATTCCTTTCGGCTGAAAATCTATCGAAAGTAATATTTTATCCTAACAAACGTTTCCTCAGATATTCAATATAAGTTCGGCGTGTAGAATTGGTGTAACACAGACATATTTAAGTTGGCGGCTATAAAATAGTTACGACAAGATGCGTTTCGTTCTCATGAAAGACAGGAACCGTGGCTGAGAGGATGCTGGGATGCTGCCAAAACTACAGTCGCACTTGACAGCCTTGTGAGAAGGGCACCAGGGAACAGAATGTGCTAGGATTCAGCGGGAAACAGCTTATACGCTTTATCTGGTTACACTTTGTATCGGTAGTAAGCTAGACTGTAAAGTATGACACCTCTTTCCCAGATATGCCTCCGACTGGATGGTAGGTTTTCTTGCTTTCACTAATAGCCTCAGCATGGCGCATAATAAATAATTTCCAGAAACAGTACTAATATTACTTTACCACAGAACTTCTGCTTAACAGATATTTGCATAAATGGTTATGTACACACTTTCTTGTTGGACACATTGCTTTACCTTCTAATCTGCTGAGTTTGTGCTGAAAACTATACATTACAATACTATCTTTGAAGTCATTTCTGTTAAGTTCATTTCACGCCTTCCATTATTTTTAATGACACTATCTCAATATCTGTTTCAATTCTATGTGCATATACCAAAATTCTATGTGCATATACCAAAATTTCCATATCTAATGAAGCATGAGACATTCTGTTTCTTAACAAATTCATTTCTACACACTAGCTTAGATTATGATTAGTCGCAGTCACTAAAAATTGATCGTGGTTTGTTTTCTGAGATTCTGTTTAACATTTCAAACTTTAATTGGCATTTATCAGAATCAATACCATCTCCTCTTTGTCGTATTTTATTGGCAAAGCGTTCTAAATTAGACTTGCTCTCTCGTAAACTTTAGAAGCTTGATTCTGCAGCATATTGCTATAAAGAGAATCATTAAGTACCTACTCCACCAAGGCCATCGAAACTTAATTGGTACAACCTAAATGAATAATTATCTTGAGCTGTAATTTTCTCACAATATTTTCGATTTTGTGAGATTCTTTACAACAAGGGCCGCCTTTTGTTTTCTCTATATGAGCTCCATGCACTGTGTTCCGTCTACAACCTCTCGTAGAAAGTAGTATGAATTGTTGGACGTCCTATTATTTGTTTAGACATAGTCTCATGTACACGTCTGTAACAAAGAGATTTCGGTAAAAATGCTACAACAAAATATATTTAAATTTCATTGCCACATATCAACCTGTGTACATGGTAAAGGGGGAAAAAATAAAGAAAAAGTACGATAATATCCGGACGTCCAATAAAGAAAAAACTTGTATTGTTCTACGTCAGTTTTTTCAGTACTAGTAAAAGATTTAAGACGAGACACTCCGAATTTCCGTACGACGTTTCACTTCCGTAGTTTCGGAATTTTTGACATGTCGCACGAAGACGTCGTTTGGCCCGTGACACTTCTCCGTAATTTTTTGAGGTGCACGATACTTAACGGATTATGCATCTCCTGTAGCAGAAATTGCTCTCAGAGTAACTGCAATGCCCTAAAAAAGTAAATATGATTGCATGATGACGAATGTAAGCCATACAATGGTGAGCTTTTCCTCTCGAAATCGATAACAACGTGAACGATTGTTATTTTAAGAGTCTGGTTGAGGTAATTTCTTATTATTATTTTATTTACTGCAGGCGCCCAGTGTCTTGTACCGTCCATTTAAACTTAAATTCCATATGGATGCTCACATCAGTATTTAATGAGAATTAATATGGGTTTCAGTGCTATCTTTCCCGGCGTTATAGTGTCCTAAATCGGAAAGGGTTCACTGGTTTGAGGCCACCGGGCACCTTTCGATTGCAAAGCGTGAATATTGCACCTTAAGTGTCACTATTGCGTGTAGTTGACTGTGAAGAATAGGTGTGGAATGTAATGTCGAGTTTGTCTTGTTGCTCATATTGTTAAGGGTGAAGGAAGAGGGATACAGTGAAACACGGTGCCGGTACATTACCCACTCCTTTCGAATAGTGTCAAGTGGGTCGCCGAGTTTAATGCCCCTATCTGCCTCCGAAAGACCATCAACACAATTACATCACCCCGTGAGGCAATACAGACAGGTTTGTATTTTGACCGAGGACAGTGGACGTTGACCACGAATATTACGCGGTCGCGCGTCTTACCCTTGTGAGCGAAACACTAGCGACAAAAATTGCTTAGACAAAATTAGAACCGAATACACATCAGCTGAGCAGGATCTCGTAAGATTACATTAGTCGCTCGTCTTTTGAGGCTTATAGCAATACCTAATTAATTTTCTTTAAGTTAGATTCTTAATAGCTTAAATCCACAATAGCTGTAGTTGTGCACATGACTAGTACTTTTTGATAGTTTTGTTGTTCACCTTCTTACATCCTCTCATCTGTGAACTGCTATTGGTAAGTTGCACTTAGCTTAGTGCAACTTTGCCAATAAATTTTGTTGTGCCTTATTGTGACAGAAAAGCGCGGCAGCTCTTAAGAGACAAGCTGTCGTCAAAACACTTTCGTTATTGTTTTGCTGAAGTCGTAAGTGCCTAATTTCAAAGTATTCGAACAGGGGACACTCTGCACCTGCTTTATTTATCTGATTATCGTACAGCGATTGTTTCACGTGATTTGAAGTAATCTGACGCGAAAGTCAGGATTTATTTCAGAAATTGTGTAAATGCGAAAGGACAACTGTCTACGTAGCACACTCGAGTTAGCCCGTTTCGAAAGAATATTAGAATTGGTCTGAGAGAAAGGGGTGTAAGAAGTGAAAAGGCAATGGGCGCCGAGTATCAGGCGCCTGTACCACTGAGCAGTGGTGGGTCGTCTTTGCTGAGTAGGCAATGGCGAACCCAACCACCTTGGTCAGGAGCTGAGGCAGCCTCACGTCAGACATTTCGCCTGCAGCGTGTGCCGCATCTGCCAGTCAAAACCACAGGCGCAACTGAGCACACACCGCCGATGGCCTGGCTAATTCTTTCATCACTTGCCAGGTGTGTGGGTACAGCACAGGTAGATACTGAACACATAATGAACACTTTCGATCAGCCACCCAACCCTGTTTGAGGCTCTAACAGAATGAGGGGTAAAACAACGTTGTGTTATAATTTCATATAACATAAACAAAACCTCCACAGTCTTGGCGAGTATTGTCAAAGAAGCCAATGAATTTTCCATTGAAAAGGGTGTTAATCGATATGACTATATCTCTATGTTGAATTGGAAAACAAAGGGAATGCAAGTTCTGGCAAAGAAATTAAAAGAACTAAGATCTGCTGATGATAGTGTGTTATTATACGGTGCCCGCCTGCCCTGTCTATTAAGTGACATTTATAAGTTTGACCTTTCTCGTAATATGATTTAATGTTGCAGCGTACTTTGATGTTAATGACGGGATTATCGAATGAAAATTACGCTCCACTCAATTGTAATAAGATGTAGCACGTACACAAGAAAAAAATTAATATTTTAATAAATAATGTGCGCGAGAGCACCTGATATACTTCACAGATTCCTGTGCGTAGTAGAACAATTTGTAGTTTCTAACACGGATTTAGCTGAGGATTCTTAATCATGTCTACTCGACGAATGATAAATCCAAGTAAAAATCACAGTAACATCTACCAGCCTCTAATAATTCATTACAAAACCTGAAACAGTTTCTGTCACTTAAAAATTCACATAAAAACTTGAAGACTCTATTAGTCCATAGTCAGAATACCTGAACGAGTTTTGAATGCCGCTTCGTCAGTTATTAACCACTGTTGTTAATACACAGAGAACTTGAAATTACTTTTCTGCAAACTGTGTAATTTTTTAGTTGTTTTTAACAACCAATGTCTCCTTGTAGTAAACTGATTGCTTTTCGTAACATAATATTATTAAGTAGTAGTAAGTATCTTGAAGACTTTGTAGAAATGCTCAGCTTCAGTGAATGAAGATTATCTCTTTGCCTTTTGTTTATAACAGCGACGATAGTAGTATATTTCATTATTCCCGTTTATTTATGCCAGTAATATCCCTGATCTCTCAAAACTAATAATAAAAAATGAGATAACTTATTTTATTTCCTTTTCCGAATTAATTATTGTAGGAAATCTTGTTGTGGTATTTCTCAAGATATGTGATTTCCTACATGCGAGTTCATTAGTCGCAATTAAAGAACCCAAGGAAATTTTCTTGTAGTGAGTCACTTTACAAGGAACGCACTCGAAAGATATTACTGCAACTTCCTTAAGACTCAAAGGTTGAAACAAGAAATACTGATTTGAGGTTTTTGTTTTCTGTAAGGTCTTATTCTTGTTTGTATTTTATTTTTGTCAGTTAACTTCAGAATTTTACGCCTTTTACAAAGATAGTGAGCAAATGTCAGCAAATCAGTTTAATTCTCTCCAAAGAAATCGAAAGAACAGCAAAATTTAAACAAAAGCCCCAAGTGTTACTGCCACTTTACACTAACATTAAGACAATTCTTACACAAAGCTAAGCCACTTAAGGTGTTGAGAGAGCGCGAATTGCACTAACGAACTCGAAAGTTAAAAACGGTCACTCGTAACTTTATCATTCATCAAAATTACAGGATAGACAAATGCAGTTTTCTAATATGGCTCAAAATTTCAAGGGAAATTAACTATCAGAGCAAGGGAGGATCATCACTATACCACTATTCATCGCTTTCTGCAGCCTTTAATCATAAAGTTTCCTGATTTACTCATTGCTAGGAAACGTTATATCAAATACAATAACCACTTACACACCTCGAGACGTCACCTTGCTGAAGTAATCTCAAATCATCAACAACCATTAAAATAGCTTTACTTTAAAGGAAACAAATTGGATCCTTCGTTCGACCAAATCCATTGTACCAATCAAAATTCCAAAAACACCGAAAATTAATAAGAACTGCAGAAGCTAAATTTTTTTGTATTAATCTGCTTATTCGCATCAACGCTTTTAAAAGACCTTCCAAGCTGTAGCATGAGCTATCACGCACAAACATTCCCAGTTATAAATAAAAGGAACCTGTTCTCTTGGAATCAGAGAAAATTTACAGTAGGTAAATTCCTGTCTAGTGTGCTATCCGTAATCTTCACATGTGTATTTAGACTTAGCGCTCCTGAAGTCAAAGTTCTTGACACAAGTCCTCTCCCTAGGACTATCTGCAGTGTGTAATGGTCCAGGCAGAACTAACTACTTCTTAATGTTGATTACGTTAGGAACCGAATTTTTGGACTACAATTTTGCAATAATCGCTTCATGGCGTTGGATGGCTGTCGGTCACTCTTGTAGCGGCCAGATCTCAGCGTCGGTAGATGGTCTTTGTACTCCGCAGTTGCCGTCTCAGCTCTCTGTTTCACTGTACCGGCTTTTTAGAAGCAGCCATCCTCGTATTGGATTTCAATAACAGGTTTTAGTACAGAAGAGTAAATAATGATCCGCATACAATTCTGAATTAATTTCCTTCCTAATTTACGAACATTTACGGCACTTTGTAAACGTGTGGTGGCGACAAGTAGAAGAAAAACACATGTCAAACATTTTTCCATAGTACATTATTTCCAAATAATAGAAACTAACTTCAAATATTAGTTAGTTAAACTGCGTTACTCTGACGTTGCTGTACAAATGAACTATGATAAAAACAAGGTCATGATTAATGAATGGAGACCGGAGGGAACTGTTTGTGTTACAAGTAACAACTACAAAGGCTCACAGAATATGTCTATTTGACTCAGCTAGCAAATATGCAAGGTGACCTAAAACAAGAAATCTTTCGACACCTTAAAATGGGATGTCAAACTTAGGGAAGATAATCTTCAGTTTTCAAGTCTAAGATGTCGGCTGAGCTAAAGAAAATAAGTTCTGACCAATGTATTCTAACAGCGATAACGTATGGCTATGAGACATGGGCATGAAGTGCGGTCATCGTTAGGTGTACAACATAGGTCATTGAGATAATGAAAAGAGAAAATATCTCGAAATGGCACAGGGCTGGTCAACTGGATTTAACTGGCAATAGGAAGTTCAAGATCATAAGAAATGGAAGATCTTCCTTGAATCGTACTTTGCAAGGCGACTCAGAGACTACATCATCATGTCATTGAACTGGCTGTCGATGATGTTGATTATGATAATTATATAGTGAAGTAAACGATTTTGATGCAAGATTGCTTAAACCAGCATGGATTTCACCAAGAAAGAAGTCAAAGCATACCGAGAAAATCCACTAAAATTCACTACATATTATGTCAGTAACGTACCAAAAATATGGGCAAAGAAACGCAGCTATTCGTTCCCGTAGCTTCTTGAGTCACTACGAAGTCATCGCACTAGGTCTACAAACTGAACATAGTAAATAAATAAAAGTCTATTTGCTGAAAAAGTTCTTAATGTAAAGTTTAACCACATTTTACTTGGTGTACAACAAAAACCGTAAATAAAAAATATGAATGTTATAATTTGAAGCACTGCATTTCAGAAATAATATTAATAATAATTATTATTTTTATTGTTTTAAAATTAAATTAAGCCTATAATGCCCCTTGTTACACATGTGGAACGTCGGGAATTTATCACATTATTTCCACAGTAAATTAGTATTTGCCACTAATGCCTGATTTACAGTTATACAACAACTTGAGGAATGCATTTGATTTCTCTACATCGAAAATTTAATCTGTCAGCTTCTTCGTGTTCTAGCAATACTAACAACAGGACCGTGACCCCACTAAGGAACGGTTATATGGCTATCAGGCCTTTGATTTTCAACAATAACCTACTTCTTTCCGTGCGACAACCGCAGTAAGTTGTCAGTTGTGTATCAGATTCACTTCCGCTCACATTAAAAAGGATAACTGGTTGAAAATCGGAAGTTTGAAAGAGAAACAGGGTTTAACAAAATCGCAACTTAGTGTTGTGCCAACAGTTTATCCAGCTTCGAGATTCAACCCGACAAAAGCGACTCGTGTGTAAAGAAAAGGAAGTGCCATTTTCATATATAGGTTACAAGAACTATCCGAGACAACAGTATGTTGTTTATGTCGTCATTCTTGCTGACAGTGGTCTGAAGCCATCTCTACTTAAACGCCATTTAGAAACTAAACACCCCACCCACGGAAAACAAATCTGCTGATTTTTTTACACAAAAAGCTAACGAGTGGAAAAATAATTTAAATACTTTTGTATCCGCTGCAAACAGTGACAATGAGAATGCTCTTGAAGCGTCTTATAGCGTTAGCTACAGAACCGCTAAAACTGCAAAACCTTATTCAGTAGCTGAAGATATAGTGAGGCCATGTATAAATAACGTAGTACAGTGCTTGGAGAATCTTTCCGACAATAAGAGCAAACGCCGGATTAAAGACATGCGAAATTATGTCGAAAAAGAAATTTTGGAAAGCCTTCGTGCCAGTTCTTCTTTTGCGATTCAACTTGACGAATTGAGCGATGTTGCCAATTTAGCCATTTTGTTGCCTTTCGTCCGTTATATTATTCGGAGTCTGCAGAAGAGGGGTTACTACTCTGCATACCCTTAAAAGGGAGAACTACAGGAGGAGATATATGTCAGTTAACCGACGAATACTTTAGCGAAAATTCAATGGATTAGACTCGTTCTGTCGGCATTTGTTCGGATGGTGGGAACTGACAGGGTGTTCCGTTGCGTTTGTTATCAAAGTGAAATCGGTAGCGCCGAACGCTTCTGGAACTCACTGTTGCATTCATAGACAAACTCTTGTTTCTAATTGCGTGCCTCATGGACTGAAATCTGTGCTGCACGATGCAGAGAATAATTAGTTTTATTAGGGCTCTCCCTACATATTCCCGCATCTTTGCAGTGCTTTGTGAGGAAATGGGAAGCATTTATGAGAGTTTTCAGACTGCATGAGCTTAAATACGAAGTTTACGTTTTCCTCATTAGCCATGCCTTTCACAAAGCAAAGTGCATGGCTTCAGATTTTAGCTTATTTCGCAGACATTTGCTCAAAAATTAACAATTTAAACTTATCTCTTTAGGTGCCAAACATTATCGTTTATGCTGTGAAAGATCATATCGAATTATTCACTGAAAAACTTAATTTTTGGGATTCATGTTTCAATAGGAATCAAACCGAGTGCTTTGATACCCTTCACAACTTCCTGGTGCAAAAATCATTTTTTTTTGCAAGAAAATGTCACGATCATGTTTAAAGAATATATGGGAAAACCCTCAGAGAATATTTCTCTGCCGCACGGGGTAACCGCGCGGTATGGGGCGTCTTGTCGCGGTCCGAGGCGTCTTGTCGCTGTCCGCGCGGCTCCCCCCGTCGGAGGTTCGAGTCCTCCCTCGGGCACGGGTGTGTGTGTTACCCTGAGCGTAAGTTAGTTTAAGTTAGATTAAGTAGTGTGTAAGCTTAGGGCCGATGACCTCAGCAGTTTGGTCCAATAAGATCTTACGAAAAAAGTATTTCGCTGCTACATTTAATAATAACAATTGGATTTGCAATCCCTTCCAAAAGTGAACAAGTTTAGAATCCATATTAAGCGTAAATGAAAAAGAGCAGCTTCTTGAAATTTTCTATTACAGAAAGGCTACAAATCTTTGTCACCGACTGGTTTTCGGACCTCCAATTGGAAGCAAATTATGCCTTAACGGCTTTATTACCCTTTTCATCCACACATTCGTGCGAAAAGTCGTTTTCTTCATACACATATTTACAAAATAAAAACAGAAGTAGAATTTGTGCTGAAAATGATCTGGTACTTTATTTAACTTCTGCAGCTCCTAACTTCAAAGCTATCTGCCATGGAAAGCAGTCTCAACCTTCTCACTGAATTCCAAGGAAGACGTGAGTAATTACAACGGAAACTTGTATTTATTATTGCAACTAGGCCTACACGATGTGTAACTTTTAAGCTGTAACTAGAGTAACTTTTGATTTTAACCAATAATGGTGAAGTTAATTTAAGGTTATTAAATCTTTTGCTTGCTGTTAAATTTTATGCATGTCTACCGTATATATATTTAAAAGTCAGTGGTTCATCCAACTCATATCGTTGTAGAAGGGGTTCTCAAGTCGAAAAGGTTTGAGAACCGCTGCACTAGAGCATTGTTGGTGGTCGTTCCCATTCCAGTGAAAAAACTATGTTGAATACTGGAAGAAAAGTTGATGCAGCTGTCATGTAGTTCGTCTCTGCTATGCGTATCAGAAATCTCCTCAAGGATAAAGCAGTAAAATTTCAGAAAATCATCCCCCCGTGCTGCTCGATGCAATGTGGCATTCATATCAATGAAAAATAAGTTTGGACCAGTTGTAGTTTTCAAAATTCCCACACCTGGTGCTGCACGTCTTCTCTTTTTCTCTGGCCATTAAAAGCGTTTCTCGGCCACCCACAGAGATGTGAACCTCCATATGCTCATTCAGTTCAGTAGTGTTCTGCTACACCACCAATAAACTGACCCCAAACATCGACGTTTCTGTGATTGTACCACAAAAACAACCCCCTTGATTAATATGCGAATACAGAAGTTCTGCAAACACAGGCAGTAACATGAAGTACACCTTACCAAAGAATGACAAAATTACAACATGGGAAACCTGAAAACGGGGTGTCACTGCCCAAATCCCTCCAGAAGCATAATCGAAAACGGGATTCCTCTGTCCATTCATGACCTAGCCGCAGTTATTCCACTACAAACGGGCCTCCGTCAGCAAGGCTGTGAGCGGGACTGATCCGTTATTGGACTCGTCGCGCAGGTTCGAACCTCAAATAAACAAATACACATACTGTAGGGAAACGATCTCACCTGAAGGCTCTGCAGGCATTGTTGTATTCCGTTGTGCAGTTAAGTGAGCATGTCGGCACTGTTGTGGTGTGATTACTCTCCACCTACCTTGAACTTCGCATGCCGATTTTCCTAGCCCGAAACCGTCGTCAACGCTTCGTGGCACAGTGTTTCTAAGACTGCGGTCAGCACCTTATTTGATCCAATGTACCCCATAGTCGTAACTCTATTGTGCTTAAAAGTGTCCAGATGACACATCCAAATAACTTGCCAAATCGAAGCAGGGAGTGCATTTTTATACGGTTATTATTATTATCGTATGCATCAATTACAGTAATACACATTTATCAAAACAAAGAAATATATATAAAAATGAACGCGTGAAATTACATGCAGAACACAAGTTTTAAAACTGCTCAGACTGCACACGAATGTTGATGGACTCGATACAGCGGAGTGCCTCGTGAGATGCTTGATGGAGCTTCTCAATGCCACCAGGAAAGCGTCTGATTGGACATGCATTCACAATGTGGCTCATTGTTTGGGTGTCACCACAGTCACACACACTGTCACTTGATAGCCCCAATTGTGCATGTTGTATTTGCACCTACCCTCTTCAGTCCGATATCTGTTTAACTGCACCCACACTTCCCTTCGTTGGTAGAAGCCTGGAACTGGAACTGTTGGATTGTCTACAAGTTCGTGGTTTCGGGTTCTTGTAGCTTGCCACTCACGTTTCCACTCTGCGTCCTGGTCGAATCCTGTGGATAGCATTTGGACTCCCATTTCATATGCTGGTATTCTAGATTTGAGGCGTTTCCTGGGCAGTGATAGCAAATCGTCATGAAGAGCGATCGAGTTGTTTTCAGAAACTTTCTGACAGAGGTTGTAAAGAGCAGCCTTTCGACGGAGGTTTGGTGGACAGATGTTTGAAAGCACTGGTAGCCAGTAAGTAGGTGTAGACCGGACTAAAAAAATGGTTCAAATGGCTCTGAGCACTATGGGACTTAACATCTGAGGTCATCAGTCCCCTAGAACTAAACTAAACTATGGCAGGATTCTAACCTGCCACCGTAGCGGTCTCGCGGTTCCAGATTGAAGTGCCTAGAACCGCTCGGCCACTCCGGCCGGCGTAGGCCGGACTGTACCACTAATTATTCTTATAACTGAGTTCAATTGGACGTCTAATTTCACTGTGTGGGCGCTTCAGAGCCAAACTGGTGCACAGTATTCTGCTGCAGAGTATACCAGTGCAAGGGATGCTCCTCGGAGGACTGATTTGGTTGCTCCTCATGTACTGCCTGCCAGTTGTCTCACAAGGTTCATTGGTGTTTGTATCTTCTTGGCTAAGTTGGAAAGGTGTTTTTTGTATGTTAAAGTTCTGTCCAGAGTGAATTCCAGGTAGTTTGGGCTTTCGTCGTATCTGACTGTCCCAAGAGGGCCGAACTGTGGACTGATCTTTGCTGATGAAAGGCGATTAGAAAGGTGGAACAGACTTACCTCGGTTTTAGAAACAATTGGTCTCAGTCGCCATGTCTCAAAAGGCTGTTTGTTAGGTGTTCTTCACATTCAGAAAGGGCTTCACTCTGATATGCGATTGCCAGGTCATCTGTATATTGAAATTTTCGGCAGGTCAAATTCGGCACGTCAGCTGTGTAGAGGTTGAATAACACTGGAGCAAGAACAGGATCCTGAGGTAATCCATCATTGAGTACATGCCATCTGCTTTTCTCTTCTCCTTGATGTACTTTAAACCGCCTATTGCTTAACGTGTTACTTTAGAAGTTGCCTAGAGTTTTACAAGGTATTGCTCTCAAAAATTTCAATAATACTCCCTTCCACCACACCGTGTCATAAGCTGCTGACAGATCAATGACCACTACTCCAGTCTTAAGTTTCTTTTGGTATCCAGATTCTATGACAGTAATCAAGGAGAGCACTTGTTCACAGCAGCTTCTATAAGGTCTGAATCCAGCTTGTTCAGGTGGTATCATAGCATTAATTTGAACTTGGATTCGGTTTAGAATCACTCTTTCCAACAGCTTGTAAGCACAGCTAAGTAGAGATATTGGGCGGGAGTGTTCTGCAGCTGTTCCCTCTTTCCCTGGCTTTTTGATAGCGATTTTGCTCTTTTAAATTTTTTTGGGTAATGTCGCTGTACGAAGAATTTCGTTAAAAAGACAAAATAGCCAATTTCGCGTTTGACCGGTGTCCACTGTGCACCAAAAATTCACGGTAAAGCCCATCTGCACCTGCAGCTTTTCTACATTTCGTATACTTAAGGGCTGTCTCCAGTGATTGTAAATGGAGAAGAGAACTCCGGGTTATGTTGCAAAGATTTCTTGACTTCCGTAAGCTCTCTCTTTACTTGCCGAAGGTTTGCTTTATCTATTGGGACTTTGGAAACTCTCTATATGTGACTGGCGAATGAGTCGCATGAGACCGTTGAGTTTTCTTTGTTGTGGTAAGGGTCTTCTCCAAGTTTGTGAATCAGCGTCCATGTTTTTCTACTGGAGTGTGTGAAATGGAGATCCCTTGTTCCTTTATACCATTTTTCTCTCCTTTGTTCATTCAAGGAATTCATAAGGTTCGTAGCTGTCTCTTGATCTCAACTTTCCTTGAATTGGTCAAACAGCAGTTTGATCTCTTCATTCCAGCCAGGAATGTATTCTTTCAGGCATCCTCTGGGTATGCTCTTTTTGGCAGTCGATATTACGATCTTTAAAAACTTTGAGTATGATTTTGGATCTAGAAGGACCTGTGTTATTGACTCGTCCAGCAATTTAGAAAATGTATCCCAATCTTCTTTCTGAAAGTTCCAGCGGGATACAGGAGCAGATCGCACTGGGGGAATGTGTAGCCCGTAGGAGATGAGGATGGGGCGATGTTGGCTTCTGGGAAAGTCATGCAGGATCTTTCTGATGATAGTTCCGCTACTACTCTCCGAGGGGTCCATAGTTGACAGGCAGAGGTCAGGTGTGCTCTCTGTACCCCATCTTCCAGACCTCAATGTGCCTTTGCCTTTGCATCATAATGGAGCTTTAAGTTGTTTGCTTCCATCCATTCTGCCAGACTTCTACCATTTTCATCCTCTTCGGCAAAGTCCCACTCATAACTATGGCTGTTAAAATCGCCTACATACATTGCAGGAAGTTCTAGCACTGGGAGTTGTTTGCGCCAAGTGCTATTCGGTGGTTTGTAGATATTTGCCATTTTTATATTTCCGATCTGAATCACCATTACCATCACGTTTTTTTTTTTTTTTTTTTTTTTTTTTTTATTTCTCCTCAAGAATAACTGAGACATCCTTTAAGTTGTTGCGGACAAAGCTGGCAACTACATATTGAGGGTTGTTAATTCGGGACTAATTTATAGCCTGAGATGCGCCCTCGCTTCCACAGGGCGTTGTCATCTTCAGTATGAGTCTCTTGCAGTGCTAAGACGTCCGCCCTATTCTCTCTCAAAATTTTAGATAGTATTTTGCCTTATTTCTGGACAGTCCCTCAACATTCAGTTGACATATTCTGAGCATGTTTCCAGGTTGGCTTTGAACACTTCCGTTTGTTTAGGGTTTCATACTGTTGTTAATTTCGTAATCGCTGTTGGAATTATGTTTAAATCGCCTTCTGCGGGAGTTAGCCTAATTGTAAAGGACCAATTAGTTGCCCAGGGAGCACTAGCAGTGATCAAGGCACATGAAGATGCATTCGAAGGCGAAAAAAGTGACTACTCACGTGGAGGCCTCTCGCTTGCTGCCTCCTTTTATAAGGTACAATACAATTCATATTTACCTTTCAGCAAAAAATTTCGAATTTAAATTTAACTTTGCGTATAACTGATGGAAACTTATTTTCGTTCTTGTCGACAAGAAACGTATTCCACGTTATTCTTTACCGCTGCTATTTCGTGTTTCTTAAATTATTCTTCTTTTAGTTTGATCATTGTATGTGTTGATCGACACTACTGATCAAACTTAGAGCCTGGCGAGAAAAACAGAAAAAATGTAGAACGGAAGGATGAGCGGTTACTGTGATTACTCGTTACGAGACCATCACAAGCCAGTATTGTACCGGAAGTGTTTAAACACAGGAGAGTGTTCCTGGAGCCACTCTGTAGTAATTCTGGACATGTGGGGTGCCGCATTGTTCTGCTGGAATTGCCCAAGACCATCGGAATGCACAATGGACATGAACGAATGCAGGTGACGCTTTCGTACCTGTCACTTGCCAGAGTCGTATCTAGACGTACTAGGGGTCCCGTATCACTCCAACTGAAGACCATTACAGAGGCTCTACCAGCTTTAGTAGTCCTTTGCTGACATGAAGTGTCCATGGATTCATGAGGTTGTCTATATATCCAAACACGTCCATCCGCTCGATGCAATTTGAAACGAAACTCGTCCAACCAGGAAACATGTTTCCAGTCATCAACAGCCCAATGTCGGTGCTGACGAGGCCAGACGACGTGTAAATCTTTGTGTGCAGTCTGGAAGGGTACACAAGGGGCATTCGGCTCTGAAAGCCCATATCGATGTTTCGTTGAATGGTTCGCATGCTGACACTTGTTGATGGCTCAACACTGAAATGTGCAGCAATTTGACGAAGGGTTGCACTTCTGTCACGTTGAATGATTCTCTTCAGTCGTCGTTTCTCCCGTTCTTACACTATCTTTTTCCGGCCGCAGTGATGTAGGGGATATGATGTTTTACCCGATTCGTGTTATTCACGGTACACTCGTGAAATGGTCGTACGGGAAAATCCCCAATTCATCACTGCCTCGTAGATGCTGTGTCCGATGGTTCGTGCGCCGACCATAACACCATATTCAGACTCACTTAAATCTTGATAACCTGCCATTGCATAAGCAGTTACCGATCTAACAACTGCGTCAGACACTTGTCTTGTACAGGCGTTGCCGGCCGCAGCTCCTTATTCTGCGTCTTTACTCTGTTTATATATCTCTATATATCTCATGCCTACACCAATTTCTTTGGAGCTTCAGGGTATTTCACTCCTAAATGACTTACATTTGCTTTATTCGTGTCTTTTTCTGAGAATTAGTGCATTTCCTTAGTTGGATAATCATATGATTTTTTTCTGTTACCCATGATTTCTTGTCCATTATCTTCTTTGCACCTATATTAATTTGTAAAATTTCTTTGATTGGCCTTTTTGGACGCTACAATTATCCTGGTCTAAAGCAAGTTAACAACAGCCTCCTAAGGATAGAAATTTGTTCTGAAGTGGCTACCTACCAGGTGTTTTT
This sequence comes from Schistocerca nitens, assembly GCF_023898315.1. Lineage (NCBI taxonomy): Eukaryota > Metazoa > Arthropoda > Insecta > Orthoptera > Acrididae > Schistocerca > Schistocerca nitens. The sequence continues at coordinate 612,680,179 of NC_064614.1, read as the reverse complement.
TAAACGGTCCGAAGAGATGAAAGTCGCATGGTTCGGGACTCGCGATCTGTGGAGCATGTTCCAATAAAACTGGAAACGAAGAACAAAATTACGCATAACTAAGGCCGCATTCCTGGCAGCAAAACTACACCTGTTTGTGTGAAATTACACTCGTTCTGTAAGCTACCAGTAGTTGTCGATGGATTGCAGTTTGAACGTTTTATTTAACAGCAAAAGCCTTATTATACTTCGCACTTTAATCGGCCCTCCCGGTCAACGCATTCATAGAGCCGGCCTTTGTGGTCGAGCGGTTCTAGGTGCTTCAGCCTGGAATAGCGCGACCGCTACGGTCGCAGGTTTGAATCCTGCCTCGGGCATGGATGTGTGTGATGTCCTTAGGTTAGTTAGGTTTAAGTGGTTCTGAGTTCTAGGGGACTGATGACCTCAGATGTTAAGTCCCATAGTGCTCAGAGCCATTTGAACCATTTTGAGCATTCATCGTTCCAACTGTCTTCGAACTGCAATGTTATCACTAACTCGACCTGTTGGCTGTGTTTGAGAGCTTACATTCTCGCTTCTATCTAGACACGGAACTGACGGTGTAGTTTCATGAGAGAGCTCCTTCTATCCTCCTTATTTAAGCATCCTTATACAGGTGGTAGAACGACCCACCACGTTAGCCGAGAGCGCTAATGCGCTGCTTCGTGGATTCGGGTAGGCGCGCCGGCCCCGGATCTAATCCGCCCGGCGGATTAACGACGACGGTCGGTGTGCCAGCCAGCCTGGATGTGGTTTTTAGGCGGTTTTCCACATCCCCCTAGGTGAATACCGGGCTGGTCCCCACGTCCCGCCTCAGTTACATGGCTCGCAGACATCTGAACACTTACGCATTATTCCATGGATTACACTAGTCGCAGGCAGTTGGGGTACACTAATTCCGTCGCGGGGGTGGGGCGTGCGGGGTGGGGGGGTGGTACGGGGTGGTGGCAGGAAGGGCATCCGGCCACCCCTTAATCTAACATTTCCAAATCCGATTAACCATGCCGACCCTGCGTACTGTGGGAAAAAGGCACAAGCGAAAGGAAGAAAGAATGCAGGTGGTAGTATAAGCTGTGATGACCATTTGAAACAATACTGGGACCCATAACCGTAAACCATATTTCACGAGCATTGATTGGGAGCAGTTGCAAGCACTCTGATGGCAGTATTGGAGTGCGAATCCCTGTCCGATACGTAGTTTCACTGCAGTGCACACTTGACTAAAGTCTAATAATCTAGTACCTCTGTGCATACATTTTCATGATTCGGATACAATTTAGGTTTCGTCACTGATTTTCCACTAACAGAAACGTTACTTTTTTAGGGGTCAGGAAAGCAGGGAAATGACGCGAGAGGCAGAAGTGTATTGTACTCCGGTAGGATAAGTAATTTTAAGACGTGCGCCAAGTAACACGACTTCTGCTTTAGAGCAGGTATGCAGTTTAATCTCTCGTTCTGTTATAACAGTAGCGGACAGACCCAGTTCATAGAGTAAATATAATCCTAGTCCACTAAAGAGCTAATGCTAGTATATGCCACAGCTGGTGAAACCTTAAGCGGCAATTTTATTTTTCGTATGTAGACGTCCTGCGAGGATTAGCCGCGCCATCGGCCACTGACGTCGCTTTCAGACGATGGAATTACTTCGGCCGCTGAGCGCGACACGTTCGCCACCTTGAAAGGTGCAGTGCACGCACCTGCAGGCGCAGCTCACACCAGCGCGATAGCCATCTGGCAGCGGCATGCATTACTGGACCGCTAGCGTGCGCCGCTCCTGCTGCCACCGCCTCATTAGGGGAGCCCTAGCCGTGTGTGGGGCTGCGCGCTTGTCTAGCCTACGATTCCAATCTTCCTCATTGGCTTCACAGGACGTGTGCAGGCGGCGCGAGCTGTCAGCGACTCGAAACCCCGATTATCTTAATGGCGCGTTCTGGAACTGAGGAAATACGTGTCGTGTGTCTGACTAAGGATAACTTCTAGTGAGGTATTCCATGCGTGGTGCTGATCAAACCTGCTGCAGGTTCGTAAGGACACCTTATTTTTTCTACAGTTTCTGTACAGTAAAAATAATATAGGACCGTAACATAATTACTCGTCATAGTGCCTCGCTAAAGGTTGTAAGTCCCTCTCACGTGAAAGGTAAATTATTGTAATTTTACTGAGATCTAATGATTCATGGGAGGAACCAGTCAAAAAATGGTTCAAATGGTTCTGAGAACTATGGGACTTAACATCTGAGGCCATCAGTCCCCTAGAACTTAGAACTACTTAAACCTAACTAACCTAAGGACATCACACACATCCATGCCCGAGGCAGAATTCGAACATGCGACCGTAGCGGCCGCGCGGTTCCAGACCCTAGAACCGTTCGGCCACACCGGCCGGCGAGGTACCATTATTTCACCCTGAACCCAATATTGTATGGTGATCTGTGTTGAAAATTTTCTTTCAGAAACAAAAAGTAACCTCGATGAACTGTTATTATTATTATTATTATTCATTTAATTACTGCTTTGATTTAATTATGATTATTATTATTGCTGATTTAAGGAATTAGTTATTTAGTACTCAGTCTCTCTAAGAAAAAGAATTTAGGTCATTGAACTGAATAAATAACCAAACAGATCCCACTAGGCGACGTTTATGTTCAGGGCATTGCGCTTGGTAGATTAGAGATCTGCTGCTGGACGCTCGCTGCAAGCTATGCTCGATGTCTTTGCGGGTCGTCGAACTGCGTGCTGAATCTGTATAAATTTTAGTCTACATTAACTACAGTCCAATTCTCCTTTCTATGGAAGCCTTGCCGTCGAATTGGATTTGTTTAAAAGTCTTTAAGTTAGTGGCCGTATAGAGTTTGCAGGTTCGAGCTTCCACAGTCCAAACAAATGTCTCGTAGGAATGCACAAATATTTGAAAGTGTGAAAGCATAAGATGGAGGATAATTTACGCAATACACACCTTGTTTATGCTGCCGAGAAATTGGTTTTTTATCTTATTATTCCCGACAGAATCAGAAAATGCCTTTCGATTAAACAAGGCGGTCTCGCAACAATGCCTTCTCTCTTAAACCGTAATAGGTTCGTCCAGATCAGCAGCTAGACAATATCTTTTCACAACAGTTAACATCGAAACATAGCTCTCTTAGTTCAAGGAATGGAAGGAGCGTCAGCGATAATGCTACTTTCTCGCAGTACGCGAGTACGCTTCAAATAATATCGTGTTCGCCTCTCAACGTGTTACTTTCGCGTGTTGAAAACAACTAAATTTTACGTTTAGTGTGAATTGGGTGCGACCGCCCACTGGACGATAAGACTCGCAGGCGGACGCAACGGTGCACGCAAACGCTTCTCTTAATGTGTGCGGAAGGGCCATTCTGCGCAGAACCCATCCAGAGCAAGATGTGGAGACGCGTGCAACAATCGTGAGGCTGTCTGCAGATTTGTGCGCTTGGTGCTTTATTTGATTGCGCCTCACTATCGAAAGGATCAGTTTTTCGCTTGCATTCAGATTTGAGTTCGTGTTGCGTGGTCTAATATTGAATTTGTAAAGTATTGTCGTCCATTTGCTTGTTTGAAGGTGATTAATTCTGCCGATTATAAAGGCAGGGAGAAACAAAATGACTACAGTTTTTCACAAATAGGAACAACAATAGTGTGGTTTTCTTTGTACCGTATATCACAACACTGATTGTTTCCTAATTCGGAAAATGTTTCATCATGTCTCTATAGTACGGATCGTGCGAAAAATATTAAAACTTTCAAATTTTAGAACACTAATCTTTTAGCACAACCTTCTCAAATTCCGCGTAGGAGAAATTTTTAATCATTTTGCTTCCAAAACAACATATCTTCAAGTTTCTTCTCACGATGTAACGAACTTTCAAATCTAGTTGTCGTTTTATAACAGTTTGCTCCACCTTTCCTGTGACAATAATCTTAGTATCCTCTTCTTGAACATTCGGTTTCAAAGTGCGCTTCTCACCCACTGACAATGCATTTGGGTCATACCGAGAATGTTAGCATCCAATTCGGTATTATCAACATGTTTACAGATATTAGTCGTTTCGTCGTATAAGATGGCAATATGTATCATTCTGCTTGACATGTTCAGCTCAGAAAGAGATACCTCAAATACAAGGCTGTTGTCTAAGGTTACTTCTGTGCCTTCACAAGTAGCGTACATTTTTTAAAACCAGGTGTATTTTGTCACTGTTCACATACGTCTGTGCGTATCTCTCCTTGTCTGTTCAAACATCTTCACCATTATTGTCTTGAGCATCCTTAAGTGCATATGTAAATTCTTCCTTTAATTCTTTTGCCATTTCTTTTATTTTCTTTGTTTTTTCTTTTTGACTTTCTTCCAATTTGTTTTCAGGTTACTCTTGTCTTGTTTTCTGACTTCTTTCTAATTTTTTATTTACCACTTTTGTTCCCTCACGGTTCCTTTTGTGGTTTTCTCTTGACCTTCCCTTATCACACTGAGTAGGGCCGTCATATCCATGTGACTGTTAATGGGTAGGGCGGGGGTGGTAATTGCTGCTCCTTTTTACAGCTACATCGGATCCCTTCCAGTTCTTCCCGATTTTATATGAATGACGTTGAAATTTACTTGTATTTAATTCCGCCTTTAGTTCCGTGTCTATAGACTCTCTCTTACTCACATCCTCCAACCCGGAATCTTTGAAAACTGCTCTGTTGCATTTCCCTCTTTACCGAACTAATTTCTCACAACACTATCGGCTGGTATTTGCTCCTTTTTTGACTCACTTTTACGCTTGAAAGCCAAACTTGCAAAATACAACCCTAACTAACTTTCTCCCCAAACAATTTTCCACATGCCAAATGTTTCAAAATATTCGTCTTCAACAGCGATTTCAAATTAAGCACAACAGGAATTATGGCAACACTTGAGTTTATTACTGCTGTGCTGTCATGTGATGTTGCAAACTGCGTCCTCTGTGTCGCTGAGATGGTAGCCTCGGACCATTACAGTCAAAGATGTTCCCGAATTCCTGTTCTTGCCTCGAACCACTGCAGTCTAAGATGCTGTAGATTTCCGATTCACGCACGTTTCTGTACGCGATGATTCAGTTTTATTACTCTGTCCACACATGGACTCGTAGCTCTACTGTTCACAGTTATTTCTCATTACTGCGTTTCCAGTAACTGTTCTCCACCCATGAGCAGTCGTCCTTTCATGTGCCACCAGATGTCAAACTCCATTAACATCTTTCAGTTTTTTAGGTTAAATTTTGCAGCTATCGGATTACTGGATGCGAGAAAGGCAGTTTTACACGTCTCGTTGTAAAATAAATCTGACCATGTGCCTAATACGAACACATGTCTCTGATACTTTTCAAGTATTAATGTTATTCAGTTGAAAATGGAACATGTTGCTTTGGAATAAGAACACAAAAAGTCAGATTACTTTGTGTTAATACTTAACACACTCCCAAACAATGCCTAAGCTCATTCAGTCTCATATTAACTGTTTTGCTTGTTTCTCATTCATTCTACAGTAGCCGGCAGCTGTGTCCGAGCGGTTCTAGGCACTTCAGTCTGGAAATGCGCGACCGCTGCGGTCTCAGGATCGAATCCTGCCTCGAGCATGGATGTGTGTGTTGTCCTTACTTAAGTTAGGTTTCAGTAGTTCTGAGTTCTAGGGGACTGATGACCTCAGATGTTCAGTTCCATAGTGCTCAGAGCCATTTGAACCACCTGATCCAGAGTATGCTAACCCATTGTGCGGCCTGTGTACATGTGCATGGTGATCATATCCCATATTGATGTCGGAGTACATGCGCAGGAAACAGTGGCGTTTTGTAGCACATGTGTTTCGGGACGATTTTCTCAACTTATCACCAATACCGCGGACTTATAGATCTGTGTCGTGTGTGTTCCCTATGTGCCTATGCTATTAGCGCCAGTTTTTTGTAGTGCCACGTTGTGTGGCACCACATTCTGCAATTATCCTTAATTTATGAGCATGAGTGTACATGTTACATTAGTATAAAGTTTTCGAAATCAATGTATTCTGTTTTCTCACATACAGACATAAATTACATAGAAAATTTACGCATGTCGACCTTTTTCGACTAGATAGTCCTCCGGTTTTTTTATGATTACGTAGTTAGATTGCAACATACGTTCTCGAAAGCAAATCAGCGCTGCGCTTTTATGTACTAATGTTTGTATTTCCTCTTTCAGATATAGTAAATTCACTGTCATATTTGTATATGATTGTGTGTGGATGTTTTTTTTTTCATTTGCAAGAAAATATTGAGTGTGAAGATCTTTGTTGCGTAGGCAAACAAAACAGTTTGAATTGTTTCAGTGTTACCTATATTTTTTGCAGATATATCTATTGCCTAAAATAATTTATTATTTTCGATTATTTAACTACAACTGAACTTTTGTTTGGCAATGCACATTTTATATTTGAACATTAAAGCTGGCAATACAGTATTTCGTCGTGCTACTAGATTGCAAACCAGGTCACAGAATAATGACTTAATTATTGATGAAACAGGAAAAGCTCAATAGTCGTTATGCATAAATAATTTGCGTCAGATTTCAGAAAATGCCAATTATTTTCCAAAACAGTTGAATTTCTTTTAAAGAATGCAACAGAACAGATTTCCAACAGTGAACAAGCAATTTCAGTAGACGAATCGGCAGGAGACAATTCGCCTCAGCTACACAAATTTTCACAAGAACTACTTACTGAAACAGTCGATTCGGGTTTTGCGTCCATTTCTTTTAATCAAACACTACGCGGGCCAACATCAATTACTGACAACACACACTCACTCGTTGCAAATCAAGTAAACGTGAAAGTGGAAGTCAATAATCCAACACTGTTACAGTTGCTATGAATAATACCTCGAATGCTACTGGTAAAACGGTGGATAATGCATGAAGTGTCTAGGTCAATGAGATCTCTAGCACCGTAGACTATATTTTGCGATAGTATTCCAAACTTTTGTTGAGCAGTGTAGTATTCAATTAAGCATGCAATTGGTTTCTTTGGCCGGCCGCGGTGGTCTAGCGGTTCTGGCGCTGCAGTCCGGAACCGCGGGACTGCTACGGTCGCAGGTTCGAATCCTGCCTCGGGCATGGGTGTGTGTGATGTCTTTAGGTTAGTTAGGTTTAAGTAGTTCTAAGTTCTAGGGGACTTATGACCTAAGATGTTGAGTCCCATAGTGCTCAGAGCCATTTGAACCATTTTTTTGGTTTCTTTTGGAAGTTAATTAGATTCATTTTCTTTATTTCAAAATGCGTATTTCATGCAGGTTTAAGTTTTTTATGATATTTCATCCAATCTATTAATTCGGTTTACGAAGAAGTTCTTGAGCGAGACGCAGCCCCACGCTTGCGCTGACTCCGAAAGAGGCGAGGTAATACTTGCCCTCAACCTCAATAATGAGCATAGAAGGCGCAATGGCGGTGTGTGGCTAGCCCCTCGGTAGCATGGTCGAATGATGTAAGGCAGGAAAATTCCAAGTGAACCAAATATAGAGGGCATCATGCGTTAAACGCGTGATCAGTCATGCACAGGGAAGAATCATCGAATCTTCTAGTATTGGTGCAAATGAACCCATACAAATAGGTCCCTCCTGTACTAATGGGGAGAGTGCGGACGAATTACGAGCAGATGACGCCGTCTCCATGACGCTCTTCTGTCTAATTAGGACATACACTGAAGAGTCAAAGAAATTGGTACACCTGTCTCATATTGCTTAGGGCCCCCGCGAGCACAGAGATGTGTCGCAACACGACGTGGCATGGACTTGACTAATGTCTGAAGTAGTGCTGGAGGGAATTGACACCATGAATCCAGCACGGATGTCCATAAATCAGTAGAACGACGGGGTGGAGAACAGCACTTTGGAAGACATCCCAGATATGCTCAATAATGTAGATGTCTGGGGAGTTTGGTGGTCAGCGGAAGTGTTTAAACTCAGAAGAGTGTTCCTGAAGCCACTAGGTAGAAATTCTGGACGTGTAGCGTGTCGCATTGTCCTCCTGGAATTGCCCATTGGAATGCACAATGGATATGAACCGGTGCAGGTGACCAAACAGGATGCTTACGTACGTGTCACCTATCAGAATCGTATCTAGAAGTATCAGGGGTCCCGTGTCATTCCAACTGCACACGTCCCACTCCATTACAGAGCCTCCACCAGGGTGAACAGTTTCCAGCTGACATGCAGAGTCCATGGATTCATGAGGTCGTCTCCATACCCGTACGCGTCCATCGGCTCGATACAATTTGAAACGAGACTCGTCCTACCCAGCAACATGTTTCCAGTCATCAACGGTCCAATGCCGGTGTTGACGGGCCCAGGCGAGGCGTAAGGCTATATGTTGTGCTGTCATCGAAGGTACACGAGTGGGCCTTCGGCTCCGAACGCTCATATCGACGATGTTTCGTTGAACGGTTCGCACGACACTTGTTGATGGTCCAGCATTGAATTCTGTAGCATTTTGAGGAAGGGTTGAACTTCTGTCACGTTGAACGATTTTCTTCAGTCGTCGTTGGTCCCGTTCTTGCAGGATCTTTTTCCGTCCGCAGCGATGTCGGACGTTCACGGTACACTCGTGAAATGGCTGTACCGAAAATACCCACTTCATCGCTACCTCGGAGATGGTGTGCCGCATCGCTCGTGAGCCGAGTGTAATATCACGTTCAGACTCATTTAAAAGTTGATAACCTGCCATTGTAGCAGCAGTAACCGATCCAGCAACTGCGCAAGACACTTGTTGTCTTGCCGGCCGCTGTGGCTGAGCGGTTCCAGGCGCTTCAGTCCGGAACCGCGCTGCTGCTAAGGTCGCAGGTTCGAATCCTGTCTCGGGTTTGGATGTGTGTGATGTCCTTAGGTTCGTTAGGTTTAAGTAGTTCTAAGTCTAGGGGACTGGTGACCTCAGATGTTAAGTCCCATAGTGCTCAGAGCCATTTGAACTTGTTGTCTTATACAGGCGTTGCCGACCACAGTGCCGTATTCTGCCTGTTTACGTATCTCTGTATTTGAATACGCATGGCTATACCAGTTTCTTTGGCGCTTCACTCTAGTGTATTTCGCTAGCCTCGTTTAAAGTGGAAGACGTATTGGACTTGTGGAATGTTGAATTAGGACATCGTTGTTGGGGACTTGTATCCGGAGAAATATGTAAAGGGTAAATCGCATCGATAGTTAGCCACTTCTAACCTACTCCCTGAGCAGTCCTATAGAGTTCCGTACTCTGCATATCCCAAAGCTTGCTTTTCAGCCGTGGTCGGGGAATAACTTTTTCTGAAGTACATTTTACTTGAGGAGAAAGGTTTCGCAATCAATGTATTCAGTTATCTCACAAACAGACATAAATTTTATAGAAAGCCTACTAAGTACTCTAGTAGCTTCTTTCAAATGTTACAGAAAAAAAAGTGTACAGTTCCACTACAAAAAAAAAAACATGTCGGTGTCGTAATTAGGTGACTATAACCGATTATAATTGCCTGCAAATGTTAGAAATTCTCCATATTTTCCCCTCTATAACTCAGAGAAAACCGCGCCTCGATAAATTTATTAATTCTGGACGTATCTGGAGTTTCTTGGCTTACTGCCTTACCCGATACATTTAGAGTGAGTTTTTTTTTATCTTGAGACAAGGAAATATCTCAAAAACTACGAATCGAATTTAAAAAATGGATAAATACGCCTTCAACATTTCTAAAAACACGAAATTGTTAAGGCTTTCGTGGCCACTTGTTGACAAACTGCACATTTGCTTCTGCCGGTGGTGAACTGGCAATGGATGGTGAAGCCTTGTCAATGCCAGCTACTCGTGCTGGCGACACGTCAGTAAAATCATCAGAAGAACGTCGGCCGAAGAACCCGAGACAGAAACAAATAGGCAGTTTGTCATTTGTAAAAATATTATCTGGCGACACCAGTGTTGCCTTTCGTCCCACCCCCCAGGGGGGGGGGGGGAGGGGTGAGTCTTTAAAGTCTTAAATAGGAATATCCCATATTTATTGTAGATTCGCATTCTACGGGGAAAATGCGCAACTTTTGTGTTTAATACTTTTCTCGTTGCGCTGCACCTCTGTATTAGCTCTAATTCTCGAACTGTCTTGTGGTCATTTCGCGAGAGGTATGTGGGAGGCAGTATATGTTGCCCGTCTCTTCCCGGAAACGGGTTTCTCGAAATTTCATTAGTAAACCTCTCACTAATGCACAATGCCTCTCTCGTAGCGTCTGCCACTGAAGTTTGTTGAGCTGGCCGGAGTGGCCGAGTGGTTCTAGGCGCTGGAACCGTGCGACCGCTACGGTCACAGGTTCGAATCCTGCCTCGGGCATGGATGTGTGTGATGTCCTTAGGTTAGTTAGGTTTAAGTAGTTCTAAGTTCTAGGGGACTGATGACCTTAGAAGTTAAGTCCCATAGTGCTCAGAGCCATTTTTGGAGTTTGTTGAGTATCACTGTAACGCTCTCACGCCGACTGAACGATCCCATGACGCAACGCGCCACTCTTCGTTGGATCTACTCTATCACTTCTGTTAGTCTTATCTGGTAGGGATCCCGTATTAGCTAAAAATACTGAAGGATCTGTCGAACAAGGGCCTTGTAAGCCACTTCCTTCGTGGATTTGCTTAACATTCTTCCCATGAAACTCGGTCTGACATCTGCGCTTCCCACAAATTGTTTTATATGACCATTTCACTTAAGATTGCTCGGGATAGTTGCTCCTAGATATTTTACAGTAGCCACTGTTTTGAACAAATTGTCAGGAGTAGTGTAGTTGTACAATGGTGGATTTCCTTACATATGTATGTGCAATATACACTCCTGGAAATGGAAAAAAGAACACATTGACACCGGTGTGTCAGACCCACCATACTTGCTCCGGACACTGCGAGAGGGCTGTACAAGCAATGATCACACGCACGGCACAGCGGACACACCAGGAACCGCGGTATTGGCCGTCGAATGGCGCTAGCTGCGCAGCATTTGTGCACCGCCGCCGTCAGTGTCAGCCAGTTTGCCGTGGCATACGGAGCTCCATCGCAGTCTTTAACACTGGTAGCATGCCGCGACAGCGTGGACGTGAACCGTATGTGCAGTTGACGGACTTTGAGCGAGGGCGTATAGTGGGCATGCGGGAGGCCGGGTGGACGTACCGCCGAATTGCTCAACACGTGGGGCGTGAGGTCTCCACAGTACATCGATGTTGTCGCCAGTGGTCGACGGAAGGTGCACGTGCCCGTCGACCTGGGACCAGACCGCAGCGACGCACGGATGCACGCCAAGACCGTAGGATCCTACGCAGTGCCGTAGGGGACCGCACCGCCACTTCCCAGCAAATTAGGGACACTGTTGCTCCGGGGCTATCGGCGAGGACCATTCGCAACCGTCTCCATGAAGCTGGGCTACGGTCCCGCACACCGTTAGGCCGTCTTCCGCTCACGCCCCAACATCGTGCAGCCCGCCTCCAGTGGTGTCGCGACAGGCGTGAATGGAGGGACGAATGGAGACGTGTCGTCTTCAGCGATGAGAGTCGCTTCTGCCTTGGTGCCAATGATGGTCGTATGCGTGTTTGGCACCGTGCAGGTGAGCGCCACAATCAGGACTGCATACGACCGAGGCACACAGGGCCAACACCCGGCATCATGGTGTGGGGAGCGATCTCCTACACTGGCCGTACACCACTGGTGATCGTCGAGGGGACACTGAATAGTGCACGGTACATCCAAACCGTCATCGAACCCATCGTTCTACCATTCCTAGACCGGCAAGGGAACTTGCTGTTCCAACAGGACAATGCACGTCCGCATGTATCCCGTGCTACCCTGGCCAGCAAGATCTCCGAATCTTTCCCCATTGAGCATGTTTGGGACTGGATGAAGCGTCGTCTCACGCGGTCTGCACGTCCAGCACGAACGCTGGTCCAACTGAGGCGCCAGGTGGAAATGGCATGGCAAGCCGTTCCACAGGACTACATCCAGCATCTCTACGTCGTCTCCATTGGAGAATAGCAGCCTGCATTGCTGCGAAAGGTGGATATACACTGTACTAGTGCCGACATTGTGCATGCTCTGTTGCCTGTGGCTATGTGCCTGTGGTTCTGTCAGTGTGATCATGTGATGTATCTGACCCCAGGAATGTGTCAATAAAGTTTCCCCTTCCTGGGACAATGAATTCACGGTGTTCTTATTTCAGTTTCCAGGAGTGTATGTTATTCATTTAAGTTCAAGGTCAACTGCCAGAGCCTGCACCATTCAACAATCCTATGCAGGTCGTTTTGCAGATCCATATTGTCTTCTGGCGTTGCTACTTTCTTATAGGCAACTGCGTCAGCTGCGAACATGAAGCTTCTGAAAACAGTAACGATCCTATCACATTCCCTTGGGGTTCTCCAGGAACTGGCTTTACACCTGTCGATTTTGTTTCGTTAAGAACGACGTGTTGAGCTCTATCTGTAAGGCAGTCTTGCATCCAATCCAAATCTGAACGGAATCTCGGTAAGCTCTTATATCTTTCACTAAACGGCAGAGCGGGACGGTGTCAGATGCCTTCCTAAAGGCAAGGAACGTGGCATCAGTCTGAGTGCCGTTGTCTAGAGGAGGAACAGAACGAGCTGAGTTTCGCAAAATCTCCAAAAACATAAAAAATCTTGAACGTAAAACATGTTCCACGCTTCTGCAACAGATTGACGTGAACGATATAAGCCTATATTTATGTGCATCTGTCCTATGGCCCTTCTTGGAAACAGGACTTACCTGCACCTTTTGCCACTCATTAGATACGCTTCGTGGCTCCAGCGATCTTGATAAACTGCTGCTAGAATATCTTTCGTATAATCTTTGTAAAACTTTACATTTGTCTCATCTAGTCTTGATGCCTTTTCACTACTAAGCGACTGCAGTTGCTGTTCTATACCGCTGTCGGTTATCTCAATATTCTGGATTTTCGACGTTGGTACGATAATTGAAAGGAGGGACCGTGTTAGAACCGTCCGCGCTAAAACAGTTTCAAAAGACTCAGCTCAGAAGTTCGACCTTCTCTCTATTATCTTCCGTTTCGGTACCTGTGTGGTCACCTAGTGAATGAATAGAGGATATCGAATCCACGGCCCTAGTTCCAATCAGTTTATTGCCATCCAAGGTGCCATCGATCAAGAATGGACCAACAAGTTTATCACCATCTATACTACACCAGATATTCACATTCCACTGTCTCTGATGTTCAACTTGGCGTAACCATTGTGTGTTCTGCGGAATCCAGTAATTCAAGTTGTGTCTATTAATCGTACCGTTGTTCGTGGAGCCGCGCGGGATTAGCCGAGCGGTCTGAGGCGCTGCGGTCATGGACTGTGCGACTGGTCCCAGCGGAGGTTCGAGTCCTCCCTCGGGTATGGGTGTGTGTGTGTTTTTTGTCCTTAGGATAATTTAGGTTAAGTAGTGTGTAAGCTTAGGGACTGATGATCTTAGCAGTTAAGTCCCATAAGATTTCACACACATCTGAACATTTGTAGTTCGTGGAAGTCGTCAGAGAACAATATTTGAACAAAGAAATTGAGGTCTCTCTGTATTTGCTGAAGCGACCACTGGCAAAATGCTACCTGGTTCTCGGAATTACTGCCATGGAGTTGCTGATGGAGAGAAATATGAAACGAAATATATTTTCTAGGTTTCAAAAAAATGGTTCAAATGGCTCTGAGCACTATGGGACTTAACATCTATGGTCATCAGTCCCCTAGAACTTAGAACTACTTAAACCTAACTAACCTAAGGACAGCACACAACACCCAGCCATCACGAGGCAGAGAAAATCCCTGACCCCGCCGGGAATCGAACCCGGGAACCCGGGCATGGGAAGCGAGAACGCTACCGCACGACCACGAGATGCGGGCTTCTAGGTTTCAAATTGCGGCAAACAGTACTCTGACTAACTCCCCGATTCACGACTTAATTGCCGAGTACTAATGTGGGGACTATGATTCACTGCAGCTGATATCGTAATTCTGTCCAGCAAATGTTCTTCGGCGGTCCTTTTTCGTGGTTGTAGAGTTCCCTTGGTGAAGAACTAACGAATAACCCTACAAAAAGAAGCGCGTGATCGTATTCTGTCTGGAAAACTTTGAGCATAAAGAGGTACAGCATTATCGGTGTTCCGACCGCTTTCTCTGTAAATGTAAACCATTTCAGTTTTATTTTCTATCGTAACAGCCTGTTTGTAATTAATAACAAGGCGAATTATGACCGTATTTAAGTTATGAGGGACGATGTGCAACTAATGAGATGAAGTCATATAATGGATCAATGAATGTTCAAAACAGCTACTCGGGGAATGCTGCAAAACAATCGTTTGCTACACACGTCTGTTTTTATCGTTTCCATCCAATGTATTTTTCTCGACTTAATAGTATTTTTAAACTCAACTGCGTTATTTGTCGCTTATAGCGCCAACTATCACGCAACGAGAAAAGTGTTACATACAAAAGCTACGTATTTTTTCCCATAGAATCTGAATCTACAATAAAAATGGGATGTTCCTATTTAAGATTTCAAAGGGCCTCCCACTCTAATCCCTCGGGTGGGACAGTGAGGTCAACAATGGAATCGGCGGACAGAATTTTAAAAATATTAAATATGTATTTTTCTTTTTTAATCCGATGCATAGTTTTTGAGATATTTCGTTGCCACAAGATAAAAAAACTTCAACACACACACACACACACACACACATATATATATATATATATATATATATATATATATATATATATATATATATATATATATTCTTAAGAACTGTTCTTTAGCCTTAGCTTGTATTCTCTCCGTTACGTTACATTTTTGTAGACATGTTACGTGAATATTTCAAACAAATTTCTTAATACAGATTCACTAGTTATTCTTAGTGTGCATTTCTCTTCCATTGGTGTTGCCGCTGCATAGTGTGAACTTTCACAAAAGAGGAAGATCCGCCATCGGTCAGTGTAAGAATGCAGAAGGCCACATTTAGAAGAAAAGCAGCTGACGTGGAGCGTAAAGTGCGCGCACGAGCGCTGAGGCAGGGCAGGGCGTGCGTGTCGCAGCATTCGTCTGTGTCCAGCAGGCGGCGGCAGCGGCGGCGGCGGCGGCTGGTGCTTACGCGCCGCTCCAGGAATCCTGGACAGGGCGACCTTCACTGGCGTCCCGTGCGCATCCTTCCGGCCGTGCTCGGAGTGACCATCGAGGTTTCTGTGGCCTCTATGGGAGACGGTTGCTGAGGGCGACGAACGACGGAGAAGTCACTATTTTTGTTGTCACAGCATGTTAGTAGCGTATTTTCACGCATTGGGGTGCAGCATTTGGAATGTAAAGTCTTCTGGCACCACAGCTGTGTAATTCGTTCTGTCCAAGCACTTCACTCACTACAGGGAGTGTCTCTTTTATTTTCAGTCACTACCGCAATCAGATCTTACAGATATTATCGGTGTCATCTTAAGATAACCAGCGCTACAGAAAGAGCATTGGTTTTATATGTTTAAATGTTAAGGAAACGAAAACCTAAAGTGCGATCGTGGTAACACGGTGTTATATTACTAATGACGAGCTGTGTTAGTCACGCTTCATATCCTGAGTGTCTCCATACATCTGGGGAAGTCATCTTCAGTAACGTTCCGCAGCTGAACATTCCAGCTTTGTCGACAGAGCGCTGTACAAGTATAAGACTGCGCCGAACTACTCGTTAGCTAAAGCTGACCAGTAACTGCTTGTTGATTACGGAACACTGCGAAAGACGACGTCCCCAGGCGGATCAAGAACATACGTGAATGTAACGAGACTGAGATTATTAATATACTTTTTATTGCGATTATCGTTCAGATTTTCGTTTCCTTGATGTTTTAACATACAGTACTGATGATCTTTCTCTCTGAGGACAACATATTCGCCTTAAGTGGTAATAGCTTAATTGTATGATGGTGACTGAAAATAAAGTTTTCCTGCAACAGCTGACAATCGCTGACACTCAGCTATTATATGAGTGGTTTAAATTACGTAAAAATATGTGTCATGAAAAAAATACAAAACGTATAAACACTCCTGTAAAATGTCCGAAACAGAATATGTACACCATCAGCAAAGACCAATAGAACTATTATGTATCTCTGTATCGTGGAATAGGAGGATCCGCAAAGATCGATTGCTATATACTCAACCCATAACCACCTCTCCTGTCGACTCTCTGACAGGGAGTCTGATATGAACTGGTAGACTGCGGATTTGGCAAAGCCGACCATTCTATTTCAAATAGAAGTTAAGTATTTAACCAACATATTGCCATTTTTTGAAAGAGTAAACCGCCATTTGACTGCGTGTTACTAAATTTATCTTCTGTACTACCTAGATTTCCGCTTTTATACCATTATCAAGCACAATTCTAAAAGCCGGAACATGCAAATATTAAGACACGAATTAAAAAATTCAATTTTTTACTCTGTGTCTTACTATTTGCACGTTCCACCTTTTAGCATTGTACTTGACAATGGCATAAAAGCGGAAATCTAGTTACTACAGAAGCTGAATTTTGTAATACGCAGTCAAATGGCGGTTTACTCTTTTTAGAAGTATTGCATGACTATCGCTCAACACAATCGAAGAAACAGATATTGCCATTTGGAACCCCATGTAAGAAATAAATATTTGTCATTAATGTTTTTGTTAAGTGGAGGTGCTGATGCACAGTTTCTGATCAGCAGTCGTTGAGACGATATTTTGCATTATATTCCTAACATGTGTACAGTTTACTATGGAACAGTGAAATCAGAGGCTCTTTGATATGATGTGTTCATGAATGTGGGTGTTAAGCACGGCGATCTCCATGGAGCTTCTTGAAAGGACTAAGATACCTGCCGGCAGCTCTTTCCATCATTTCTGGTTTGCTCTGTCTACAACACAGTCCTCCATTGCACAAGGTCGTAGGAGTTGTGGATTATGCCACGACCTCATGATATTCGTGAATGGGAGCTTAAGAAGCAACCTGGAAGAGAGATGTAACATAATCATTCAACATTTAGATCATCGGTGCCAAGCAGCAAAGTTTTTTGTTCACGCCTGAAAATACCACATCCATGTAGTTAAAAGGGAACCTTTGAAAAGACTCGATCACGATATTAAGCAATAGGTCCACAAAAAGAATGTCCGTCCCCAAATAGTTAGGCGTCTTCCTGGACGAGAGACAAAATTATACAGCACATACTGAAGATATGAGCAAGGGAGGCAGGAACACGGTGAACAAATTATTAACGTAGTCAGCTACGATTATAAACTACCAATGCAAACAACATAAACGCACCGTAATGCCATCCAAACTGCGATCATGGGATACTGTGCGAGTGCTTGGGCCCACAGACTTTCGCTCATAACACCATTACAGGTAATTAACAGGGTGCAGCACGAAATACTACTTCGACCGACAGAAGTTTTCGGTACCGTCTCAGTTGAACCATCACAGGTAATACTTGCAATGTACCCAATTGAATTCCATATGCGAAGAAAATCGGTGATGTATTGGATGCAGAAAGAAGAACATTATGAAATGCAGCGTTTAGTAGCAATTACAGGCCACAAACAAACAGCAGATTCGCAGTCAAATCCTCCATCGGCGCAGAAAGGATGGAATGACGCTAAAACAGCAAAGACCACCTATAGGTTTCTCCCAGATGTAAATACGTACTGGGAATGAGGCACCTCAATCTTTCAAGGTGCCTCACACACTTTTTGACGGGTCACGAGCCTTACGCCACCTACTGACATCGCACTGGTCTTAAAGTCTATGGGTGAAGAAGACAAGGCACAGCATAGTATGAGGATTTCCGATATACATTGATGTTGTTGATAGCGATCGGCTGCAACTGAATCGGTATGGAAGAGTCGACGTCAAGGAGATACTGCGTTGTGAGACGGAATGGCACATCTTCAGCAGTACTTCCGACGCAGTTTCAAACGGCTTGGTGGTTTACCTTGTCAATTAACCCCCATCTACATCATTATAGTATATTGCGACAGAAGATCGAGAAACAACGCAGCGAAGGCAGCTGAGGTCAATAGTAGCAGCCAAGCAACAGCCAACCACTCACACACAGCGATCGTAACAACGCCACAGTGGAAACGCAGACGTCTGGCGTATCTCGCCATCCAGATAGAATCGGGGTGACGTGGACTGCCATATGACTAGACTTCCCACCGGCATCAACAATATCAACGATCTCCCTCTGACCAGGAGACTTGCTTTCTGAAACCAGGAGAGCCAACACACAACGGAAGAGCAGATTGAACCACTACGTTCTCATCAGCGCCCACGGAGCTGACAGGGTGTGTTTGTGGAGAGGGGGAAGGGAGGGGGCGGTGACTGAATGCATTGTGGGATGTGCCAGACAAGAACGTATGCAGTGAAGCGACAAATAACCTGGTGTAAGCATGCGTATTGAAATACAGAGATATATAAACAGGCAGAATACGGAGCTGTGGCCTATATAAGACAACTAGTGTGTGGCGCAGTTGTTAGATCGGTTACTGCTGCTACAATGGCAGGTTATCAACATGTCAGTGAGTTTCAACGTGATGTAGTCAGCGCACGAGCGGTGGAACACAGCATCTCCGAGGTAGTGATGAAATAGGGATTTTCCGTATGACCATTTCACGAGTATACCGTGAATATCAGGAATCCTGTAAAACATGAAATATTCGGAATCGCTGCGGGTGGAAAAAGATCCTGCACAAACGGAACCAACGGCGACTGTTCAATGTGACAGAAATGTAACCTTTCCGCAAAGTGCTGCAGATTTCAATACTGGGAAAACGTCAGCGTGCGAAACATTCAGCGAAACGTCATCGATATGGCCGAAGGCCCACTTATGTACCCTTGATGACGTCACCACATAAAGCTTTACGCCTCACCTGGGCCCGTCAACAGCGACCACGATGACTGAAAACATGCTGCCTGGATGGTCGAGTCTCGTTTCAGATTGCATCGAGCTGATGGACAATGCAGGTCAGCTGGGGACTGTTCAAGCTGATGGAGGCTCTGTAATGGTGTAGGGCGTGTGCAGGAATCCTATTCCTGATACGTCTAGATAGGACTCTGACAGGTGACACGTACGTAAGGATCATGTGTGATCACCTGCAACCATTTATGTCCGTTGTGCATTCCGACGGACTTGGGCAATTGCAACAGGACAGTGCGACAACCCACACGTCCAGAATTGCTACAGAGTGGCTCCAGCAACACTCTTCTTAGTTTAAACACTTCCACTGGTCACCAAAGTCCGCAAACATGAACATTATTGTGCATATCTGAGATGCCTTGCAACGAGTTGTTCAGAAGAGATATTCACCCTTGGTACTCTTAATTATTTATGGAAAACACTTCAAGATTAATGGTGTCCGTTCCCTCCAGCACTATTACAGACATTACTGTAGTCCATGCCACGTCGTGTTGCGGCACTTCTGCGTGCTCGCCGGGTCCCTACACGTTATTAGGCAGGTGTGTCAGTTTCTTTGGCTCTTCAGTGTATTATAACAGTAGTACACATAGTTAAGTTTTCTAGAAGGCGTAATTTTAATATTAATGGTAGAATTAGTTATGGCGATACGAAGTAGTATTGTGTTGGATGTAGTTATGTATATTGTACAATTAGCTGTCGAAGTACAGGTAAAGAAGTTGTTGACAGTACCGTTATAACTTCTGAATGAATGAATACAGCCCGTGTTTAGTTTATAGATAACAGGCTATTAATTAGTGAATAAATAGACAGGATTTCATGGGCAGTCAAATGAAAACTGTTCATTATTTCAAAAGTAATCGGCAGTAATGTTAATGAAACAAGACGGTCAGTGCCCTCATGGGAAAGTGTTTGCTGTTGCCTAATGAACCATGATTGTACCCAGACGTGCATCTTTCCGTCCGAAGCAAATCGACAGCCACGGATGTCTTTCTTCAGAACTCCAAAAATATGGGAATCGCTTGGGGGAGAGATCGGGACAGTATGAAGGACGTGTAAAGGCTTCCCAGGTCCGCCCACATTTTGTCAAGGTTGTTTCGACCACGTTACGGAAGTTTCACTGGGAAACCTATATAGAATCATGGTTCCGTAGGCAACCGCAAGCATCTTTCCATGATTGCTTCGTCTCACAGTGGGACAAATGTATTAAGCGTCATGGTGACTACTTTTGAAATAATAATCAGCTTACTTACTTTTTTCCATCCGTCTCTTTATCATTTGTTTATACATTGTACGATCCACCACGGTACGGGTACATAATTCGACATTTAACTGCCAAGTCGGAACAATAGCCGTCTGATATATCGAACACAAAAGCTTCAAAGTGTTTTTCGGACTATAAGGCCCACCCAAATATTTTTGAGTGTATAATGAGCCGTATATTCATTGCAACTGAACATTACATTTAAATTGGTATTAGATTAAGAAAACTGATAAACTACAGCTCCTGGAACCAAATGACGTGTTTAACCTATTAAACAGACGGTCAAACAGATGCCTCTTACGACGTAAGCAGACATCAGCTCAGTTGTTAGAGTCATGTCCGTTTCGTAAACCATAAGTGAAGCGTTCTGTAGATTCTTTGTCTTGTGTGCAAACATCGCAACTAGAAACTATGTTATGGTTTTGTCAGCTGTCAAGACTACTTGAAAACAGTTTTTTATGAATTGTAGAGGCTAGTACCTCTGTTTGTCAATGAAAAATTAACATGTGTATTCCTCGCAAAATTTATCTTAGTCGAAGTTCCTTTTCGCATGATTTTTGTACAAAATTTCAAAACTTTAATTTATTAATCCAATTTATTTTTTATTTTATTAATTAAAATAAACGTGACTGATTTTATGGTATAGTTGGAAATTTGGAGATTTGTGGTAAGTTCCTATGGGACCAAACTGCTTAGGTCATCGGTCCCTAGGCTTACATACTACTTAATCTAACTTAAACTGTTACGCTAAGGACAACACACACACCCATGCCCGAGGGACGACTCTAACCTCCGACGCGGGCAGCCGCGCGAACCGTGGCAAGGCGCCCTGACCGCACGACTACCTCGCGTGGCGGTATAGCTGTAACTAAGACAAACTAGTTTTTTTTTAAATTTATCTTAATGACGTCTGTCCTGTGTTATATAGGGACAAGATTATTGCAAAAAATTGACCAGGTGCGAGAAGGACTTGCGCACTGATGGTTCCGCACAAAGTTAATTACGTATACAGACAGTCATCCATTCCGGAAAATAGAGGATCTCGACGATTTATGCCTGTTTCCGACCTTGATAATGGCAAGATATCGGTTCCAAGGATTCCGAGACTTTCCACAATGTTTTAATGTTAAGTTTAATGTTAAGTTAAAATCGACAAAAGAAACATTTTCTCGTATGATATAATTATAAATTAAGAACTTTCTGATTTTTTCCTTTGCTCGTGAACCCTTTCTTCTCGCCAAGTAACTTGATTCTACGTGAAGGGGAACTACTCTATAGGCTTTAGTGAGTGAGTTTGCGAGTATTAGAATATGTGACATAAGTGGCCGTATCTTTTGACTGCAATGATTTAGAAGTGTAACATCACCAAACAACTATAGTCCTGAGTATGCGACACAGCTCCAAACGTTAACTTATTCCTGAGGATGAGGGGCGTTAACAGACGTACGGAGAGACAGATAGTCTCATAACAAATGGCATTTTTTTTCGTGTGATATAATTACAAGTTAATTTTCAGATTTTTTCGTTGACTGTACTGTGAAACTTTGCTTCTTGCCAAATTTCATGATGCTAGGTCAACGGGTAGTACACTGTAGGTTTTGGTGAGTGTCTTTGCGAGTCTCATAACGTGCGGCATAAATGGCCTTATCTTTTGATTGCATTGACTTAGCTGCTTCACTTTTTCACATCTCCAAGAGACAGTAACACAAATTTAAACCTCATACTTTTACCCTTTCCTGAGAAAAAGAGTTTTGAACAGTCGGACAGACAGACGGGCAATAAAGCGATCGTATAAGGGTTTCGTTTTTACCGATTGAGGTACGGAACCACAAAAAGGGCAGCTATGTCAAAACTTAATCAATAACCATTACATCAAGTACTTCTGCAAAAACACTGTAAAGTACTAAATTACAAATTATATGGTAAATGTCCACAAGTTGAAGTGCATGTCTGCAGAGAGCCTGGTGCGCGAAACAGAGTAATGGATAGGCTAGTTATGTTCACTACTTTCGCAGATAGTTTCGATAAGAAGATACTAAAACATATTTGTTAACAGTTTCACGACTTCGGGCAAAGGAAAGTAACTCATATTGAAAGTTCTATTTTCAGTAAGACAGATGGCTGATAGTCATTAATAGTATAAAAGCATGTACCGTAGTTACAACTATTAAGCAATTGATAATAGTGATGATGATGATGGTAGTGGTTATTAGTTTAGGGCGCTAAACGATGAGGTCATCAGCGCCCGAATAAGCAATTTAAGGAGTCAGTGGAAGAAAGTGCCCAGCTTCTATTTCGCAAGAGGCTCATCAAGTTACCTGTTTTCTCGAAATGCGTGATGTGCTATTAAAAGGTAGTCTGAACCGCTAGAAAACACTGTACACTGTATTTGCTGTTTTAACTGTTTGGCATTTACACTATTTTCTTTGGATTTAACAAAACGTATTGCATGGAATGACTCAAAATAAGCTCTTGTGGAATAGTATCTATCTCCGCTGACCTCTTCAATTTCCGGAGAATTGTAGGACAATGAATAAATGCTAAGTTGACGTACAGACACTCGAAAAAAGAAATAGACTAAGTTTAAACTGTAAGATGCGCCTTTAGGCTAGCGTTTAGAGTTCAGCCCGAGACGATGAGAGTGCAAAGTAAGTGAGCAAGATTGTATCACTGCTATGTCAATAATATTACAGCTACATCAAGGGCGTGCAGGAGTCACTATTGTCTGAATAGTTGTAGTTACGTAGCACAATCTGATGGATGCGAACGTATGTAGTTTCGAATACAAAACGGGTGTATGGCCGCCTGAAATAGAAAAGCGCTGAATTTTGTTGAGCCATGTGCGTGGACGCTGCGTCAGTAGTAATATCGTGAATATTTTACTAGAGAAGTGTGATCTCTGGCGTGAGGAATAACATGTTCTGAGTAGTATTAATCGGCAGTGTCGCGAACGCTTAGGTGAGAGCTGATAACAGACACTTCTAGTGAAATTGTGAAGGCTAAATTAAGATTTTTAATGTCAAATCAATGCAACAACATTCTGCATAGCAGAATATTAGTTAACGTTGACGAAATGTGGAATTGGGGCAATATCCGTTGGAGACGAGTATGCTAGAACCAGGAATAGCAACTTGATAAATCCCTTTCAATAATAGTACACTACTGTGCTTAAACTGACGCACAATATTTTTAGCGCAACGCAATCTGACTTTAAATAATCTCTACAAGAGAATGGCCCTGACTAACATTAACCTGTACTTTTCACAAATCACTTACCTCACAAAAATCTTGGTTACTCCCACTACTGCAATACAGCAAGCGCCACTACTGCCAGCTAAATAAAAGATTCAAACTATGGAAGGCACTAACTACTGATAGGGATAGTTAGCAAATGAAAGATATTAATAGAGAACAAACAATGTATTTACCTTGATATCATCATATACATATATATGTAGAGCAGTTCATGACAAATTTCAAAACTCCGCCATCTCTCTCCCCACATCCACCACTGCTGGCGGCTCACCTCCAACTGCGCAACGCTACGCGCTGTTCACAGCCAGCTGCCTAACACTACAATGGCGAGTATTACAACAATGCAAAGCAGCCACAGGCTGCACACAGCACAGCCAGTGATTTACATACAGAGGTGGCGTTACCAATAAAAAAAACCTAAACAGCCTACTTACATAGCCCCCATGCTCCCCACAAAAAATTTTACAAATTGGTTTGGGCAGTGGCCAATACAGATTTGAAAAAAATTTTTTATAATTACAATAACAAAGAAATCAAATGCACACACTTATTGATACAATGTTGGTCAAAAGCTAAAATTTTCTCACAGTCCATAAAGACAGTCTGGATCATTCATCACATTGCAGTGTTTTTCTCAAAGTCTGAGCAGGAAAAGGAAATGCACATGGAAGGAGTTGATTTCCATGCAATCTTGAAGAAGTAGCGTTGTCCTTCCAACGGAAAGACAGTGCTGACTCTCGACATGCAGACAGGTCATGGGCCACGACAGAGCAAACCCACAGCGGAGTCAGTCGACGTTTTGAAGAGTATTGGTGGGTAGGTCATCACAGAGCAGACCCACTGTAGTCCTGGTAGGGATTACGGTATTGGTGGACCACCAGAGGTGCAGACCCAATGCAGTCCTTGTAGAGATAATGGTACTGATGGATCATCAAAGACGTAGACCCACTGTAGTCCTTGTAGAGATAATGGTACTGGTGGGTCATCAAAGATGCAGACCCACTGTAGTCCTTGTAGAGATGGCCAGCAGCCATCTGTTGTGACTATGCAGGTGCACAATCACCATTGAAGAGTCTTGCGGATAATAGAGCAAGTCCATAACCACCACTTGTGCACTCACAAAGTTTTTGAATTGTCCTGAGAACCAGCAATGCTGTTAACCAGTCCCTTGCCGAATTATTAACACACGTGCAAACACTAACAGTCCCTACTTCTCACATATTGTCCATATACTATGACCAATAGAAACGTGTGCAGTGAAATGTAACTTACAAGTTACTTAATTTGGTGAACTGCTGTCAATTACAATTTTATAACATAAGAATACAATTACAAAGGTACAAAATACATCATTAAAGAACATAACAATACAGATAACATTTGTAGTAATATGGGCTTTACAAAAGAATAAAAATAGACATATACGTCAGTGTTACAGGAATTATGACATGAGTACATACATAAAAGATCAGAATAAATTTTGAAACATCAACTTCACACATGAGCATTAAAACAAAACAGAATAAATAATGTCTAAGCATATTTACAAGTTAAATAACATATTATTAATACCAATTATATTTGAGGATAACAGTATTCCTCATCATAGTGAATAGTATTAGAAAAAAAATTCTATGAAACTACACAGAGACAGGAAGAAAACAAATACACAAGGGTTCACAAACACATAGGGGGATAACACAATGGAAAGGACAGGGTTCGTTTTCAGTGTAACTTTTGGTACTGCAGTCCAACCCAAAACTTCATTCCATAGATCTTTCGTCTTATTTCAACCTTTGCTTCCACCAAAAAAATCCTATCCAAGCATGCTTTCTGTATTTCACATATTTCTTACCTCATTATTTATTTCCAAGAAAATCCTACCTATACCTGCTTTCTGTACTTTTTTCGTATGACTTCTCAATGCATTTCTTCCAATTCATCGCAACGCAGTCTCTTATATAGTCTACCCCCTCTTAAGCTAACTTAAATCTACTGAGCTCAGATACTAAACTAAGGAACGAGGCAATGCAGCAGCACAAATCAAGTAACACAAACATCAATGAAAAAAATTTCAAGCTGGCAAAGCAAGCTACAGTAAATCTAAATTACGAAGCAATTCACATTACAACTAATATGAGGCAATGCGCAGCACACAAGAAAAATAAATCTGGCTTAGCAGAGTAACACAAATTCAAATTCAACAACACTATGCCTGGCAAACAGCAGCAGAAAATGAAATACCTAAACAGGACATAGCTCAAGCAGAAAAAATAGTACACTAAAGATAACAATGCAGACAAGGGAAATGTATATTCACATCTTTATGTCTATGTAATTAAAGTGGTGCACCACAAAAACTAATTCTACAAAAGATTACTAAGTACTAGAAAAGAAAATTATGTATGCAGTTCCTGTGAAGGTAAATGTCTTTTTGTGCTCCCTCATTTTTTTTTAAATTATTATTTACTCGATCTGTAGACAGAAAATATTTACATTAATACATCTATAAAATTTTATTTTTACCAATGCTGCAGTGCAGCTAGAAACTAGATATTAAATGAAATAAGCAATTACGCAAACCAAAGCATAAAAATATCATTCAATAGTCATGTGACATTTCATAAGTTAGTAGAAATTCTCTCAACTGTCGTAGAAAGACGCTTGTCAGAATCAGGTGTGCAGATGTAAAAATGTTTCCAAGTTATTATTAGCGTGTCGTATTTACGATGCTTTCTACAAAGGAACGTCAATAGCGAGGATAATGGCCTCCCTTTTTTTTTCTACCTGTGCCGCTGAAAAGGCCTCGCAATAATGGCTTTTTCTCAAGGCGGCTGGCACACCTGGCCGCTCACAACGAATTACGTCACGGTCACTTACCTTTCATACTGAAATATTTATGACAGCAGTTTTCGCTACAGTGACAGTCTCATATAAAAATTTCATAGGTCAAGAATTTGCGTTACAAATCTGTAGAAACAAAATCGTATGAATATAACAGTGTCCAAAAAATTTTCGCCGGCATTGTGATACATTCACGCATTTACACACATTTCATAACTCTTAAAGTACGATTCTCGGTTTACAACATCCTTTTTCACCAGTCAGAGTCCCTACCTTCTATTCATTATTCATATACATACACTCCTGGAAATGGAAAAAAGAACACATTGACACCGGTGTGTCAGACCCACCATACTTGCTCCGGACACTGCGAGAGGGCTGTACAAGCAATGATCACACGCACGGCACAGCGGACACACCAGGAACCGCGGTGTTGGCCGTCGAATGGCGCTAGCTCCGCAGCATTTGTGCACCGCCGCCGTCAGTGTCAGCCAGTTTGCCGTGGCATACGGAGCTCCATCGCAGTCTTTAACACTGGTAGCATGCCGCGACAGCGTGGACGTGAACCGTATGTGCAGTTGACGGACTTTGAGCGAGGGCGTATAGTGGGCATGCGGGAGGCCGGGTGGACGTACCGCCGAATTGCTCAACACGTGGGGCGTGAGGTCTCCACAGTACATCGATGTTGTCGCCAGTGGTCGGCGGAAGGTGCACGTGCCCGTCGACATGGGACCGGACCGCAGCGACGCACGGATGCACGCCAAGACCGTAGGATCCTACGCAGTGCCGTAGGGGACCGCACCGCCACTTCCCAGCAAATTAGGGACACTGTTGCTCCTGGGGTATCGGCGAGGACCATTCGCAACCGTCTCCATGAAGCTGGGCTACGGTCCCGCACACCGTTAGGCCGTCTTCCGCTCACGCCCCAACATCGTGCAGCCCGCCTCCAGTGGTGTCGCGACAGGCGTGAATGGAGGGACGAATGGAGACGTGTCGTCTTCAGCGATGAGAGTCGCTTCTGCCTTGGTGCCAATGATGGTCGTATGCGTGTTTGGCGCCGTGCAGGTGAGCGCCACAATCAGGACTGCATACGACCGAGGCACACAGGGCCAACACCCGGCATCATGGTGTGGGGAGCGATCTCCTACACTGGCCGTACACCACTGGTGATCGTCGAGGGGACACTGAATAGTGCACGGTACATCCAAACCGTCATCGAACCCATCGTTCTACCATTCCTAGACCGGCAAGGGAACTTGCTGTTCCAACAGGACAATGCACGTCTGCATGTATCCCGTGCCACCCAACGTGCTCTAGAAGGTGTAAGTCAACTACCCTGGCCAGCAAGATCTCCGGATCTGTCCCCCATTGAGCATGTTTGGGACTGGATGAAGCGTCGTCTCACGCGGTCTGCACGTCCAGCACGAACGCTGGTCCAACTGAGGCGCCAGGTGGAAATGGCATGGCAAGCCGTTCCACAGGACTACATCCAGCATCTCTACGATCGTCTCCATGGGAGAATAGCAGCCTGCATTGCTGCGAAAGGTGGATATACACTGTACTAGTGCCGACATTGTGCATGCTCTGTTGCCTGTGTCTATGTGCCTGTGGTTCTGTCAGTGTGATCATGTGATGTATCTGACCCCAGGAATGTGTCAATAAAGTTTCCCCTTCCTGGGACAATGAATTCACGGTGTTCTTATTTCAATTTCCAGGAGTGTATAAACACGTAATCACATTCCTTATATAGCATCATCTTATTGATCATAAACATACCTCAACAGCATAATACACATCGTCGTCGTAAAAATAACATCATAACACCTCAGTCAACTCTCAAAATCGTCGTAGCTTCCTCCAATAGTTTCTAAACCTAAAAAAATTCTCTGCTCATGTCAAAAGTGTCATCTACCTCAAATGTACTTTAAAATCATGCTCCCTTACCAAATACATCATTCAAAGCTCTCATAGTATCACAATGGTTCCGAAAAAATATGAACAGTTCACAAAGTACAGACAAAATACCATTTCATAAGTGTGAAATTATTCAACTGTGTAATTACGTAAACATCTGTCACTAATATAGTAAAAAAAATGTTTGTTTCTCTCAGGTAAATAATCAGACAGCTGTGTAATTTGTGTGTTAGAGAAATATGGTACCGATGTGTAAAGTTGTATAAGCAAATACCACATTAGCTAGGGTTCCTTGTGCTTGCCAAACACATGGTATACAAAGTAAGCGTGTACCCCCCTGAGGATTAATGTAATTATACCCTCAGGTGTTACAGATTACAGCAATGGAATGAAATGTATCATGGAAAACTTTCTTTGTAATTCAAAAATCTTGAAAAATAAATGGCATAAGTACAAAATTAATCTCTCAAATGCGTGTCCTGTAGCGCTAAATGTGCGTCTTGCTGTAAGATAATTCTGTGGAAGTGTCGTAGTTATCGTCCTCCGAAAGCTAAGTTCTGCAGAAGTCAATGTACTTACCTCATGATAAACAAAAGTGAAATGCTTTGTGTATAGATATTGTAGTTATTACGCTTATTGTTGTGATGAAGAAAGTACTGTACAGTAACGTATTGTTGTGCCACGAAAAAGGCTGTCTCATTGTTGCTATACCACAAAAGTTACTACTAAAACATGTTTTACTTTCCAGAAGAATTCAGAAGAATTGTGCATATATAAAACAGATACACCGCAAAAGCAACAAGGTAAATTGTGTCACACATTAGTAGCGTCGTGATATAATCGTGTAGCTGTCAAATAAACTAACCACTGTGTCACCTGGTGTCTCTCAGAAAGCACCTTGAATCCATAATGTATTTGCAAGTAAACCAAAATGTTGCATTAAAATCTCATGTTAAAAAAGCACATTATCTCTCAATAAACGGTTTTACGTGTAAAATGTGGTGTAAACCTTTGCTCTTCTTAGTACTCAGAGTTTGAACTTGAATGCAATTGTCATTCGGTATACGTCGGTAAAGAATACTGAAATTTTTCTCAAGGTTAGCGTCTATGTTATTTTTCTCTGAGCCAGCCGGCGCACGCGGCCCCCTGCAGTGCGAGTCATTGTCTGTCTCTTTGTTGGCGCGCGTCGTTATTGGGATTAGGACACCTAACTTCTACAAATTCGCCTTGCCGAGAGGGCCCAGCTCTGTTAGAAACCCGCCAGTTCTGATGAAATTCAGGTCTGTCGTTTCGATCATATCGTCTGTCGTCATGTCGGTAGATTCCATAGTTTCTTTCTTGTCGGTCAAGTGGTGGAGAATTTCTCCCTGAATTTTCATTGCACAGTGGACCGTTGCGTCTGAAATTATTCTGTCTCCCGTGATAATAATAGTTCTGGTTACCATATTGTCTGTTTCTATGATTGTCTCTGTCATATTCATTACTTCGGAAATGCGATCTTTCCCTGTAACTATTACTCTGCCAGTGGTTGTCATACGAGTGGTGTCTGTTTCGGTCACGATTTGTGTTGTGAGAATAGCCTTGTCGCGTCCAGTTATTATTTCTTTCATTGCGGAATTGCGACGGATGTGACCTGTAGTGATTGTTTTCCTGTTTTCGCATCCCGCGACTGTCTGTGTCGATTTCTAGTTCTTGTAACAATACCTGGAAAGCTTCAATGTCGTCTTTGCAACGCCCTGCCAAAATAATATTTCTTAAATGTTCAGGCAATTTCATTAAGCAAATGCGGAAAAGTTCTGAGGGGCTGTATGGGTTTGACAGGTACTGATTCTTGTGCAACATGTGTTCAAAATATTTCACAAGACCTGAAAATTCTGATTGTTCAAAACGTTTCATCATTATGATGCTATGTTTTACTCGGTCTTGTGTAGCTTGAGACCAATACGCTGAGAGGAAGGCATGATAAAATTCTCCTTCACTGTGACAATCGTGAATGACCGATCGCATTCTTACAGCTGGTTCATTCTCCAAGTAGCCACACACATTCTAACCTGTGCTCCAATGACCAGTTGGGGGGAAAGCAATGAGAGAATTGATGGAGCCACGCTTGTGGATGAATGTCGTTGGCAGAATTCTTAAATGTTTTGAATTTACGTGTAGTAATGAACAGCTTATAGTCAAAATCATAATGTCGGCGAGTCGCATGTCGGTCATTGTTACGTCGTTTCGGCGGTTCCATCTCATAATTCGGTGTACCTTGCCAATTTCTTTCATAATTTCCGAAGTGTCCTGTGTTATTATTTTGCGGGTGTTCCGTATTTCTAAGTCCCTCTTCCCGTGTTGGAGCGCGAGTGTCCTCTGAAATATGAAATTTTTGTATTACTTGCGCCAACTGATCTTGTACTTCCCGGATTTCTCTTTTGTATTGCGTATTAATTTGATTCTGATTTTGTTTGAATTTTCTAATTTCTTCATACTCTTCAGTGTCAGTGAAGGCTACAGGTGTTGTGTCATTCAGATCATCATCTACCTTTGTAGATAAGTTAGTGAACTGATCTGAAAGTTCGGCTACTTTCTCCGATAGTGTACTTATTTCCTCAGTGTGTTTTTCTGAACCAAGTTTCAGAGTATCTACTGTGTCCTTTAAGTTTTCCTGAGTTTTTGCAAGTTGCGTAACCGAATCGGTAGATGCAACTGAGTCAATTTTAGCTTGCAAGGTGTCGTGATTTTCATGAACAATGGTTTGCAGTTCTTTTATGGCTGCTTCGTGATTCTGTAGTGCATTTTCATGACGCGAAAAAATAGGTTGAAAATGCTCACAAATTTGTGTTTGTACGTCATTACAGGCTTTTTGACATTTCGATTCAATGTTATGTAACTCAGTAGTTAAATCTTCACGTGTTTGTTCAAGAGTTTGTTCCAATGAGTCTAACTTTTGTAGCTGTTGCTGTGTTTGTCTCTGATTTTGTTCCATTTGCTGCATTAATTGCAATAATAATGTGTTAGTGTCTGGAATCGGTTCCTCTATGCTTTTCGGCACTGAATTTGCACCGACAACATTTACATTTTGACAAGCAGAAAATGTGTATTGACTTATTTGAGAAAACGGTGAGGATCCAAAACCTGAATCTACAGTATTTGCGAGATCGTGTCGTGTCATTTCGGATTCCTGGGCCGGGCTATTGCCGACCGATCGATCGATAATGCTTCCCTGCTCACTAATTGTTTCACTGCCTACGCCATTGTTTGCAGCCCGCTCCATTTCCCTATGCACAGTTACCAAATTACTACTTTGAACGTCTGTTAATTCATTACACAGTGGTGCTGGCAAGCTACGCTCGTCGTCACTATTATTTCTCAGTTTGCTTTGGAGCCTAGTGTTACGTTTTCCACACGCCATTATTGTCACAGTATTACACACGACAACACAGAAAAACACAATTTGAAGAGCAAAAATAAGAGAACACATGAACATAACACTGAAAATAATATCTAGTTAATTGCAGCTGCGAAATACTTGGTGCAAATCTACATGCATGCCACAACTGTTTTACTGTACAACAATGAAAGACTGCAACTACAAAGGAGATTTTCTCTACAATTACGCGCTAGCAATAAACAAAAGCTACACTAATTACACAAACTACAAGAAAAAAAAATCAGAAGATTCTAGTGAGGTATCCTGGGCTAAGGGTCGACATATGAAACGTCCCCTTTAGAAAAATTTATACAAGACTGTGCTTAAACTGACACACAATATTTTTAGCGCAACGCAATCTGACTTTAAATAATCTCTACAAGAGAATGGCCCTGACTAACATTAACCTGTACTTTTCACAAATCACTTACCTCACAAAAATCTTGGTTACTCCCACTACTGCAATACAGCAAGCGCCACTACTGCCAGCTAAATAAAAGATTCAAACTATGGAAGGCACTAACTACTGATAGGGATAGTTAGCAAATGAAAGATATTAATAGAGAACAAACAATGTATTTACCTTGATATCATCATATACATATATATATAGAGCAGTTCATGACAAATTTCAGAACTCCGCCATCTCCCCACATCCACCACTGCTGGCGGTTCACCTCCAACTGCGCAACGCTACGCGCTGTTCACAGCCAGCTGCCTAACACTACAATGGCGAGTATTACAACAATGCAAAGCAGCCACAGACTGCACACGGCACAGCCAGTGATTTTCATACAGAGGTGGCGTTACCAATAAAAAAACCTAAACAGCCTACTTACAGGCTGATAGTCATTAATAGTATAAAAGCATGTACCGTAGTTACAACTATTAAGCAATTGATAATAGTGATGATGATGATGATGCTAGTGGTTATTAGTTTAGGGCGCTAAACGATGAGGTCATCAGCGCCCGAATAAGCAATTTAAGGAGTCAGTGGAAGAAAGTGCCCAGCTTCTATTTCGCAAGAGGCTCATCAAGTTACCTGTTTTCTCGAAATGCGTGATGTGCTATTAAAAGGTAGTCTGAACCGCTAGAAAACACTGTACACTGTATTTGCTGTTTTAACTGTTTGGCATTTACACTATTTTCTTTGGATTTAACAAAACGTATTGCATGGAATGACTCAAAATAAGCTCTTGTGGAATAGTATCTATCTCCGCTGACCTCTTCAATTTCCGGAGAATTGTAGGACAATGAATAAATGCTAAGTTGACGTACAGACACTCGAAAAAAGAAATAGACTAAGTTTAAACTGTAAGATGCGCCTTTAGGCTAGCGTTTAGAGTTCAGCCCGAGACGATGAGAGTGCAAAGTAAGTGAGCAAGATTGTATCACTGCTATGTCAATAATATTACAGCTACATCAAGGGCGTGCAGGAGTCACTATTGTCTGAATAGTTGTAGTTACGTAGCACAATCTGATGGATGCGAACGTATGTAGTTTCGAATACAAAACGGGTGTATGGCCGCCTGAAATAGAAAAGCGCTGAATTTTGTTGAGCCATGTGCGTGGACGCTGCGTCAGTAGTAATATCGTGAATATTTTACTAGAGAAGTGTGATCTCTGGCGTGAGGAATAACATGTTCTGAGTAGTATTAATCGGCAGTGTCGCGAACGCTTAGGTGAGAGCTGATAACAGACACTTCTAGTGAAATTGTGAAGGCTAAATTAAGATTTTTAATGTCAAATCAATGCAACAACATTCTGCATAGCAGAATATTAGTTAACGTTGACGAAATGTGGAATTGGGGCAATATCCGTTGGAGACGAGTATGCTAGAACCAGGAATAGCAACTTGATAAATACGAAAGTTAGGTACATGTCGTACTTGTGACCAAATATTACAGAAAATGGCCACTGAAACAGATATCAGAAATCAATTAGTTCAAGTCAAGAAAGATTTCCTTAGCAAAGTAATTTAACTGTTAGCGATTATTTACTTGTAACAGAATACTATGCGACAGTCACTTAACGTATGCAAATTCATTATGAAAGACGAATTTCATTGGAATATTTAATTGACAACGAGGAATATAATAAACAGCTGTACCAGGCATTGTTGGTAACTGAATAATGCAACATTAGGACGCACATTATCTGTTACCCACACACAGGATAGCCCAGGGAAGAGGAGTCGCGTGTTCTAAGGAGCATTTTTATCGGCTGGTGCTTCGAAGATCTGGAGCCCAGCCATTCTGATTACGGTAGAAGACACAAAACCCAGCAATGCAAGGTTTCTTTGTAGTAAAGATTCGAACAGAAACCATTTCATCTTAGGTTTCACCTTCTCCTTCATCGTTAACTTCATTCGAGCATCCATCTTGAACTTGATCGCCACCGAGTGCCCCCGCCAGAACTGATATATTGGCGGACTTAGTAAATTTTCAGGCTAATTTGGACTTTGGCGAGATCGTTGGTGTCGTTAATGACTGATTTTTAAGCCACTTCAGCCCCCATCTACAATATTATGGTGAGATTCAGCCACAACCACTGGAGGATGTGTAGAGAAACTAAAGTCATTTTTTTACATTTCGATCACTTCAAACTTCACTTTGAAGACTTGCATTTCGAATCCATGGACAATCTGCTTTCATCTCCATCCACAGGTGTGACGTATTCCCTTCTGTGGTACTATCTGTTTTTAATTAACATTATAACAATCAGCGGGTATTTCCCATTGCAATTAATTCACTTGTTTGATTATGTTTCGCCCCCCCCCCCCCCCTCGATCTCTATGTTAGATATGCCGAGGCCTTATTATCTCAATGTTGCCTCGGTTTGTCATTTGTTTTATCAGTACACCTGTCGGAATAAATAAAAGTAACTGTGATTCGTGTCTCATTCAGTAGTCATAGATTCCCTTATTCATTACTTTGGGGGGTACTATAATTTATTCAATGCCTGCCAAGTTCAAAAGACATTTAAACCCGGCTTACCTCTCACAAATAAGATATTTTTGAGACTGTAGGTCAGGGATACAGCAATGTGTGTGATGGCGTATGGACTGTGAAAAATGACGGGAATACGAAGAAAAACGAACTCAAATATTTTGAATTGACGTGCTGAAGAAAGACGTAAAAATCAACAGGATACATGAAATTCTAAATGGAATGGAAATGAAATCCTATGCTACTTGACAGAGAGTAGGGGAACGATGCGGGAGACCCTCACCGCCGTACTAGGCAAGGTGCGAATGATGATCATGAAGACGACACAACAACTCCCAGCCATCTCGGGGCAGGTGAAAATCCCTGACCCCGCCGGGAATCGAGAACGCTACCGCGAGACCAGGGGCAGCGGACAGATTCTAAATCAAGGGATGCTATAAATTTTATTGAAAATGGCTAACTGAAGACGCGATAACGTAGTGGGACACCCGTTTAAGTTAATTCGATAGAAGGATTGGAAGGGTAGATGTAGATATGGAATACACACGTGAAAAGATTAGCGTTAGTCAGGAGCATATAGAAAATGGCATCAAATCAGGGGAAAAGTGACTGACAAGGGAGGAGTAGTATTTAGGCTACTAAGTGGCAGTTTTATTGTAGATTACTTTGTTTCTTCATTGCTAAGGGAGGATGACATTCTGTTTAGTCACATTAATGTGACTATCTGTCAAAAGCCAGACTAAACACTTTTTGAGTGCGGACAGCTGCTAGACGTGCAGGAAGTAAGTCATGGAGGTTCTGGAAGGAACCGACAAGGATGTGAGGGCATGCAAGCTCCAATGCCGTGGCCAGCTGCGCTATGTTTCTTGGTTGAAAATTCATGGCGTGATCCATGGCCCGATCGAGATGCTCCCACAGATTCTCGATTGGGTTTAAATCCTGCCGCCGATGTGGTTGCCGATGTCTTTAACAGATAGCGCCTAAGACGTTTGCGTACGGGAATTATCATAGGGTTTTAGTTTATGACGGATAATGTTGGTTATATTTAATGCTGCTAGTTGACTTGTTTAGCGTCAGTATACGCTCTGCTTCAAGACAGCTTGTGTCGTAGTCATATGTTATTCGACACTTCCTTTGAGTTGTCAAGGCTGTACGCCTGGTTGGTTAGGAAGGAGTTGAAGTTTGTGGTATGTAACTCATGCGACCAGATCTCATTTTCTGTAACGTTGAGATGTGTTGAGTGTGCTGTTCACTTAGGTTTTGTACTTTTTTGTAACAGATGTCTCAAGATGGGTGCAAACCCGAAACGCGTAACGTGTTCTAATAAGAGTCAATTGAACATCTCATGACTTTATTGCGATTGTACAGCATTGGTTGCCAATTATTATTATAAATCCCGAATGACTGGTGGCCAGTAGGTTGCGGTACACTCATCCTGGTGCATTTCAAACTACGCATGTTGACTGAAAGCTCACTGACACGTAGCATTGTCCTGCTGGTAGATGCCGAGGAAAAACAAACTTCATGTAAGGGTGGACATGATCCCCCAGGACAGATGCATACCTTGTTGATCCACTGGGTCCTCCAGAAAGGTGGGATCACCCAGGGAATGGGACGAAAACAGCACCCAGACCACAGCGCTATTCTTCCGGCCTGGATCCTTCCGACCATTGTTACAGAGTGTTTGCTTTCAGACGTTTCACGCTGTACCCGCCAACGGACATCTGTCTGACAGAGCACAGAACATGATTCGTCCGAAAATACGACTTGTCGCCACTCAGTGGACGTCCAGTTGCGGTATTGGCGTGGAAATTTAAGCGTCAGTATAAATTTGAAAACTTAATAAACCACAGAATAATGTAGGTAGACAGGTAAAAATTGACACACATGCTTGGAATGACATGGGGTTTTATTAGAACAAAAAAACTAAGTTCACAAAATGTCCGACAAATGGCGCTGGACAGCAAAACGCTAGTGACCGCGCATTACAATCGTGTATAAAAGGAGCTGTAATGAGAGAGAGCATCCCGCCATTATGTAAATTATGTGCATTCCTTATATCCATCTGCATCATGAATTGTTCCGTGCGATTTAGTGAAGCGGAGGGCATTTGCGGTGTGGGCGTTTCAAAAGATGGCAGGAGATGACGATTGGTTGAGTAATGTGTTGTGGACCGACGAAGCTCATTTCAAGCTCCGAGGCTCTGTCAACGCCCACAACTGCAGAAATTTGGGCTACCGAAAATTCTATAACTGTCGTGTAAACACCACTGCACGACGAGAAAGTCACGGTATGGGTTGGATTTACCACATCTACCGTTATCGGGCCTATTTTCTTTGAGGAAATGCGTGATTCTGGTTTTGTAATTGCTACCGTGATGGGTGAGAGGTACGCCGATATGTTACAGAATCGCATCATCCCCAGCGTCGGTGATAAACACCTGCTGGAATGCACGATGTTTATGTAGGATGGCGCTCCACCCCATATTGCTAGACGCGTGAAAAATCTCTTGCGGGCGTCGTTTGGTGATGATCGTCTGCTCAGCCGCCACTTTCGTCATGCTTGGCCTCCCAGGTCCCCATACCTCAGTCCGTGCGATTATTGGCTTTGGGGTTACCTGAAGTCGCAAGTGTATTGTGATCGACCGACATCTCTACGGATGCTGAAAGACAACATGCGACGCCAATGCCTCACCATAACTCCGGACATGCTTCACAGTGCTGTTCACAACATTATTCCTCGAGTAGAGCTATTGTTGAGGAGTGATGGTGGACACATTGAGCATTTCCTGTAAAGAACATGATCTTTTGCTTTGTCTTACTTTGTTATGCTAATTGTTGCTATTCTGATCAGATAAAGCGCCATGTGTCGGACATTTTTTGAACTTTTGTATTTTTTGGTTCTAATAAAACCCCATGTCATTCCAAGCATGTGTGGCAATTTGTACCTCTCTATCTACATTATTCCGTGACTTATTCAGGTTTCAAATTTATACTGACTTTTTGATCACCCGGTATTTTTAGTATTCCTTTGGTTCAACTGGGCGGTCAGAGGTCAACAGCTGCACGTTTATTTGTTCGTATACATCTCCACAGGTGCTGTTCGACATTGTCATATATGGCTCGTGGGCGTACCGCAGTTGCCTTGGGTCCCGTTTTTGAAAGCGACATTTTTGCTGTGCACAGTATACTTCCAGTTTACAAATTGTCGGACATGGTTCTACCCTTGGGCCGAACATGGGCGATGGTCACATTAATGTGGCAGAACCGCGTGCTTTCTAACAGACAACAGCATCCTTAGCGAACGATACGATATGGGAATGCAAAGCACCAACCTAATTAATCATTATGTTACCGAACAGTTGCAAATTTGTATTGGTTTCTGATAATTACTGGTCTCCAATACAATAAATGCCCAATAAATAACATCAAATACAGGGTAAAAATAAACAAGCTGACGTAATGAGTCTGATAGCTCGGTGTAAGCCTTTCAAACTACGCTGCTTGCTTGTTACTATTACTGCTACTTGTCTAACCTCAGGACTGGATACCGTTTCCCATCTTCTCACAATAGAGGTGTATGAAATTATCTACTGGAACGCTCATCATGCCACTGATTACCGACGCAACCCCCTAGGCCAAAAATACTGTCACTTTGTACTGCCTAAGCGTGTGTTTTCCGTGTCACGAGACAGTGCGCTGAGGAACCATTCCGATGTCTCGTATAATAACAGGATCCATCTGTTCGCTATCGGGCGTGAGTTAGCAGTTAAAACGTCACTCGGCCTTGCCGAAAGATTTTCCGAGGAACGGTCCGGCCGAGGCGGCCTTGTGCTGCCGGCTTCCCAGAAGAGGAGAGGAGAGGAGCGGCGCTCGTGACGGCCGGCACGGCTTCGGCGCCCGGGCGGGCCAGCGCCGCGGCTCACCTTGAGGGTCGCGGTCGACCCCGCTGCAGACAAAGCGCATTGTCCCTCGGCCGGCCGTTATTGTAATATCGGTAATTGTGTTGCGTCTGGTGTGGTGGCAGAGTGGCGTGTGTGTGTGTGTGTGTGTGTGTGTGTGTGCCGCTCGGCCACCGGCTGACCGTGACCTCCGCTGCAGCCAGCCGCGGACCCCGAGCGACCACCGGCTGTCTGCAGGGGGAGGCGTGTCCTGTCTCAGTGGACACTCTTCCCATTGTAATCGGTAAGCCCACGTCGCTGCAGAATGTGGATCCAAATAGCTGCCACCATTTCCCTTAATACTAGTTGCAGCGTCTGTGGGTAACGATGCACTATGGAATGTCCTTCAGACATGCATGCGTGTTTTTAACGGTGTAGTATAAACTGACATTGCATAGCACATCGTTAAACATAGACGCAGCAGTTCTAGACAGGTCGCGACAGTAATAACGTATCTTCTTGTATGGTAACCACAGCAATAGCGCGAGTGCAGGATGTAGTCTCTATGGAAATTTGGGTCGGCTGTGGAGGCGTACTCGCATAGTCGAAGCGTTTACGGCGACCGCTCGCATAAAGCGGGATATCCGGGTTCGAGTTCTTGTCCGTCAAAAAAGTTCACTTGCCACTAATAAATTGTTCAGCAGCAGCCTAATGGTACTCGCAATTTCAAATACATTTCTTCCATTTGATTATGCATATGCGTGTCTGCGGGTCACTGCCTACTGCATTGTTAAACACATGGATTGCGGCCGGCCGGGGTGGCCGAGCGGTTCTAGGCGCTACGGTCTGGAACCGCACGACCGCTACGGTCCCAGGTTCGAATCCTTCCTCGGGCATGGATGTGTCTGATGTCCTTAGGTTAGTTAGGTTTAAGTAGTTCTACGTTCTAGGGCACTGATGACCTCAGAAGTTAAGTCCCATAGTTCTCAGAGCCATTTCAACCATTTGAACAGAGATTGCGAATAGAATAACACGCCTAAACTGCCCGCGCAATAACAATGAAGAGTCTTCCTGTGCGAGAATGACAGCAATTGTGCGAGTGCAGGAAGTGGTGACACAGTGACATGTAGGGATTTGGGTTGGCCCTTGAGGCGTGCGCGGATAGCCGAAATTAATAAGGTGACCACTTACACAAAGCGGGGTATCCAGATTCCAGTCGCAGTCCAGTAAAAAATTTCATTCGTTACTAACAAATTGTGCAGCAGTAGTCTAATCACATTCGCAATTTCGAATACATTACTTCCATTTCCATTCACTTTTCTTCGAGTCTTTTCAGGTTCATCTTCAGATGAGCCATCCAGAAGTTACATACCCACGCTTGGGGCAGGGAGGGAGGAGGACAGGGAACGCGGCTTGAAGGCACGGGTCAAACTGCCGCCCTCCCCCCATTTCCCATCAAGAATTCGAAGTTGTGTTAGTGACAGAACGAAAATGAAATGCTTTCTGTATCTCAGATTGGAATCATGGGACAAAAAAGCGAAATGATCGTGTGCCATTGTTGGCCGGGACAACCCATCCGGGAAGTTCGGCCGCCGGGTTGAAAGTATTATATCAGGCGACCCCACATTGGTCGACTTGCGTGTCGGTGATGATGATGAAAGGTTGATGAGGGCAACACAACACCCAGCCCACGAGCGGAGAAAATCTCCAACCCGGACGGAAATAGAACCCTAAAAGAAAGTGAAAAAGGCAGGGTCGTCTAGTGTATTAGCAGATGAAACAGCTGATATTTGTGGAACTGCACAATTATCGATTGGGCTTCAATACTTCCACGAAGAAACCGACAGATTCGAAGAAATATTTATTGGATTTATTGAGCTGAAAGCTTTAGACGTTAAATCGAGTGCACGCACAATCGACGACTTTTTTGGCAAAAGAAAATCTTGACCCTGTGAAATGCTTTGGTTTGGGATTTGATGGTAATCCGGCGATGGCCGTTAAAGACACTGGTGTTCAAGCAATTTGCGCAAAAAGTACACCAAGGCTTTGTTCTTTCCCTGCTATAGCCATCAATAACCTCAACAGAGTTTCTGCAATTCGGGAACCATCTAACATATTATTAAATTTTCCGTGAATCAGTATTGAGAAGGAAGTTGATAACTAACACTTCCAAACTAGGTGAAATAAGGTGGAATCCGAAACACAGAGACGCCAGAGTTTTTAAGGAGAATTTTCCCGTTATAATGGAAGACTTCAAAACGTTATCACATAAAGGAACGGTTCGACTAGAACAAATGGTTTCCAACACCGTGCACCTACTTCTGGCTTTCTATTGTGTCATAGCTCGATTTTAACATCCAAATCCTCATATCTGGTAGAACTAGTCGTAAATATTCTGCAGTCCATTGCTTTGAACCCAGTCAAGGCCTCGCACCACATTAAATTAATCTTGCAGCTGTCTAAAGCTCATCGTGATAATCTTGAAGAAGCCGTAGATGAAATTATGAAGGATGCTACTGTCATTGCTGAAAAACTATGTTTGGAGGACATCAAAAGCACTCCGAGCATAGTTGGGAGACAGCAGCACTGAAGGAACCCTCAGCAGAAAGTCCCTCAGAATTCTGGAGGAGCTTTTTAGTAATACCCTATCTAGACTCTGGAATTGCGTTTCGCTGACGAACCCCCCCCCCCCCTCCCGATCCTGCGAAAATGATGACCATGTCAAGAGGTCATTAATGGAAGCTTGTAAAACCTCTTCAAATATTTTGATTTAGCGCACGTAAAAAACACGAAAAGCATTAAAAATTTTGATTTCTATTCCTTGCAAGACTTGTACTGTGGAACGAACGATCTTTCAGCAGCTTAAGAAGAATCACAATCTTGCTGAGGAGCATGATGTCAGAAAGTCACCTCAGAGGTTTAGGAATTATGAGTATTCATAGACAATTTATTATTGACAATAAAAAGAATTTTGTCTGTTAAGTGGTGGAAGCATTTACAAAAATTCCGAGGACGTTATTCTAAGTTATCTGCGTAACGCTAACTGTTGGTGTAAAACTCATCTGAGGGCATGCGTACAGAAATGTAACTGGGAAAATTCTAAGAAAATCATGCCCTTTCCGAAACTTAACTATTATCAAAAAATCTTACCATGAACTTTGATAAAAAACTAATTGCCTTGAAACTAAAGAAAGAATCTGTTTTCTACATTATTTGGTTTAGTTGTGTCGCAGTGAATAACACTATGCAAATTGCTCTCATAGCTACAGCGCGTCTCGATAAAAATCTAACCATTCAGATACGCAAAGCTGCTATCACTCTTGGTTCACAATTTTTGATAACTGTTTTAAATAAATTGAAAATTAAATTACTCTTGGAAAGTGGACAATAACTCTGGGTTAAATGAATTCAATAGAAATCTCACATCATCAACATAATTAATGGAACTTCAATAACAGTTAAGCTTTCTCTGAAATCACGTAAATATAACTCAAGAATTACAAGAATTGAACTTCATATATATACCCATTCCTCAAACAAAATTCAAACATCTAATTATTAAATCCATTTCTTTCACACTGATCGATGAAACTTAGCTAAAAAATGCAAAGCAAATAGAATCCTGATCTCGATATCTGACGAGCTAAGTAATATTGCTGCTTTATCAAAAAGCTGCAGCAAATAAAACGAACTTAATTATTACCTGTAATCCAAAGAGTACAGTCGTAAATCAATTATTTTTCTCTTCACAATAAATCTTGCATTAATTCATAATGCAATTGCTCAAAATTTCTATTGATTGCTGCTTACTGATAGTAAACCTAAAGTTGACCGTATGTAATAGCGAATCGCAATTGTCTGCCTCTTCTCTCTCCTCGCGATCGACAGATAAACCAGCCGCACTTCTTCACAGAGCAAAGATCACCTCTAAATCCTCCCTGCGCAACGCAGCTTCTCTGCCGAGAAGAGCGTAGAAATTTTTCTTGTTTTGCACGTCTGGAATCAAATCACGCTCGTAAGGTTTGAATTGCTTATCTAAGCAATTCCTACGAAAATTTACACACATACATAACTTTCACTATGTTTTAACCACTTTTTAAAATTATACTAATTTGTAAAATCCATTTTAATTGTTTATGATCATTGTGCCCGCATTTCTTGTAAAATCCATTTTAATTGTTTATGATAATTGTGCCCGCATTTCTTGCTTCTCTCATTCTCTTTCTCATCCTGCACCCCCCCCCCTTCGCCACCCCCCCTCCCCCTCCTAGCCTGGTGGCTGGCGACGGCGTTTTGTTCATGTTTGTAGCGTGGCGCTGGGTACTGTAGACTGCTTTTTGCGGCAGGGTGTGCGATTTTGGTCTTAATGTACAGCTAGAAAATTCCATAGTCACCACTTGTTACTACGATTTTCTACAAATTGACTACAAGCAATGGCTACAAAATAATAAAAAGTGTCATAGTTCTACAAGAGGTAGTTGTGGTCGAAACTAGAAGAAAACGTCCTATTATGAAATGTGGGGAAACCAGTACCTGTTGAGTTATGGACTACTGAATGTCTGCGGTTCTCACCCGGACTTTTATTTACGGATGAGACAGGATTCGTAAGAGATGGCTTAGTAAACTACTGCAGTATGCACGTATGGGCAGACACAAATCGTCGAGCAATCATAGATATGAGGCACCGGAATTGCTTCAGTATCAATGTATGGGCAGTAACTGTCGGTGACGGATTCTTGGGACGATATACTCTACCAACCAGATTAACCGGTGCTGTTTATCATCGAGTTATGAGCGATGAATTATCAGCGCTGTTGGAAAACGTCACCCTTGCTGAAAGATAACTATTATTTATGTACGATGGGTCACCACCCACCACAGTGCCTCACCGCCAGGTTTCATTGGCGACGGCTTGGTAGAGGGTCGGGTAGCATGGCCTCTCCGTTCACTGGACTTGAATCCGTTGGATTTCTGGCTCTGGGGACATGTAAAGGAATTGCTGTATGATCAATCCGTTGACAACGTGCAGACGTTTGAGGAGCATGTGACTAATCCGAATGGAGCCACGTGTATTCGAAAGAGTACGTGATTCATTGAGAAAAAGGGGTGAAGGCTGTGTCAGGACGCGTGGTAACCATGCGCAGCACTACCTGAACTGTCTACTTCTACGTAACATTCAGAGGGGAATGAGAGGACAGATTGACCCAGATTTCAGTAGGTATTGGTTTCCGGGCATATCATTATTCGAACTTTTCTTCTAGTTTTGACCTGTAGGAACATCTAACACATTTTTAAAACACGCTGTGTATGGCGGAAGCTTCCATTATTATTACTTATCATCCGAAGAGTTAAACATTAATCATTATTTATTGTTGTCATTTTGTAATCACTCTTGGTCAACAATATTCACGAAATAAGTAACGAATAAATGAGTAGTACTTAAATGTTAGGCTAATACGCAACGATGTAGGAAGCTGCTAGTTGGATGTTTACACCGAAACCGCTCACATTGCTGCAAAAGGTGGCGTGGCTTGTACATCTCTACGATATACATAGTCGTACCATGGCTGCAACCACAACGAATGGGTATCTGTAGAGTGGTCAGACACCAACATGGTTCCTGAAGAAATGCAATACCCTCTTCATTAGTTGCAAGGACAAAAGCCAGGTCGTCGGACTGATCTACGAATTCCTGAAAGCAAGGAGAAACTACTACCGTTGTTTTTAATTCCGAGGCCATGCAGCTCTACTGTATTGCTTAATGGTATGGCTTCCTCTTGAGTAAAATATTCTTGAGGTAAAATAGTCCATCATGCAGTTTTTCCGGTGGAGATTACTCAGGTAAGGATGGCGTCATAAGGAGAAACAAAACT
Source organism: Schistocerca nitens (assembly GCF_023898315.1). Classification (NCBI taxonomy): domain Eukaryota; kingdom Metazoa; phylum Arthropoda; class Insecta; order Orthoptera; family Acrididae; genus Schistocerca; species Schistocerca nitens. Next base: position 612,635,795 of record NC_064614.1, on the reverse strand, counting down.
GACGTTCTACGGGTCGGCGAGTGGAATCTTAGATCCCTTAATCGGGTAGATAGGTTAGAGAACTGAAAACCTTAAATGGATAAGTGGCAGTTAATTATAATGGAAATTAGAAAAGTGCTGCAGCAGGAAGAGCAGGTCTTCTAGTTAGGCCACTACAGGTTTATCAACATGAAATCAAAAAGAGATAATGCAGGAATAGGCCTAATAATGAATAAGAAAATGAGAATGCGGGTACGTTACTATGAACCGCATAGCGAAAACATTATGGTAGCTAAGACAAACACAAAGTCAGCGCCCAGGAGAGTAGTACACTTTTATATACCAACTAGCTCCACAGACGATGAGATTGAAAGAATCTATGAAGAGATAATGGAAATTATTCAGATAATTTAGGAAGACGAAAATTTAATATTGTGATGGGTGGCTGGAATTGGCTTGTAGTAAAAGGAAGAGAAGAAAAATGGCGGAAGAACATGGACTTTGGAAAAGAATTAAAGGCTATAGTAAAATTATCACTAACATTTGGTTTAAGAATTATGAAAGAAAATTATGTTCGTGGGAGAGACCTGGGGGCAATGAAAAGTTTCATATTGATTCCGTAATGCCAAGACAGAGATTTTGAAATCAGATTTTAAACTGTAACATATTTTCAGGGTTAGATGTGGACTGACCGTAATTTATTGGTTATGAATTACAAATTAAAACTCAAGATATTGTGAAAAGGTAGGTAATTAATGAGATGAGACATGGATAAATTAAAGGAGCCAGACGCTGTCGTGTGTTTCAGATGGAACACCAGACAACGTTAGACTGAAAGAGGAAAAAGGAACAAAACAGTAAACGAACGGGTAGCTTTGAGAGAAGTATAGTGAAGGCAGCAGAGGATCAGAAAGATAAAAGGACAAGGCCTAGCAGAGATTTTTAAAAAAATGGTTCAAATGGCTCTGAGCGCTATGGGACTTAACATCTGAGGTCATCAGTCCCCTAGAACTTAGAACTACTTAAACCTAACTAACCTAAGGACATCACACACATCCACGCCCGAGGCAGGATTCGAACCTGCGACCGTAGCAGTCGCGCGGTTCCGGACTGCAGCGCCTAAACCGCGTGGTCACCGCGGTCGGCGAGAGATTTTTAAAGTATCAAGAATATAATATAGGCACAGAAATATTATTTACAACTTGTACAAAAACCAGACTGCGGTTATAAGAGACGAAGGACGTGAAAGGAAAGCAGTGGTTGAGTAGACAGTAAGACAAGTTGATGTTATTCGGGATCAAGAAGGAGAAATAAGAACTTTAAGATTTGCCGATGACATTTTAGAGACGATGAACAACTTGGAAGAGCAGTTGAACGGAATGAATAGTGTCTCGAGAATATATTAAAAGATGGACATCAGTATTTGAAAAAAAGAGTAATGGATTTCAGGTGAAATAAATACAGGCGATTCTGTGAGAATTAGAATAATAAACAAGACACTAAAAGCGGTAGACGTGTTTTTCTATTTGGGCAGCAAAATAACTGACGATGGGTACAGAAGAGAGGATATAAAACGTACACGGGCAATAGCAGGAAAGTTGTTTTTGAAAAAGAGGAATTTATCAGCATGTAACATAAACTCGTACGTTAGGACGTCTTTTCTGAAGGTATCTGGAGAGTAGCCTTCCATGAACGAGGACAATAAGCAGTTCAGACATGAAGAGGATAGAAGCTTTTGAAATATGATGCGACAGAAGTATGCTGAAGATTAGATGGGTAGATCGAATTAAAAATTCAACGGCAGAAAAAAAGAAATTAACGGCAGAACTTGATATAAAAGAAATAACCGGTTGATAGAATAAATTCTGAGGCATCGAGATCCTGTCTGTTTGTTAATGGAAGTGTGGGAGTAAAAATTGTAGAGGGAGACCAATACTTGAATAACTAAGCATATTAAAATGGCTGTAATTTACGATAGTTACCTAGAGATGAAGAGGTCTCCACAGCATGGACTAGCATGGAGACCTAAATCAAACCAGTGTTCGGACTACATCAGCATCAACACCCGAAAACGTTTTGACTACTGTACCTACTTTATCCCATGTTACACCAGAAGCAACCAAATTTCAAAAATTATTATTGTATAGCTTGTAACTAACGCACCATTAATTCCGGAAGAAATCAAATTCCGGATCTTATACATGTATATGTTGCAGTATGAGAGCAGATAGAAATGTAATACGACAGAAATAATTTTGACAAATTTCTATAGGGAAATTTATATACAGAAACATAAAAAAAAGAAGAGGCTGAAAATGATTACATTTCAACCATTTTTGCTGAAATAGGAGAAAAACAAATGATGGGGCAAAATATTGTCATTCGTCGGTTTCTCACAGCGTATTTGTTGACCGAACAGTCCACGGTATACTGCCGGTTCATAGTGTCCAACTGGCACAGTAATTCGGCGATCAGAGATGTCACCATAGTCAGATGCGCTAACGAATTGAGATCCTTGGGGGGGGGGGGGGGGGGGGGGACCGTGCAGTCGACTTATATCCCCTCCCCAAAGCAAGCCGTTCCCTGCACAACCTACGCCCGAGGGTGTGCGCCGGTGGTTGTGGAGGCGACTGCGTCGGCGTCCGCGGTAGTGTCGTTGTAGTTGCTCTGCCCATCCTGGCCACCAGATCGTTTTGATTGCTTATAGAATACTGAAACAACTGACCATAAATTTGACGGGAAGGACACTGGCCTTTTCAGGCAAGTCCTAAACTTAATATTTTCTATTTAATGAAGCATATTATGTGCAAACTGAAGAGTCGAAATGGGCGGTCCACACATCCCTGTGGTTGTGAATTTGTATATGGAGCACTTCGTCGACGAAGCCTTGACGTCATCCAAATGGAAACCCACCTGTCTTTCCGTTATGTGGATGACACATTCGTCATCTAGCTCCATGAAAGAAAGAAACTCCTTGGCTTCTTAGCACTTCTGAACTCCATACATCCCAACATCAAATTCACTATCGAGCCCGAAGAAGTAGGGAGGTTACCATTCGTGGACATCATGGTTAAGAGAAGAGCTGGTGGCACCGTGAGCCACGGAGTGTATCAAAAGAAAATGCACACTGACCTGTGTTTGCAAGCGGACAGCTGCCACCACTCTGCGCATAGGAATGTGGTACTAAAAACACTAGTACACAGTCGCACACCATATCATACACAGAGTGTCTTCCCCAGGAAATGGAATATCTCAGAGCTGTGTTCAGAAAAAAAGGTTACTCGGAATGGCAGATTAGGCACACCCGTGTAGATATCTTAGAGGTAGTGGTAGCCACTAGAGATCAGAAACGGAGAGTGTACGAGTGTAATGTCGCAGGTTGCATACTTCACAAATCAAGATGTCGCTGTTACATCAGCGCTAACGGCCTTCCTTCGTTCCCGCTGTAGTTACGTATGACGAGTCTGAGAACTGTAGCGCTACGATCGTTTCATACTCGTTGACTCGTTCCCTCTTACTGAAGCAATTATGAGTGCAAGGCTAGTCATGACTTATTATTAGTATGGATTATGCTGTGAAGTAGCAGTGACAAGACAAAATAACTAATTGTCGGTATCAGATGGCCTATAACGAGGCTGTGTTTTGTGGGAATGTGGAGGGTGTAAGAAGAAAATCAACTGATCCAAAGTAAGGAATTGCAATTCTGTTCCATTAGAGGAGGAGTGATATCTGGAACAAGTTTCACACTACAGCGCACGCTTCAGATGAAAAACATACAAATTTTGTCCAGCGCAAATAAAATGGTTGTATTTATGAGAAAAAAAGTGCTGCGTCAAACGAAAACTGTGCGCAAAGGATCGTCACTGTTACAACGGTGCGACGAAAAAGCGCGCTATTTCTGTATTCATCTGGTCGTGGTAAATTTCGTTCATGGGCTAACATCGAGTTCTGTAGCTTATAACTCATTCCAGCAATTTATTTTAATAATTAATCACCACTTAGAGACTGCACTTCAGCCTCAAGACGTGGTATCTGATACTATCGTTAGAGACTCAGTAATGTCTCGAAAGTGTGTATATGACAAAGTAATTGTTAGACAGTCTTTCAATAGATATTAAATATTGAAATAAATTTGTAGCAGTCTTCGAAAAAGTTTTATTTATATAAATTTATTTATAAACAGAATGATATTCGCTACTATTGGATCAGTCGTTATAGTTGCAGGTAACGCGCTTCTGTCAGTTAGGCAGGTCGGACATTTTGTGACTTTTCAGTCTGGATTTGAGAACCTAAATCATCATTGTTTGAAATAAATGAATAGTAGTTTATACTCTAATGTCGGAAATTTCTTTGAAAACGGTTGAATATGTAGCGGGAATGCCGCCAAGTCCGTGGTTATACTTGCTAACTCGTGTCCTCGCTCTCCTTTCTGAGCGAGTCGAGTCCACTTGCGCCCTACAACAGGCTCACATGAGGAGTGGGCTTCGGCGGAGACTTCGAGTGGAGTCTAAGGGGACACGGAGACGGCGAATCCGTAGATGACGTCACAGGTCTCACTGGCGAAAGTAAACCGAGTATACGGGACTAATTTCTGATCTGTAATAGCCACTGCCTTTATACCGTATACTGGTCCGCTGTCGGGAAAAGTTGGGCTCACATTGAAAAGGCACTGCGTAAGAACTGCTCTTGTCCCGCCAATAAAACGCTGACATTATTGGGAAGCATCAAACATGACCTCGGTTCGCGGAAGGCCGGCTTATATCAGATTCCGTGCCAATGCGGCAAGACTTACGTTCGACAAACAGTGCACAACATCGAAGATCGATGCCCGGAACACCAGCGGCTCACTAAACTAATGTATCCCAACAAACTGGCACTGTCTGTCAGAGAACCATGCGATTGAATACGAACGTACTAGTATTTTAGCACGAACTTCGAAGTAGTGGGACAGTGCTGTTATAGAAGCCATCGAAATTCGCTCCAGGGACAATGCTATTAACAGGGACTGTAGCTATTAAGTCAGACGCGCGCCCCCAGGAATTCATTTCCTCAGGGAACATGATAATGGCGTATGTATGATCCGCAAAATATTATTTATGCCCGTTCGGCACAATGAACCGACAGTATGCCTGTGGGCTGTTCGATCAAGAAAAGTATTTATAGGTAGTAGGCAGACAGCTTGGGCTGGTAAGGTGTCAGACTCAGATTAAGCACAGTTCATAACCAGGATACTTGCATAAAGAATTTTACTAACAAAAATTAGCTTGGGTTCCTCCAAACTAACAAAATTTGTCAACACAAGATTTTTTGAAACAGTAGTATAAATCAGTAGAACGACGTTTACCCAGTTCATATGTCAATAAATATTTGTGAAATTAATAAGGAACGAAAGCCTGGGAATGACTAGCTGAATTAATGAAATAACACTTACAAAGTACTTCTACACAGAGAAATAGAATTCCTTTAATACTTGGGTAAAAGTGACGGATCTATGAAATATGAGGACATGCTGAAAAGTAGTGACTCCGATTTTTGTATGTGAAAAACTCTTTAGGCTTTATATGTAAAGCAAACTTTATTAACATTTTACTTATTTATTCTTCATGCCTACTTATTTATTTCTCAACGTACTCAACCTGGCGATGAACACATTTCACCCAACGAGAGACCAGTTAGCTGATACCTCCACTGTAGAATTTTTGACTTCGTTGACGGAGCCGTAACCTCATTTTTGCATGCGCCGCTTTGTCATCATCAAAGTGAAGTCCTCGAAGCTGTTCTTAAATATTTGCAAACAAATGATAATCGGTTGGGAGAAGTTGACACTGTTTAGATGACGATCTATGACACTGAAACCAAGACGTCGGTTTTTTGCAGATGGCGCAGCGCTCGCGTGCGGTCTGACACTGTCACGCTGAAGGAGAGGATGTTATATGTGTGGACGAACTGTTCGAATTCGTGCTTTCAATTTTTTTACGGAATACAGCAAGCTATTTCTCACACACGGACGTTGCTACGTTTCACGTCGCCTTGTTACACGCTACAGGTCGTGGTCCACTAGCGGCAGAGGATTGCAACTTGCGTCAGCCAAGTGCAGAAGTCGACCGAGTAATACAAAAAATTCGGAGGTATTACTTTTCAGCAGGCCCTCTTAATTAGGTACACACGCGCTGACATAATCATTAAGCCAGGCAACATGACAATACGTTGCCTCATAAAAAGCAAATTGGGGCGTTGAAAAAGTAATAATAACATTCACAAATGATGCAGAACCATAACAGAGAGAGAGAAATACAATAAAAAAGAGCATTTAAATCGCTAAGATACCAATTTAGTCAACTTGGTCAACTAAAAAGAAAAACAAAAAAAGAAAACAGTAGATTCCAGTTATACTTAGTTCAACAATACAGGGCTTATACGCCACACGTACTCTGAAAACATTTAAAAGGAGACAGCAGGTACCAATAAAACGTGACGCTGGTTAAGTGCCGCTAAAATTATACTCAGCTTTGGTACTCTTTGTGTTAACATAATAATGTAAGGAAGTAAAGGAAACAATGGTTCGTGGAGTCGCTCACCCGAGATAACAGGTTAAAAATGTTGAAGACGGTACTCAGTCGTTAGCAACCGTACCAGAGGAAGATAACCGTATACAGCAAATATCGGTAAAATGTCAACACTCACAATAATATTCAAATTATTCATAAACACACAGGTAAGATATTAGCCATGGCAAACAGAAAAGGTTAACTTTGAGTACCAATTTTGCGGTGACATCCCAAGCGACGACAGAAACAAGTTAAAGTTCTCACTGCATAATTTTCCTCTGTGATCGTACTGAAGTAAGGGATTCATAGCCTTCCATGTAGCTTGCCAGACTAAATCTACTCACAAGAGGAACACCCTATCGCACCCCCTTCATATTTAGTTCTAAGATGGCCCTGTGGATAGCCCATCAAAAACTGAACACAGAGCCGGCTGTGGTGGCCGAGCGGTTCTAGGCGCTACAGTTTGGAACCGCGCGACCGCTACGGTAGCAGGTTCGAATCCTGCCTCGGGCATGGATGTGTGTGATGTCCTTAGGTTAGTTAGGTTCTAAGTTCTAGGGGACTGATGACCTCAGAAGTTAAGTCCCATAGTTCTCAGAGCCACTGAACACAGATCAAGCATGAAAACAGGAAGAAGATGAACTGAACTGTGAAAAAAAGCAAAATAGAAACAGTGAACGGTGCAAGCTTAACAAGTGAAATATTGAGCGAAAACACTCATCTGTGGCCTCTCATATTCTATAACCAATGTTTAGTATGAAAACTGCCAACACTACAGAAGGAGAACCCTACACTTCAGCGACCGGACAGACAGTTCATACAGCTATTACAAATTAATAAACAGGACGAAGGGGTTTTGAACACAGGCTGTCCGCTTAGCACTCCAAGACCCTGACCACTTAACAACGACGCCGTTGCTTTTGACGGCTGCTTTATATTGGACTTGTTATTCTTGGACCGTTCACTGTTTCCATTTTGCTTTCTTTTTGACAGTTCAGTACACCTTCTTCCCATTTTCATGCTTGATCTGTGTTCAGATCTTGACTTCTTGACGGGCTGTTCATTGTGCCCTCTTACCACTAAATCTTCTAATCTTCTTGGCGGGGGGGGGGGGGGGGGTTGCGATAGGGAGTTTCCTTTGTAAGGCTAACTTCCGTCTCAAGGCGTTTCACCAAGATAACACGCAGACCTGAACAGCAGAAAACACACTGTAAGTAGAAAGGCGTCAACAAGAGCTTGGTAGACCGCACACATCACACAAAGGCCATCACCGGTTATAATGTCACACCACACACTCCAGCACACGCGTCGGCGAGCTCGGCCGGTCCACTAAATCGACGCTGAGCCGGCTGCCCCTGAGGCGCCGAAAGTAAACGTTAAACATGTTTTCATCAGCTAAGAAATGATACGCTGATATACACTACAGGTCCCGCGCTTTCACAAGGAATCAAATATGATTCAATTAAGCAAACGCATAAGACTTCATTATTTCTGTGATTATAACCGAAAGAATACACTATCTGCTGAGACAGTAAAAATATATAATGTGATTCACCTCAAATTTGCACCGCATATATTGCGGAAATGAAAAATGCTATTGACGTGCGTTTGCGAAGAATGGATTGGTAGTCAGGGTCTTGTAATATTAGCCGATACACAGATTGTAGAAATAGTTACAAAGTGTATTTTTTTTTGCAGGCATACACTTTTTGAAATGGATATTAAGCTTCAGTAGGGTAAATTTGAATGTCAGTGTGGCTTGTTGCAGGATCGTATTGCGAGTTATTTACGAGATATCGTATTCTGAAATGTTCCCACACCGACACTTATACAGTACCTGTGGTAGCACACACTAAGGAACAACACAAGTGCATATACTAGTTACGTAGATTCTGACCAGTAACGAGACAATTTACGATCACAAATTGTGTTCAAAATTACCACCGGCTGTGCCAACACACGCTTCCATTCTGGTATGGAACGACTGCTGCACACGTGCTAGCGTTTCAGCGCAGATGTCCGAGGAGGCTGCACTGATAAGTTGTTCTATATCAACGCGTGTAGTTGGTACGTCCTTGCAGACAGCGTCTTTCAGTTTTCCCCCGCAGAAAAAAAATCTATGTGCCTCAAATCCGAGGAAAAAGCAGGCCAAGGTAGAGATTCTCTGCGTCCAGTCCAGGTATTCGGAAACAATTCATGAAGACAATAGAAGTAGTTCGTGCATCATGGGCTGGACAGCTATCATGTTGGTACTACAGGTTCCGCCTAGTCTGCAGAGGAACACGGCTGGGATACTTGTGCACCTTCAGTGTTCCTTCTATGAAAAACAGGCCTGTGAGCTGATCATTCACTGTCCCTCACCACACGTTTACACTCCACGGAAGCTGACGTTCCATCTGACGAAGCCAACGGGAACTGTCAAGAGACCACTAGCGAATGTTCGGCGGTTTACCTTGCCTGACTGCTAAATGTGGCTTCATCACTAAACAAGATAAATGTTACATCTGGAGTATCCTAACACTCATTTACAGAACATGATTCTCATAGTAGTTCCATGCAGCTCTTGATAGACAGAGATGTTATGGGAATAGAACCTATATCGATAGGAACCCGTAGGACACTTGACTGACTCATGTCACTGCCACTGCAATGTACAGATTAACTGTAACGGCAGCGAGAACATTAATTTCCCTCCCTTCTATCGGCGTTTGTTTCCTTCCGTTACGTTGTCTAGGTGTTACTGAGCCGTGCTCCGGCTCGTGTTGTGCCGTTGGCAGGTTGGCGTCCTGTATTCGGATTGCGACCTCTCGTTTTCTTAGTCCGTTCGCTGGCGACACTAAGTTTGCTCGCTTTGTCTATCCGTGAGTGGCAGCAGCGGCGTTTATCGATAGCGAGTACTGTGGTACTATGTTTGGAGCGACCTTTAGTGTTTCCGGGTCGTCGTGTGTCGGAGTTCGGTTGGGACGGAGCAGCTGTGAGGTCCGACAGCGCCGGTACTCGCCGAGGGAGCTGGCAATGTATGCACTGCCCGATGGAAGGATGTGGCCGCGAGAGAGCACGACCACGTCGAGGTCCGGATTCAGCGAGTTTAACTTGAATGGATCGTTATATTCGATTATTGCAACTTTCACTTGTGTGTGTGTCCGTCCGTCGAAGTGACCTCATACCATCAAGCTGTCAGTTGGCGGTTTCATACTCCGACATTTCCCTTGCCTGACTTTATTGGCAAGGACCGTTCGGTCGGTCGTCTCAGTGGATGACGTGTATCTGTTCTTTCGACCGTTTCTGTCTTCTTAACGTTCACGCAATTGATCTTGTTGCTGTATAGTGACTGTTTTAGCATTGTTGGAGTTGTTTGTGGAATTATCTTTTGTGGTTCCATGTGCATCTAGTCAGATTCTGAATAGGCAGTTTGGTCTTAACCCTGTCTGCGTACTAGGATTTGGTGGAGCCAACTTGTGTAATTAAATGCTTGTCATTTGACAGTGCTAACTGTTATCCTATCGTGGTATTGGTTATCGCATCGTGGGTGGTTTTTGCGAGTGTGTTGGTTGGCGTTTAAGCTGTCCCTAGTTTGAGTTGTCATTCCGTTAAGTGAGCATAACTCTTGGCTGCCTGTCTCACCGCTTACGCAGCTGTAGGGACTTTTCTCAGGTCGATCCTTGGAGCACTGTCTGTGGATCACTCCCTTGTTTATTCGGTCTGATTGTTTCAATTGGTTAAAAATAATATTTTGTATAAATTATTCCTGTTGCTTGTGGCCTTCAGCCGACAAATAATTTGAATTATTTCTTAATAAGGCCTTCAGCCGTCAGTCTTGCTTGTGTTACAGTCAATTTTTTATTTAAAATGATTGCTTTTTTAAAAATTATTTCCTTAAATAAAGTGTGTGTTTACTGTACAACCAAAGGTAATTGATTAGGCCCCGTCCACACCTTTTCCTGCTTTCCAGCCGGCCGCGGTGGTCTCGCGGTTCTAGGCGCGCAGTCCGGAACCGCGCGACTGCTACGGTCGCAGGTTCGAATCCTGCCTCGGGCATGGATGTGTGTGATGTCCTTAGTTTAGTTAGGTTTAACTAGTTCTAAGTTCTAGGGGACTGTTGACCTAAGATGTTAAGTCCCATAGTGCTCAGAGCCATTTGAACCATTTGAACCTGCTTTCCATAACTCCCACGTCTCGGTCACGTACCATTTTCACATAATTGGTTGACGATACTGATAAATAATTGCAGAGATGGTTGACGTATGTTGGAATATCTTGCCGCATACATCGTAAAAGAACAAACTGCATTCTCTCTACATCCTCCGTACACCACGAGCATGTCGGCTTTTTCTTCATTGGTAAATCCCATTGTCCACTCACGACCTACTAGCTGACTAGCAAGTTGCAATGCACTAAAGGCACACACAAACTAGCTTTAGGAAAACATAACAACATCGTACCTAGCAACTGCGCAGGCTGAATGGCACAAACAAGTCTCAGAGCGAGAACTTTTCAAAATACGATACCTCGTAGACGACCCACGCCAGAATCCTAAAACAAACACCGCTGACTTCTGATTTACCCTGACTTTAGTCCGTTAATGTCACTAGGCATTGATCCATTTAAAAAAGTGTATGTCTGCGTAAAATACATATCATCTAGGTATTATTACTATCTGTGTGTCGGTTAACAATACGAGCGCCAGACTACCAGTCCGTTATGTGAGAACCGCACGTCAATAGCGCTTCCTTTTTCCGCAGTATTTGCAGTAAAAGTTATAGGCGATTCACACTGTATAAAACTCTATCTTTATATTCGTTGGCCGGCCGGAGTGGCCGTACGGTTCTAGACGCTACAGTCTGGAACCGAGCGGCAGCTACGGTCGCCGGGTCGAATCCTGCCTCGGGCATGGATGTGTGTGATTTCCTTAGGTTAGTTAGGTGTAATTAGTTCTAAGTTCTAGGCGACTGATGACCTCAGAAGTTAAGTAGCATACTGCTCAGAGCCATTTGAACCATTTTATATTCGTTGTTGTTAAATTGTCATTCTGTTATTGCTATTCTGAAATCATTTGGTCGATATCTATTACTTTAAGTTCCACGGTGATTATAAATATAGTTAAACTTTCAAACAGCTTTAGAAATAACACCACTAGTAAGAATGACATCAAATTATCGGAGAAGCGGGAAAACGCATGACAGAAGAAAAATAAACAGTTACAAAATGTAGAAACAGATGGCGCTGTAAGCATCATAATTTAATAGTGGTCAACTACAAATGACAAATGAACCATACAACAATGCCTAAGGTGTACGTTTGACGTTAAGGGGCTCCAAAAAGGCTCAAAATCATGAAAAGTTCAATTTTTACTTTTTGCGTTTTCTGAATCTGCAGACTATTACGTTTTAATAGATATATAATTTATTCAATTCCGAAGACTACAACCAGTTTTAAATTTTTTTTTAAATGTGTTCTACCTGGGCGTGACCCACTGTGGCGCTGTTAAACTGCTGTCAAATGGTGTTATTATTAACATCCGTGTTCATCAGGTACATTTTAGTGATGTGGGATAAAGTATGTGTTGTGGCTAACCTGTGATGGTTCAATATATATCGCTGGTGTGATTGTCGATTGTTTCATGTTTATTTACTCTGTCGTTATCTCGAAAATATTCGTAATTAATTCTGTTTCTTGAGTCTCTGTTTTGTTGAAGTATAATAATGAGTAAAAGTAAAGTTATTAGAAATCCTCTGAAGGCTTTTAAGAAAAGGAGAAATGTTGGAAAGCCAAAGGTATTTAGAAATATGGGAATGAAGATAAGTTCTAACATGGTACGAGCGATGCTTGCTTTAGACAAGGAACGCCTTCGGGCTGCAGACAGGGCTCTAAAGAGTCTAGAAATACAAGCAAGAGTAAACAGGAGGAGGAACAAGAGGAAGCTGGAGGAGGAGTTTGCAGAGGATGAAGATAATCCATCCTATGGACCTGGAATGCACTAAAAAGTTAATCCAATCTTTGTCGCTCGATTCCCAAAACTTTTATTTTCTCATACTAATTACATGTTTTCTAAGGATCTTCCAAACATATTTGTTTCAAACTTTCAGTAAATGTTACACTGTACCTTCTGCATAATTTAACACAGCCTTTTTCCAAAAAACTGATATTTTTGAATATATAAATAAAAAATTGCAAAAAATGTTGTGAATTTTCATTACAATTGAAAAAAATGATCTTTAATAACTGAACTAAAATTTTGTAAAATCCCTGTGTTAAGTTGTAGCCCATATTCCAATAAATAAGCTGTAAAAAGTTCAACTTCCTACCTCAAATACTTTGTGAGGAAAAATGTAATTTATAAGCGTTATTTTAACATTGCAAGTATAGGGCGTTCCGGAGCCCCTTAAACAAACTATACTACTCAGTATGTATGGGTGTACAGGTGTGATACTGTTAGTTATGTAAGCCCATCCACCACGGAAAAGTCATACCATATCGGATGGGAAAAATTGGTTTTTAATTGTCCTGAGGCCAAAAACTGCAAAAAAAGTATGAGTCAACATCAAATCGCATTATTAATTTCCGTGTGACTGGCGCAAAACATGTTCAATATGCTGTCCACCGTTCTCTGCAACAAGTTGAAATCGAGAAACAGTATGTTCCACAACTGATGGAAGTGTTTCTGGGGTCACGTTCAGAATGTGTTGCTCAGTGCGTGCCTTCAATACAGCTGAGGTTGCAGTCGGAACACTGAACACATCTTTCAGATAGCCCCTTAGCCAGAAGACACACGGATTAAGATCAGGTGATCGGGGCGGCAAGTCTCTAGGGAAATGGCGGCTGATAATTCTGGCATTTCCGAAATGGCGCTTCAGCAGCTGCTTAACTGGATTTGCAATGTGAGGAGGTGCGCCATCTTGCATAAAAATGATCCCATCCACAGATCCACGCTGTTGGAGTGCTGGAATGACGTGGTTGGGCAAAAGACACTCATACAGGTAACAGGACCGGGAGCACCGTCTTTTCGAAAAAATATGGCCCAATGATAAATGATGCCGTAAACCCGCACCACACTGTGACCCTTTCAGGATGAAGTGGTACTGGTTGATTTACGTGCAGATTTTCCATTCCTGGGTGTGTGTGTTGTCCATAGCATAAGTTAGTTTAAGTTAGATTAAGTAGTGTATAGGCTTAGGGACCGATGACCTCAGCAGTTTGGTCCCATAGGATCTTACCACAAATTTCCAATTTTCCGTTGCCGATATTCGACAATTCTGTGTATTGACATATCCTGTCAGATGGAAGTGGACTTCGTCTGTCCACAGAATCTTCCAAGGCCACTCATTGTCCACTTCCATGCGAGCAATAAATTTTAAAGCCAATGTCTCTTGCTGGCATGTCAATAGGAAGCAACTCGTGCACATGGGTAATTTTGAATAGATATCAAAGAAGGACGTTTCGTAGGATTTTACGCATCGTGCTCACGGGTATGTCCAATGTGCGGGCAATTCTCCATGCACTAAACGTTTGCACACCATCACTCGTCTCCTCCTGCATTGCTGTGACCACTGCTTCCACTGACGTCGAATCAATTCGTTTCCTCCTTCTACCAGGTTATACACCAAAAGAACCCGTCTTTTCGAATTTCCGAATCATTTTCTCCAGACCTACGGCAGTCATCGGACCATCGCCTTTTTTCAAAGCCTTCAGTGTCCGGAACTTATGCAGAGCGACGTGTGCACAGAAATCATTCTTGTAATACAGCTTTACAAGCAGAGCGCGATCCTGCATTGGGACAGTCAAGGCGGACGTCGCAGGCGCGAAAGGAGGAAAAGCCGAGTACCCGGCGTGTTTATACCAACTTCAATGGGTCGTCCGCATGACAGGTGTTTTTTATTTACGTATTCTGACACATACAGCGCCACCTATTGATCAATTTTCACCCTTTTTTCTTCTGTCATACGTTTTCCCCCGCCTCCGATAATATTCATTTGCAATTTGACGTCATTCTGACCAGTGGTGTTATTTCTACAGCGTTTTGAAAGTTTAACTTTAATTATAATCACCCTGTATTTCAGAAACAAATCTGTAGCGGAAATAAGTGGCTTGGTGTCAAACAATGAATTTTCGTCACACCAGGGCCATTAAGTTGACTGATTTCCTAACAGAATATACTCTAAAGGTAAATCTTAGACGGGGCTGCGTCGCTGAGCTTGGCTGTTCCATTACTTATGCTTTCTCAGCTCTGTCAGAAAGAGAACAAATAGAACACTACAGTAATGAGGTTTTTATGAAATTCATTTACACTGAGTTTTATGCGCACTATGGAACATGCCAGACTTTGCAGGAGATCACGAAACAACTTGCAAGCCTTCGTTGAAATTCCATCACTTCACTATAAATAGTGATATGTTGTGGTCCACAACTTGTATCACGTATACGTTGCTTTAGTAGAACTGTCAACTCATCTGCAAAAAATTTGCGTTGTTAGAGTTATTAGTGACATATTACATATAGTATTTAGAGTATTTAATTTAAATTAAAGCTTTTCCAGGTGTGTGCTCGCGCAATCATGTTTTTTCCAGATCATAGTTTCGGTCACTCTGGGAAGTACCCTTCCTCAGGATGCTGCATACACTTGCAATACAGCCGAGGTTTTGTCATACATTCGGAAAATTTTTCTTGAGGATAACAAATGACACGGAAGTCTGGGCATGCAACTATTTAATTTTTTGAGAAATGCACTAGTTGCCAACATTTTTTTGCGATCTGTCATTTAACACAATTTGCCTAATATTCTTTTGCAATTCTTTGTGCCATGCCCTATGCCTTTCTAAAATACCAATGTGTATGAAGGAACAAGTGCTTCGTGGTGGCCAAGCGGTTAAAGACGCTACAGTCTGGAACCGCGCGACCGCTACGGTCGCAGGTTCAAATCCTACCTCGGGCATGGATGTGTGTGATGTCCTTAGGTTAGTTAAGTTTAAGCAGTTCTAAGTTCTAGGGGACTGATGACCTTAGAAGTTAAGTCCCATAGTGCTCAGAGCCATTTGACCCATTTTTGAACAAGTGCTTTGGAGTAGCAAATCTTTCGGTATTAATGGAAGGCTGCGTTGGTCGGTGCCGTAATACTAAATGAGCTTCAGTCATCTGATAATAAAGTAGGTAGACATTGGTGTGTACAATGATGTTGCCCTCCTGTGTCCAAATGATGCAAATAATTGCAGTTGGACCTTGTTGCACCTCTAGGCAGAACCAAAGACTCTCTCACTGACTTCTGTGATCTTCTTCAGCCAGGTCGAATTGTGTTCGTCTCCTCACATATCCACAGCTCTGAACACTGTGGTCTGCTCTGTATAGCGTATGTTTCAACCTCTGAGGCGATATGACTCTTTCGGTTGGATGGAATTTCCTCTAAAATTCTGTTAACTGGACAAACTATGGTCGCTTGAGCTATAGTGGTATGTCGTGTGACGCAGCGGTCCCTCGAAAGCAAGAAATACAAAACGCACCGTCATCATTATGCACCATCGCACGGCCAAGAGCTGCGGCACCTTGGCAGATTCAAAAGTCGAGACCTCGCGTTTACGCACTACACTGCTCTGTCTATTGACTATCTATGATTGGAAATACACATTTACGAGCTACATACCTTTCACCAGATATGGAGTCGCACACAGGTATAGCTGTCGGTTGAAGATGTTGTTGTTACTGAACCACGTAATAAAGTTGATCTCTTTATGATGTATGAAACGCCTCCAACGATTCTCCCAAAGATATTCAATGTGGAATGCTGGATATAAATGCTGAAATAAGGCTTTCACGAGAAGATAGGTCAGTCAGTATTGGTCGGAGAGTGGCATTTGGTCATGGATGCCGAGTACCCAAGGATCACTGTGCAGCCGGCCGATGTGGCCGAGCGGTTCTAGGCGCTTCAGTCCGGAACCGCGCTGCTGCTTCGGTCACAGGTTCGAATTTTGCCTCGGGCATGGATGTGTGTGATGTCCTTAGGTTAGTTAGGTTTAAGTAGTTCTAAGTTCTAGGGTACTGATGACCTCATATTAAGTCCCATAGTGCTCAGAGCCATTTGAACCATTTTTGATCACTGTGCACGCAACGAGAGAGGAATGGGCAGTTCGCCTGCAGCCGAGGCATACAAGAAGGGACACGACGAGACGAGACCTGGCTGCGGTGGCCGAGCGGTTCTAGGCGCTTCAGTCCGGAACCGCGCTCCTGGTTCAAAAATGGTTCAAATGGCTCTGAGCACTATGGGACTTGACATCTATGGTCATCAGTCCCCTAGAACTTAGAACTACTTAAACCTAACTAACCTAAGG
The DNA here is from genome assembly GCF_023898315.1 of Schistocerca nitens. Lineage (NCBI taxonomy): Eukaryota > Metazoa > Arthropoda > Insecta > Orthoptera > Acrididae > Schistocerca > Schistocerca nitens. The sequence goes on along the minus strand of NC_064614.1, from coordinate 612,618,952 downwards.
ACATCACACAACACCCAGCCATCACGAGGCAAAGAAAATCCCTGACCCCGCCGGGAATCGAACCCGGGAACCCGGGCGTGGGAAGCGAGAACCCGCGCTCCTGGTTCAAATGGCTCTAAGCACTAAGGGACAACATCTGAGGTCATCAGCCCCCTAGACTACTTAAACCTAGCTAACCTAAGGACATCACACACATCCACGCCCGAGGCAGGATTCGAACCTGCATCTGTAGACGTCAGTGGAAGCAGTGGCCACAGCAATGCAGGAGGAGACGAGTGATGGTGTGCAAACGTTTAGTGCACGGAGAATTGCCCGCACATTGGACATACCCGTGAGCACGGTGCGTAAAATCCTACGAAACGTCCTTCTTTGATATCCATTCAAAATTACCCATGTGCACGAGTTGCTTCCTGTTGACATTCCAGCAAGAGACATTTGCTTTAGGATTTCATGACTGCAGCGCCGCAGACCGCTCGGCTAATCTCCGCGGACCTTAAACTTAATTATTGATTTTTAGAAATTCTCTTACGTAAGTTTATGAAATGCTAATTTCAAAATGGTTCAAATGGCTCTGAGCACTATGGGACTCAACATCTTATGTCATAAGTCCCCTAGAACTTAGAACTACTTAAACCTAACTAACCTAAGGACATCACACACACCCATGCCCGAGGCAGGATTCGAACCTGCGACCGTAGCAGTCCCGCGGTTCCGGACTGCAGCGCCAGAACCACTAGACCACCGCGGCCGGCAAATGCTAATTTGAGGAACGGTTATCAAATACCTTGGTAGAGCACGGTGTTACTGTTCGTCTAATGTTTATTTTGCGTTTTGGGCTACTGATTGTCTATAAATCGTTAAAAGCTGTTTTTGGCTTTCCGTAAACCACAAGTTCGCTCCACTCCCGTCAAATCAGTGTCCCTATCCTGTTCAGTTACCTTAAATTGTTATTACCTCACGCTATTTATGTAACGAAAGGAAATTATTTATCAATTCTCTTAGTTATAACTGATTTATAGTTTACAAATAAAACATTGACTATTAGTGCTAAGGAGATATTTAAAATATCCGACTGAGACGGGCTTATTTTAGTCCCTTTTGGTGTTTATGTAACAGATTCCCCCACTAACGTAATATCCGACAGAGTATTATAAAACTATACAGTTTCCTTGTGGGCCGGCCGGAGTGGCCGTGCGGTTCTAGGCGCTACAGTCTGGAACCGCGCAACCGCTGCGGTAGCAGGTTCGAATCCGGTCTCGGGCATGGATGTGTGTGATGTCCTTAGGTTAGTTAGGTTTAAGTAGTTGTAAGTTCTAGGGGACTGATGACCTCAGAAGTTAAGTCCCATAGTGCTCAGAGCCATTTGAAACATTTCCTTGTGTCTTTCTTTTAAATTTTCTTTGGTTCTTTCGTGATCTTACGTATGTGTACAGGGTGGTCAGAAAATGTCTGAAACGCTTGTAGTGATGTTGTAGGGAAAGTTGTACTGAGACATAAATGTTAAGAAAAAAATTCGATACGTTGCGCCGTTTCCGAGTTATTTAGCATTGAAGTTAGCCAATCAGATCGCCGCGCGCGTAAATTCAAGTTTCTGCTAACGCTTGAATGTGAGCGCGCGACGTCCCGATTGGCTAAATTCTACGCTAAATAACTCGGAAACGGAGCAACGTATCGAATTTTTTTCTTAACATTTATGTCTCAGAACCATCTGCCCTACAACATCACGACAAGCGTTTCAGACATTTTCTGACCATCCTGTACATGTAATGAGAAATTACGTAAATTAAAATTGTTATTCTGAACTGTAATATTTATCTCACTGTACCTGTGCATATTCTTCACATATTTCTAGAAAGTTTCGGCCCAGTAGGAAAACGATGTATGTGTCCAAGTTTTAAGGTCACCACACACGAGCGACGAATCACAGCTATCCGTTTCATGGGCACGCGATCGCTTCGTGAATCTCATATCTGTGGATAAATGGCAGCGATCGGTCGTATGAAAATCTTAGGCATTCTGATAAATTTCATCCAGTGATTGGTAATATGGCCGTCTGGCTCCGACTTCTTTGCTTCATTATTAATCGTGATTCTGTGGTTTGTTTCGTTTCGCTTTTCCCGCGAAGAGTAAGCACTTCAAGCTAGAATTTATGTTTATTCAGGGACCATGAACTACCCAGAGAAGTGAAGTTGGAGCGGGATTTGCCTTATATACGAAGAAGTAATACAAAATCCACCCACCGACTTTACAGTGGTTAGCATTTAGAAGCTTGTGCTGTAATGTAGAATCTATGGGTAAGTAATAGTGATAGTCAAGGCACAATGGCCTGCATCTGATGGTTTTAAATTACTTATGGTACAAAAAATTTTTAACTTCCAAACAGAATCATGTACCGTAAAGTTAACTACATTTAAATTTAAACGTTCTATTAGATAGCTATATTCAAGTCTCTTGACATTTCATGTAATCTAATTCTGCCTCACACAATTTATACAAGGTGTACAACTTTGCTCCCGCCTTTTTCCCCCAACATTTGAGGCTTTACAGAAACAAATTGGTTACACATCTATCATTCAAAGTATTTTCCATCGCTGGCCACTACTTTCTCCCGCGTCGAAAAAATTGTTCATCTTTTGAAGCGATCCACGAATCGATCCAATTTCTTCATGAGATTGGAAGTGTTGGTCAGCCAGGCCATGCGCCATTGATCTAAACAGGTGACAGAGGGAGCAATGTCTGGAGCATACAGCGGGTGGTGGTTAGTGTTTAACGTCCCGTCGACAACGAGGTCATTAGAGACGGAGCTCATGCTCGGGTTAGGGAAGGATTGGGAAGGAAATCGGCCGTGCCCTTTCAAAGGAACCATCCCGGCATTTGCCTGAAGCGATTTAGGGAAATCACGGAAAACCTAAATCAGGATGGCTGGAGACGGGATTGAACCGTCGTCCTCCCGAATGCGAGTCCAGTGTGCTAACCACTGCGCCACCTCGCTCGGTCGCATACAGTGGGTGGGGTAGGACTTTCAATTTTAACGTTGCAGAGTACGTCTTGACCTACTTTGCAGCGTGGGGTCGTGCGTTGTCTTGCTACAAAATCACTTTATCGTGCCTCTCGCTGTATTGCTGCCGTTTGTCTTTTAATGCTCCGCTCAAAAGCATTAATTACGTTCGATAACGAACACCTGTGATTGTTTCACTTGGTTTTAAAACCTCATAGTACACGACGCCGAGTTGGTCCCACCAGATGCAGAACATGATCTTGTAGCCGTGAATATTCGGTTTGGCCGTCAACGTGGAAGCATGGCCGGGATATCACCATATTTTTTTGCTTTTAGGGTTATCGTAATGAACCCATTTTTCGTCCTCGGTCACAATGCGATGCAGAAATCCCTTCCGTTTTTACCTCTGTGGCAACTGTTCACAAACACACAAACGTCGTTCAACGTCTCTTGGTTTCAGCTCACACGGGACCAAAGTTCCTCCTGTCTGAATCATGCCCATAGCCTAGAGCCGTTTTGAATTGGCTTGCTGTGTCACCCCCACTAATCGTGTAAATTCGTCTTGAGTTTGACGCGCGTCTTCACTCAGCAATGTCTCCAATTGTGCATCTTCGTTAACATTCTCTCTTACACTACTATGCCGGTCTAAGATGTTAAAACCACTGTTCTTGAAGCGTTGAAACCACTCACTACACGTTCCTTCACTAATAGCGTCCTTACTATACGTACCTGAGAGCATTCCAAGAGACTCGGCCTGTGTTTTCTTCATATTGAAACAAAACAGTAACACCTCCGGCAAATGACGAAAATTAGGCTCGTAAACTGACATTTTCAATCAAGAACAACTTTATGATGAAGACACAAATCGATTAATGTTTGAATGAGGTTATGTTGACTGAGGTCCAAGCTAACTGCCTGACGTCTGCGATCTGTTTCATTCGATCGCTACTTACCGTTGTCGCCACCCATCGGCAAACGGTGGAAGCAAAGTTATACACCTTGTAACAATGGTTACAGTAATCAGCAGTACTGCTATCTACATCACTTCTATAGCGCTCCGAGATTGCGAAACAAACTGTGTAAATACTTGCAGTTAAAGGTCAATGAATGAATAAGGAATTGAGGACTAATGAATGAAGAAGGTATTATATAAGCACACTAAAGAAATGCACACAACACTCTCAGTGTCAGTGAAATACGTTATATATTCCATAAAATAATCAAAGTTCCAAGAAAAACGTTTCAAAACTAGCTTAGTAAATTACGATTCCCGTTTCTTTAATTTTCTTTGTTACAGGTATTCGTGGGGATACGGAACATAGCACTTCATTTTCCATAGCAGAACTTACCAACACAGCTGTGTTCATCATACTGAATGAGGTTTGCTTGGCAAATCGCCAGTGTGTGGTGGGATGGAGGCGAGCGACAGTTTGCAGAGATGTCGCCTGCGACGGATCGCTGCGATCGCAAACACAACGTTACTTCAAGGACGGGTCTTGCAATGTTAAGACGGGTGATCGTGATAAATCGAATTACATCTACATCTACGTTTATACTCCGCAAGCCACCAAACGGTGTGTGGCGGAGGGCACTTTACGTGCCACTGTCATTACCTCCCTTTCCTGTTCCAGTCGTGTATGGTTCGCGGGAAGAAAGACTGCCGGAAAGCCTCCGTGCGCGCTCTAATCTCTCTAATTTTACATTCGTGATCTCCTCGGGAGGTATAAGTGCCCGCATCTCGTGGTCGTGCGGTAGCGTTCTCGCTTCCCACGCCCGGGTTCCCGGGTTCGATTCCCGGCGGGGTCAGGGATTTTCATGCCTCGTGATGGCTGGGTGTTGTGTGCTGTCCTTAGGTTAGTTAGGTTTAAGTAGTTCTACGTTCTAGGGGACTTATGACCACAGCAGTTGAGTCCCATAGTGCTCAGAGCCATTTGAACCATTTTTGAGGTATAAGTAGGGGGGGCAATATATTCGATACCTCATCCAGAAACGCACCCTCTCGAAACCTGGACAGCAAGCTACACCACGATGCAGAGCGCCTCTTTGCAGAGTCTGCCACTTGAGTTTGCTAAACGTCTCCGTAACGCTATCAAGCTTACCAAATAACCCGGTGACGAAACGCGCCGCTCTTCTTTGGATCTTCTCTATCTCCTCTGTCAACCCGACCTGGTACGGATCCCACACTGATGAGCAATACTCAAGTATAGGTCGAACGAGTGTTTTGTAAGCCACCTTCTTTGTTGATGGACTACATTGGTAGAAAAGGCAGTTAAGTGTTTTAAAGCGAAGTGTTTCTGAATAGCCTTTGTTGGAAGCCGAAGTCTGGAAGAAGAGAACGTGTAGACTGGAAGGGAGTTAGTTCAAAGCGGGACCTTGGAAGTTTTAAGCAGACTGGTCGCCTGTGCGGTGGAAATTTTCATTAAATTGTGTAGGAAAGAATTGTTATAGCATTGCTGAAAGATGTAAAAGATTGAAAGAAATCCGAGGTAGAAATTTTGAGACGGAGAACATCAGCTTTTGCCAGTAAATGTGAGTCGAATCTGGAACGTTATACAAGACGACTGCTGCATTATTGATGCTACAGTTAGTTAAAAACTTCAAAGGAGAAAAATTTACTTTAGAATCTACGCGGAAAAGGAAGCGCCAGAGTAAAAGACATCAGGAGACGAAAGAAGAAATTACAAACAATAAGATTTGGAAGATCATCGCAAAAAACGCCGGGGATAAGACATCATACAGCCGTAGAACCTTGTGGAAGCAGCAGCAATCCGCTTACTAGAGACGTAAGTCAGACAACAAACCAAACTAATGATGTGTTCTTTAAGACGGACAGTAGACTATGTGTATTATTGTACTAAGGGACCACGAGTGAAATTTGCCCTGTTGTGTCCTATGCCTCTAACTCAATTTTTTTGCTAAAAACATTGTTTAATAGCGTGTGAGGACCAAACTCTCGAATTTGGTTTGTAGTTAAAGTAATAAAATGACGACTTGCTGTACAGTACAAATACACAGTTGTGCAGTCGTCATTGTTAGAAGTGAAGATCTGTGTTTGTGGCATTAACCCGTCTTATCCCATCCCGCACCTTTCGGAAACAGTTCAAAGCTTTTATTTACACTGTGTTTTGCTACCAAACAACGCTCCGTAGAAGCTGTACAATTTAATTTCGATTTTGCTAATTAATATTCTACATCAACGATATCGCCATCGCCACCTTACTCAGACTCAGCGATATTCACGAACAGCAGAGAACCAGAACGCAGTCTGCACGAGGTAGGCCTAGCTCTGAGACTTAGCTGTGAACAATCCGCCGCCATTTATGTATTGTAAAAAAGGAAGCCCTGCCTGAACATAATATTAAAGTTCATCGCCTTTTAAGAACAGTATCAGTATTCCGTAAGGTAATAATTGACCGACAGTTTATTAATTATATTTACCGTACATAGACGTTTCCGCTGACAGAACTTTACTAATCGTCAACATAATGTAGCAGCGTTCGTATTGCAGTTAACAACAGACGTAGTTCTATGCTTTGTGACAACCCGGCACTATCCGTTACGGAAATGCTTTAGAATGAATTTGTAAACGAGATTAAAGTGCACATTAATCTACTGGGACTTTCGATTTTAAGTAGAACTATATATTGCATTCAGCTGTCTGCTGCCTTTAATTAAGACTTCATACAGTAGTTTTATTATTAAGCATATCGTAATGATTAGTTAGTCAGTAGGCGGAGTAGTTAGGTTCGTATTACTATCTTGATATTTCGATTTTCTTTTTATTTCCAATACTAATCTGATGAAAATAAGAGCACTGCACCTGCACTTTAAATCTTTGATTTCTGAAGTCAATATTCAGCAGTTAGCCTTCAATGTATTGTATCATTAAACTGTGTTATGTTTTTCAAGTTTCGTTAATTTAGAATGACATTCGTTGAGATATATTCCATCAATAATTTCATTAACGTAGTGATAATTAGCACTGTGGTGGCTGGTTCGCATGTTGGTGGCGGAAGACTTTTTTACAACTCAGAAATGCCAAAGGTAGGGGAAGTGATGCACACGGATTCACTCCCACCTTCTTCTGCATAGGAGTCCATTGCACATGTCTTTGTGCAACGTCGTCCGCTTCAATCGCTGAATACATGGGTTCACAACACGTGGACGATGCGGTAGTATTGGTAACCAAAGCTGCCACGGATATCAATAAACAGTTGACAATGTTATGCACGCCACAAATTTCGAAGGCGAGCCACTATAATTTTAAATTCGAATCGTTCCACCGCCAAAAGCAGACTTCAGTAAACACAAAGGGAGCAAACAGGACAGATATTGCCCACACTGGCCTAATGGCCAAACCATTTCTTGGTGCTCATGCAGGCTGTCACCAAAGAGCAGGAGCGGCGCTTAGGCCGGTTTCGCTTGGTCTACACAGATTCTCTCGAGAATTCGAAGAGCACTGGATACAGGTACATCGGCACCACACTGCAGCAGACTGTCACGGGCCGCCAACAGGAATCAATAGCAGGATGCACTTAGCTCCACTTCCCTCAGCCTGAAATACAATTTTCTGCCTGACGTACGTAATTATTAACACTGTTGATTCCACTAGGCTACGGTTCCAAACTCTTACATATCGAGGGGGAAGAGGAATTTCTCTTGCAACATTTCATACATTATTCAGGGGTATTTTCTGTTTAATTTGGTATAAGTGATCAGCGGTCTCCGGTGACCCGTTATAGAGCAATTGCTTCTCATTGGAGTTATTACTTCGGTTTATCCTTGCATCTCTACTTCACTGAAAATACATACACAACAGTGCAATTGCCGACGGTATGCGCTGTTTGTGATTTTGAAATAAACTTCTTCCATGAACTTACTTTACTTACTGCTGACAATAATAATACGAACTTTACTCTTCGCTCACACCTTCCATTCAGTATTGGTCGGTTCGTTCTCTGGTCTGTTTCTCCGACAGCGTTAGTTGTATGTGAAAAGCGATACACAGCAGTATGGATGGTTTTAGTTGTGTCCGGTTCACTGACAAAACAGATCGATCTCACCGTGGTAAAAGTACGTGTTTGGTCTGAAAGTTGTTGCATTACTGTTTGTCTTGTAATGTGCGTTTTGATGATTCTTTATTACAGGGTTTTCTCTGTTGCGAAGGAATTTCCGCAGAGACCAAGGATATTAACATAACAAACAAAATTAATCATAGTTACAATATTATTGTGACGAGCCAGTGGAGGAGACGCGTCTCTTATACCGAAACAGAAAAATCACTGAAAACATATGAAATTTTGTTGGTGGAGTTCGGTTTCGTACCTCGCCAGCAAATGGTATTAACATTCTTTTAGTCATCAGTTCCACAATCATCAGCCTCATAATGTCTCAAACTACCTAATACTCTATCTGTCTTGGACAGTTGTTAATCTGCAGGTCGTGTGCCGAAAGAGAGCAGCCTGTTTGTCTGAATCCGTGCGTAACTAAATAATTCCAAATCACTCAGTACAGAAGGGAGGAGGAGTGATCCGTGTTGAGTTTTTCGTTGATGCCGGGCGTTGTTAGGTATGTACCAAAAGATCAGTTCAAGAGTAAAACAGGGAATCGACCGCTTCTTCAAGGAACTGCGTCAGTACTCTTGCAAAATAACTTATGGAAACTGTCTAAAATGTAAATCCCTACGATCAAGGGGAGATTTCCTGTAGAATTCGACTCCACTGCCAGACCGCTACACCATATCGCTCTGTCCCACCGTACGCGACTGCGGACATTCATTTTAGTCATCAGCTGACAAGACGTCATTAGTCATATTCTCAGCTCGCTCAGCTTGAGAGGCAACAAATAGTAGCATCGTCTCTATGACAATACATGCGTGAGGTTCAACGGCCTGATGTATGTCTTTCGATTGGACACCACTTCGGCAACTTTCGGATCCCCAACTATTCACAGTAATCCTACCAGGGAAACGGGATCACTTGTAGTTTTTGGCGAATCAACGCATCATTGAGAGGTGAAGGACGTTAGCTTTCGGTTTCCACGCACGCGCATTACCGCTAGACCAAGACGGGTTATTCCACTGAGCAGCTGAAGCTTTTCTCCGACTCTAGCGGTCGATACTGTTATCGGATGGACCCAGCGTACCTGGTGCGAGACGCTCGCGGCTACCTCAGTAACAAGAGGCGACGCACGATTTCCGCCGACGCCGCCGTCGCGACGCTGTTTCCCGGTAGTAGCGGCGGACAAGAAACCGACCACAATAATCGGCCTGGAATCGACACATGCGGCCGCGCAGCACGCGACTGTCATGCGTAATTAGGCGGCGCGGCGCGGTTCTTGCCGGCCGCTCCGGAGTCATCGACCATGCGCCGCCTTATAAAGGCGAGACGGGCGGCAGCGGCTCGGGCCGCGCCATACAAAGGCGGCTAGAGCGGCCCCCGGCTAGCCTAGTGTAGGCTAGCCCAGCTAGGCGTGACCCCTCCGTTGCAGCGCGGACCTCTTCTTGCCCCGACGTCTTCCGCCGACGGTCATCGGCCTCCCCAGCTGTTCCGCCAGTCTCTTTGTTCATCTCCTGCCGTAGACAGCTGCAGCGCAGCCTGATTTAGTGCCCCGACCAATCGTGGGGGAAGAGCAGGAGCTAAGCGATCCCTTTACCTCTGCCGTAAGCGTGCAACGCCAAGTTAGCTACTCTACAGCAAGAAGACTATGATGTCATCAGTGGTACATTCAACCCTACCTACCTCTTGCAGTACGTCATTTCCGTGCGTGCAGGGAATATGTTATTATGGTAGGAAACTATTCGATCTTGAAGTTTCAGGTGTGACAGGTACAAACCAGCTATGAATACAGCATGCAGAAAATGTCACAATGGCATGAAGTGTATGTACTACTTGCTTCGGTATGCAAATGGTTAGCATTTCAGCGAAACCGCACTACATAGGAGTACAGTTTACATTTAGTGGAAGATCATGCAACGAGTTACCCATTCAGTAATTGCATTTGAATGCTGGTTGCTTGTGCGAAGGAGAAACATGGCATGTTGATGATCTATCGAGAGTGCAGTTTATGGTTCGTGGTCCTGAAAAGACCACTTACATGCTACTAAAAGCAAATTTTCAAAGGGACCAGGTCATGAAACTAAACAACAGGTGCATAAGGGGCAAATTCGTTACCAGATTCTTCGTGTAAAAACTACAAAATCATGGTGCACATATTGAAGAAATGAGCAGGAGAGCTAGGAACGCGGTAAACAAAATTATTAGTCTCGCCAGTTACGATCATAAGCGTCCAGTGCAAGCAATAAGAACGTATTCTAACGCTATCTTAACTGCGATCACGGGATACTGTGCGAGTGCTTGAGCCCACAGACTTTTGCTCGTAATACCAGCACGGGTAGGTAATAGCGTGCAACATGGAATACTGCTTCGGTGGCGGGAGCTTTTGACACTGTGTCAGTTGAGGCATTGCAAGTAATACTTGGAAAGTGTCCACTCGATCTCCATAAACGGAAAAAGGCATCTACGTATTGGGTGAAGACAGAATATCATGAAGTGCTGAATTTAATGGGAATACAGGCCACAAACAAGCAGCAAATTCAAAATTATATCCTTCACCTATGGCTGAAGCGATGGGGTGATGTCCAAACAACGACGCACACCTACAGTTTTTTTTTTTTTTTTTGCCAAATATAAAAGAGAGACATTGAGTTGGGAAGCAGAATGTCTGATCTTGGACGACATTGCTGACATTGTTTCAAGAGAGGCTTCGGTAGCGCGGTATGTTATCAACTACTGTACTACGGGAGGTTGCGGCAGAAGATCGAGAAGAAATGCAGCGAAGGCAGCTGAAATCAACAGTTGCGGCAGAAGAACTGCCAACACCATATGAGCAGCCATCGCAACAACGCCAGGGAGAAACGCAGCCGTGGGCCGTGTCTCGCCACCCAAAAACCAGAACCAGGCCTGACGTGATGCGGCGTGTGGCAGCGCTGTGGAATGTGACAGACAAAAACTTAAATTATTAAAACAGTAGTAGACGCAGATTTGGTAGTAGGTGTAGTTTTTTATTCATACCTGAAACAGTTCCTTTTAATAATTATTATTATTATGATTATTATTGTTGTGGGAGGTGGAATCCTGTAGGATAAAATTAAGTTCAAATGGTTCAAATGGCTCTCAGCACTATGGGACTTAACATCTTAGGTCATCAGTTCCTTAGAACTTAGAACTACTGAATCCTAACTAACCTAAGCACATCACACACATCCATGCCCGAGGCAGGATTCGAACCTACGACCGTAGCGGTCTTGCGGTTCCAGACTGGAGCGCCTAGAACCGCTCGGCCACTCCGGCCGGCTAAAATTAAGTAATTAGGTATTAATGTTTATTGCATAATTTCTGTAAGAATCAATACAGCCTATGTTCAAGTTATAGGTAACAGGCTACAATGTATTCTAATGGAATTTATCGTTTCGTGATATTGCTGCTTTGATCGGTAACCTATGAGTGTTATGTGAATATGGCATCAATGGGTTCAGTAGGATCATAACGCCATGCAGAGCCTCAGAAGCAAAAAAAAAAAAAAAAAAAAAAAGTTCAAATGGCTCTGAGCACTATGGGACTCAACATCTTAGGTCATAAGTCCCCTAGAACTTAGAACTACTTAAACCTAACTAACCTAAGGAAATCACACACACCCATGCCCGAGGCAGGATTCGAACCTGCGACCGTAGCAGTCCTGCGGTTCAGAAGCAAACGTTCTAGCTGACAGACATATACACTGATAAGCCAAAACATTATGACCGCCTACAAAATAGCCGGTGTGTCCATCTTTCGCACGAATAACAGAAGCGACGTGTTGTGGCATGGAAGCAATGAGGCCTTGGTAAGTAGTTGGAGGGAACTGGTACCACATCTGCACACTCAAGTCATCTAATTCCCGTAATTTCCTTGGAGGGGGTCGATGAGCTCTAACGTCACGTTAGAACTACCATCTGGTTCAGATCTAGCGAGATGGGGAGTCAGCACATCGACTGGAACCCTCCACTGTGTTCCCTGAACCACTCCATCACATTCCTGGCCTTGTAACATGGCGCATTCAAAAATGGTTCAAATGGCTCTGAGCACTATGGGACTTAACATCTAAGGTCATCAGTCCCCTAGAACTTAGAACTACTTAAACCTAACCAACCTAAGGACATCACACACATCCATGCCCGAGGCAGGATTCGAACCTGCGACCGTAGCAGTCGCGCGGCTCCGGACTGAGCGCCTAGAACCGCTAGACCACCGCGGCATGACGCATTATATTGCTGAAAAATGTCACTGTCGTTGGGAAACATGATCGTCGTGAAGAAGTGTACGTGGTCTACAACCACTGTACGATACTCCTCCATTGGACCCATGGACGCCCAAGTGAATGTTCCCCAAAGCATAATGGAGCCGCCGTCTCTGTCCTGCAGTACACTTACCAAGGAGCTTTTCCCCTGGAAGACGACGGATTCATGTCTTCCCATCGGCATGATGAAGAAGATATCGGAATTCATCAGACAACGCGACGGTCCGCCAGTGCGCCAACGTCCATTGCCGATTGTCACTTACCCATTTCAGTCGTAGTCGCCGATGTCTTGGTGTCAACACTGGCACATGCATGGGTCGCATGTTGCGGAGGCCCATCGTTAGGAGTGTTCGCTGCACTGTGAGTTCAGACACACTTGTACTCTGCCTAGCATTATAGGCTGAGGTTAGTTCCACCATAGTTCTCCGCCTGTCCTGTTTTACCAGTCTGCCCAGTCTACAACATCCGCCCTATCCTACGAGGTGCATTCAAGTTCTAAGGCCTCCGATTTTTTTTCTAATTAACTATTCACCCGAAATCGATGAAACTGGCGTTACTTCTCGACGTAATCGCCCTGCAGACGTACACATTTTTCACAATGCTGACGCCATGATTCCATGGCAGCTGCGAAGGCTTCTTTAGGAGTCTGTTTTGACCACTGGAAAATCGCTGAGGCAATAGCAGCACGGCTGGTGAATGTGCGGCCTCGGAGAGTGTCTTTCATTGTTGGAAAAAGCCAAAAGTCACTAGGAGCCAGGTCAGGTGAGTAGGGAGCATGAGGAATCACTTCAAAGTTGTTATCACGAAGAAAGTATTGCGTAACGTTAGCTCGATGTGCGGGTGCGTTGTCTTGGTGAAACAGCACACGCGCAGCCCTTCCCGGACGTTTTTGTTGCAGTGCAGGAAGGAATTTGTTCTTCAAAACATTTTCGTACGATGCACCTGTTACCGTAGTGCCCTTTGAAAGCAATGGGTAAGGATTACGCCCTCGCTGTCCCAGAACATGGACACCATCATTTTTTCAGCACTGGCGGTTACCCGAAATTTTTTTGGTGGCAGTGAATCTGTGTGCTTCCATTGAGCTGACTGGCGCTCTGTTTCTGGATTGAAAAATGGCATCCACGTCTCATCCATTGTCACAACCGACGAAAAAAGAGTCCCATTCGTGCTGTCATTGCGCGTCAACATTGCTTGGCAACATGCCACACGGGCAGCCATGTGGCCGTCCGTCAGCATTCGTGGCACCCACCTGGATGACACTTTTCGCATTTTCAGGTCGTCATGCAGGATTGTGTGCACAGAACCCACAGAAATGCCAACTCTGCAGGCGATCTGTTCAACAGTCATTCGGCGATCCCCCAAAACAATTCTCTCCACTTTCTCGATCATGTCGTCAGATCGGCTTGTGCGAGCCCAAGGTTGTTTCGGTTTGTTGTCACACGATGTTCTGCCTTCATTAAACTGTCGCACCCACGAACGGACTTTCGACACATCCGTAACTCCATCACGACATGTCTCCTTCAACTGTCGATGATTTTCAGTTGGCTTCACACCACGCAAATTCAGAAAACGAATGATTGCACGCTGTTCAAGTAAGGAAAACGTCGCCATTTTAAGTATTTAAAACAGTTCTCAGTCTCGCTGCTGGCGGTAAAATTCCATCTGCCGTACGGTGCTGCCATCTCTGGGACGTATTGACAATGAACGGGGCCTCATTTTAAAACAATGCGCATGTTTCTATTTCTTTCCAGTCCGGAGAAAAAAAAATCGGAGGCCTTAGAACTTGAATGCACCTTGTACTACGTCTGGATGTGGTTTCACCTTCGTTTCGCCACGTGTTGAATACACTCAGCACAGCACTCCTCGAATATCCTAAAACTAGTGCAGTTTCCGAAATGCTTGCCCGAGTTTCTGGGTCTTCACAATCTGCCCTGGTAGAACTCAGATCGATCGCGCGCCTTCCCTATTCTACATATGGACAGCACGCTCACCGATACTACTTGCACTGTGAGTGCGTCAAACAGTCATTTCTGGCCAGTTGATACTGCTAGCGCCTGAACGGAATTATATAGACAGTACGTCGGTGGTCGTAATGCTCTGGCTGATCAGTGTAGTTTGCTTGCCATGTAGGGTAACAGAGCCACGTCCCGTACTTTGAGTCAGGAACTGGGCTTACGAGGCGCGTCTGGAAGATAAGCACCGCTTCTTTTGCCGTCACCGCAGCACTAGAGGCGCTGTTCCGCACCCGTCTCTCTCGTTCTTGTCTTTTCACTGACACCACTACAGCCAGATTTTGTTGTGTTTACATTTGTTAGTGATCGTTCGAAATGTTTAATGCAATCTCTGAGCCTGCCGACACTGAAGTGCATATATAGTATGAAATTTGAACGCAAAGAATGTGAAGCCAACTAAAATTCATCGTCAACTTGTACAGATTTATGCTGAAAATATAATGACTGATAGAATAGTAAGCAAGTGGGTGAGACACTTCAATGATGGACGATCATGACGAATCACAGATTGGGCGGCCTTCTGTTGTCAGTGATGGTTTGGGTGAGAAAATGAATGAACAAATTCGTGAAAACAGAGGGTTGACAATAAGAATGCTTTGTGATGAGTTTCCACAAATTTCGAAAACTATGTTGCAAGAGATTTGTCACAAATCGCTTAAATCGTCGCAAACTGTGTTCTCTTTGGCTTCCGAAAACGTTTACGGATGTCCACAAAAATGTCCACTTAACAAAGCGACTTGACAGTGCTTTGGCATATAGTGAAGAGGGAGATAAATTATTAAACAAAATTTTGAAAAAAACTGTGAAATATCGAGAAAAGAGAAAACTTCTATACGCAGTTCAGAACAAAAGGTGGGGAATGCTCAGTCAAGGTACTGTGTTGCTTCATGACAACGCACTTCCTCATTCTGCTAGTGTCTCGCAAAAGCCTTGTTCACCAGTTCGGTTGGGAGCAGCTCGATCATCCGCCGTACGGCTCCGATGTCGCACCTTCCGACTATCACCTGTTCTGGAACTTAAAACGTCATTTTGGAGGAAGGTGCTTTGACAGCGATGACGAGGCAAAAAACAGGGTTCAGCAGTGGCTGTCTATACGCTGGTGGCATCTTTCTACGAAGAGGGCATGGAAAAGTTAGTCTCCCGCTATCACAAATGCACGACAATGGAAACAACTTTGTAGAAAAATACTTTAAGAAATGCTCTTTCTTCTAAAATTAAATTTAGAGGGGGACTGTTTTATTTGTTATGTCGAGTTTCAAAACGTTTTGGCCTTAAATGTGAATGAAGTTGTGAATTTGATAAATATACTCAACCTCCGTAGTATCTGTATTACCATATTCTTTGTGAGACCGCAAATCTTGGTCAGAGAGGTTACTTCTTTTGAAGAAGTAGCAGCAGTGTGTTGGACAAATTGGCTATGTAGGTACTTGGTTTCATAAGGACGGAAGCTGACCTGCCGTCCAATGGACGCAGCATTATTTAAGAAGGACTTTGTACTGATATGCTTTGAGTAACGAAAATGAGATTATATCAGTACAAGAATGTCAAAGGAGAATTTTTAAGGTAATTTAGATTTTATGTATATTTGTAATTGTGTAATTTCTTACTGTCGCAATATTGCGTATGACTGAAGTTTGGTGTAGAAACTTTATAATGCAACATATGGTTTTGACTTATATTCGTCCGCAGCTCCTGGTCGTGCGGTAGCGTTCTCGCTTACCGCGCCCGGGTTCCCGGGTTCGATTCCCGGCGGGGTCAGGGATTTTCTCGGCCTCGTGATGACTGGGTGTTGTGTGATGTCCTTCGGTTAGTTAGGTTTAAGTAGTTCTAAGTTCTAGGGGACTGATGACCATAGATGTTAAGTCCCATAGTGCTCAGAGCCATTAGAACCATTTTTTGACTTATATTTGAAACAAGTATCAAGGAAAGTAATTGTACACAAGAAAGTTATTAAGAAGTATTTTGCTGATTTGTGTAGCTGTGAAAAATTTATGACAGCGTATATTGTGGTTATGGCTGAATGAAGTACAGTTGCACTTGGAGTCTTTCGTTATTTATCGGTCGTTAAATTTAGTTCCTCATTTTTCATTCTCTACCTTTATGAATGTATTGTATACTCGCATTGCACATCACAAGTTGTGTGCTGCAGAAACATTTTATGAAAAACGATAAGTTACCGTCTTGCACTACACATCGCAAGTATGGTAAACGAAAATTCCTTTTTGACATTACCTTAATAGTAACAGGTTGCAGAAGAGACGAGCGTTCCTTGGACACAGGTAGGCCAATAAGTTTAATTGCCTTTAAAGTTCATGTCGACTGTAAGTTACTGTGGTTGTCGGAATGTAATTGTGAAAATATCATATCAGTTCAGAGGCTTAATACCAGTAGAGAATCGCAGTAAAGTGCTATTTCTGTTACTGTCATAGTTTGCAAGACTATAGATTAACAATATTCAGGGCCAACCTTTTAATCTGAGTCATTTGTTTTGAAATCCTACACCTAGCCTGAATTTCGCATCGTGCAGTGCGTGCTTCATATCTTCCTTTTAAAATTTATTTTTAACACCGTTCTGTCCCTATGCACTAAGATTAACGTATTCCGATACCAAAGTAAGTTTTATACGCCCTCCCGGTTGGTCGTGCGGTCTAACGCACGGCTTTCCGGGCGGGAAGGAGCGCCTGGTCCCCGGCACGAATCCGCCCGGCGGATTTGTGTCGAGGTACGGTGAACCGGGCAGTCTGTGGGTGGTTTTTAGGCGGTTTTCCGTCTGCCTCGGTGAATACGGACGGGTTCCCCTTATTACGCCTCAGGTACACTATGTCGGCGTTTCCTGCGCAAACAAGTTCTCCACGTGCGCGTACACCACCATTATTCTACTACGCAAACATAGGGGTTATACTCGTCTGGTGTGAGACGTTCCCTGGGGGTTCACTGGGCGCCGAACTGCACAATAAACCTGGGTTCGGTGTGGGGCGGCGAAGGGGTGAAGCTGACTGCGGTCGTCGTCGTGGGGTTGTGGACCACTGCTACTGTGGCGGGGACGGAGCCTCTCCGTCGTTTCTAGGTTCCGGTTAACATACAATACAATACATACAAGTTTTATACATTTATCAAATTCCAACCAGACACTTACAGATACGTGTTTGGAAATTTTACTTTCAAATTTTGATTTGAAAAAACATTTTAAGAGGTTTTCTTTTCAAAACTGTACATACTTTCCGGGCACGCCTCGTGGTTTGCAGGGTTCAAAGCAATGCCTCGCACGTCGATTCGGGGAAAAAGGCTTGTTTGCACAGATAGAATGACGAAGTCTGGAGCCCAATAGATTGTCAAAGCGGCGACCGCTGGAGTGGCTTCCCCTAACGCGCTGGCAGAAACAGGCGCGCGCCGTGACGACACTGGTCTCTCCAGACGAGCTACAGTCTAGCGATGGACGTAACGCTGTGTCGGTCACAGAGAGAAACTACTGCCGTCGGTTTCCATTCGTCATAACGTGCCCTGTACCTTGTGTGGTGGTATGTGGTGCTGTGGATACACAATACGAGCACTTCTGATGCGCAAAGCTGGTAATTTGGACAGCAGCCGTTACATTTCTGTTGTGTGGCGTTGTCCTATCTATGAGGTCTCCATGAAGTCGTGTCCCAAACTTGAAGTAGCATTGAATGAGTCATCAGCACGTCAGCCTAGCTCAGTTGGACTCGAAGCCCTACCGGATTAGAGCCGTTGTTGCTGCCCTGTGTACTTGCATTTCCTCCCAGTGTGGCCACATATCATCTGCGAATTTAATCACGTGTTCTTCCTCCTGTACCGTATATTTAATAATTAAATTTTTAGTATTTGTTATTCTTCCAGGTGTTTCAACTCTAATGGGGAGTAACCGTAACGGCGTGTACATGCAGAGTGACCTAAATGAATGTTTTCCATTACGTTTGTTGCATATTTTCTGAGCTTTAGCATGCAAGTATAATGTATGGTCCTGATAGGAGGCAGAACCACTTAGATAGGAACAGTTAGCGCGAGAGGGGGCAGAACCAATGAGATTATCCATTAGTGGGGGGCCGGCCGAAGTGGCCGTGCGGTTAAAGGCGCTGCAGTCTGGAACCGCAAGACCGCTACGGTCGCAGGTTCGAATCCTGCCTCGGGCATGGATGTTTGTGATGTCCTTAGGTTAGTTAGGTTTACCTAGTTCTAAGTTCTAGGGGACTAATGACCTCAGCAGTTGAGTCCCATAGTGCTCAGAGCCATTTGAACCATTAGTGGGGGCAAAGCCAGTCTGTCTATAAATATGCTATTTACTGACTGAAATGTTAAACAATTTTCTGTGGTTGGCCTGAATTCCGAATCTGAAGTCACGTACAGGCATTCACAGAGTACACAGTGTACTTTGGCGTCCAGCAGCATACGCAGAAAACTTATGAGTTTCAAAGACGACTGCTGCGATTCAGCCCAGTTACACGAGATTTTGCTATCTCCAAGAATGATTGCCTATCGAGCGCGCGGGCCGCTAACGATATATATCGAACGTTCGCCTCTGTGTCGACACACATGACTCTCGTGGCGCGAGTTATGTATACTATTTACATCGTTCACTAGAACAACGACAAAAAAACAAACTTTCTTTACATTACAATTAATTTTAAATGAAAATAATAACTCTACTCACTTTACTCGTCAGCTACGTGGTGTTCATGCAGTATTCATCATGTTGTGTGAACCGCCAGCAGCAATCCTTTCTTCCCACAACTCGGGTATTCTCTTGCTATGTCAATCGGAAATATCGGATGAGTATTAAGAGGGTCAGTTTTCCACTCAACCTCAATTTATGGAAATGTAGGTATTGGAAGCGGTAGAGTTCGTCCCTATCTCTTGCACGCCTCTCTTTTTTTATCGACGATTTAACACATTTCCTCAAGTGTTCGATGTTCTGAGTGTAGACAGATGGATCGTCCCAGGATACAAATTCAACCGAATGATGCAGAAATTCACGTTGAAACTCTTCTTCCTTGAAGGTGTTGTATGACTTAAAGCTTCCTGGCAATATAAAGTTCTTTTTTAGACATAGCAAACTTTTCTTCCTCCCTGAATAGACTCGAACTATAAAGAACTTGCGGGATTTCCTTTCAGTGCCCCCAAAGGCCCAAATATATTCATTTTTCAAGGGTCGTCCTCTCTGGTATTTCCTAGTAGCTGTATGCGATTCGTCTATTTTAACAACCTGGTTTTGTCCAGCGATTAGAACACTCTCGTTCGTGACGATGACGTAACAGACTTCTCGGCAGAAACCTTAGCAGTCGCACACGGTGTTTTCGAGGACAATTGTGCTTCAGAAGCTATCGCCTGTAGCTTACAGTTTCTTATCCAGCAAGAAACTAAACTGATGTTCTTTTCGATGGATAACTTGGAACTGTCAAACCTTGTGTTCTTTCTTAAAGATGTTCTCTTTGACTTGATATAGTAAATTTGCAAAGGAAAGTCAGCATCTGCACTTTTCTTGTCAAGTTTCATACATTTGTGTCCGTGACATTCTTCACAATTACTGCTATACTCACTTGAAAAAAAATCGAAACCCCAACAAAATTTCAAATAACTTGCCATACTACATGACCGAGGAATTAGATTTCGCCATGTGACACTGTTAGCACTCGGAACTGCAACTCTTTCACTCACTGCTTTTCAAAACCGAAAACAATAAACTATAATCCCCTATTGAGGCGCTAAACATTTACCATAATTAGCTCCACCAGAGTCGTGTGGGTCACATTGAGTCACTAGTTCGATATATATCGTTAGCTGCAGCTCGCTCTATAGCTAATCATTTTTGGAAATTTCCCGAAATGTTGGCTGCACTTATTTGGTAGATTGTAGAGGCGTAGCATCTTGCAGAAGAGTATAGTCGAAAAAACACAACTGACTACGTTTCTTTAAAGTAGAAATTAACTCTACTCTTTCCACGGATACATTAGAATCATTTGAGGATTGCCCAAATGAGTAAATACAACTGTTGATTGGATGTCGACTGTTGTTTTGAATGATTACAGACAGTAGTACCCATCCGATCGCATCTGTCCCAGTTGGTTATCCGCTTGTAAAATGATTTAAATCGCCTTTCCAATGTGTTGATTACACGGGCGTCCAAAGTTAAGGAGTTCGTAGTTGTTATCGTCCGCGGTGCTGGTTCGGCTATAAATAAATAAATAAATAAATAAAAAATAAAAAAAAAATAAAATCCATCAGATCTGGAAGAAACAGACTAGTGCGTAGCGAATCAATCTTTAGGGCATCAGTTATTCAGTTAATACTTTCTAACAGAATTAAAACCTGACGCATTCCAGTTGCTATACAACAGTTCAGTCTGTATAAAATTCAGTTTGTTGCTGTGAAGTCTCAGTAACTAAAAGAATAACTGAACTGTTGCTGTTTCAACTTGACTCCCCATTTTTTAAGAGGCGTTGCTCCTGTCAGTATTACTACTTATCCAGCGAAATCGAACAGTTTTGGGGTACATAGTGCCAGTACTGATACAAAAATTACGATCAGTAATTAATTTTTGACAACTAAATAATTACATGGTCAGTTGTTCCCGCCGGCTGCGTGAAGCTTGAGATACACAGTTGCTAAAAGTCGCTTGAATTCTGTGGCCATATCGCCATCTTTTGCACGGTAGTGGTTGGCTTGAGCAACAACCATGTAGCTCCCTGCAATTTCAGTACGCCATCATGAATAAACTGCACCTAACGTGTTTGTTTAACTGTTGGTCTCTATGCATAAATCAATTTAAGCGTCAAGTTACCGAAAATGCGAACACAACCTAGAATTTTAAATGAAAGATAGGAATTGATTGGCGACTCCATAGTGTCCTGTGCGCTACGACCAGATAATGGGTATACTTGGAAGGAGATACAGCATTGGTCGTATATTTTTGTTTATTATCGCAAAATCGATTTTCGGTCACTTAGTGACCATCTTCAGTGCTGTAATACATAACTTAAATTAGTAAGCACTGGTGTCTCATACATTCGAGTGCAAATTACGCACATTGTATTTCATTTGCAATACTATAGTCCAACATAGTCCCTATCAACTGCACAAAAATACATTGGATCTAATACAATACAGTTACCTATCTTTCATGCAGGTGACGCGGCATCGCAGATGACGAAAAGGATCATTGCATACTCGTAGCTTTATTAATATGAAACATTTTCATAGCGATAACTGCTCTGATCACTCTATAAAAAAGGGATGGACATGCAGGAGAATCTAATAGCACACTGATGGCAATCTGTCCCTTGTGTGTGGCCATGCGAAGCAACTACTGCGAAAAGCGCATCGAAATTCTACAGCAATTTCTCGCGAACGGTCTCACAAAAGAAAGAAACCTTAGAACGGGATCGAACAGCGACTCAGTCTGTATAAGCGATAAGCCTTCTAAATCTGCCTTACAAGCACGTCTACTGGCGGTGAAAGAAATCTCAGTTAAATTTAAAATAACAGACGAAAACTATTTTAATCACGGTAAGCACACAAAGCACCGTTGGGGAAGCTACTGAGATCATGAGCGAGTTGAAATACTGTCCGCTGCCACATGTAACTCATTACAAAGAACTCAAGTAATTACGAGAATTCCCAAACGAAAATTACAGTGACTGCTATAAAGCGCCATTGATACGGTTTAAACGGAGGGAGGAACACGATGGGATAATTAAACCCACTTGAAATAACGCGTCATTAGCTTAGCACCACGTGAACTCTTAAAGCAAAGAAAACTATGCTTTAATTAAAAACAATCGATCGCGGAATGTCAGAAATGAAAAAAAAGAAAACTAAACAAATATTGTTTATAGCCTTGTTCCACAATTTATAATTAATGTTACTGCACAACCTAGGTTTCGGGTTATAAGGCCATTTTCAAGTACATTACCGATTCCCAAAGATGATAATACATAGGTAAACATGATGACAAGGTAGAGATTATCTCAACTTCTTACTTATCGATCCATAGCTGAATGTACACTTACATCAATGAATATTTTTCTAAAAATTACATCCGTTATTACACATTCACCAATTATACGACAATGACCAGGCTAAAGTTATGGATAAGCTAAGATATTTTTAACTACAGTGGACCGGGGTCCAAAGTTTTGCTTTTATCCTGGGGTTGTGATCTCATCTAAAAGAGGTGAATAATCGAATTGGGTTTGCTCGTTTAATAATAGATGTGGGGATATACACATCTGTTTTTTAATTTCTAAAATTTCTAATTGGTCGAGTTTGGGCCGCTTTTCCTCTTTGTGTAGGACTTGTACTTCTATTGTGAATTTGTGATTATTTTTCAGGCAATGTTCTGCAGAAGCTGAATCAGGCTCCCTCAATCTCCAGCCTCTGTGGTGTTCCTTAAGCCTGGTACATCTCCCCACTTGCCCAATGTAGCAAGACTGACACACCCGGCATGTCACATTATAAACCCCACTTTTTGTGATAGCTGGTTGTTTGTCTTTCGCATTGAACAGGAAACCACCTATTGTCTGAGGGACATAGAAAAACGCAGAGAAACCCATCGGTATGTCTTCCAGAGCCCCTACATGAGGCTGACTAGGGTGAATGAATAAGAGTCTCTTTAAGTAATGGCTGAGCAGTGTTCTGTTTTTAATGAAGTGTCTTATTGTGCTGTGATTGGTGTGTTACTTTCTGTCCGTTTTTTGACGTCTGGGTACAGGAAGTTGCAACAAATAACTATGTCAGAGATATCATTGCATCACTATAGCAACTCCTATTTTATTCTTCAGTCTCAGTTGCACATTTTTAAATACATTACATGTTTAAATGTCTCTGGATCAACTTCAGATGAATGTAATTGCGTTAGTAATCCTTCGAGTCTCTGCCGGAACACGACATCAGAGTGCTGTGCAGTGCCAAGAAATTTCCGATAATGTACGTTTGGAGAACAGCAATGTATGTTAGTGAATCATATACTTCGGGAAAACTGGAACAGAATCGAAGCATTTCAGTTATGGTGCTAAATAAGAACGTTGATTATTAGTTGGACTGATAGAGTGAGGAGATGATAGTACATATGTTAACACATTAGGGATTAACATCCATGGGACTAGAGGAAGCTGTAAAGGGTACTAACTATAGAAGAAGATAGAGTTTAGAATACCTCCAACAAATAATTGAGTACGTAGGTTGCAAGTGTTGAGATACAGGTTGGCATAGGAGAGGAATCTGTGGCCGGCTCCATCAAACCGGTCCAGAAGACTGACTGCTGAGTAAATAAATAAATAAAGGAATGAACAGCATAGTGAGAGCGTTATAGCAGCCAACGTAAATACAAATTCATCACACACCATAGGCATACAGGTTTTCATGTCATCTGGCTCTGTAGATGGTGAAGAGATTGAAAATATGTATGATTAGGTAAAATACATTATCTAATTTTTAAAGGAGCTCAACATTTAATTGTGATGCCTGACTGGGGTTCGGTTGCAGGAAAAGGAAGAGAAGGAAAAATGCTTGTGGAACATGGACTACGAGAAAGACAAACGGGAAAGCCACATGGTAAAATTTGCACAGTGCGTAATTTAATCGCTAACACTTGGTTTAAAAATCACGAAGGATTGATGAATACATTGAAGACGCCTGGGAAGTTTCAGACTGAGGATATAATAATAAGACACAGTTTAGAAACCAGATTTTAAAATGTGTGCGGAAGTGAACGGTGACATTAGTTTATTTGTTATGAATTTCACAGGAAAACTGAGGAAAATGCAACAATGTTGGAAATTAAGGGGACGGGACCTGCATAGAATGAAGAAACCAGAAGCTGCGAGAATTTCAGAGGAAACATGAGGCAATGTTGTTATGAAACAGACGTAAGGAATACCGTATAAGACGAATGGGTAGCTTTTAGAGATGAAACAGGCAGCAGAGAATCACATAGGGTAAACGATACGGTCTAGTACGAATTCCTAGATAGGTAAGAAAATGTTGAATTTAACTTCCGCAAGGACAAATTTAAAAATAATTTATAAGAAGCAGGTGAAAGGAAATACAAATTTCTAAAAATGAGGTTGAGAAGTAGTGCTCAACGACTAGGCAAGAATAGCTAGATGACAAATGCAGGGCTGCAGGATCATTGATAACTAAGGGAAAGATTTATGTTACGAAAGGATAATTGACAGGCGTTTGGAGGTAACACAAGCAGCTATACGAATATCCAGAGCTCAGATGACAAGCCATTCTAAGCAAAGAAGGAAAAGCTGAAAGTTGGATGAAACATGTAGGGGCTGTATATATGGTGAACAAACTTTAGGAAAATTTTATAGAAAGAAAAGAGGAAGTAGGTGAAGATGAGATGGGAGGTATGACACTGCGAGAATAATTCGACAGCGCATTGAGAAACCTAAGTGGAAACTAAGCCCAGGTGTAGACAACGCTTCCTCAGAATTATTGAGCCCTTGGGCGAGTCATCCATGACGAAATTGTTCCACCTAGTGTGCAAGATATATGAGAGAGATGAAATACCTCCTGACTTAGCTAAGAATATAATAAAATCAATTCCAGAGGAGGTAGTTACTGACAGGTGTGAATACTACCGAGCTATCAGTTTAATAAGCCATGGTTGCCAAATTTTGAAAGCGGTGGATCGGTTTGTGTTCCAGAGATGCGCAGGGACATACGAGGCAATACCGACCTCACGACTTTTCTTAAAACTTGCTGAGTACCCACTGTTTCCCTGGTATACTTGTATGTCACATAAGATGCATACATCTCTTTCTCCCTCTTCTCTTCGTCCATCTCCTCCTCAACCACCTGCCCATCTCCTTCTTTCCATTCCTTCTGTCCATCTCCTCATCTCCCCTCTCTCCATCCTCCTCCCCCGCCCCCTCTTTCATTCCCTCTGTCGCAGCCATGCTCTCTGCATGTGTGGACCCCGTAATATAGGTCAATAGAGCAGTGTGACACTACTCCAACACGTCTGTCGTGCAGAGAAACCTATAGGGCAGAGTCTGAAAAAACAGGTTTTTGCCCTGATCTTCACTCCTGTCAGAGCTAAGGCAATATAAACCCTACAGCACTTACACTAGTGAAGTTTGTTGTTTGTGAGCCAAATTTAGTTAAAATCACTCCAGGGGTTTTGGAGGAGACCCTGGACACACATATATGCTTTATATTCTTAGAATATAAGCTGAAGGAAATCAGATCTACGTTATTAGCATTTGTGAATTTAAAGAAAGTTTTGAGAATCTAAGCGGCATGCACTCTTTGAAAATCTGACTGTACCAGGGGTAAAACACAGTGAAAGGTTATTTACAGATTTTGTAGTAACCGTTACAAGAGTCGAATGACAGGAAAGGGAAGGAGCGGTTGAGAAGGGAAGGAGACATGTTTGTAGCCTATCCACAATGTTATTTACTCTGTACGTTGAGCAAGCAGTGAAGGATACCAAGGAGAAATTTAGAAAGGGAATTAAAGTTCTGGAGAAGAAATAAAACTTTGCAGTTTGCCAATGACATTGTAATTCTGTCAGTGATGGGTAACGATTTGGAAGAGCATTTGAACGGAATGGATAGTCTTCCGAAGTAGATTAGAAGTTCAACCTCAATAAAAGCGAAACCAAGGTAATGAAAAATAGTCAAACCAAATCAGACGATACTGAGACAATTGGATTAGGAAGTGTGGAGGCAAAAGTAATACATGAGTTTTGCTATTTTGTCAGCAAAACAACTACTGATAGCCGAAGTAAGGAAGATACTAAATATAGACTCGATATAACAAAAAAGAATTTCTGAAAAACAGGAATTTCTTAACGTCTAATACAAATTTAAGTGTTAGGAAGCCTTTTATGGAGGTGCTTATCTGGAGAGCAGCATTGTGTCGAACTTAAGCGTGAAGGATAGACAATTCAGACAAGCGAGAATAGAAGCTTTCGAAATGCTATAGAAGAATACTGAAGATCAGAGGGTTCGGATAGCTAATGTGGAGGTACTGAAACGAATTCGAGAAAAAAGTGGCATAACTTAATTAAAAGAATGGCTTAGTCGATAGGACACACCCTGAGGTATCAAGGAATTTTGGTAGTGGAAGGATACGGGGGGGGGGGGGTGGAGGGATAAAAACTGTGGAGGGAGACCGAGATTTGATTACAGTAAACAGGCTCAAATGGATGTAGCTTGTGGTACTTATGTGGAGATGAAGAGATCTGCGCAGAATAGACATGCATAGAGAAGTGTATCAAGTAAGTCTTTAGACTGAAGAACACAACAAGAGCATACACTGACGGAAAAAAATCGTAACACCAAAGAATAATTAATGTATAGCAATGAAATTTCGGGAAAATATTTGTCTAGTTGGGAAGGAAAACATAGGTACAAAGAAGGTAGCTGCGAAGAAACCATGGGTAACAGAAGAAATACTTCAGTTGATTGATGAAAGGAGGAAGTACAAACATGTTCCGGGAAAATCAGGAATACAGAAACACAAGTCGCTGAGGAATGAAATAAATAGGAAGTGCAGGGAAGCTAAGACGAAATGGCTGCAGGAAAAATGTGAAGACATCGACAAAGATATGATTGTCGGAAGGACAGACTCAGCATACAGGAAAGTCAAAACAACCTTTGGTGACATTAAAAGCAACGGTGGTAACATTAAGAGTGCAACGGGAATTCCACTGTTAAATGCAGAGGAGAGAGCAGATAGGTGGAAAGAATACATTGAAAGCCTCTATGAGGGTGAAGATTTGTCTGATGTGATAGAAGAAGAAACAGGAGATTTAGAAGAGATAGGGGATCGAGTATTAGAATCGGAATTTAAAAGAGCTTTGGAGGACTTACGGTCAAATAAGGCAGAAGGGATAGATAATATTCCGTCAGAATTTCTAAAATCATTGGTGGAAGTGGCAACAAAACGACTATTCACGTTGGTGTGTAGAATATATGAGTCTGGCGACATACCATCTGACTTTCGGAAAAGCATTATCCACACAATTCCGAAGACGGCAAGAGCTGACAAGTGCGAGAATTATCGCACAACCAGCTTAACTGCTCATGCATCGAAGCTGCTTACAAGAATAATATACAGAAGAATGGAAAAGAAAATTGAGAATGCGCTAGGTGACGATCAGTTTGGCTTTAGGAAAAGTACGGGGACGAGAGAGGCAATTCTGACGTTACGGCAAATAATGGAAGCAAGACTAAAGAAAAATCAAGACACTTTCATAGGATTTGTCGACCTGTAAAAAGCTTTTGACAATATAAAATGGTGCAAGCTGTTCGAGATTCTGAAAAAAGTAGGGGTAAGCTATAGGGAGAGACGGGTCATATACAATATGTACAACAACCAAGAGGAAATAATAAGAGTGGACGATCAAGAACGAAGTGCTCGTATTAATAAGGGTGTAAGACAAGGCTGTAGCCTTTCGCCCCTACTCTTCAACCTGTACATCGAGGAAGCAATGATGGAGATAAAAGAAAGGTTCAGGAGTGGAATTAAAATACAAAGTGAAAGGATATCAATGATACGATTCGCTGATGACATTGCTATCCTGAGTGAAAGTGAAGAAGAATTAAATGATCTGCTGAACGGAATGAACAGTCTAATGAGTACACAGTATGGTTTGAGAGTAAATCGGAGAAAGACGAAAGTAATGAGAAGTAGTAGAAATGAGAACAGCGAGAAACTTAACATCAGGATTGATGGTCACGAAGTCAATGAAGTTAAGGAATTCTGCTACCTAGGCAGTAAAATAACCAATGATGGACGGAGCAAGGAGGACCGAAAAGCAGACTCGCTATGGCAAAAAAGGCATTTCTGGCCAAGAGAAGTCTACTAATATCAAATACCGGCCTTAATTTGAGGAAGAAATTTCTGAGGATGTACGTCTGGAGTACAGCATTGTATGGTAGTGAAACATGGACTGTGGGAAAACCGGAACAGAAAAGAATCGAAGCATTTGGGATGTGGTGCTATAGACGAATGTTAAAAATTAGGTGGACTGATAAGGTAAGGAATGAGGAGATTCTACGCAGAATCGGAGAGGAAAGGAATATGTGGAAAACACTGATAAGGAGAAGGGACAGGATGATAGGACATCTGCTAAGACATGAGGGAATGACTTCCATGGTATTAGAGGGAGCTGTAGAGGGCAAAAACTGTAGAGGAAGACAGAGATTGGAATACGTCAAGCAAATAATTGAGGACGTAGGTTGCAAGTGCTACTCTGAGATGAAGAGGTTAGCACAGGAAAGCAACTCGTGGCAGGCCGCATCAAACCAGGCAGTAGACTGATGACCAAAAAAAAAAAAAAAAAAAAAGTAACACATTTAAGTGATTAACATATTGGAAGATCACGGAGTAATGTAAGTGCGAGATAAGCTATTGCAAATGTGAAAGTCTGGGACATTAAATACCGATGTAACTGTCAGAACGTTGAATGCTGGTATGCCAACGTGCATTGCACTGTGCTGCACAAGTGACGGTTGACAGTTTATGGAGTAGAGTTCCGTGCCTGTTGCATTGTCGTTCAGTACAGGGACGGTTAATGCTGATTATGGATGACGCTAGATTGATGATGTCCCAAATGTGCCCGACTGGAAATAGATATGGTGACTGAGCAGGCTAAGGCAACATGTCGACACTCTGTAGAGCATTTTGGATTAAAACAGCGGAATGTAGAAGAGCTTTATCTTGTTGAAAAACAACCCTGTTCATGAATGGCAGGTCGAATCACCTGACTGACGTACAAATTTGCAATCAACGGGGATGGGACAGCCGTAAGAGTGTTTCTTCTGTCACACGAAATCGCACACCAGACCATAACTCCATGTGTTGGTCCTTTTCGTCTAGCACACACACAAGTTGTATGTAGGGACCGAGCCAGTTTCCTTCTAACCAACATAGCGTTATCACAGGCTGTGGTGTCACCGCCAGACACCACACTTGCTAGGTGGTAGCCTTTAAATCGGCCGCGGTCCGTTAGTATACGTCGGACCCGCGTGTCGCCACTGTCAGTGATTGCAGACCGAGCGCCGCCACACGGCAGGTCTAGAGAGACTTCCTAGCACTCGCCCCAGTTGTACAGCCGACTTTGCTAGCAATGGTTCACTGACAAATTACGCTCTCATTTGCCGTGACGATAGTTAACATAGCCTTCAGTTATGTCATTTGCTACGACCTAGCAAGGCGCCATTATCATTTGTTATTTATCTTGGGATGCATGTACAGTCAGACCGATGTTCACAAATTATGGATTAAAGTTAAGTATTCCAGCAGCTACGTACTTTTCTTGATAGTATAAGTACTTTACCTGTTCCAGACCTCACGCCAATCTGCGTGAGCTTAAACGCGTGCCTTTCAGCTTCCTCCAAACCCCGTGAATTGGCTCCTGCCAATTCACAACACAGGCACCTGGGTAAATGGTTCAAGTGGCTCTGAGATCTATGGGACTTAACATCTGAGGTCATCAGTTCCCTAGACTTAGAACTACTTAAATCTAACTAATCTAAGGACATCACACACATCCTTGCTCGAGGCAGGATTCGAACCTTCGACCGTATCAGCAGCGCGGTTCCAGACTGAAGCGCCTCGAATCGTTCGGTCACAACGGCTGTCGCACCTGGGTAGAACCGGCTTTCAATTGAAAGTACAACAGATACCACCTGCCCCCCCCCCCACCCCAATGAGCTGTCGCTTGACACCACTGGTCGTAAATGGGGGTGGTCTGGGGTCAGTGGAATGCACGCTATGGGGTGTCTGGCTCGGAGCTGTCCTTGAAGTAACCGATTTGTAACAGTGGTGCCAACTGCTACGTAAATTACTGTGGCAGCTGCACTACGATCCGTCAGAACCATACTTCAAACACGATGTTGTTCACTCTCGATAGTGCCACGTTGCCTACCAGGGCCCGGTCTTCTTGCGGCCGTACATTCTCGGGATCAGCACTGCCAGCAATCATGTACTTTGGTTACATTCGTGCCGATACTTTCTACAGAATCGCAGAAGGAACATTCAGCTTCTCCTAGCCCTATTACACGAACTCGTTCGGAATCAATGAGATGTTGATAACGGCGCCTTTGTCGCCTTTAACGCATTCAACTATCATCAATTCACCACGCTCAATCTCAAAGGTAACTAAGACTCACGACCGTTACGTGTGTATTTAAAGCAAACCTTGTTTGCATCTTCATAGTGGCGCTAGGAATGGCGCGAAATTTGACTAGACACCATCTTACAGGTCTAGAAATGTACTACCAATTTTCGTTTATGTGGGAGAACTCATTCTTGGTGATGTGGTTTTTCTCCTGTCAATACATATGTTTTCTTTGTTTCTTCTACTGACACATTTGACATCTTTGCATGTAACATGAATATGACTTCGAACAAATAACTAACTAGACATCCCCTCCGAAATATTCGCAGTTGGGACTCCACATGCCGCACTACCAGCGCACCTGGTATATTACTTAAAAGTTTCAGATTGCACCATTGGCCAAACATCCCACTCAAACCTTTAAAAAAAAAAAAAAAAAAAAAAAAAAAACAGTGTCTAAGCCTCACTGTCATTTGCTTATGATCGTTGAAGTCAGATGATAAAACGGCTTATGAAGTAAGATAATACGATAGCAAATGACGTCTGTCTCCAAAGGGTATGAGCACTTGACACTGTGACACTGTGGATGCTTCCAATGAAGTAATGCGTAGACGTGGATGAGTTATTTCCCGCAATGGGAGTGGTTCTGGGAGCACGTGGTAACAGCGTTCGTGGAAATACAAGACAGTGTGATTTGTTGAATGATTCACGATGGTTCAAAGGAGTCAGGGCTGTCCTGAACAAATAGGTTATAAATGCAGTGATAATAGTTGGACGTAGTGGGTTGCTTAGACGGTTTCAAAGGAGTGTGAAAGTGAACGGGTTAATTAGATTATTTTTAATAGTGACTGCAGACGTAAATTTTATCCACCGTTGTTGTCACGTTTTTACTGCCCCAATCTACAGATTAGGTTCACAACTTATCTGTAAGTTTTGCACCACACCGATAACGAAACCTTGCATCCACCATTGTTGTCACCTTGCATCCTGATTGCTGTATGTCGTCTGTGGTAATTGGTGGGCAGACCAGATACAGAAAAAGATTTATTCGTTTCGATGTTTTGAAGTGTTATTTCATCGTTCATGAAGTTGTCTAGCGGTTCTATTGTCGTTGTGGTCTTCAGTCCAGAGAGTGGTTTGATGCAGCTCTCCACGCTTCTCTATCCTGTGCAAGCCTCTTCATCTCCAAATAGCTACTGCAACTTTCATCATTTAGAATCTGCTTAGTGTATTCATCCCTTGGTCTCGCTCTACGAATTTTACCCTCCACGCTTCCATCCGGTACTAAATTGGTGATCCCTTGATGCCTCAGAATGTGTCCTACCAACAAATTCCTTCTTCTAGTCAAGTTGTGCCACAAATTCCTCTTCTCACCAATTTTATTCAGTACCTCCTCATTAGTTACGTGATCTACCCATCTAATCATCAGCATTCTTTTGTAGCACCACATTTCAAAAGCTTCTATTCTCTTCTTGTCTGAACTATTTATCGTCCACGTTTCACTTCCATACATGGCTACACTCCATACAAATACTTTCAGAAACAACTTCCTGACATTTAAATCTAAACTCGATGTTAACAAATTTCTCTTCTTCAGAAGCGCTTTCCTTCCCATTGCCAGTCTACATTTTATATCCTCTCTACTTCGACCATCGTCAGTTATTTTTCTCCCCAAATTACAAAACTCCTTTACTACTTTAAGTGTCTCATTTCCTAATCTAATTCCCTCAGCATCACCTGATTTAATTCGACTATATTCCATTATCCCCGTTTTGTTTTTGTAGTTCATCTTATGTCCCCCTTTCAAGACACTGTCCATTCCGTTCAGTTGCTCTTCCACGTCCTTTGCTGTCTCTGACAGAATTACAATGTCATCGGCAACCCTCGAAGTTTTTAATTCTTCTCCCTGGACTTTAATTTCTACCCCAAATTTGTTTTTTATTTCCTTTACCACTTGCTCAATATACAGATTGAGTAACATCGGGGATAGGCTACAACCCTGCTTCACTCGCTTCTCAACCACTGCTTTCCCTTCGTGCCCCTCAATTGTTATAACTGCCATCTGGTTCCTGTACAAATTGTAAATAGCCTTTCGCTCCCGGTATTTTACCCCTGCCACATTCATAATTTGAAAGAGAGTAAGAGTATTCCAGTCAACGTTGTCAAAAGCTTTGTCTAGGCCTACAGTACTATTTGCATAAAAAAACACAGCCTGCACATATTCCTGTGATGTGCTGAACGACCCCAGGCGCTTTCACCTCTTTCTCCACCGCCGCCGCTCTTCTCGACAACCACAGCCTCACAAACGCTAGTTTTTCGAGTTCTCAGCTCACTATTGATGGAGAATATCGATGAAGAATATTTTAAAGAAGTGGTGCCGCATAAACTGGGTAGGTGAGAACAGCCCTTTTAGGTATCGTGTGAGGAGGCTTTGCCTTGCAATTGTAAGTCGCTTGGGAGAAGCTACAGTTAATACTATCGAGGAGAAGGGGTTAGCAGAAAGAGTATTAGGTGATCGGGCGTTGACTGAGCATTACTAGTGTCGTGTGGATTTATTGCTGGGATGTTGCTCGGCGGTGGTGTTCCTGGGCGCGGGCACAGAGAGGGCCCGGGCGCTGCGGCCGCAGCCAGCGCTGGGACGGGTCTGCAGGTCTGCTCACCTTTCCCTGACCTTCCGCAAAAGAAGGAATGCGCCGCCGCCGCCGCTGCCGCCGCCGCCGCCGCCTATCTTCCTGTCTGGCAGCGCTGCGCAGCCGCGGGGACACGACAGGGACTCCCTCTGAAGTCACCGCCGGCCCGGAACAGGCGCGCTCCCACCTAGTCCTACTCGCGTCACCTCTTACGCCTTTCAGCGCCTACCGCCTGCATTAAAGCAAATGCAAGTCAGCGTTTGTTTCGTGCGTACTCGCTCTGCAACAAAACGAAGCCCGCCACCGTCGGTACGACGCCTCGATTATTTTGCGTCCGACTGCTTCACAGTTACTAGACACTTGATCCCAACTAGCAGCTAGCACACAGGATACCTTTCAATGACCACCGAGCAGCAGTGTTAAACACAAGTTGAAAATAATTGCTTATTCAGATACAGGTATAGTCAACTGTCTTGATCCTAGAAAGCACGGACAATAAAGGCCATCTTTCACACACTCGTGCAATATGGTAGCAATAACATCCGTAGCTCGAAAGACAGCGCACTTCTCTGGTTATTGACAGATATTCCCAAGGTAAGATATTTTGTCCGTCAATGGTATCCAGTGTTCTGAAAGGGAAAAACAATATCGAGACACGGTACTGTCCGAGTAGAAGCCAACTGCATGCACTAAATTTAACTTTCAAAAGTAGCATAAAAAGGGCTTCACTTTCTATAGCAACACTTAGTTTTTTTTCCAGCGAGATAGATGATAATGCCTCTCTAGTCTCGAACTAAATCACGTAATTGCAGCTAAGCTGTCAGGGAATTTCACACAGATGAAATAGTGATTATGAATTTGAAACTTACCCTCTGTCCCCCCTGCGAGTTGGGGGCTTAGAATAGGCCCGCGGTATTCCTGCCTGTCGTAAGAGGCGACTAAAAGGAGTCTCAAACGTTCCGGTCTTATATGATGGTCCCCTCTCGGGTTCATCTTTCTAAATTCTTCCGAAGAGCGAGCCAATTGGGGAAGGGCGCCTTACATGGTGCACTGTATCCGTCGTGCAATGAGACCTTTAGCTGGCTTTCTTGTCGTCGCAATGCTGTCCCGCTCGTTTTCCACCTCTTGGGGGAGGATACGTCCCTGGGTGCGATTACAACTATGCACCGAGCAGTGTTGCTTTTTGCTGCGACGACGACCTTGGACATTTTAGCACCTAAGATCCAACACGGTAGCCAGTCCGCTGTGGTGGGGCCGCCATGTACCCTGTTGGTTGTAGCTAGAGGTGTACATGTTCCGCTTTTAACCCGCCCATGCTTGCCCGGTGGCCAGGCGGGCAGGCCGCCGCGCGTTGTCAACAGAACGGGCAGGCTGCTTCACTCCCAGCCAAGCCAAGCAGAACCCAACCCGGGCAGGCTGCGGGAAACTTGCTTGCCTGCCCATATTACTGCTGAGCTGCGCTACGCAGCCGTTTAGTCTGCGCGCGTCATTGTCGTATTATGAACGTTAATCAAAAGTT
Source organism: Schistocerca nitens (assembly GCF_023898315.1). NCBI lineage: Eukaryota > Metazoa > Arthropoda > Insecta > Orthoptera > Acrididae > Schistocerca > Schistocerca nitens. The sequence goes on along the minus strand of NC_064614.1, from coordinate 612,584,364 downwards.
TTTATTTTACCTGAGCACCAAAAGACAAATCCTAACATTATATATATATATTAATTTCAGGTCAAAAAATACTGGGTTTTATTTGTACATTCTTCCTTTACGCGTATATTTCGGGCTTATTATCTATATAAATAAAAATGAATTGCCAAATGCCTTGATAAGCGTAAAACTCGAGAACGGCTGGACCAATTCGGCAATTTTTTTTTGCTGTGTTCGTAATTCTCAGGACAAGGTTTTTATGAAATAAAAATTTTCGAAAATCGACCGAAAAATTGGAAAATTTGAGAAAAACTGAAAGTGTGTTTTCATTGTGTCCGTGTGTTTGTATTGCATACAATCTTGATGAAATTTTGCACACTATACCTTGAAACCAAGAGGAAGGTCACAGTCTACTTAAAATTTCGTAGGGTGCATGGAAGAGGTTACTTTACCTAACGGAATTCGACAAATTGTACGTTTTTATTCCGATCCTGATGAAATTTGGCATACTTGATATTCAAAGCAGGATGAAGGGTGCTGTCTGCTTAAAATTCTGAATGGTACATGGCGGAGGGTACTTTACTTACACACTTCTACACCAACCTACAGTTTTATTCCGATCTTGAAGAAATTTTGCACACTTGACCATAAAGAGGAACATCACTGTCTACATAGTATTTCGAACAGTGCATGGAAAAGAGTACCTTACAATAGATTTTGACATCGTTTGCGGGTTACCACGAAATCCTTCTCCCTCTATACATCTAAATGGTCTCAGGTCCTTAGCACACATTTCGACGCCCTTTTCGGCCACTAAATCTTTGTCCTCTTTCAAGATATTTATGGAGTAAAGGAACTGCTTGTCAAATTTGCACATATGTCGTAACATACTCGAGGTTCCTAAATAAGCACTTAAGAGCTTTTTACATAGTTTGCATTGAGACACGCCTACCGATTTATTTGAAGCGGCCTCATAAACACACGAAAACGTTTCCCATACGGCTCTTGTGTTCTGTTTCGTTACCAGCATGTATTCGCCAGTTGTCAATTTTTTTTCAATCTGACTAAAGTCCGACCTATTCATTGTGCTGCCCCCACCGTTGCGATAAATGTACTGCGGGCTAACTACCTGGCTACTCTAGTCACGGTAGCTTGAAGCGCAACCTGTTGTCAGGCACAGCAAGCTGAGCGGGTCCCGTGAAGCTTGGCAGGCCTGCGGGAACCCAGGTAGCCCGGGCTTGCGGGAGCCCAAGTCGGCCGCATTACCCACTATGCCTCAGTACACGCGCACTCTTGTGTTTACGTCGCGGCAGGCTGACCTGCATGAATGGTTGCAGAGGAGCTAGGGGCAAGCAGGCTGCAAGGGGAATTTGTACACCTCTGGTTGTAGCACCCTGACAACACAGGGATCGCTCTGCTGATGCCTGCGCCGTTAACTCCCCACGTATGCCAAGGAATAGATGCCTAAGCTCCTGGGTTATCGGGACTCCCGGCAATGGCCATCCTGCCAGGTGGCCCTTGCTGAGGCTGGGTGGCGCCCGTGGGGAGGGCCCTTGGTCGGAGTAGGTGGCATCAGGGCGGATGACCCGCAATGAAGCGGGGTACATCATCTCTCGCTGGTGGCCAGCAGTCTCTAAGCGTTCTCAGGCTCAATTTAATGCTCAGAAGTACAATCCGAAAACGTTCCCCTCCTTGGCCACACCATGGGAGGAGCGTAAGTCTCAGGATGGCAGTAACAGTTATTCGCCTCGATTCTTAGTTTGTACGAGAGCTGATGGGGAGTATTTTATATCCACAAAGCCTCAGTTCTTCGTCGAGCATTTAGAGGACAAGTTTGGGGAGGTGAAGGGCTTGTCCAAAACGCGCTCTGGGTCAGTACTGATACAAACGGCATCCTCTGCCCAGCCACGACGGTTACGTGCCTGTGTTACGATGACACCCCATAAGAGTTTAAACATGGTCCAGGGAGTTATTTACCATAGGGATCTTCTTTTGCAGTCTGATGACGAGCTGCGCGCCAATTTAGAGTGCCGAGGTGTACACTTCGTCTGGCGCCTTCATCGGGGTCCGAAGGTTAATCAGATTGCTACCGGTGCCTTCATCTTGGCCTTCGAGAGTGATACGTTACCGGAGAAGGTCAAGGTGACGGTCTACTGACGTGACGTCAAGCCCTATACCCCTCCCCCGCTGCTGTGCTTTAACTGCTGGAAGTTCGGCCATATGTCTTACCGCTGCACTTCCAGCCTCACATGCCGAGATTGCGGACGCCCATCACATCCCGATGCTCCATGTGCCCCGCCTCCCATCTGTGTCAACTGCGGAGAGCATCATTCACCTTGCTCGCCAGACTGCATGATCTTCCAGAAAGAGCGCAAAATCATGGAATATAAGACCCTGGACAGACTGACCTATACTGAGGCCAAACAGAAATATGACCGACTACATCCTGTGAGAATGACATATTCCTACGCCGCTGCTACTATAACTGTGCTATCCCCATCAGTTCCGAGAATTCCGGCCGGATCGACGAGCAGTACAACTCCTTCTGCCCTCTTGCCTGTGGGGGCTCTACCCACCCTGTTGCTCCTGCGCCTACCTCAGGAGCAACACCCTCCCACCCATCGGGGACGTCCATCCCCGCTTCTCAGCTTTAGAAGCGTCCAACTTCTTCGGCTAATCTCGCTCGTAAGGGGTCCCTTGGGTCCCTCCCTTTCCAGGCTACCACCGGCGGGAAGGATGACGCCAGACAGTGACATAAGTTCCCACCAGCGGCTGGTCGTAGGGCTTCGCGATCCTTCTCCGTCCCGGAGACTAAATCGGTGAAGCCCTCCTAGCCGGTGAAACTGAAGGTTCAGCGAGAGAAGTCCAAGAGAAAGACCTCTAAGGCCAAAGAACTTGCGTTGGCACCGACCCCACCGCAGTATTTGAGCTCTGCGTCTGAGGATGAGGTCAAAATCCTGGCGTCCGCTGAGGACCTTGATCTCACCGGTCCCTCAGACACCATGGATAGCACTTGCACAGGTGCTCAATCGGTGGCAGCAGGTGACCCAGCGGCGTAATCTGCCTCCCCAGTCTCTTCACGCCTTTCTCAGCCATGGATAATATCATCCTCCAGTGGAACTGCAGCGGTTTCTTCCACCATCTTGCTGAGCTCCGACAACTTATCAGCCTTCACCCTTTCGTCTGTATTGCTCTACAAGAAACTTGGTTTCTGGCAATGCGAACCCCCGCTCTCCGTGGCTATCGTGGTTATTATAGGAACCAGGCATCTTACGAAAGGGTATCTGGTGGCGTCTGCATCTATGTCCTTCACTCCCTTCACAGCGAGTCTGTCCCTCTGCAAACAACTTTAGAGGCTGTCGCTGTTCGGGTGTGGTCGCCACAGGCTGTTACTGTCTGCAGTCTGTATCTTCCACCGGATGGTGATGTCCCACAGCATGTCCTGGCTGCGCTGATAGCCCAATTGCCGCCACCTTTCTTGTTATTGGGCGACTTCAACCTCTGTGGGGTGAGTCAGTGGCAACAGGTCGAGGCGCCACCGTTGAGCATGTATTGGCAGAGCTCGAGCTATCCATTTTAAATGATGGTGCCTTCACACATTTCAGTGTGACGCATGGCATGTACTCCGCCATCGACCTTTCGATCTGCAGCCCTAGCCTCTTACCGTCTGTCCAATGGAGTGTGCATGACGACCTGTGTGGTAGTGACCACTTTCCGATCTTTCTGTCACTGTCACAGCGTCAGTCTTCTGGGCGCCCTTGCAGGTGGGCTATGAATAAGGCTGACTGGAACTTGTTCTCCTCCACTGCCGCTATTGAACCTGTTTCTCATGAAGCCACTGATGCGGTGGTTCACTCAGTCACCACCGGCATCGTTACTGCCGCAGAATCTGCCATTCCCAGTTCTTCTGGTTCCCCTCAGCGGAGGACTGTGCCTTGGTGGTCGCCAGTGATCGTCGAGGCGATTAAAGATAGCAGGCGGGCGCTCCAGCGTCACAAGCGGCATCCATCTTTCGAAAACCTCTTCGCCTTTAAACGGCTCCGTGCGCGGGCCCGCCGCATCATTCGCCAACTCAAGCAGGAGTGCTGGAAACGGTATGTTTCCACCATTGGCCTCCATGTCTCTTCATCGCTGGTCTCGGCGAAGATTAGACGCCTCTATGGCTATCGGGCCCCTGTCAGCGTCCCTGCGCTTTCACTGATTGGGGCAATTTTTTACTGACTCCGATATAATTGCCAACCACTTAGCAGACCATTTTTCTCTCAGTTCCGCGTCTGTCAATTACCCACTGGCTTTCCGCTCCATTAAAGAGCAGTTCGAACATCGGAGCCTTTCCTTTCACACGCTCCATACTGAATCCTACAATGTCCCATTCACTGAGTGGGAATTCCACAGTAACCTAGTCACTTGCCCTGATACAGCTCCTGGGCCAGATTGCATCCACTGTCAGATGCTGCAACACCTCTCAGTGGACTGCCAGCGACGCCTCCTCGACCATTACAACTGTATTTGGGTCGAGGGGGAGTTTCCGTCGCAATAGCGGGAAAGTATTGCTATCCCCGTTTTGAAACCTGGCAAGAACCCATTGGAGGTGGACAGCTACCGCCCCATTAGCCTCACCAACGTTCTGTGCAAGTTGCTCGAACGCATGGTGAGCCGGCGGTTGAGTTGGGTACTCGAGTCTCGGGGCCTTCTAGCTCCGTCTCAGGGTGGGTTCCGTAAAGGCCGCTCTGCCGTCAACAATCGGGTGAGCCTGGAGTCAGTCATCCGTACGACCTTTGCCCGCCGTCAGCACCTCGTCGCTCTTTCGCGGAAGGCATACGATACGACATGGCGCCATCACAACCTCTCTACGCTTCATGGTTGGGGTCTTCGGTGTCCACTGCCGATTTTCATCCGAAATTTTCTGTCGCATCGAACCTTCCGCGTGCAAGTCGCGGCCTCCCATAGTTCCTCCCGCGTTCAGGAGAACGGGGTGCCACAGGGATCTGTTTCAAGTGTCTGCCTGTTTTTAACTGCAATTAACGGGCTCGCTGTGGCGGTGGGAACGTCTGTCTCAGCGTCCTTGTATGCTGACGACTTCTGCCTCTAATATAGCTCCATTGGCATTGCCGCTGCTGAACGTCAGCTGCAGGGCGCTATCCGTAAGGCGCAGTCTTGGGCTGTCGCGCATGGCTTCCAGTTTTCGGCTGCCAAGACCTGCGTTATGCATTTCTGCCGGCGACGAACAGTTCCCCCTGAGCCGCAGCTTTATCATGCTGGCGAACTTCTTGCTATGGTGAAGACACATCGTTTTTTGGGTGTGGTTTTTGATGCCCGGTTGACTTGGCTCACACATATTCGGCAGCTTAAACAGATGTGTTGGCGGCATCTTAACGCTCTGTGATGCTTGAGCCACTCCAGCTGGGGCGCCGACCAATCTACCCTCTTACGGCTCTACCAGGCGTTAATCCAGTCCCATCTGGATTATGGGAGCCTGGCTTATGGTTCAGCATCCCCATCTGTATTTCAGGTGCTGGACCCAATCCTTCACAGCGGGATACGACTTGCCACTGGTGCTTTCCGGACCAGCCCTGTGGCCAGCATACTTGTGGAGGCAGGTGTCCCTCCACTGCGGTTACGGCGCCAACGTTTACTGGCCGCTTATGCTACGCATGTTTGTAGCTTGCCCGGGCATCCTAACTATCGTCTTCTGTTCCCACAGTCGGTCGTCCATGTCCCAGAACATCGGCCCCGGTCGGCTTGTATGATCGCAGTCCACGTCAGAGAGCTTCTCTCCGGGCTTGGGGTTTCCCCTCTTCCACCTCCTTCCCGGGCCCCTCTGCATACACTCCCATGGTATGTGCCTCGACCTTGCCTTCAGCTCGAATTGGCACAGGGCCCGAAGGACTCAGTCCCTCCGGAGGCCTTCTGCCGCCGCTTTTTTTCCATCCTTGCCACGTATCAGGGCTCTGGCGTTGCATAGACTGACGGTTCGACGGTTGCTGGTCGTGTCGGTTATGCTCTGACTCAAGGGGACCACTACGAACAACATTCATTGCCGTCTGGCTGCAGCGTTTTCGCCGGCCGCGGTGGTCTAGCGGTTCTAGGCGCTCAGTCCGGAACCGCGCGACTGCTACGGTCGCAGGTTCGAATCCTGCCTCGGGCATGGATGTGTGTGATGTCCTTAGGTTAGTTAGGTTTAACTAGTTCTAAGTTCTAGGGGACTAATGACCTCAGAAGTTGAGTCCCATAGTGCTCAGAGCGATTTTTTTTTGCAGCGTTTTCACTGCTGAGCTGGTCGCCATCTTTCGTGCCCTAGAGTATATCCGCTCCTGCTCAGGTGAGTCCTTCGTTACCTGTACCGACTCTCTGAGCAGTTTACGATCTATCGACCAGTGTCTCCCTCGCTCTCGTCAGGTGATGGCTGTCCAGGAGTCCCTCCATGCTCTTGCCCGTTGCGGCCGATCTGTGGTCTTTGTGTGGACCCCCGCCCATGTTGGGATAACCGGCAATGAACATGTTGACCGCCTGGCCAAACAGGCCACCAGTGAACCAACTCTGGACAATGGCCTCCCGGAGACTGATTTGCGAGCTGTCTTACGCCGCAAAAGTTTTCGAACTCTGGGACATTGAATGGCGCGCCCTGCCTTCACCAAACAAACATCGGGCCATCAAGGAGGATACCGGTGTGTGGCGCTCCTCCTTGCGGGTCTCTCGCAAGGAGTCTGTTGTCCTCTGCCGGCTGCGCATCGGGCATACATGGATGACGCACGGCCACATATTGCGACGTGAGGACCCACCTTTATGTCACTGCCAATCCGTTTTGACGGTGGTCCACATTTTATTGGAGTGTCCACTTTTAGCTCTGCTCAGGCAGACATTCGCACTGCCTGACACGCTCCCTGCCCTTTTAACAAATGACACTGCCATGGCAGGCTTAGTTTTGCGTTTTATTCGGGCAGGGGGTTTTTATCACTTAATCTGAGTGTTTGTTATGTTTCTTTTATGTTGGGTCTGGCCTTTGGCCTACTATTTTAGATTGAGTTTTTAATGTGTTTCTCGGTGGTTGGCTTTTCCTATTTTTTTTTTTTGTCTCTATGGTCGGCCAACCACTGTCATACACTGTGTAATTTTAATTCCTTTTGTCTGGTCTCTGTCTGTCTTTCTTGTCCTGTGTCGTCTGTCGTCTTTTCCGTTGTGCGTTTTTATTCTACGTGGATGTTTTTAAGGTTTGGAGAAAGGGGCCGATGACCGTAGCAGTCTGGTCCCTTTAATCCCACAAACCAACCAACCAACCAATCCTTACCCGCTGTATGCAAAGAATGACACTGCTGGAAAAACTCTTACGTTATTTAATTTTCAAACAGCTGAACAAAACTCAAAGTACTCAGACAGTTTTCTCTTTACTTATTCTGATCATCACTAAAGTGACACACAATATTTTAGCTCAACGCAATCTCAGTTTCAGCAATCCCTACAAAAGAATAGCCCTGACTAACAATAACTTATACCTTTCATGAATCACTTACCTCACAAAAATCTTTATTACTCGAACTACTGCAGTACAGCCAGCGCCATTACATCCCGCTAAATAAAAGATTCTTACTACTGATAGGCATAGTTAGCAAATGAAAGATTTTGATAGAGAACAAACAATGTATTTACCTTAAAAGTATTCAAAAGTCATAATATGTATATCAGTTCATGACATTCAGTCTTACAAATTTCCTTTTTCTGACGGACACAAGTCCAGATCGTCCGTTCTCAAAATTCTGGCATCTCTCTCCCCACATCCACCACTGCTGGCGGCTCACCTCGAACTGCCCAATGCTACGAGCTGTTCACATCCAACTGCCCAACACTACTACACTAGCGAATATTCCAACAATTAGTCCAACCAGCCACAGATTGCACACAGCACAGTCAGCGATTTTCATACAGAGCGCTACGTGGCGTCACCAGCATAAAAACCTAAACAGCTGGGGCAGTTGGAGGTGAGCAGCCAGCAGTGGTGGATGTGGAGAGAGAGAGATGCCAGATTTCTGAGATGTTAATATGAGCAGACGATCTGGACGTGTGTCCGTCAGAAAAAGGATGTCACGAATATATATATATATATATATATATATATATATATATATATATATATATATATATATAGAGAGAGAGAGAGAGAGAGAGAGAGAGAGAGAGAGAGATAAAACTTTTGAACACTATTAATGTAAATACATTGTTGGTTCTCTATCAAAGTCTTTCATTTGCTAACTATATGCCTATCAGTAGTTAGTGCCTTCAGTAGTTTGAACCTTTTATTTAGCTGGCAGTATTGGCACTCACTGTCTTGCAGTAGTTTGAGGAACGAAGATTTTTGTGAGGTCGGTGACTCATAAAGGGTATAGGTTATTGTTAGTCAGGGCTATTCTTTTGTAGGGATCATTGAAATTCAGACTGCGTTGCGCTAAAAATATTGTGTGCCAGTGTAGTGATGATCAGAATAAGTAAAGAGAGTACGTTCAGTTTTACTCACTGTTTCAGTATAAAATAACGTAGAAGTTTACCAGCACAGTCATTTTTAATTTTCGAATGGGAAGTTTCAAATTAAAAATAAATACGAAGGGACTTCCGAAAAGTGAGTTGCACATTGTGACTTTTATTGAATACTACACTACACTTCAAAGTGACATAGATACATTATACAATTTTCAGACATAGTCAAAACGTCTTTTTAAACAGCGCCCATAACCTTCTACCAACTGTTCAATTCCCCTACGACAGAAATCCACTCCTTGGTCACGGAACCATTCGAAAATCGCTGTGTGAATGTCCTCACAGCTAGAAAATCTCCACCCCACCACCCCTCCCTCTGGATGTTCTTTGCCGAAAAGATAAAAATCGCATAATGCAAGATCTGGGCTTTTCGATCAGCAGCACCCACGTCTGTGCAGCTTTGGTCAAATTGTTGGGACTATTTCATTACCATTGGACGCGACTTCGTATGTGGTCCATATACCACCAAAATTTCACACTGAATCTGTGAGTAATTTAGACGTTTTCCACACGAGAATCGTACTATTCTTAATATCTCAACTTTGGGGCACATTTCTAGTTGCCACACCATTTCCCTCCTACACTGTGATGCACCTGTTATCCGTACCGCAGCATAATTGTGTCTACACGAAATCCGGATCATCTACGAGAGGGTGTTGATCCGTGGAATGTTTCTCAGATTTTCACCTCTAGCCAGCCCTGTAAAAGACGTTTAGTATATTTTCTTATCCCATTTTGAAATGATAGTGTTTACTTTACGTGTTCTTCACGTGTGCATTCACTTTATGCCTTCCGGAGCATGCAAGTGATATTATCTGTTTTACCTGAAACATGCCGGCCGCGGTGGTCTCGCGGTTCTAGGCGCGAAGTCCGGAACCGTGCGACTGCTACGGTCGCAGGTTCGAATCCTGCCTCGGGCATGGATGTGTGTGATGTCCTTAGTTAGGTTTAAGTAGTGCTAAGTTCTAGGGGACTAATGACCACAGCAGTTGAGTCCCATAGTGCTCAGAGCCATTTTTGAACCTGAAACATTGCGCGGATACTGGTTGATTACGTCGCTTCTTACGTGGGTATGTTTTGTGGAGAGATGGATAAATTACAGTAGAAATTTACAACTTGGCTTCCTTTTTGAGCACCAAAAATTAATATACAAAACTAGTACGGATTACACGACTTCGTTTAATCACGATGAAACAGTTGACGGGTGAAAGGAAGTCACTACATTGCAACCGTCAGTTGCGCTGAAGAAGTGACTACTTACTGGTTGGAACGGCGGTTGGTCATTGGACGCAGTCATCTGGCTTTTCACCCATGAACTATTTCGTCATGAGTTACGCAGGGAGAAGCTGAAGAATCACATTTGATTGCTCATGTTAGACAGTTCACCGAACTTTGACATCACTTTTGTACTTGCTTCATTATTTTGCTTGCAACACTCGCGTCTTTCTTCCGCCCACGACAGTCCTTCCCAAATGTTGATTTTATCAATAATTTGCACGCACTAACACGTCATATGTCGTCGCTCGCTTCACTGCTGCCATATGGTTCACACTGACTTTGCACTCCTTTTCCGGGTGAGTCTCGTAGCGTCGTACGCTGATGACTTGAAAAACATTCAGAGGTTGACGGCAGGAAGACATTTGCCTCTCACGTTATCTTCATAGAAGTGCAATACTGTTCTGGACAATTCCTTTCCTTTTAGCTGTTTTGTAATAAAACAGCTACATCATACAGGAACTGAGCTCAGGGGCATACATTTACGAGTATATCTAACAATTTTATCATCTTTGCATTAATAAAAGTGTGAGGTGACTTGTCAGATATTCAAGGATATGGAAAATTCACAGCTTCTTCGGTAAATTTTCAGTTCTTCAAGGAAGGGAGGAAAATAAAAATTATGCATCCCGTCGACATCGACATCATTAGAGACGGAGTACAAGCTCGGATTGTTTCAAGGGTGGAGAAGGAACCATCCCGTCATTTGCCTGGAAGAATTTATGGATTTTAACCGCTGTCCTCTGGATTGCGAGTCCAGTGTGCTAGCCACTGCTTCACCTCGCTCGATTTTACTTCCTGACACATAACTCATCTACGTCCAGTACATTTTCAGTTGTTCTTTCTACTGCTCTGCGTATTACTATGATTAACAGGTTAAGCATGACTTCTCCGACTGTCCCATGGTTTTCATGTTAATCTGCAAGTACTTTATTTGGTAATGCGACGCTAATGCTTTTAAGGAAACAAATAGAACCTCCTCCCTGTTTAGAACTGTGACACAAACTCAACTGTCCTGATTCCTGTAACTCCCAAACATTTCAGTAACTACGACGATACATCAGCGACACCTCCTAGCTTGTTAGAGCTCAAGACATTCAACGCTTAGTCGAACTCGGACCACACTACTGTATCACTTATTTCTTTCCGCGTCAGCATCGTTCTCTTCTTGTCATACGTTTTGACAGTTGACTTTATCGTGCATACGTTTTATATACACCTGCAACCTGTCTGTCCTTTCTTCTGCATTATAACTAATTTAATGTCTGAACCACGTAGGTTAGATCCTTAAAATTTAAGTTCTCTAAAGTTACACCTCATCCTGTAGGCCGCGTCCATTTTTCCTACAACTGTATCTTTCTCAAGATCTTTCCGCGTTTCTCTTGTCTGTTCTGATGTAGTACCATTTTGTTAATTTCATCTCTAAGTAAGCTATACCACTGCATTTCTCATATTAAGCACGTTAGGGGCAACGGCCTTGTCGCCGTCGATGCACCGGTTCCCGGCAGATCGCCGAAGATAAGCGCTGTTGGGAGTGGCCGGCACTGGGATGGGTGACCGTCCGGGCCGCCATGCGCTGTTGCCATTTTTCGGGGTGAACTCAGCCTCGTGATGCCAATTGAGGTGCTACTCTACCGAATAGTAGCGTCTCCGGTCACAGAAAACCATCATAACGACCGGGAGAGCAGTGTGCTGACCACACGCCCCTCCTATCCGCATCCTCAGCTGAGGATGATACGGCGGTCGGATGGTCCCGATGGCCACTTGTGGCCTGAAGACGGAGTGTTGCTATTAAGCACGTTACGTTTCTTTGTTCGGTCTATAAACAGAAGTTCCTAAGTCATTCATGGCTTCTTCGCCTCTGCTCTCTCTGCACCTACGTTGCCCCGTCTTACTTCACATACTTCCTTCTTTATTACATTCCAATCTCTTATGCTGTACCATTTTTCGATAGTCTACTTCCACTTCGTCCTATACCGAATAAATTTTCAGTTTTCCATTTCATCCTATATATAAACTATAAAGCATAAAAATTAAAGTGGACGTAAATTAACATTTCAGAGCATGATAGTATTACAGCACATGCACAACTATACTATCAATTTAATAATGATAACCCATGGATAATCGTTAAGCTCCTCCATAACGATCTAGAAAAACAGAAATATTTTCATTCTTGAATAAGTCATCATCATGAAGTGAACAGTGCACTAGCAACTACGGATCACAAACATGTTCGCAAGATAAGAGTTCTCGCAATTTCGAAAATGGTTCACGAAATGAAAGATGATTCAATAGAATATTTCACATGTCAGGAATAAAAACGGAGCCCATAATAGTGACACCTGGAGATCAGCATTTTGCACTGTCAACTCACAAAGAGACCTCATGGACCGCCCTCTTAGATTCTCTTCATGGTTACATGTTTTGTACGTCAATACCAGCACTTCAGTTCCTAAGGCAGTACGACGCAAGTCTCAAGAAAAAACTCTAAAAGCTGAGTTTGAAAATCAGAAGATTTTCGATTGTTGTCAAGCACAAGGCAGTCATATACTGATAGCCCTAATGGCAGTTGAATGCTTAGCATAAAAGTCTTGTAACCGCAAGGCCACTGGTTTGATTATTCACGGAAGCAACTTATTTTTACTTTTATTTTTTATTCAGGGTAAAAATTTAATAACATATTGTGATTCATAAATTTTTAATAAAAATAATAATTTACACTTTTAATCACCAAACCTATGAAAATGCAAGTATTCTCATTAAATTAAAATTTGGTTAAAAAATGCGAACCATGAGCTGTAAATATTTTTTTTGTTTCTAAAGGTTTATTTATTTTATTTTACGTGCCTAGGATATGCAGACTTTCTAGAAGTTGAACAGTACTACTGCTGTTAGTGATATTTTAACAATAAAGCAGTTTGCATTATCATATGAAATTTTAATTTATTGTTATGAAATTATTAATTAAAAATAAAAGCTTCTTCTTACTAAAAGTTATAGTTTGAAATTTGTTAATTAACATTTCTGTATGATACTAAACACAGATTGTAAGTAAAAGTAAAACATATATCCACCGAGAATCAGGTCTGCGAGATTGCAAATATAAGATCTAAATGCTACACACTTCTGGAAAACAAGTATTTTATTGGCCTGAAATATGAGCATGAAGAATTACAACGTCATACCAATATTGATGTAATCTTAACAATCTTCAACAATTCCATTTACTAAAATTATTTACATTAAGCAAAAAATTCCGCTTCTTTTTCTTCTTCGCTTTTTCCCGTTTCTCTGTGAGGTCGGCACATATGCTAGTGGTAACTGGTGACTGTATATCCTTCCTAACACCACCACTCCACCCTGGGATCGCATCTGTGTATCCCACCTGTCTGTGTCTATAGTAAATATCATTTTCAATTGTGAAAACAGTTTCTAAATGTCTGCGTAGCATGTATCTGAGTGGGATGTGGGAAACCGCCTAAAAAGACATACAGGCTGTCCTTCGTTAATGTACCGGGCAGAACCATACCGTGGTCGGCATGGCTCCCCATATTCCGGAAACAGAGGCTTCCGTTTCCTCCGCTATCTTGGCAAGTATGTTAAGTGAGGAATTAATTTAAATGATATTTCCATCCATATGGCAGGTAAACTGAGACTACCTTAACCTACCTTCGATCTCATCATATAATCTCATTTTATCGTCTTCTTGAGGAACATTTTCTCTGTGCTTTGTTGATGTGTCGGTAGTGGTATCTGTAAATTATAGAAATTAAGCCGCAGGACTACAGCAGTTACAACAGAATATTTTTCCTACAATAAAAGTTTTACATGTATTACAAGACAGTGAATATGTGATATTTATGTTAATGATACGAATAATTTGTTCAGATAGTTGTAGCCGGCCGGAGTGGCCGTGCGGTTCTAGGCGCTACAGTCTGGAACCGAGTGACCGCTACGGTCGCGTGTTCGAATCATGCCTCGGGCATGGATGTGTGTGATGTCTTTAGGTTAGTTAGGTTTAATTAGTTCTAAGTTCTAGGCGACTTATGACCTCAGCAGTTAAGTCACATAGTGCTCAGAGCCATTTAGATTGTTGTACATGAAAGTAATCGGTTCAAATTTTTCCTGAGTGATCTGTATACATAATGAAATTAAATCTGAAATGCGGGACAACACCATCGTCTCCGTTTTCACTTACCAAAAAAAAAATCCAAAGAAACCCCAAACAACTCTCTGCATTGCACTCTCATTTGTTGATTCAAAATAGCCTACATTTTAAATCTATTTTCCTTGTCATTTTACATTACACCCCACATTTGTATTTCCGTCGGTTTTTTTTTTTTCACTGGTTTCGATACGTACTCTGAATCTACATTTTGATCTCTTAACCTGTCTCGACAATCGTACGCAGTTAAAGTGATTTGAGACCCAGTTGCAGTAATGAAAAAAATCGATAAATTACTGTGCTACAATGTCCTTGAATTTTACGAGAAAAATTGTGAAACTTCCTACACGCCAGCCAGAAGGCATTAGCATGAGGGAAAAATTTTCGAATCTGGCAACAAAACTTGGTTTATCATATTTTGGCTCTTCTCCTGATAAAAAATATCCCTGATGGATATGTTACTCAGGTGAAATCCGGTGACTAATCCAAGTTCGAAGTGAGCGTTCTCCCCTAACCTATCGATTTTTCTGTTACTGATTCTCTACTGACAACACAGTACTCCCCGCCTTAGTTAATACTGGCGACTATGATTCTATGATATCTAACGGTGACTTCCACAATACAAAGGAGTGTTCGGACAATTTTGATCAGATAGTGCATATTACAGAGGGACTGAGTGGAGACACCTCTGCATCAAGTCAGAATAGCAGTTGGGTACCTGCGAAGCGTATCTGACGCTAGTGTAAAACATTGTCAGAACTCAATCATTTGTTGACCATGTTTACAGTCGATTTGTTCCATACTGGCCTTGTAGCTGATGCCTCATTCACCTGCGTGCTGGATTCCCGCTGACAGCTGCTGAGTCAGCTCCTCATCTTCAGGCCCAAGTGAAGCGTGAGTGACCTCGCGCCACGGCGCTCTGCCGTCATGGCTACGGTCCAGCACAAATGATGTCGTACTACTTGCTGGAGTGCGCTCCATCCCACTCCGAATTCTATGTTAACCGTTGATGACCCAGCCCGCATCTCGTGGTCGTGCGGTAGCGTTCTCGCTTCCCACGCCCGGGTTCCCGGGTTCGATTCCCGGCGGGGTCAGGAATTTTCTCTGCCTCGTGATGGCTGGATGTTGTGTGCTGTCCTTAGGTTAGTTAGGTTTAAGTAGTTCTAAGTTCTAGGGGACTGATGACCATAGATGTTAAGTCCCATAGTGCTCAGAGCCGTTGATGACCCATCCGCGGAGTGGTGTCGTCGGAAGTCGTGTGGTCGGTCGATCTTGTTCCTACCAGCCATGCAGGTTTCACCACCCGGAGGTGCCGAAGTGTTAAACAGAAACGTAGACCTCGCGAGACCCTGCTGCCAGTGTCCTAGCTGAAAAAAATGAAATGAAATGTCGTGTGGCTATGGCCAACGTTCGCCTGGTGCAGGTCTTTCGAGTTGACGCCATTTCGGCGACCTGCTTGTCGATGGGGATGAAATGATGATGATTAAGACAACACAACACCCACTCCCTGAGCGGAGAAAATCTCCGACCCAGCCAGGAATCGAACCCGGGACCTTAGGATTGACAGTCTGTCACGCTGACCACTCAGCTACCGGGGCCGGACGTCCTAGCTGAAGTTCGGTGCTATCAACACTCGGCGATGTGGTGTTGTCGAAGGCAGTCAACTTCTCCATAAGCAATGTTAGGCGGCAAACAGTATGAAATTTATCAGGCGTAGACCATCGTCTGATTCGTAGGCAGTTCTGGCGCATCTAGGACATAGATTCGCAACAGAATCGTAATCATGGAATCGAGTTCTATTACTGTGAACGCCATCGATCCCAGTAATCAATTTCTTGACAGTTGAAGGAGTTAACATGACGCTATGCCGTGATGCTCGGTTCGTAATGACCACATGTGTCCTCCTTATTCTGCTATATTCGCATAACAGGCTCTTAACTGCTGGGTGGATTTCTTTTGGCATCTCTTAGGAGGTAACGAATATGGCTGTCACGTTGCTGTTGGTTTTCTGTCCCGCGCTATTTTCTGCTAAGCTCGCTCTCTCTATCGGCGCTGTGTTGTAACTTGCTGAGGCCTGCCCGACTTGCGATATACCGCTTATTTCCTGGTTCTGTGTCTGCCTCTGGCGTGGCCGAACATTTATTGTATCAAGGTGAATGACTTTTTATAAAATTTTCTAATTTTCAACCCCTTCCTATTCTGACCTTTAACAATATTCTGCTATATTCTCTTCAGAGCTACACACATAAAGCACTGCCATCAGCAACGGCGGTAAACAGTTCGAAATGTTTCTCTACGTAACAGTACTCGGAAAACAGCTTCAGAAGTGCAACGTAAGCTTTCACGGCTGGTACTGACATCACTTAAAACTTCTCGGCTAACAGGCAGTGGTCGATGCATAAAACTTTCTCCTAACGATTCCTCTCCGACTGCGGGAGACATCTTTAGTGTAGAGGGCACCTCAGTCCGTCACGTGACGTCGGCTACCAGATTATCTCTGGAAGTGAGAACATCATCGACTGAAAGTAATCGAGCGTCATTCTTTTCTGTTAACACTATTACGTTGTTTATAAATCTCAATGTTCTCCATACAACACTCATCTCAGTGAATTTTGTTTCATGATTACCATCTTGGTAAAGATATTCCGCTACGCCGATTTATGCTTACGTCCCAGACGGCAATTCCTCTTGTGTTCGACCAGACTGTTGTTAACACTTCTTTTTGTGATATCTACGTAAAACCTGACCACAAGTACAACGAATTTTATATACAACCGGCGTAGCCAAAGGATGTATATATTTTGCCTATCTCAAACATTCTTTTATCTTCCTGATGAATCTGAATGTAGTTTCCACACTATACTTGCTCAACACTTCCCCAATTCAGCCTGTAATCGTACTGGCGAATGGAAGGAAAACTTTCCCTTTGGATGACGGTCATTCTTTATCGATCCCGATTCTCATCCGAGGTTGAAGTACTCGATCTACAGTATCTCCTCGTGCGAATAAACATTGTTCTTGAATCTTTTAAATAATTCGATTCACAAATTTTGTGCACCCAGTCCACCAAGTTTTTAATTACACATCTTTTTTGTCTCGGGTGGTATTTTTGGACTTAAACTGATAAGATGTATCAGGAAGGTATTCTATACCACGAAAGTATGTTCGTCTCAGCGGTACCACCTTCCTTGTCTTTTACTGGCAGTGTGCGAAGCCCGTTGTTCAGAGTTCTAGAGAAACAAATTTCCCAGAGCCGGACTAAGAGGGCTGCCCATAGCCAACCCGTCACTTTGTTCATAAAAATAATTATTGCATTAAAAGCGGGTCGTCGTGAGGCAGTGTGTGGATAAGCCCACTACATCTGTAATTTGTCGCAGGCATAAAGGAAGGCACTGACGGATATATCGATCTTACTGCAGACAAGAGTCCTGATGAGGAGGGACAACTATCATAAAAAGATCAATAATATTTTTGATCCCATCACTTATAAAAAAACTTCAGAAGGATTCGACTACGAAGATCTTCGAAATCGCTAATCGACTGGTGAAAGCATCTTCACTCTCCTTTGACGATAAGAAGCTACTCTGCAAAACGGAAACGTACCCGCCTAGGTTCTACGGATTACCCAAGGTGCACAAACCACAGATTCCTTTGAGGTCTATTGTGTGTGCTGTAGAGTCTCCCGCCCACTAATTAGGTAGACACGTCGCCTCATTGCTGCAACCTCCTGTTGATGGAATTGACAGTCACATTAAAAATTCTTATCTTATCATTCACAAATGAAAAGAAATGCACGTGGACCAAGGTGATAGCTTCGTAAGTTTTGATGTTGTGTCGTTATTTACCATGAATTCTTGTGAACAAAGCTGTCTCATGTCTAGCGAATATTTTTTCCAGCAAATATTGTGGTTCAGACACTGTCTCACAACGACATATTTTCAATGCAATAATGACTTTTATGACTATATTGACGGCCTGGATATGGGCAGTCCTCTTAGTCCAGCTCTGGCCAATTTGTTTATGGAGACCTTCGAACAACGGATGCTGCACACTACCAGTAAAAGACAAGCCAGCTGGTACCGCTATGCTGATGATACTTACTTAGCATGGACACACTGTGCAGAGGAACTGGATACCTTCCCGATACATCTCGTGAGTTTCAGTCGAAAAACACAATTTACTATGGAGACGGAGAATAATGGCCAACTGAATTTCTTTGATGTTCCTGTTATCAAGCGAGGGGACTGGACATTGGACCATAGAATATACAGAAAAGCGACGCATACTGACCGTTACCTGCACAGAGATTCTGACCACCACTTCAAACGAAAAAGAGGTGTGATTAAAACCTTGGTGGACAGGGTGCACAAAATTTGTGAACCGAATTATTTAAAAGATTCAAGAAGAATGGTTATTCCAACAAAGATATACTGTAGATCTAGCACTTCGCCCTAGAGTGAGAATCAGAATCGACGAGGAACGACGGTCTCCCAAAGGGAGAGTTTTCCTTCAATTCACGAGTACGATTACAGACCGCATTGGGAAAGTGTTGAGCAAGCATGATGTGGAAACTACCTTCAGACCCATCAGGAAGATAAAAGAATGTTCAAGATAGGCGAAAGATATACAACACCCCCTGGCTATCCCGGTTGTATATAAAATTCGTTGTACTTGAGGTCTATATAGGTAGCACAAAAAGAAGTGTTAACACCCGTCTGGTCGAACACAAGAGGAATTGCCGTCTGGGACGTAAGGACAAATCGGCCGTGGCGGAACATGAAATAATATTCACTAAGACGAGTATTATATCGAAAACATCGCATTATGGTGCTCTTATGTATAGAAAGGCTATTGAGATTTATAAACACCGTAATAATCTTAACAGAAAAGAGGAAGGTGTTAAATTATATAAAATTTGGATGTTTAACATTGCAACATTGCAAGAATGACTCTCGATTACGGTCGAGGATGTTGGCACCACCAGAGATAATCTCGAAGCCGACGTCACACTGCCCATATATTCGGCGCTCCCTCGAGTTCTGGTTGCAGTTCGCCATTTTACCTCAAAACATGTCTCCCGCAGTCGGAAAGGAATCTTTAGGTGAAAGTTTTATACGTCGACAACTGTCCATTAGCCTGGCTGTTTCAAGTGGCTTCAGAAGTGATTTTTTCGAGTCTTTTGAGAATTACGTCGCACGGCCTTACGGAAATTGTTTCAGGACACTGACCTTCAATTCCTACAAATACGAAGAAATTCTAAGATGGTCAGTCGATAAGGTTCCCACGTCAGTCAAAAACCGTTTGAAGATATTGGTGCGCTCAGGGCCATTTTACAAAGGGCACTCCTAAGACACGAGTTGCTGCGTTCTTCACTTCCTTCGACTTTTTAACTGACTAACCCAGCTAGTTGCAAGGCGGCCTGCAGTCCATTACAGATGATTAGGTCGCAAATCCCAGGGGACGTGATAATTCCCACATCAAAAATTCATGGCGAGGAGGAAAAGAAACGATACATGAACTTCAACTTTCCTGGGTGGGTACCACAGCCACAATAAATGTGAAGAGAGAAATCGTTGTAACAGACTATATTTTCATAACTTTACTTTATTTAGCACCCGTAGTTTCGAGAGTTGTTCATTCTCAATTGCATATAAAAACATAACAACGCACCTTAATTACATAAAAAGTCAACTTATAAAGCCTAAAGAGACTGTATTATGTTTGTGTTTTCTCAACAACAATGATTACCGGCTGCAGGTGACTTAAAAAATTGTAACGTGTGACGAATGGCAGCTTGCTCTAAATGTAACAAAAGCAAGTTAGTGGAGACGAGTTGGAAAAACAATAACGTAAAGGCGTTGGTAGTTTCCTGCTTGACTCAGACACGTCAATTAACTGTCTATTCGTAACGTTATAAAGTGATCTGAAACGTAAGGAGCACGTGAAGGCAGTAGTACGGATGATGAATGATCGACTTCGATCTATTGTAAGAATTTTAGGAAAGTGTAGTTCACCTACAAATGAGACAGCGCATGGACCCACTCTTGAGTACTACTAGAGTGTCTGGGATCTCCATCAGGCCAGATTAAAAGAAAACATCGAAGCATTTCAGGAGCAGGCCGCTAGATGTTGCCGGTAGGTTCGATCAACACGCGAATGTAACTAAGAGGCTTCGTGAACTCAGAAGGGAATCCCTGCAGGGAAGACGAGGTTCTTTTCGCGAAACACTCCTGAAAAACTTTAGAGAACGAGAACCTGAGGCCGACTGCAAATCGATTCTACTGCCGCCAACGTACATTCCGCGTAAGGACCACGAAAATAAGAGAATTTAGGGCTCGCACGGAGGCATACGGTCAGTCGCTTTTCCCCGCTCTCTTTGCGAATGGAATGGTAGAAGTGACTAGCAGTGGTGCAACGTATCCTCCTGCATGCATCGTACGATAGCTTGCGGAGGACGTATGTCCATTTAGATGCAGATAAGTGGTAAGAAATACCTTTTTTTTTCTTTTTTGTGCCATCGGTCTGCACACTAGTTTGATGTATCCCGCCAGGAATTCGTTTCCTATGCCAACTGTTTCAGCTCAGAGTAGCACTTGTTCCATACGTTCGTCCTCAGTTATTTGCTGGACGTATACCAGTTCCTTTCTCTACAGTTTTTACCCTCTAAAACTCCGTTTAGCATCATGAAAGTTATTTCCTGATGTCTTAACAGATGTCCTACCATCCTGTCCCTTCTTCTTGCCAGTGTTTTCCATGTATTCCTATACTCGCCGATTCTCCGGAGAACTTCCTTATTCCTTACCCATTTTCAAGATTCTTCTATAAACACCACATCTCAAAGGCTTCAATTCTCTTCTGTTCCGGCTTTCCCATAGTCCATGTCTCACTACCATATAATGCTGTGTTCCAAACGTGCGTTCTCAGAAATTTCTTCCTCAAATTAAGGCCTATGTTTGATACTAGCAGACTTCTCTTGACCAGGAAAGCCTTTTTTGCGAGTGCTATTCTGCTTTTTATGTCCTTCTTGTTCTGTCAGTCATAGGTTATTTTGCTGCCTAGGTAGCAGAATTCCGTAACTTCATCTACTTCGTGATCCCCAATTCTAATGTAAGTTTCTCACTGTTCTCATATCTGCTACTTCTCATAACTTTCGTCTTTCTTCGATTTATTCTCATTCCGTATTCTGTACTCATTAGACAGTTCATTCCATTCAACACATCTTGTAATTCTTCTTCACTTTAACTAAGGATAGCAATGTCGCAAGCGTATCTTACCATTGATATCCTTTCACCCTGAATTTTAATCCCACTTCTGAACATTTCTTTTATTTGCATATGTGTGGATTGAACAATAGGGCGAAGAAATGCATCCCTGCCTTACACCCTTTTTAATCCGAGCACTTCGTTCTCGGTCTTCTAGTCTTATAACTCCCTCTTGGTTCTTGTACATGTTGCATATTATCCCTCTTTCCCTATAGCTTACCCCTGTTTTTCTCAGAATTTCCGAGATCTTGTATCATTTTACACTGTCGAATGCTTTTTCCAGGTCGACAAATCCAACGAACTGTCTCGAGAAATCCTAGTACCAACTAGAAACGCAGTTCGGGTCTTGGCATTGCTAATCTGACTGTTATAACTACTGAGCCAACTAGCCACATAAAGAGAAGCTAAATACCTATCTCAATAGAGACTTGTGTGTGTGGGTGGGCGGGGGGGAGAGGGAGGCGGTTCTATATCTCATTGGTTACTGCCGACAAGAAGAATCGAAAACTGAATATTACACAGTTACACTGCGTTGAATAGTTCATGCGAAGCAGGAAATTCACCTTAGGAGATAGTTTGCCTAAACTTATCATGAACTGTCGGATTTCAACCTCATTCTCTCTGATAATAATGGGCAACTTGTGAACTGCTGAGTAGAAAAATACTATGACTGAGAACGTGGGAGACATATCTTACTGTAAGGCCCCTCGATGTTACAACGGCTAAATAAGATAATAGAAAAGAAAACAAACATAAGAAACCAGTGTTACATTTAGGACATTTCTTATATGGATTTACGGTTAAACGTCTGCAACGGCTAGAAAATTATTTGAGCAGAATCGACTATGAAACTGACAGAACAAGTGGTTTACTGTTTGCCTTCTCACTCTGTGTATCGGAAACTCACTCAAGCCAATCTTTAGCCGAATTCCACTTCATTTTATACAGGACAGAAGAGTCGTAAACACGTTAGAGCACAAAAAGAAACGAGTTAGCACGACGACAACTGAACGTAAACATTACAGAGACGTATTTGAGGATCACATTCTCAGAGGAAAATGGACATATTCCGATGTAGAAATGTCTGGGCGATTACAGACTCAAAAGAAGATGTACGAAGGAGGCGGAGCAGTGGTTAATATGAGGTGGCGCAATAACTAAGACACCAAGGTGCGATGCTGTAAGTCACACTGTCTTGTGACATTTTGTTAATGGGTCCTATATGTAAGAGCGACAAGGGAATTATTTTCACTTTTAAATGGGAATAAATCGCACATAAGGAAATTTTGTTGTTCTTTTAATAATCAATAAAAAGTGTAACAGTTACTATTTATTTTCTTTTTCCAAACCGTATCATCTACAGGACGCATATTTGCGACCAAAGGTCACACTTGGCTAGAACAGCAGTTATCATGTACACATAATTTAATAGGAAAAATCTGATGACGGCTTGCCTTCAAACGGCTTATTGCAGGTCGTGAAAATAATAATGAAAATGTTGATTGTCACATCAAAGGGCCTTCATTCAGATGAATATACGGGCGTTGCAGTATACATAAAAATTATTGCGAACATCAAATCCCAACTTTCCTATTTTCATTGAAAAAGTCATTAATATTGATTCTTCATCTAGCTACTACGTATAGAAATAGAAATAGGCTGCATACTCCAAGCCTAGAACTCTGACCTTAATCCAGTAAAAAAGCATGTATACTGATCAGACTGTGTGGACTCGACTTACTGTGAATGCAAAGATTAAGAGGCTAGTAAACACACGCAGCCCGCCTGCCATCGACGGAAGTGCGTGGCTGATAACCTACTTTGTCCACAGCTGAAAGAGAGATACAGAGACCCCATAACGTCACTTCCATAACGTATAACACTGAACCTCTGAACTAACAACTTTTAAATGCTTCATCAGATTTCAACCTACGTTATCGCAGATGATAGCATTGCACTATAACTATCACCCTTGAAAGCTACATTTATGTATCTGTTTTATTTCTTGATTTATTATTTTTTTCATATCTTTGCATTATGCAAATGTTTGTCAGAACATTATTTCTTCCGCAATTATGCAGCAAATGGCTACAGTATCAATATCTGACATATTGTCACAGTTGTGTCGTTGCTTAATGAACAGTTTATTATTCTGCCAGAAACTAAATTTAGATGTTGATTGCAAGAGCTGTCAAAAAACTGTGCTGTTTTAAAAGTGGTCAGTCGCATGTGCTATGCGGACACCATAACTGAAAAGAGAACCAGAAGACACTTTTGTCAACAGGGCAAAATAATGATTTCAATAATATTTAACGACAGTTTGTTTTCATTTAACGTGAGCGCACTAGCGCAAGAACACTAACTTATTTATTTAAATTATATAGATTTATTGCAAGTGATTTTAATGTAAACGAATGTTTATAACATTTCATTCATTTTAATGTTGTTGTGATACATTAGTTTACTGTGGATAGTGGTCAAATAATGTCTGTAGCATATTAGGACGGTGTATTTTTGGTGGGAATGGCCTTCAACCAACAGAAAAGCGGACACTACGGGAGTCAAGTGGAGACTGGGACTTTTCGGGTGAAGATCTCAAGGGAGCGATTCGCGACACTTTGTGTCGAATGCTGGAACAAGGGAGACTTGTGTATGGTAATGTGAGTGATTCAGTTGTATAGACGATTGATTCTGGGTGGTTAACGGCCGCTACAATACTTTAACTTTTGAAAAGATTTCGTGTTTAGACAGGTATGAAGGTGCTCCAGAGTATGATTGTAAATCATCATGCTGAACTCTCGACTATTTTGAACTGGTGAATCTTTTGTGTGGTGTGATCACAAAATGGACATAGTTTTCGCTTGTCTTTGGTTATTTTTTTCGTCGGGCATTTTTGCTACCATTCTCGTAACGCTCTCGACGTCACTTTAATGCAATTGATAGGGCAGTTTTCTCTCTGTATTTCAGTTGAATATCGTAGGACTACTTCCCGTTTATTTGAGATGTCCTATCTTGAATAAACATTATTCAACATAATTCTCTGTCATCTACATCAGTTAAAGACGTTATTCATTTAACTTTTATTTTGTATTTCTGTGTGTTTTATCAACTCGCAGTTCTAGCCACCGCATTGACTATTTCACTGCAGGATCACAGCTACAAGTTATTATTTCCAGTGGATTAGCTGTGAGGCATGAAAGCAGAGTGCACGACTCGACTCTACACCACACCGAGCTATTCCTTTACAACAGAGCCGTACATAGCCCAAGTACCTCAAGTACGAGTAAACGCAGGTAAAGACGCAACTGCTCGTGTGGATACTGTTAAAAAGAGCAGCTACGCAGCACTAACACTTTGGCAACGTGGTACTGCGCCTAAGTCTGCTGGCGATTCAGACTTACAAAACTACTGCTGAGCTTCCTTACAGCAGCAGTTGGGGAGATATAATGACTGAACGTCTTTAGACAAACAAGGCAAAGAAGTCACAAACACCATAACACTAAAAGCCTATACAGGGTGCTAAATATGCAAGCAATTTCAATGGCGAGGAGGAGGTTCCAAGGCTAAATAGTATCTGGAGTCTGGTGCTAAGGAAGATGTACACTAGTCTTCCACTGTGGAATTACAATAGTACCGAACGACAGTAGCCGAAAGTTGTCAGTCTCTCTCGAATTTTGGAAATGTCTCACTCTGCACTGGAGTACGCGGAACGATCTTTCACTATAGTCAGCAGCGAGCTTGGGTGTGAATCGGACGGTTCATAGAAGCTACAAGTTCCCTTGAAAATGTCCTCCACAGATGGGAACAAAACTTTCGGTTTTTCAGAGAAATTCATTCGACTAGGAATAACAGCCCGGGATATTTTAATAAGTGTGTAAAGTGGATGTATACAAGTTAAAAAAAAAAAGCAATGGTATGAATCGTTGCTTCAGGAATGTTTGCCTCGAAGAATAATAGGAATCGTAAACTACATGGTGGTTGATGCCAAACTGAAACAAAATCAGAATAGGCCATATGCTGCAAAAGCAGTGTAGATCCTTGAAATTGTGAGCCGCTTTAAAGCTAAATCACGTTTCAGACTATCCGATGTACACGTAGTCCCTGAGAATGTGATGGACATTCCGTCCGTTCGTCCTGTTGCTGAGCAAAGCGCAGCTCACACGCGCCACACGAAGTAAGGGATATTAAACAGGTTAGGCGTTGCAGAATATCTGTTGAAAAGACATAATAAGATCTTGAGAAGGTAAGAATTCTGGGTTTTAGTAGTCTCGTGGTACTATTAATCTTCTGTTAACTGGGCGTTTGAGATGTCATTTCACATACGTCACAATAATCTGAAAAGAAATCAGAGTAGCCGCTGAGTGTGGACTGGAAGTGGGCGCCGGACACAGCGGAAATAAACTAAGGTGCTCGACAACGGGCAGCGTGGACGGGACAGCAGTGCTGAACAAGCCGCTACCTTTTCCAGTTGTTTGCAGGTGCCACCGGTCATCATGCTGAAAAGGAACGGCTCCTTACTACGCTAGGTGCCTTTCTGCTCATGTCAGTAAGATTTCGTTAGTTAGATTCAAGTGCATTTTAACGATTCTTTTATCGAAATGGTGTACAACGAGTCAGCTTACAGAATATGCATACATGATTGATGCCAATATTAAGGAACACGTTATTTTAGCACTACTCATGCAAATACAGTTGAAAACTAGTTTTTTACTTGCTACCAGCTTATAAATAGGAATTCGTCTATAGAATAGAAGTTGTTCTGAAGAAATGATTTAAGTTTAGATTTAAAATTTGCTTTGCTACCTGTCAGACATTTTATCTTCTTCAGAAAATGATCAAAAATATTTGTTGCTGCATATTAAATTCCTTTAGGAGCCGCTGACAGCTATAGTAATGGGAAATAAAGATAACTTTTCCATCTAGTATTGTAGGTATGGATATTACTATTCTTCTTAAATTGTGATGGACCATTTACGTACGACGCATTTCACTGGCGATTATACGTATTGTGATGGGGCAGTTAAAAAGTTAAGCTGCCTAATTCTTTGAAGAGGTACTTAAATGAGGGGAACATCACACATTTTTCTCCCTTCTCGCTTTTCTGCAGTCAATACTCTATTTTTAACTGATGAGTTACCACTGAGAATTATTCCATAAGGCACAGTTGAGTGGAAACAGGCAAAATTATTCCAATTTCATGTAGCGCGCTGAAAGAACGAACACCTACATTTTTCTGTACGAGCTCTGATTTCCCTTATTTTATCGTGGTGATCGTTTCTCCCTAAGTAGGTCGGCTTTCGCATTCTGAGGGGAAAGTTGGTGATTGGAATTTCGTGAGAAGGTTCCGTCGCAACGAAAAACGCAGTTGTTCTAATGACGTCCAACCCAAATCCTATGCCATTTCGTGATAATACAAAACGTGCTGCCCTTCTTTGAACTTTTTTGATGTACTCCGTCAATCCTATCTGGTAAGGATCCCATACCGCGCAGCAGTATTCTAAAGGAGGACGGACAAGCATAGCGTAGGCAGTCTCCTTAGTAGATCTGTTACATTTTCGAAGTGTCCCGAATGAAACGCAGTCTTTGTTTAGCCTTCCCCACAACATTTTCTGTTTGTTCCTTCCAATTTAAGTTGTTCGTAATTGTTATTCGTAGGTATTTTGTGGTGTCACCGCCAGACACCACTCTTGCTAGGTGGTAGCCTTTAAATCGGCCGCGGTCCGTTAGTATACGTCGGACCCGCGTGTCGCCACTATCAGTGATTGCAGACCGAGCGCCGCCACACGGCAGGTCGAGAGAGACTTCCTAGCACTCGCCCCAGTTGTACAGCCGACTTTGCTAGCGATGGTTCACTGACAAATTACGCTCTCATTTGCCGAGACGATAGTTAGCATAGCCTTCATCTACGTCATTTGCTACGACCTAGCAAGGCGCCATTACCAGTCACTATTGATGCTGTAAAACATGTACTGTCAAGAGCGATGTTCACCAATTATGGATTAAAGTTAAGTATTTCCAGCAGCTACGTACGTTTTTGGCTATTCTCATTTCCGTGTCCTGTTCCAGACCTCACGCCAGCCTGCGTGAGCTTAAACGCGTGCCTTTCGGCTTCCTCCTAGTGGATTGGCTGTCTTGCCAATCCACAACATATTTAGTTGAGTTTACGGCCTTTAGATTTGACTGATTTATCGTGTGACCGAAGTTTAACGGTTTCCTTTTAGAACTCATGTGGATGACCTCACACTTCTCGTTTTTCAGGGTCAACTGCCAATTTTCGCACTATTCAGATATCTTTTCTAAATAGTTTTGCAATTTGTTTTGAACTTCTGATGACTTTATTAGTCATAAAAGACAGCGTCATCTGAAAACAACCTAAGATGGCTGCTTAGATTGTCTCCCAACTCGTTTATATAGATACGGAACAACAAAGGGTCTATAACACTAACTTGGAGAACGCCAGAAATCACTTTTGTTTTACTGGATGACTTTCCGTCAGTTACTACGAACTGTGACCTCTCTGACAGGAAATCACAAATCCAGTCGCATAATTGAGACGATATTCCCTAAGCACTCAATTTCATTTCAAGCCGATTGTGTGCTACAGTGTCAAAAGCCTTCCGGAAATACGGAATCAATTTGAAATACCTTGTCAATAGCACTCAATAGTTCATGCGAATAAAGAGCTAGTTGTGTTTCACAGGAACGATGTTTTCTAAATCCATGTTGACTGTGTGTCAATAGATCGTTTTCTTCAAGGTAATTCATTATGTTAGAACGCAATATATGTTCCAAAATCTTGCTGCACATCGACATTAATGATATGGGCCTGTAATTTAGTGGACTGCTCCTACTACCTTTCCTGAATATTGGTGTGACCTGTGCAACTTTCCAGTCTTTGGGTACGTATCTTTCGTCGAGTGAACGGTTGTATATGATAAGTATTCAGTGAATGCATCAGCATGTTCCGAAAGGAACCTAACTGAAATAAAGTCTGGACCAGAAGACTTGCTTTTATTAAGTGATTTAAGTTACTTCACTACTCCGAGGATATTTACTTCTACGCTACTTGTGTTGGCAGCTGTTCTTGATCCGAATTCTGGAATATTTTCTTCGTCATTTCGGAAGGCTGTGTTTAGTAACTCTACTATGGCAGCACTGTCTCGATAGTTTCTCCATTGCTATTGCGCAGAGAAGACATTGGTTATTTCTTGCCGCTAACATACTTCACATACGACCGGAATCTCTTTGGATTTGTATATTATAATACAGATCAATGTCTACCACCTCTCGAAACAACTAACTTTAACGTTTTCTCATATCTAAAACTAAATGGCTGTCAGATTGTATCGCTGAAGTTCGTTTTTTAAAAGAAAATGTTGAACGTAGTACAATGTAGGAAAAACCGTTTCCGGTATTACTCATAGATGTATCAGCTTCCTTGTACTTATAATGTACAATGAGCTTGAAATCGTTTTGTTTTAGCAGATGAGCTAACGTTTTACAAAATAACAAGCTGTTGTCACGATTCGTTCCAGTATCAGCTAAGTGCTTAATTTCGGTCTATGTATCTGTCACGAAACATCGTTACCAAACAGTTTCCGTCTCTTTGAACTAATGCATATTCATTGGTCTGAAAAACAAATAGGCTAATTAATATTTATCACCAGTATGAATATATAGCCACATTATCGGATGATAATGACTTTAAAAAAAGAAAAACCGCTTAACTGACTATTCAACTTTACTGGAATCAACACATTTTTGGACAAACACACATTGCCACACTTATTACAGTGGTGAACAACAACTGCCTGTAAACAGCAGTTTGCTCCATCTCGCCTTTTATACCTGCATTTCAGTCACGGAATAACTTGCACTTTGTGTTAAGAGCGCGTGTTCAGATACTCGCCTCGCGCTACGTGCTCGGCCGGAGCAGGTTTCGCTCTATTCTCATCAGCTGCGAATACCCTTCGCGCTTAATTGGATCGTTTGGAGAGCAGCTAAGAGGGTAATAAATATACGAGGAACATGGCGTCGGGATCGCAGCTGTTAACATTGAAGGTATTCCGATTTGCAAACTGGTTAGCTACTAGTCAGTTGGGCACTGAGTATACGTACAGACTGCTAAAACCTGTTTCTTTACTTCCTCGTACAGCTTTCTTTCGTGTTTTTTATGGACCCATTATTTTATTCGATATTATTGTTTTAAAAAAGTGTTAACATTTAAATAGATGTAAAAACGTATGAAAAGTGACTCTTCTATAGAATGATGAGGTGGAAGTAAAAGCGAAACTGATCCAACAAGTGTCGTTAACTGTAAATCAGCTAAAAAGGCGAATAATGCTTTACATTCAAACGTAATTCAGCTTTTCAATACATCACGTTTTTTACTTACACCAAGTAGCTTCAGTGTGCCCCATAATGTCAGAAGTGCTGCTAATTATTGTTCCATGTGAAATGAAGGGCGATGCATGTACCTATACCTTGCACCCCCTATACGAAAAACTTTTTTTAGTTCCACATTTCAGTTAACATTTCTGAGAAACTCTAAAGACATAGCTCGTCATTAGTAACATCACTGCTTAAGAATCTCCATCTCCAAAGGGAGGTCCAAATTTAACACGCAGAAATCCAAACCCTTTCTTCTGCAGTACGTTTCTTCGGTAATCATCTCGAGCAAGATTTGCGAAATTCACTCGTGTCTGGGACCATCTTTCGGAAAGGGGACTATTCAGTTGTCACGCCTCACTGGGTTCGGTTTACCTTCTGTTAGTTACTATTCGACTTCTCTCAACCGTGAATCATGCGTTGGGGATTTCGTCTCCTTCCTGTAACACGCTTGCTTCAGGTTCCTGAGAGTCCTCGGCCGGTTCGTATGCAAATTATGGATATCGTGCGGAGTATAATAAATACTGGGTGGTGTCACTACACACAGAGTTACAGTGAGGGTTGAAATTATCGTATGGCAGCGAAACTTGTTAGATGTGCTAATGCGTTTATGTGGAACCGATTTAAGCTGGCAAAAAAATTGTTCCAGTTTTAACCACCAGGTGCAAATCTGGCACTGTGAATACAAGAAGACGCATAGAAATGTTTCCATATGTAATGGAAAAGAAATGGGATGTGGGCAGAAAAGGTCAAAGAAGTGAGAAGGCATAATGTGGATTTCATTATTAACCTCCGCTGACTCAATTTGTTCAGTACGAGTATGAGCACTGGAAATGTCGAGGAGATGCGAATCCGTAAAATGATGTGATCAACCATTGTTCAGAGCTGTTCCAGTGGAATATTTGTAACGTGCTCCTGTATAATGTACTTCAGATCAGGTATAGACCAAACTTGTGCATGGTGAAAGCGTTCTTCTAGATATCCCCATAGTTAAAAGTCACATGGATTCAGATCAGATGATCTTGCAGGCCATGCATCTGTATTACTTCTGGAGAACACATTCATGGACGGTAGTAATAAGCAAATCCATCAGTGGGCAAGCGGTATGACGCGTTGCAACATCCTGTGTGAAAACAGTGATTTCCACACAGTTGAGCTCTTCCAGATCAGAAATCAGATGCTGTACAAGGAGGTCTCGATAATGTACAGACGTCACTGTACACTTGACAAGCCATCTGTGCGTATTCTCGTCAATGAAGAATGTACCGAGTTTACAGATGCCAGGGTATCTACACCACACGTCACACACGGCTAGGGCAATGGCTCTTTCTGCATAACACGCTGTTTAACAGTACCCAGAATTCAACAGTTCTGTGTTTTCACTGAACATTGTAGTGTAATATGTGCTAGTCACTCCATTGACTATTGCCCGACCACATGTTGTCAACTTCGATCTGTGCCAGAAACCGAAGAACAAATTCAGAGCATTGCTGCGGATCGTCAGGTTTCAGTTGCTGCACCGCCTGGATCTTGTACGGATACCAGTGTAAAAAAAAAAAAAAAAAAAAAAAAAAAAAAAAAAAAAAAAAAAAAAAAACCGGAAAACTTTCCGTACTGTTGACCCTGGGATGGACAATTCTCGCGACTCTGCACGAGTGCTAGCCCTACCAGGGCCACGTGCTGCATTGTCAATTACAGCAACAGCAACCTTGTCAAGACCTTCCACCATAAGAGGATGCCTTGTCCTTTCAGGTGCCACACCAAGTTGGCCCAAGTTTTCGAATTTCGGTATCTCCTTTAAACCATTTAATGATATTGGGATCCTCCTCAGATCTTACAGTTGTTGATACTGTCTCAGTACAGCACTGCAATTGCCGACACTCACGTAAAACAGGTGCACTAACAGCGCACAGTCTCTCTTCTCGACAGCAATACTGTTCACTAACGTTATGGTTTGTCAGATGACCGTGTGGATGTCACACACAGATTGTATAGCGCCAGATTTGCACCTGGAGGCCAAAATTGGAACTAATGTTTTCCAGCATAAATGGGTTCTGCATTAACGCATTAGCATATTTACCGCGTTTCGCTACCCTTCCGTAATCACAGCCACACTGGATCTCCGCGAGTCTCTGCCCTTTAATTGTACCTACCCGGTAAGTATGGACAGCCCGTGCGCACCCCGGCCCCGATATGGAATTATATCGCATTTTGATTTTACAAGAAGGGCTGCAGAAGTTGTTCGCACCGTACTGGGAACTGAAATGAAAGACAGTGCCGTAATATACACTGATGAGACAAAACATTATGATTACCATGTTAATAGCTTGTTTGTCGGTCTTGGGAACGAAATAAGTCACCGATTCTGCGTATCACGGATCCGACAATTTGTTGGTAGTTTGTGGAGGTATGTGGCATTGGACGTCTATGCGCACCTCATGTAATTCCCGTAAATAAGTGGTCGCTGATTCGCGGATGCGGTCATGACGCCCAATAGCGACCCAGTTGGGTTCCATAGGATTTACATCTGGCGAATTTGGTCGCCGAGACATCAACGCGAGTTCGTTACAACTCTCCTCAGACAACTGTTACACGGTTCTGGCTGCGAGATAAGGACAATTATACTGCTGGAAAATAATGTCGCCGTCGGGGAAGATATCAAGCTTGAAGGGCTGCAGGAGGTTCGCATCTGTCACGGTCCCTCCGATTACTACCACAGGCCCCATGAAAGCACAGGAGAAAGTCTCCCATAGCATAATACTGCTCCCATTAGCCTGTGCCCTTGGCTGCACGTTTCGAGCCACCGTTCAACTCGATGACGGCATTTGTGGAGACGACCATCGACCTACAGTAGCAAAAATTTCTACATCTACATCTACATTTATACTCCGCAAGCCACCCAACGGTGTGTGGCGGAGGGCACTTTACGTGCCACTGTCATTACCTCTCTTTCCTGTTCCAGTCGCGTATGGTTCGCGGGAAGAACGACTGTCTGAAAGCCTCCGTGCGCGCTCTAATCTCTCTAATTTTACATTCGTGATCTCCTCGGGAGGTATAAGTAGGGGGAAGCAATATATTCGATACCTCATCCAGAAACGCACCGTCTCGAAACCTGGCGAGCAAGCTACACCGCGATGCAGAGCGCCTCTCTTGCAGAGTCTGCCACTTGAGTTTATTAAACATCTCCGTAACGCTATCACGGTTACCAAATAACCCTGTGACGAAACGCGCCGCTCTTCTTTGGATCTTCTCTATCTCCTCCGTCAACCCGATCTGGTACGGATCCCACACTGTTGAGCAATACTCAAGTATAGTTCGAACGAGTGTTTTGTAAGCCACCTCCTTTGTTGATGGACTACATTTTCTAAGCACTCTCCCAATGAATCTCAACCTGGTACCCGCCTTACCAACAATTAATTTTATATGATCATTCCACTTCAAATCGTTCCGCACGCATACTCCCAGATATTTTACAGAAGTAACTGCTACCAGTGTTTGTTCCGCTATCATATAATCATACAATAATTTGATCTACATCAAGAGCCGAAACGTTCCCATCGATCGACGGTCGAATCCCGATGGTCCCGTAACACTGCTATCGTCATTGACGATGACTGAGCGGTGTTAGGTTACTTCACCTTCCGTAATCGAGAACTTTTAACTGGTGCCTCGTCAGGGACGCGGATTATACCCTTGTGCAGTTATTGCTGGCTGGTCCCGGCGGAGGTTCGAGTCCTCCCTCGGGCATGGGTGTGTGTGTTTGCCCTTAGTATAATTTAGGTTAAGTAGTGTCAGCTTAGGGACTGATGATCATAGCAGTTGAGTCCCATAGGATATCACACTCATTTGAACATTTGAACTTATTGCTGCTTCGCCTAGTCTTCGAAAGAGGACGCCAGTGTCGCGTCTGGGGAGAGATCTCCGAAGAGTACGGCGCAGGTAGTTGAGACATAGTTTCCGCATAGTCTGGAGCTGGGGACAGCAGCAGCGCTTGGAGCAACGTACACGCGGTTCGCCGTTCACTCTTCTTCGCCAGGACTGGGCAGAAGGCAAAGGTGTGGTTCGCTTAGCTTGTGTGCACCTAGTTGTTCAGCTATGTGCACCCATTTCCCCCTCCGCAAGCAGTTTGAACAGATGTTCGTGTTTACGTTCATTGAGTCGTCTTGCAGGCCTTATTATTTGGCTCTGTGATTGTAGGACTGTGTATTGCCCCGTCTGCTCTGTGATTTTGAAGTAACTTGTGTTAATCTGATGGCCAACGTTCTCTATCAAAAAATGTTGCCATGGTTAACGTTGTTGTGGTTTTGTAATATGCCCGCTGTCACGTGTAGTTATATCAGGGGCCTACGCCTTATCTAATTTGCTTTTTAAAACAATTGTGTTTTAAAATTCTTATGCAATAGAACCAGTTGTTTCTGTATTTTAATATTTGTTTTCACGATGTTTTAGAAGCTGGTGGACTCTCTGGTATCACTATTATCCAGCCCTTTAAGCATGTTGTGAGCACCATTTAAAATCCTAGGCAGTTGTTATTTATGTTCCTTTCTGGAAGAAATTGCAGCTCTCTTTCAGCAGTTCTGTATTAGCGTAGTTTATTTCCTGGAGCTGTCAAAATATTGCAAAGGCTCGAGAAGGGCAATCATTGTTTAACCTTCACTTTAATTTGTGGTATAATACAGTCAGACATTTGTCTTGCTTATTTCTGAACATCACTTACTAACTTGCTGAGAGAGTGTTCCATGTCGGTGGCTTCTCGCCGCGTGGGACTGGCTTACTTGCGGCCGTGTGCACGGCTCTAGAACATTTCCTAGCGCTGCTTCTTACTCGTTTGTAGTCCCACGTCCTATCTGTCCGCGCTGAAGATGAACATCTTATGTCATCTGCCTTGCAATGTAAACCAAATTTTGCTGTCGGCCAAGAGGCCTTTGATTAACTGACTTCGCACCGGAAAATTTCTCTTTACTGTTTAATACATATTGTACTCTTTTTTTAAGTTGGATGGTAAATTTTTTGTGTAACCTTCTTCGGCTATACCTAAAGGACAATTGTCATTTTTGTTAATATACATCGTTTGGGGGTCTGCGTTATGTCTTGGACTTGAATTCGCTTGATGAAATTTATCTAGAGCTGTTTTCATTATTTTAACTAGTTGTATTATTTAAAATTGTTTAATTTAAGAATTTTGAAATAGGCCAATATTGATAATGTCTCATATTCTTGAATTTCTTTGAGGTTATTATTATTGTAATCCAACGGCTGTCACATTCACCAATTTAAACGCCTACATATCTGTAATGGCAAATTATCTTCAGTTTTCCAATCTCTTTTTCAAAGGGAACCTATTGTTACCCCAAAAAGTATATGTAAAAATAAATGTTATCGAAGTATAAATGAGCCGGCCGGAGTGGCCGTGCGGTTTTAGGCGCTACAGTCTGGAACCGAGCGACCGCTACTGTAGCAGGTTCGAATCCTGCCGCGGGCATGGATGTGTGTGATGTCCTTAGGTTAGTTAGGTTTAATTAATTTTAAGTTCTAGGTGACAGATGACCTAAGAAGTTAAGTCGCATAGTGCTCAGAGCCATTTGAACCATTTGAAGTATAAATTATGTAAGTTAAAGAGGCTTAGTCTTTCCATGTCGTTTCCCAGATCCTGGTAACTCCCAACATGTGAACACGAAGGTGTGGTCTGCTCTGGAGCTACATGTTCAAAAACGTTCTATGAAGGGTGGGCTCCGAAACACTTGCGAGTGCACCAATATTGTGCTCTTTCGGCAGAGATGCAACAGATCCCCATCCAATGTACTTTACAGAGCAGACAAGCCTCCGAACCCCACGCTCTGTGAAGAGTCGTGGACGTCCAACCATTTAGCGTTTAGTCGTAGTTTCACTGTCCTACCTCATTTTGTAAAATGTCGTGTGGCGAGGGCCTCCCGTCGGCTAGACTGCTCGCCTGGCGCAAGTCTTTTTAGTTGACGCCATTGCGCGTCGATTGGGATGATATGATGATGATGAAGACAACACAACACCCTGAGCAGGGAAACCCCCCCGACCCAGCCAGGAATTGAAGCCAGGCCCCTTTGCACAGCATTCCAACGCACTGACCACTGAGCTATTGAGGCGGACTCACGATAGTAGCACATGAACATTGAGCACCTTCGCTGTTGTCGAGATACTAGTTCACAGCTTCTGTCGCTTATCTCAAAACATTTCCCCATATGCAGCCCATATCTTCGCTAGGCTGATCCCCCATCCATGTCAGCTCTGCTTACACATTTTTTTACCTCATTGCATGCCCGCTACGCCATCAGGTGGCAGTAGTAGGGCAAAAACAGCATGACTCCACTCTCCATTGTTGCCAAATTTATTCAAGATAGCGGATCCAAGATGGCGGCCATAGATGTGGCAATGTCACAGTGACGTCATGGTGGGAAGTCCAAATTTTGGTGGGTAAATAAGTCAATTGGGCTACCTCCACTAACCTAACACCCCTCCCCTCTTCCCCTCACTCCACCTCCCCCCATCCCTCCCCTCCCCTCGCCCATTTGGAAACTGGCAGGAAGAGGACTTAGTCTGTGATGGGCTGCTGGATAGAATGGATTTAAGTCTTTTTTCTGCATGCATTGTTTATTTAAACAATTTGAGTTGTCATAGGCAGTAGCTCTATCCAGTGTGTTCACCATGAGGTCCGGAGTCCAACTGACCTAATTCACGACACCGCCAATAGACGTCACTGTAGGACCTCCCAATTTCCCCTCCTGTGATGTAGTCCCAGATGGCGGTCTTAGGAAAAAGGGCAGGAAGAGGACTCAGTCTGTCTCTAGCAGCTGGACTTGGAGGACAGACGTAATCGTTTACTGTGCCCAATGCATGAGATGTCTATGTTGGAGCAGGAGGAGTACATTAGCTGTAATCATGAATCTGACGGCTGTGTCAATAGCAAAGATATTTGGTGAAGAAGAATATGCTTCATAAAATAACGAAGATTCAGCAGGATGCGGCTAAGTTATGCTTCACAACCCTTAATGATAAACGTCTGTGAGAATTGACCGTGGTCTAGGGGTAGCGTCTTTGATTCATAATCAAAACGTCTTCGGTCCTGGCTTCGATCCCCGCCACTACCTAACTTTTGATAAATAATCAGCATTGGCGGCCGAATACTTCCGGCATAAGAAGTCAGCCTCATTCTGCCAAAGGCCTTGTCAAAGAGGGCGGAGGAGCGGATAGAGGTTCAGGGCACTCTCTTGTCCTAGGGGTGGGAAATTGCCCCTAAAGGCGGAAGAATCAGCAATCATAAACGACATGAGGATGCAGGAGGCAATGGAAACCACTGCATTAAAGACACGTAACGTGTATCCACAGGACATGTGGCCTGTAAGTGAAGAAGTGTCATCATGATCTCTCCATTGGCAAAATATTCCGGAATAGTCCCTCATTCGGATCTCCGGGAGGGGACTGCTAAGGGGGAGGCTACCGCCAAGGGGGAGGCTACCATGAGAAAAAGATTGAATAATCAAAGAAAGGATAACTTTCTACGATTCGGGGCGTGGAATGTCAGAAGCTTGAACGTGATAGGGAAACTAGATAATCTGAAAAGGGAAATGCAAAGGCTCAATCTAGATATAGTAGGGGTCAGTGAAGTGAAGTGGAAGGAAACAAGGATTTCTGATCAAATGACTATCGGGTAACATCAACAGCAGCAGAAAATGGTATAACAGGTGTAGGATTCGTTATGAATAGGCAGGTAGGGCAGAGGGTGTTGTTACTGTGAACAGTTCAGTGACCAGGTTGTTCTAATCAGAATCGACAGCAGACCAACACCGACAACGATAGTTCAGGTATAAATGCCGACGTCGCAAGCTGAAGATGAACAGATAGAGAAAGTGTATGAGGATATTGAAAGGGTAATGCAGTATGTAAAGGGGGACGAAAATCTAATAGTCATGGGCGACTGGAATGCAGTTGTAAGGGAAGGAGTAGAAGAAAAGGTTACAGGAGAATATGGGATTGGGACAAGGAATGAAAGAGGAGAAAGACTAATTGAGTTCTGTAACTAGTTTCAGCTAGTATTATCGAATACCCTGTTCAAGAATCACAAGAGGAGGAGGTATACTTGGAAAA
Source organism: Schistocerca nitens (assembly GCF_023898315.1). Taxonomy (NCBI): domain Eukaryota; kingdom Metazoa; phylum Arthropoda; class Insecta; order Orthoptera; family Acrididae; genus Schistocerca; species Schistocerca nitens. The sequence goes on along the minus strand of NC_064614.1, from coordinate 612,546,645 downwards.
GGCCGGGAGATACAGGAAGATTTCAATTACATTACATCATGGTCAGACAGAGATTCCGAAATCAGATACTGGATTGTAAGGCGGACCCAGGAGCAGATATAGACTCAGATCACAATATAGTAGTGATGAAGCTAGTAGTGATGAAGCTAGTATTATCGAATACCCTGTTCAAGAATCACAAGAGGAGGAGGTATACTTGGAAAAGGCCGGGAGATACAGGAAGATTTCAATTACATTACATCATGGTCAGACAGAGATTCCGAAATCAGATACTGGATTGTAAGGCGGACCCAGGAGCAGATATAGACTCAGATCACAATATAGTAGTGATGAAGAGGAGGCTGAAGTTCAAGACATTAGTCAGGAAGAATCAATACGCAAAGAAGTGGGATACGGAAGTACTAAGGAATGACGAGATACGTTTGAAGTTCTCTATCGCTATAGATACAGCAATAAGGAATAGTGCAGCAGGCAGTACAGTTGAAGAGGAATGGACATCTCTAAAAAGGGCCATCACAGAAGTTGCGAAGGAAAACATAGGTACAAAGAAGGTAGCTGTGAAGAAACCATGGGTAACAGAAGAAATACTTCAGTTGATTGATGAAAGGAGGAAGTACAAACATGTTCCGGGAAAATCAGGAATACAGAAATACAAGTCGTTGAGGAATGAAATAAATAGGAAGTGCAGGGAAGCTAAGACGAAATGGCTGCAGGAAAAATGTGAAGACATCGACAAAGATATGATTGTCGGAAGGACAGACTCAGCATACAGGAAAGTCAAAACAACCTTTGGTGGCATTAAAACCAACGGTGATAACATTAAGAGTGCAACGGGAATTCCACTGTTAAATGCAGAGGAGAGAGCAGATAGGTGGAAAGAATACACTGAAAACCTCTATGAGGGTGAAGATTTGTCTGATGTGATAGAAGAAGAAACAGGAGTCGATTTAGAAGAGATAGGGGATCCAGTATTAGAATTAGAATTTAAAAGAGCTTTGGAGGACTTACGGTCAAATAAGGCAGAAGGGATAGATAACATTCCATCAGAATTTCTAAAATCATTGGGGGAAGTGGCAACAAAACGACTATTCACGTTGGTGTGTAGAATATATCAGTCTGGCGACATACCATCTGACTTTCGGAAAAGCATCATCCACTCAATTCCGAAGACGGCAAGAGCTGACAAGTACGTGAATTATAGCACAATCAGCTTAACAGCTCATGCATCGAAGCTGCTTACAAGAATAATATACACAAGAATGGAAAAGAAAATTGAGAATGCGCTCGGTGACGATCAGTTTGGCTTTAGGAAAAGTAAAGGGACGAGAGAGGCAATTCTGACGTTACGGCTAATAATGGAAGCAAGGCTAAAGAAAAATTAAGACACTTTCATAGGATTTGTCGACCTGGAAAAAGCGTTCGAGAATATAAAATGGTGCAAGCTGTTCGAGATTCTGAAAAAAGTAGGGGTAAGCTATAGGGAGAGACGGGTCATATACAATATGTACAACAACCAAGAGGGAATAATAAGAGTGGACGATAAAGAACGAAGTTCTCGTATTAAGAAGGGTGTAAGGCAAGGCTGTAGCCTTTCGCCCCTACTCTTCAATCTGTAAATCGAGGAAGCAATGATGGAAATAAAAGAGAGGTTCAGGATTGGAATTAAAATACAAGGTGAAAGGATATCAATGATACGATTCGCTGATGACATTGCTATCCTGAGTGAAAGTGAAGAAGAATTAAATGATCAACTGTACGGAATGAACAGTCTAATGAGTACACAGTATGGTTTGAGAGTAAATCGGAGAAAGACGAAGGTAAGGAGAAGTAGTAGAAATGAGAACAGCGAGAAACTTACCACCAGGATTGATGGTCACGAAGTCAATGAAGTTAAGGAATTCTGCTACCTAGGCAGTAAAATAACCAATGATGGACGGAGCAAGGAGGACCGAAAAGCAGACTCGCTATGGCGAAAAAGGCATTTCTGGCCAAGAGAAGTCTACTAATATCAAATACCGACCTTAATTTGAGGAAGAAATTTCTGAGGATGTACGTCTGGAGTACAGCATTGTATGGTAGTGAAACATGGACTGTGGGAAAACCGGAACAGAAGAGAATCGAAGCATTTGAGATGTGGCGCTATAGACGAATGTTGAAAATTAGGTGGACCGATAAGGTAAGGAATGAGGAGGTTCTACGCAGAATCGGAGAGGAAAGGAATATGTGAAAAACACTGATAAGGAGAAGGGACAGGATGATAGGACATCTGCTAAGACATGAGGGAATGACTTCCATGGTACTAGAGGGAGCTGTAGAGGGCAAAAACTGTAGAGGAAGACAGAGATTGGAATACGTCAAGCAAATAATTGAGGACGTAGGTTGCAAGTGCTACTCTGAGATGAAGAGGTTAGCACAGGAAAGGAATTCGTGGCGGGCCGCATCAAACCAGTCAGTAGACTGATGACCAAAAGAAAAAAAAATGTTAAGGAAAGGCATACCTCCGATTTTAGCATTTGTAAACGTGAAGAAAGCTTTTGAAAAAAAAAAAAAAAGAGTGCTGTAACTTTGCCTTTTAAATGCCCGAGCGTTCCTCCTCCTCCACATCCCTGGCACAGGGATACCCATTTAAGCGGCAGTTACCGATATCGATCACATTGCAGTACTCTAACGATCGCTTGTGTAGAATAATTCCGAAGATGAAGAGTGGAAATTATTTCTCTAGAAACCCAAAACTTTAGCAAGGTGCAGCGAGGTGGAACCTGCTGTAAACTACTGTATAACTAGAAACTTTTTTCGTCTGTGAAGATCTTTACGTGAAAACTCGAAGAAATAGAGGAAACTGGTAGATCCACCGGTGAATACTGATGTCAATGATATACCAGATTCCAAATCATCCGCCGGCCGCTGTGGCTGAGCAGTTCTAGGCGCTTCAGCCCAGAACCGCGCTGCTGCTACGGTCACAGGCTCGAATCCTGCCTCAGGCATGGATGTGTGTGTGATGTCCTTAGGTTAGTTAGGTTTAAATAGTTCTCAGATGTTAAGTCCCATAGTGCTTAGAGCCATTTGAACCACTTTTGGACCAAATCATCTTTCTACTTTACAAATCAACTAAGTTGTATCTCATGTCTAGACAAGAAGCAAAAATCTCTTCCACCTATCTTTCACCACCTAGATGCACGCAACACACACCACAATCGAAGTTCTCTCAACCAAATAAAGACAGAAAATGTGTAGAATCAGTCAACAGGACATTTTACATGGGAGGGAATAACTGTCCAGCACAAACACACGCGCCGGCCGGTGTGGCCGTGCGGTTCTAAGCGCGTCGGTTTGGAACCGCGTGACCGCTACGGTCGCAGGTTCGAATCCTGCCTCGGGCATGGATGTGTGTGATGTCCTTAGGTTAGTTAGGTTTAAGTAGTTCTAAGTTCTAGGGGACTGATGACCTCAGTAGTTAAGTCCCATAGTGCTCAGAGCCATTTGAACCATTTGAACAAACACACGCCCATATTGAGTCTTCTCAAATTTCCATGGAGAACACACGTGATCATGAAGGCTACCCAACACATACTGAGTGTTAGTTCGCTATTCAACTGCCTAGAGGACGTCAGTGTCAGCTACATTATTGTACTCCAGCCTACCTCTCCATTCAGACAGCTCCCACTGAAAGCAGGAAATGTCAGTCGTTCCAGCCACAGGCTACCACCACAATGCTTGCTCCTGCACTGCTAGACGGAATCGTTCAAGGAAACACCCACATATATTTTATCACTGTACTTACAATTAAATATTACAATTGCAGCCTCAATCTGGCGACATTCGATAATGAGCGAAGTATAGGAAATACTCCATTCTGACGACTGTGGCACTGGAAACTGAAACACCTACAGCATTTTTATGTCTGCACATAATTTTTCACATATAAAGTCTTTCATTCCCCTACATCTATTTTCCACATCAAATCCATATTTTCCTTACGACGTGACATAGTCATTTGCTTTGCACATATCGGAACACACATATACTTTGTAAGCCCACTGGTAACAACGAATCTGTCACGCATGCCCTACTGCTAAGTATAATACTGCACCAATAACTGAATACTGGCGATACCAAATAATACTCAGCAAAAATCTGTGATGGATGGATATGTCTCATTGTTTTTTGTTGCGAGTGGTATCAGTGTGTCTTAGGAAGAGAAACATAACTGTCTTACTAGTCACCAATTGTTAAAACACGATCGCACCGGCTATGTTACTTTCACTATCTGTCTTGGTTCTACAGGCACACACAAGTATCGCTATCAGTACCCACATTAAAAACTATACAAGCTTTATAAATGAAGATATGGTATTGCTTCCGACTGAAGTGATCTTGCACACAAATACTGCAACATTAAATATAGACAGTGATCGCAGGGTGTGTATTAACAGACCGAAAGTGCGGATGTAGGTCGCCAGCAGTGTAAGCTCATACTAAAATCACCAAATATAGAATGTAATTCGGCTAAGGAATGTGGTGTTAAGCCAGTATTTGCAACTCCCTCATGCTACCACTAGATATTTCTCCAGTATTTTTAATGCATTGTATCTTGATGTCATGTCACAGGTTCTGCAATATACCCACTGGGTTATAGGTGATGACTGAATGAAACTGATCACATACATTAGATGGTGTGGTATGTGACAAAACACCTAAAAATGCAGTGTTAGATTGAATTTGTCGGAAATGTACACAGACATCTCAGATCTATAGTGTATCACTTTCTGGTAGAAATGCTGTCTGCTATTTGGAATCAGGTCTTTCCATTCAACCACATACCTGCGTTGAATCCTGTAAAGATGTCTTTTAGTGATTGCTGCCAATAGTGATTCATATAAGATTCATATTGGTGCCACTCTCATATCTTGAAAGAAGTCACCTTTTTTGAACTTATCTGCTACAGTAAATCTCCAATACGGTTTTTTAGGCAGGCCCTACGCGTCCTGTAACTGTCCCTCAGTCTACGCCGCCCACGCTGCAGCTTTGTGCATGCGATCGTTCCAATGTAAGTCGGAACTGAGCAGAAGTCGGAGAACGCCATATGCGCCACCTTCTGCAACCCATGTAGAAACAGGCTGAGCTGAGTCAATGTGACAGGACCATGTGTTGATCATTTTGTGGAAATGAGAACATGTTGTCGTCACTCCATCAACAGTGTACGATGTGTAAGACCAACACCAAACGAAACTTTCCCCTGCTACATGAGGTATTAGTAGAAAAAGACGGTATAGGAATTGGAAGAAGGATGAGGATTTTGCTACCGCATTGCAGTGTATCTCCAGACTACACAGAGGTATTGCAGTCCGAAGGAGATCTGCATCCCTCAGGGTGCATTTACGCCTGTCTTCAAACATTCTATCACCTCTATTTCGTACCATCCAACAGAGAATAAAAAACTGTGAACTGTAAAGGCTCCGCTGGCATCATCCAGTAGGGAAACCGATAAGATTATACTGCATCCCTGTCTTCCAATATACCGGGTGATCAAAAAGTCGGTATAAATTTGAAAACTGAATAAATCACGGAATAATGTAGATAGAGGAAAGTTCAAGAAATTTCCGACAGATGGCACTTTATCTGATCAGAATAGCAATAATTAGCATAACAAAGTAAGACAAATCAAAGATGATGTTCTTTACAGGAAATGCTCAATATGTCCTCCACCTTTCCTCAACAAGAGCTGTAGTCGAGAAATATTGTTGTGAACAGCACTGTAAAGCATGTCCGGAGTTATGGTGAGGCATTGGCGTCGGATGTTGTCTTTCAGCATCCCTAGAGATGACGGTCGATCACGACACACTTGAGACTTCAGGTAACCTCAAAGCCAATAATCACATAGACTGAGCTCTGGGGATCTGGGAGGCCAAGCATGACGAAAGTGGCGGCTGAGCATACGATCATCACCAAACGACGCGTGCAAGGGATCTTTCACGGGTCTAGCAATATGGGATTGAGCGACATCCTGCACAAACATCATACGTTCCAGCAGGTGTTTATCAGCCAGGCTGGGGATGATGCGATTCTGTAATATATCGGCGTACCTCTCACCCGTCACGGTAGCAGTTACAAAACCAGAATCACGCATTTCCTCGAAGAAAAAAGGCCTGATAACGGTTGATGTGGTAAATCCAACCCATATCGTGACTTTCTCGTCGTGCTATGGAGTTTCCACGACAGTTCTAGGATTTTCGGTAGCCCAAGTTCTGCAGTTGTGGGCGTTGACAGACCCTCGGAGCGTGAAATGAGCTTCGTCGGTCCACACGTTACTCAACCAATCGTCATCTTCCGCCATATTTTGAAACGCCCACACGCCAAATGCCCTCCGCTTCACTAAATCGCCAGGTAACAGTTCATGATGCCGATGGATTTTGTACAGATGGTATCGGAGGGTACGCCTAAGTCCCAACCAAACAGTAGTGTATGGAATTCCGGTGCGACGTGCGACTGCACGAGCACTGACTTAAGCCCCCGTGCATAGACGAACCCGCTACAGTCTCCATTTCTTCCTGAACTGTCTCAGCAGCATTACGCCCTCTGCTTGGTCGGCCACTACGGGATCTATCGTCTAAACATTCCGTGGCTTCGAACTTCGAAATCATTCTCGCCACAGCTGCATTTGTCAACGGACCTTTACCCGTTCGAATCCCCTTCCTATGGCGATAGGACCGTCACGTTGAACTAGCACATTCCCCATTCTGATAATACAGCTTCACAAAAAGCGCCTTTTCAGGTAACGTCAACATGCTGCGACTGCTGGCGCATCTGATTCTCTCTCTCATTACAGCTTCTTTTATACACGATTGTCATGCGCAGTCACTGACGTTTTGCTGTCCAGCGCCATCTGTCGGACATTTTGTGAACTTTGTTTTTTTTTTGTTCTAATAAAACCCCATGTCATTCCAAGCATGTGTGTAATTTTTACCTATCTACATTATTCCGTGGGTCATTAAGTTTTCAAATTTATACTGACTTTTTGATCACCCGGTATACATATCGAAAACAAATATCGTCTGTTTGCTGGCATCGAGCATATGCGATGACCTCTATTAATTACACAGGAATTGATCCACTGAATCAAAGTGGCCTGCACAGACGAGTGTAAAGTGTCATCACCTGTATTGTAGGAGTGCCATATCCCAAAGACTATCTGTAGCAAGAGAGGGACCCTTTGTTGTTGTTTGATGCATTTTTTTCTGCTGCAACATGTCCAAGCAGCGTATGGCAAAGATTTGTACACTACTATACATTTTGCTTTCTGCATCACGACTTCGAGACCCGTGTCAGGTTCTAAACTGACATTAACACATTTCAATCCATTGGCTCTGACTGAAAGCTGGACATCACACTATTTAAATTATGCTGCTGCTCCCACAACACACATACACACAAATGATTTTAAGCAAAAGACAGTCACAACATATCTGCAGCGCTGTGGAGTGTTTCCAAACAGCTGTCTGAAGGTGGCCTCTACATTTAAACTCATCTTTCACAGAATGGGATAGCAGATAGCTCAGTGTTCCGTTTCGATTGATTCCTCACATTTCAATCATGAACAGGATCACTGTTTCGGTGCTTGTCACCTCCAGAGGGTGTTGCTGCGCCACCAAAACTCTTTCTCCATCTCAAACAAGCGATGTCAGTCGATCATTATGTGGTAATCAACAGTGTACCATTGGACGGATGGGATGGAAAAAAACACCGTCGATGCACTGTAATAAGCGTTACAATTGGTAGTGTGATAAATTTCAGCAATTTTACCACTTTTTCCGTTATTTCAACGCCGAACAATGACGTGGCAGCATGCTTCCCAGTTTCTCTATCATCGCTAAAATCGCCCATCTTCCACTTTGCGAGTACCATATACTAGATTGCGAATTTAGAATGATGACTGCCAGTATGTCCATTCATTGTTAATTCTCGAACATATACATCAAAGTATACCAGACACTATCCTACATATTTCTAGCATGTCGATCATAGTGCGTAATTTACCATCTTTCGTTACGTGGATGGGAGTCACAGGGTATTCTACCATTCTCAGGATAAAGTTAGAGATCCTGGAATTGTCTTTGACCAACTCTCTCTTCATATCTCGTGAAGCAGCAAAGTGAGCCGACTCTGTAACTGCTGTTCCTAACTAAGAGCACAAAATCTCTCCAGATGCGTGCATGTCGAGGACATTGGCACCTCTTATCAGAGTATAGTATATATGAAAGTGCTCAGGTGATATATCAGACAGTTAAGAAGAAGAAGAAACGGTTGGTTTTTATACATGAAGGAGCCCCAGTCTGACGGAATTTGAAGCATTTTACGTAAATAAACTGCGCTATCAATTCAAAAGTATTGTTCTAGTGTCTGAGGTCAGTACCAAGAAGGTACTGATAAGAGAGAACATAAACACATGCTCTCCTAAGGCTACATGGTTCTGTACTTAAAACAGCCTATAATGTTAGAGCGGTGCGGTTTCCAAACTATTTCTTGTGTGGAGTGCAACGCTGGTAACATTCCAATGTAAGAAATATTTTTCCAGCGTATGGCATAGTTTCTTCTTGCAAGTTTCAATACGATAAATTATGGTAACCAACTGTAAAATGAAAAAAAAAACTACTTCCTTAAAACACAGGCACAATAGATCTTTCCACAGGTGTATAGTGCCCACTGTTCACATCCGATCACGGTTCAGAAATTACACTCTGGTTGCATCAGTCTTATAAAATAATCGTTAGTAACGGAGAATGCCACGTACAAGGAAAGAGACAAACGCGTAGGAGCAGTGTTAGAAATATGAAGTTACAAGTCATGTTGCCTCTAACTCCGTAAACAAGACATATGCTAAGCAGATGTATAGACAGGAATTGCAGTACCTCACAAACACCTGCCGCTAAGTTAGAATCATCGTAGCTATGAAACTGAGGACTAGATTTTAAACCAGAAAGGTGGCTGGGGAATGGAGTACATCGCATAAATCTTGATTTGTGTAGAGGAAAGTGTCGAAACATGATGGACATTTTTCATCATTATCACACATGAGATGGAAGTCCTCTGATGACTGAGATGTTTGCTGCTATTGATCGCAAGTAGATACTGCTCTAAGTCAGACAAATAACACCCAGTTTCATACGAGTCGAATGCAGGTTATGCCACACAACTGATGCACTGCGACAGAACAACGGAAAAAAATGGTTAAATGACCTACAGGAACATCTCCCTCTTTCTCTATAATGCATCCTCAGTCTACCATTAAATCATAACTTGTTACAACTCCAGCCCAACCGACCGATCACTCTATCCACTTTCTGTTCTCCTTTGACGCAGATGCAAGTTATTTTAGTTGCAGATGATTCTTTCTTGTCCAGAAAAGCAACAATGACAGCAGTCAACTCTCGTGTATCACTATTACCTCAATAGAAATAAAGTAGAAAGTTGCCATGCAGCAACTGTTTGTTACATGACATCACAAGGCTGTAATTGGCGGAGAGTAGAGAGAGGCACATTGTAAATACTGTTTGCTAGGGTTTAAAACAATTAGTCCTGCACAGGATAAAACACGCCATCTATCCTGTAGTTGTATATTGCAGTCACCCCAGCTCGTAATACAACGCTCTTTAGCTAAGGACACATAGCGTCCCGCAGTCTGCTGGCCTGTAACATGCATCTTCTGCGAGGTCACGCAACACCGGTGAGGGCGAGTGCTGGGGCCACAGGTAATCCTAGGCATACTTGTCTGTTGGGAAATACCTCAGCCTTCCTTCTTTGTGACCACGTGCAGCTGACATTAGACCTGAAGTGCATTGCCTTCCTCCCTGAGTCATTTGTGACATACATACATACAGAAAACAGAGCAAATGCACTGCAACTGTGTTCGACCACAGTGCTGTACTATACCATCTGACCAAAAAAAACAGCTCATTTCCGCTAGGTGTTGATGACTGTACCAACACATTTATAAGCAATTTTTGAATACATGACACAAAGTGATGTCATGACACCGAGAGCGGAAGTGACAAAATTACGAAAAATTGACGAAGAATACGTGTAAATTGAGGATGAAATACGACAAAATGCGAAACTACATGCATATGCAGTGTGTACGTGGAATTTAGCGGTCTACTTCTGGTAAGCTGCAGATTAAATTGGTGACAGTGTTGCAGGGAGGCTTGGTCAAACACAACGCGACGATCTCTAACTTTGTCCTAAGAATGGGAGAATACACCGTGACTCCCATCTGCATAAGGAAAGATCGTAAATTACTCCCAATGATCGAAGTGCTAGAAATATGCAGGATACTGTCTGGTATACTTTGGTGTATATGGTCGAGAATTAACAATGAATGGATGCCCTGACAGTCATCTATCTCATTCACAATCTAATATATGGTATTTCCAAAGTAGAGGACGGGCGATGTTAGCGATGATAAGGAAACTGAGAAGCGTGCTACCACGTCATTGGCCGGCGTTGAAAGTACTACCAACAGTGATGCTTATTATAATACATCGATGGTGTCTTTTCCATTCTATTCGTCCACTGGTACACTGTTGATTACCACATAATGATTGACTGACATCGATTTTTAAGATGGTGAAAGAGTTTTGGTAAAGGTGCATCACCTTCCAGAGATGCAAGGCACCGAAACAGTGATTGCGTACATGACTGCAATATGAGAAATCAATCAAAATGGACCACCGAACCACGTGCTATCCCGTCACTGTGAAGGATGAGTTTAAATGTAGAGGCTGTCAATCACCTTTGGACAGCTGTTATGAAACGCTCCACAACACTACAAAACTCTTCTAGTTTCCACATGTTGTGACTGTCTTTCGATTAAAATCACCTGGTGTTTGTGTTGTGAATGCAGCAGCATCAATTTAACACCATGTCATGTCCAGCTTTCAGTTAGAGCCAATGGATCGAAATGTGTTAATGTCAATTTAGATCCTCACACAGGTCTCGACATCATGTTGGAGAAAACAAAATGTATGGCGGTGTACAAAGCAGTTTCATATGCTGCTTGGATGTGTTACAGCAGGGACCCTGTCTTGCAATTGATAGTCTGTGGGATATGGTCCTTCCAAAATATAGGCAATGACACTTTACACTGATCTGAGCAGACGATTTCGATCACTGAGTGGATCCTCGTACTTCCTCCAATTCCCGTACTGTCTTTTTCTACTACTGCCTCATGTTGCAGGAGAAAGCTTAGTTTGGCATTGGCCTTACACATCATACACCATTGATAGAGCTAACGACAACATGTTCCCTTTCCCACTAAATGGTCAACATATGGTCCTGTCGCATTAACTCAGCTCTACCTGTTTCTACATGGGTTGCAGAAGGTGGCAGATATGGTGCTCACCAACTTTTGCTCAGTTCCGTCTTAAATTCGGTCGATCACATGCACAAAGCTGCAGGGAGGGCGGGGCAGAGACTCAGGACCAGCTACAAGATGCATACAGGCTGCCTAAAAAGCATGTTGGAGTTTTACTGTAGCAGATAGGTTCGAAAAAGGTGACTCGTTTCGAGGTATGAGAGTGCCACGATTATGATTCACTAGTGACTGTAATCATTAAAAGATATCTGTGTTGGAACCTATGCAGATATCTTTTAATTGATTACAGCCACTAGTGAATCATAATCGTGGCACTCTCATATCCATCCAACACAGGCATGTGGTTACATGGAAAGACTTGATTCCAAATCGCAGACAGCACTTGCACCAGAATGTGTGACACTACAGATCTAAAAAGCCCGTGTACATTTCTTACGACTTCAATCTAGCGTTGCATTTTTATGTGAAAAATAATGTCCAGTCGTATGAATAATGCCGGCCATTGTGGCCGATCAGTTGTAGGTGCTTCAGTCCGGACCCGCGCTGCTGCTACGGTCGCATGTTCGAATCGTGTCTCGGGCATGGATGTGTGTGCTGTCCTTAGGTTAGTTAGGTTTAAGTAGTTCTAAGTCCAGGGGACTGATAACCTCAGATGTTAAGTCCCATAGTGCTCAGAGCCATTTGAACCATTTGAACCATCATAAGAATACTACAGGTATTTATGTTACCAAGGCCACAGTCGTCAGGAGGGGGTATTTCCGATACTTTGGTGATTTTCGATAGCTGTCAGATTGAGGCTGCAATCGCAATATCTTATTGAAAGTATAGTGATAAAATACACTCATCAAAAAAAGTTTTGCATCACCTCGGTTCTGAGAGTTCCGGAACCTGTACAGAAAATTGGAATGGAGATCATCATAAACATCATTTCTGCCCTCTTTATTGCTCATCAAAACCACACATTGCATGTTGTACCACCAATACACAAGTCGTGGTCCAGACTTACATTCATCCTATGTGGCAGCCCAGCATATATGAAGTCCGTTTCCCATCAATTTCCTGATGGGGAGGGGAGGGGAGGGAGCAATGCACACAAAATAAAGACTTACGTCCATACTAGCTGGCAGCCCCGCACTGACTGAGTTCTTTTCCTGCAAATTCCCAAATGGCGGAGAGGAGCAGAGGTGAGTGGTGGGAAGCAGGTGGGAGGGGGAGGGGAGGGGTTTAGGTTAGTGGAGTTAGTCCAATGGACTTATTTTCCCGCCAAAATATGAACTCCCACATTGATGACACTGTTATGTTGCCACATCTATGGCTGCCATTTTGGACCTGCCATCTTTAATAAATGGTCATGCTGTCTTTGCCCTACTACTGGTGACATCCAGAGTCATGGTGGGCAGTGGTCATAATATTTTGACTTATCGGTGTACAACCTAATGTCAAGAGAACAGTGCTCAGTAAATGGGAAGACACTTTGATACATACAGAATGGGTAAGAAAAAAAAATGCCGATAATAATAAAATCAGTCTCAAATAATATTTTTATACATTAATGAATGTTTGTCTCTAACGCATATCGTAAACTTACTCAGTGCTTTCGAGATACTACAGCTGAAGATTAGTTTGTACAACCGCGTTAGTGGTATAATTAACGTGCTTTCGTGGCGAAGTCTCTAATCTGCATGTCCGCAAGGCTGGTGGTTTTCGACTAGGTGGTATAAGAATTTTTACGACTGTTAGTTGGCCGGCTATGGGAGATGAAAGTTCGCTGTTACTAATAAACCGAGCTATGTGCAAATACTGAATTTTTTTGACAGTAGAAGGTAGCAAAACAAAAGCCGAATTTTTAAATTTCATGTTTAATAAATCATTAAACCAGGAGAATCGTACAAACATACCGTCGTTTGATCATCGAACAGACTCCCGTGTGGGCGACATACGCTGACGGAAAAAAATCGCAAAACGAAATAATAGAGTAATGAAATTTCGGGAATATATTTGTCAAGGTAACATATTTAACTGATTAACGTCGCAAGGCCACAGGTAAGGGCAAGATAAGCCATTGAACACGTGACACTAAAACATTAATAACCGATATATCCACCACGTGTTGAATTCAAGCATACAGACATGCATGCACTGTGATGTAGAGGTGCCGGATGTCAGTTTGTGGGATGGAGTTCCATGCCTGTTGCACTTGGTCAGTCGATACGGCGACATTTAGTGCTGGGTGTGGATAATGCTAGAGTGTCGTCCGATGATGTCCCATATGTGTTCGAGTGGAGACAGACCCGGTTATCGAGCAGGTCAAGGCAACATGTCGACATTCTGTAGAGCATGTTGGGTTACAGTAGCGATATGGGGGCGAGCGTTATCCTGTTGGAATACACCTCCTGAAATACCGTCCATGAATCGCAGCACAACAGGTCGAATCAACAGATTGATGTACAAATTGAAGTTAAGGTGCATGGGATAACCACGACAGGGCTCCTGCTGTCAGACGAAATCGCACTCCAGACCATAACTCCCAACGTAGGTCGAATGTGACTAGCACGCAGACGGGTTGGGTGCAGAATGAAATTTTCAGTCTGCAGCGGAATGTGAGCTGATGTGAAACTTCCTGGCAGATTAAAACTGTGTGCCAGATCGAGAATCGAACTCGAAACCTTTGCCTTTCGCGAGCAAGTGCTCTACCATCTGAGCTACCCAAGCACGACCCAGGACCCGTCCTCACAGCTTTACTTCCTCCAGTACCTCGTCTCGCCGGCCGTAGTGGCCGAGCGGTTCTATGCGCTACAGCCTGGAACCGCGCGACCGCTACGGTCGCAGGTTCGCATCCTGCCTCGGGCATGGATGTGTGTGATGTCCTTAGGTTAGTTAGGTTTAAGTAGTTCTAAGTTCCAGGGGACTGATGACACCAGAAGTTAAGTCTCATAGTGCTCAGAGCCATTTGAACGAAGTACCTCGTCTCCTACCTTCCAGATTTCACAGAAGCTCTCCTGAGGAGGCCCTCAACTGGCCTCCTTCTGACCAAGACACAGCCATCACTGGTACCGAGGCAGAATCAGCTTTCACAACACAACACACCTCCATCCTGCTCTCCAACGATCTCTCGCTTGACACCACTGAAACCGAGAATGGTGGTGTTTCTGGGTCAGTAGAATGGACGCTACAAGGCGTCTGGCTTGCAGCTGTCCTTGAAGTAACCGACTTGTAACCAGTTAGTTGTCACTGTGATGCCAACTGCTACTCAGATTGCTGCTGCAGATGCAATACGATGTGACAGAGCCATACGGCGAACACGGTGTTCTTCTCTTTCGTTAGTGCCACGTGGCTGTCTGGAGCCAGGTATCTAGTGACAGTACATTCTCGTGATCACTACTGCCAGCAATCTTGAACAGTCAACACATTCACGCCATGACTTCCTGCAGTATCGCCGGCCGGGGTGGCCGAGCGGTTCTAGACGCTACAGTCTGGAACCGCGCGACCGCTACGGTCGCAGGTTCGAATCCTGCCTCGGGCGTGGGTGTGTGTGATGTCCTTAGGTTAGTTAGGTTTAAGTAGTTCTAAGTTCTAGGGGACTTATGACCTCAGATGTTGAGTCCCATAGTGCTCAGAGCCATTTGAACGATTTTTTTCTGCAGAATCGCAGGTGGAACATCCATCTTCTCGTAGCCCTGTTACACAATCTCATTCAGACTCAGTGTAGTGTTGATAACGGCGTATTTCTCAACTTAAAGACATTCTTGTTTAATATTACCACGTTCAATCTAAAGGTAACTAACGCTCACAAGCAATACAGTGTTTCTTTAAAGCAAACCCGATTTGCATGCTCAGTGGCACTACTAGCGCCTCTCTTACGCGACTGGAGCTAAATTTGAGTAGACATCATCTTTCATATGCAGAAACACGCCTACCAACTTTCGTTTATTTTGTAAAACTCCTCGGTGCTGCGATGTTTTTCCTCCAGGGCAGTAATAACCATCCCTGGCGTAGAGAAACAGCTGAAGGAGTCGGAAATAACTAAGTTGCCAGGTCGGTACGGAACTGGGCACTCGCTTAGCTTGCTTGCATTTATCGCGGACCTCTCGCCCACCTCGAGGTCCACAGGGACTGGAAAAAAGCGCGGATGACTCCTGCATGTAAGAAAGTTAAAAGAATTCGAAACTCAGCTCGTCATTTTCTGCCGCGCGGGATTAGCCGAGCGGTCAGGGGCGCTGCAGTCATAGACTGTGCGGCTGTTCCCCGCGGAGGTTCGAGTCCTCCCTCGGGCATGGGTGTGTGTGTTTGTCCTTAGGATAATTTAGGTTAAGTAGTGTGTAAGCTTAGGGACTGATGACCTTAGCAGTTAAGTCCCATAAGAGTTCACACACATTTGAACATTTTTCGTCCTTTTCTCACACCCCTTACTGCATATCATGGATGAAGTGCAGCAGAAAGATTCCTTATTTCTAGATTTCCGAAAACCTTTTGACACAGTGCCCCACTGCAAACTGTTAACGAAGGTATGACCACAAGGAACAGTTTCGCAGATATGTGAGTATCGCCGGCCGGGGTGGCCGAGTGGTTCTAGACGCTACAGTCTGGAACCGCGCGACCGCTACGGTCGCAGGTTCGAATCCTGCCTCGGGCGTGGGTGTGTGTGATGTCCTTAGGTTAGTTAGGTTTAAGTAGTTCTAAGTTCTAGGGGACTTATGACCTCAGATGTTGAGTCCCATAGTGCTCAGAGCCATTTGAACGATTTTTTTTTTCTGCAGAATCGCAGGTGGAACATCCAGCTTCTCGTAGCCCTGTTACACAAACTCATTCAGACTCAGTGTAGTGTTGATAACGGCGTATTTCTCAACTTAAAGACATTCTTGTTTAATATTACCACGTTCAATCTAAAGGTAACTAACGCTCACAAGCAATACAGTGTTTCTTTAAAGCAAACCCGATTTGCATGCTCTTAATTAATGGAAACATATGCACTGTTCTCCACGGCGAGTGTTCGTCATAGATAAAGGTATCGTCAAGACTGTCCCAGGGAAGTGTGATAGGACTGCCATCATTTTCTATAAGTTGTACATAAATGATCTGCTGAACAGGACGGGCAACAAAGTGCAGTTGCTTGCTGATGATGCTGTGTGTACGGGAAGGTGTCGAATTCGAATGACTGTAGTAGGATACAAGATGACTTAGTCTAAATTTTCTAGCTGGTGTGATGAATGGCAGCTAGCTCTAAGTATAGGAAACCGTTAGCTAACGCGGATTAGTAGGAAAGAAAACTCGTAACTGCTTGACATAGTCACCTTGTTTAAATATCTGGGCGTAACGCAGAGCGATATGAAATGGATCGAACATGTGAGGATTCTGTTAGGGAAGGCTAATGGTCGGCTTAGGTTTATTGGGAGAATTGTGGAAAAGTGTCATCATCTGTAAAGGTGGCCGCATACAGAACGCTAGTGCCACCTACTCTTGAATACTGCTCAAGTGTTTGGGATCCGCACCAGATCAGATTACGGGAAGACATCGAAACAATTCAGCAGTTACCGGTAAATTCTATCAACACGCAAGTAATAGAGAGACGCTTCGGGAGCTCAAATAGGACTCTCTGAAGAGAAAATGATGTTGATTTCGAAGAACACTGTTGAGCAAATTTAGAGAACCAGTATCTGAAGCTGACTGCATAACGATTCTACTGCAATATGTATAACTTTTGCGTAAGGAACATGAAGGTAAAAGAAACTGAGGCTCGTACGGAAGCATATACGAGTAGACAGTCGTTTTTTCCTCCCTAAGTTTGCAAGTGGAACAGGGAACGATATGGGTAGTAGTGGTGTAGGGTACCCTGCGTTACGCACCGTACGGTGGCTTGCGGAGTATGGATGCAGATGTAGAATTGAACTTCTAGTCTCTCCGGATTGTATTCTGCAATGACAGGCAGTGGCAGAAGTAACTGTCGTTCCCCGTTGGATAGGAACGTTTCCCTGTGAACTTTGGTTATGTTCCCGTGGAGTTGGCAATACTTGCAGCTTATGCTTTCTCGAACATCTTCATCAACAATAAGAAGACAAACTGCAGCGACCTACACGAACTCAGCTCATCTAACATGTGCGAGCTTGTGCTCTGCCGTCAAAGACGAGGACGCGGCCGGATCCAGAGACGCTGGTGATGTAACGGGCTACTCGCTAGGGGAGATAGCGGGGGAAACGGAACAAGATAAGCCGAGAGCGGGAATCGGCTGTCAACCTGCCTAACACTACGTCCGCTGATGTTGCAGTATGGGGTCACGTTTCACATCACAGTGACTCACTACTGCATTCGTGAGATATGTATTTTGTTTCATCAGACTAATCAGAAACTAAAACTAAATACATGCATATTATACAAACTTATATATGCATGTTCCACATCTCCTCATAAACTACCAGTTCGATTTCAACAAAACGTGGTACACATATCATTTATCATCTGAAAAGAATCGCTGTGCAGGTAAGAACTTCCTACCTATCGAAGAGGTGTACCCTACGACGTGGTAATACATAGACTTTATTCATCCAGTATTTGAGAATGAGAGCAATTAGTGACATGCCACGGACTTTACGCATAATTTCAAACCTTCACGAAAATTTTATTCGCTGCCAACCCCTAGGAAATGGTGAAAGGAAAAAAGTTTATCGCCTGTTACATTGTCGTTGTTCATGCAGTAAAACTGCCCCATCAGGAATGACGTTTTACTTTGTTACTTATTTGTTACTAAATGTATTCGGAACACTTTTCGGATAGTATTCACATATACTACTGCAGGTATTTACGAAATTATATCATTGTATGACACATAGTTCAGGAGGTATGACGTCATAGACCAAAGATGCGCGAAGAGCAGCAGCGTCATACATGACGTTTAAATTTATTACTCCTTTCTTACTTACTCTATTAGCAACCCGTTTTGCAGACCGTATCTACACATGCCTCTGAATGTACCTAAAAAATTACATTTTACGACACGTAGTTCAGGAGGTGTAGCGTCATAAACATTGAGCTGCGCGAAAACGAAACTGCAGGCCGAATTTCGCTAGAGATACAGACGAAATACTTGCAGAAATATTTGTGAAGGATATTAAACATATGTGACATGCGCGTATGCGGGCAAAGCCGTGGATAAAAAGATCCTCCTGAACTCCTAGGTCTATTTCAACCGAAATTGGTACAGGTATTACTTACTACCTACAAACAAATTCTGTGGGGGTTAGAACCAGCAGGATCCTGTTGGTGTGGGATGGTAACGCGGAGGTGAACGTAGGGAGTTAGAAACGGACAGAGAGAGGGGGAAGGAGAAGATGGACACATATATGGAGGAAGACGAGGTAGACGGAGATGAGGGGTGTGGAGTTGGAACAGGACGAAAAATGGCACGAGGAAGACATGGACAGAGAGAAAGGGGGAAGGAGGAGATGAACAGAGGAAGGAAAGAGGATCTCACTGCGGCTCAGTTGGGCGCATCACTGACGACAGTTCTATTGCAGTCAGTGAGATTCCAGACCGAAGAGGTGTCTGGAAACACCCAGATGTTGGGATACCAACCTGCCTGTCGACTGCCATGCGGCTCGGCAGCCAGAAATGAGGGTCTGGAGTGTCATTTCTTTTCATAGTAGGGTTCCTTTTTTCCTTAATGTCAAGCCACCCTGCGCTCACATTTAAGCAAGATAAAGCCCGCCCGCACACGGCGAGAGTTTCTACTGCCTGTCTTCGGGCTTGTCAAACCAAACCTAGCCAGCAATGTCGCCCAATCTGAACCCAATTGAGGAACGTTTCTAGCACTATTGGCTGGGTCCTCCAATCTGCCTGGAATTTTGACAACTTAGCGCCCCAGTTGGACACTACTGGGCACAATATCCTGCAGGACGACATCAAACAACAGTTTCAATCAGTTCCAAGCATAACGCTCAGAGGTAGACCAACATGTTATTGCCTTGTTCAACTTGTGAACTCTTTCTGTTGAATAAATCATCACATTTTTCTGAAATTATAACCATTAGTTTGCCTGTACATTCACATCACATTTATCAATTTCCACACCATTCGAATAATTCCTTAGCGATGCATCTTTGTTTCTCCTTGGGGTGTATTACACACACTCACTTCGGTTGTTAAGGATTTGTCAACTTTATATTCCGTCCTTAGTTAAGTTGTGCCCATAAGCCGGCCAGACAAAGAATTATTCAGCCTCAGAAGACATCGCGCTAATACCGTGTAACGCTGCCACTGATTACAGTAATGGCTTCAGTTAGTCGAGGAGAAGGGTCCGCAATTTTCTGTAGGTGTTTCATATCCAGATTCCATGATGTTGATTGCTATGTTTCACACGCTACTCCAAGTACTCCCAGATATTTTCTGTAGGATGTACATCGGCTGATCTAGAGGGTCAGTCGAGTTTCGAGAGGGTATCTCAGTGTTAGTCAAATCTGGAACGTATGCGTGCACCCTCTGATCATGGCTGTTTCCAATTGGAAGGCGTGTGTATCCACATCTTACTCATCACGAAGATTTAGAAGAAACGGCAACACTTGGTCACCGATAATGTTGAAGCAGTTATTCTCTTTCGTGGTGACTGTAACGTGAATGTTTAGGACAGAGTCATGCTACGTTAAACATCACAAAATCACCTCCAGGCTGGGCTACACCCTCCACACACGGCGGATTAAACGCTTCATTTGCAAAAGAGGCATTATCACCACTCGTTGCACTACACTTTACAGTCTCACGGCTGGTCCCGTCCTCCCTCGGGCATGGGTGGGTGTGTGTGTGTGTCCTTAGGATAATTTAGGTTAAGTAGTGTTTAAGCTTAGGGACTGATGACCTTATAAGTTAAGTCCCATAAGATTTCACACACATTTCAACATTTTTTTACAGTCTCAAAAATTTGAATTATCTGCCTGATTTTACATGTTGAAGGTGAGTAGCTACATTTATCGCTGTGAGAACTGGTCTTTTTTGTTACGTACGTTAACTCCAAATATCCATTGCATGCAGATCCCTAGGTAATGTTCGCTCGGAAACTGATTGAGATGGACCTACGTTCTCTGACAGCAACAATCCTTATCGCGTATGAAACCGATGGTCAGCGTCACTTGTCTTTGCTCCCTGTCGGTTAGTCTTTTCACGACCACAGTTCTTATACCGTGCCACATGACTCCGA
Source organism: Schistocerca nitens (assembly GCF_023898315.1). NCBI lineage: Eukaryota > Metazoa > Arthropoda > Insecta > Orthoptera > Acrididae > Schistocerca > Schistocerca nitens. The sequence continues at coordinate 612,526,096 of NC_064614.1, read as the reverse complement.
GTAGTACACCATTCCTTATAAACACATTGGACAGACCTTGCCGATACACCAACGAACTGGGCAATTCACAGTGTAGCCATGAGTAAGACCAAAGACGACACTCTGTCACGTCCCCACGAACTCTTCCCCCCCTCCCCCCCCCCCCAGTCTTAGTGCACTGGGTTTATACAAGCCACTGGCACATGGCACATTTATTTTATTTATTTATTGTTCATCAGTCCTGAATTGTTTGATACGACTCACACACATTTCTCATCTGTGACAACCAGTTCGTCTCACAGTAGCACTTGCATCCAACGACCTCATTTATTTGTTGGATACGCTCTGCCTTCTATAGCTTTTACTTTCTACAGCTCCCTCAGATATCTTAACACATGTCCTATCATTCGTTCGCAGCTTTTGTCAGTGGTTCCGGCATATACCTCTCCTCACCGATTCTGGAGTAAATATATTTTCCAAAAACCTTCTATAACACCACATCTCAAAAGCTTCGATTCTCTTCTTTGCAGTTTTCTTTGTAGTCTACTTCCATAAATGCTGTGCTCCAAAAGCACATCCTCAGAAATTTCTTCCTTAACTTAAGGCTAACGTTTGATATTAGTAGACCTCTTTTGACTAGGAATGCTCTCTTTGCCTGTGCTACTCTGCTTCTCATGTCTACCTTGCATCATCTATCACTGCACATTCCATTCGTAGGGGCCTTTAATTCTTTTACAGAAGACAGTAACATTATCAGGGAATCTTATCATCGATATTCTTCCACACCGAAATTTATCCTATTCCTGAACCTAACTTTTATTTCCCTCATCGCTTATTCCAAGAATGAACTGAACAGTAACGCTGAAGAACTTCATCCCTGTCTTACACCGATTATAATCCGAGCACTTCGTTCAAGGATTGATGTGATCCTCTGTCAAAAGGCTGCACAACCACCTTTTGCAGCACGGGCCGTAGCGAGACGTGCAGGAAGAGAGTCAGTGAGGTTCTGGAAGTACCGACTGAGATGTGGAGCCATGCCGACTCCAATGCCGCGGTCAGATGTGCTAGGCTTCACGGTTGACGATCCACGGCCCGAACAGCCCGTTACAGATGGTTCCACAGATTCCTTACTGGGTTTAAATCCATGGAGTTTGGTGGTGGCTATGAGAGCAGGGTACACACGTCCTGATGCTCTTCGAACCACGCACATACACTGCCATCTGTGTGGCATGTTGCATTGTTCTGCTGGTAGATGCCATCGTGCCAAGAAAAAAAAATGTAAGTAGGGGTGGTCGTGGTCCCCAAGGACAGATGCGTGCTTGTGTTGATCCGCTAATCCCTTCATAATAATGAAAACATTCCCCAGAGCACAATGCTCCCAGATCCGATCTGGACCCTTCTGAAAGTTGTTGCATGGTGTTTCGCTTCAGACGTTCTATGCCATACATGCCAACGACTCTCTGTTCGATGGAGCATAAAACGTGATCCATCTGAAATGACCATCTTTCGCCACTCAGTTTACGTCCAGTTCTGGTATTGATATGCAAATTCTAGGCTTCGTCGCCGATGACTAGAAGTCAGCATGCGTGCGTGAACTAGGCGCCTGTTGCGGAAGCCCATACGCAGCAACGTCCGCTGAATGCTCGTTGAGGAGACACTGTTGGTAGTGCGAGGGTAGTGCTCAACTGTTGCACGCCTACTCGCCCATACACGTATCCGTAGCTGTGAATCACCGCTGTCGTCTACAGCCAGTGATGCACCACAGCCGCCTCAGCCCCGGTTTTGTTAGCATCTTTTTGCCATACAGAGTAAACTTTAACCACGGCGGCTCGCGAACAGTTTACAGACGTAGCCGTTTCAGAAATGCTTCCACCCTTTCGGACGTCAGATAAATCGCTCCATCTCTGCACGACAACGACTGCAATGTTTTCAGCGTCCCCTGGACACGCTTTATATGTGCTCCACCAGAAGCGTTGCCACCTGTGAGTGGTTAGCACACGTTGATGTTGAATATAGGCGGTGTCCTCATTAATGTGGCTGGACTGTATATGTTACCCGTCTTTTCCTTTAGCTTCCTGAGAATTTCGAAAATCTTACGCCGTTTCACACTGTCGAACGCTTTTTCTGGGTCAACAATTCCTATGAACATGTCTTGTTTTGCTTCTATTATCAAGCGTAACGTCAGAACTTTCTCTCTCTTGCCTTTTCCACTCCTTTGGCCTTAGGGAAATTGGTTATTATCTAACAGATTCTCAGTTTTCTTTTCTGTTCTTTTGTACATTATACGAGGGGCGTTCAGAAAGTAAGCTCCGATCGGTAGCGAAATGGAAACGACTATGAAAATCCGATAAAGCTTTGCACAGATGTGTTGGGTAGTGTCTCTAGTATAACCCCAGTTAGCATCACGTCGCTCTTCTCATTTCTGAGCTCGCAGTGAGTGCGTAAAGATGTCTAGAAAATAGTGTCGGCCGCCAAGTACGAGGGCCTGGTGAGAAATTTCGCCTGAAGCTATGCAGCTAACATTACATAACTGTCGTGCTGTTTCTTCTTCAAGACAATTCTCAGCCGCATTCTGCAGGGGCAATGAAGATGCTCCTGCATCGTTTTCAAATGGAAATGTGAGATTACCCACAATACAGTCCGCAATTGTCTCCCCCTGAGTTTCATCTCTGGTCACATGAACCGCTGTCTTTGAAGACAACATTTTGACACAGACAACGAGGTGTAGGCCAGCGTGGAGAATTGGCGGAAAGCACTGGCGGCTGCCTTCTATGATGAGGCTATTGAAAAGTTGGTACAACGCTATGACAAAAGTCTAAGTCAGAACGGCGACTACGTAGAGAAGTAGCTGAAAGGTGTAGCTAATTGTTACAAGTAAAACATTTCTGATGTTCACTGTGGTTTCAATTTGGCAATCAATCGGAGCTTACTTTCTGAACAGGCCTCGTAATTGGCGCAAATTTAATTCAGATGTTGTTGGAGTAGATCATATTTTTCTTTCTGGTAGTCCGACGATACATCTCCAGTTTTGTAGATTCTACAAAGCAACCTGTCATTCGCCTACAGCTTGTACAAACTACGAAGGAATCTTTTCTCTGCCTTCCACCTTATTTGATCGCAAATCTTGGAAAGCTCTGTTAAGCTCTGATAGTGAATATCTTATATTGACTCTATCACGTCATCAGATTTCTTCTCCATCGTAGAGACCTTCAGTGGATCTCTCTCATTTAGGTTCATCATTAGAAGTTCTCTTGAACTTATGATGTTGACACCTCTGCTTTAAATTTCACTGAAGGTTCTTTGACTTTTCTACATGCTGAATCAGTCCTTCCGACTGTCATTTCTTTTTCCATTTCTTCGTGTTTTCTTGCAGCCATACCGCCTTAAGTTCCCTGCCTTCCTATTTATTTCATTCCTAAGTGACTTATATTAGTGTCTTCCTGTCCTTCCCTGAACATTTTTGTGTTTCCTTCTCTCCTCGATCAGTTGAAGTATTTCTTCCTTTACCCAACGGGAGAATAAAGGAGAGAATACAGTTACAAAAATAACTACAGCTTAATGAAAATACTACAAATGACCAGCAGAAAAATGCTCCTATCGGAGCACTAAAAAGACCAATATGCTCCTATTTAAAATTAAAATACTTTGAGTGGAAAATAGGGTACACCTGTCTCATTCTACTTTCCTCAGCACCTTTAAAATTTTTCCCAAAAATTTTGACATGCAAACACAATCGCGCTCTTTTTGACATGCAACTCAGCCCTCACTCCCGCGAGCTCCCCTAACTGTCACTCGCTCACACCCACCAATCTACGGCTGCAAGTCCCTCATACCCAGCCATTCCCATTTCCCCATTCTCACTCAGTCGTTCAGCCCAAATTACTGTCATTATTTTCTTGTGTCTCTGTATCTCTGCCACCGCTCTCACAGTCACAGTCTGCTTTGGTGTGCACTAGTGATACTGGCGTTCTCTCATTGCCACTGTCTCCCTCTTGCCCACTCTTACTGCTAGCATCTCATTCGTTCCTTCCCACTGCTGCTGTCTCTCCTCTGCGACATTCTCTCTCCCTTCGTCAGTTTCATTGTCATAGATTCTGTCTCTCATTATCACTGACTCTCATCCAGTTCCCTTATCTCCTTCTCTTTATTCCTCTCCAACTGGCACTGTCTCCTTCACTCTTTTCCTCGTACTGTTCTGTCATAGTCGACGGTGTTCCAATGCCACTGTGTCCCTGGCTTGCTCTCGTACAGCTATTGTCTCCCACACTGTTTCTATACCACAATCACTGTCTACTATCTTCTAGTATTTATCACTTTTCTGTCTCTTTCCCACTGATACTGTCTCCTTCTCTCTCAGCATAAAAAGCGCGAACTTGTTTGCGCCCCAAAATTTTTGAGAAAAGATTTAAAAGTGTTGGTGCTCCACTGTTCAGTCAGAGTCTTCTAGAGAGCAACGTATTCACCTGTTTTGTGCTCCGATAGGACCATTTAACCGCAGTTTCCTTTCTTTTCCCTACTTCAGTAGAAAACGTGAGTCATCTGAGTCACTCACGTCAGGCCACTGATACAGGGAGAGTCCTACAGTACCGACCGTCCTACAGTACCAGCCATCGTTAGTTCTCGTTTCTACCACTACGTGGTAGCACATACAAGCGGTGAACAGAAAGACGCCGTGATCCCACTGATGATACGTGGGGCGTTTTGTCCTGCGTTCAGCTGTTTGTAAGTTCTGAGCGTTTAATGTTGTTTGTGTGATAGGAGCGCGCAAGAAGTTAATTTCAAGATTGTGGTACACCTACACGAGGTGTAATTGAATTTATTTTTAAATTTATTTTAATTGTATTGTTTAAGGATACTGTAGCCGTAAAAATTTCAAGACACCGTGTATTAAGCAATACACAGTCAGTATGGATTGCTAACCGGCCAGTTCTGTTACAGTACCGAGCAATCAGAACGTTAGGGGAAAAATAATTATAATAACTCTTGCTTTTCAGTTTTCAGAGTGAAATGGCTGAGAAAATGAAAGAAAATTGGACTGAAGACAATATGAGGAAGGCAGTAAATGAAGTAATTTTGGGGATTACGGCAGCAAGGCAGGCCGCTGAGTTTTTTCGCGTCCTTAGGAGCAATTTAGATAATCGAACAAAAGAAAGAGCAGAGAAAAGGAAGGCAGAAAGAACATGACATAAGGTCAAGTGCTCCATATGGAAACGTCAGATGTATCTGGCAGATGAAAACAAGTTAGTAGTTCAAATAGTGATGTAACAAATAGGAAGCGTCAAAAGGAGTTGGAATTTGGTGGGGGACACTCTGACAAGCGATGAGAACACAATTTGTGTAATACGCTGTTAATAGTCTGAAAAAGAGTAGGTACAATACACTACATGTAAAGACTGTGTGCATGATAATTGTTTTATCTGTGAGCATTGCAATAACTGAACAATAGTTTTTGAAATTAGTGAATTTTTTTTCATAGAATAATGCGATTGATGCTTTTCTTTACAAATGTAACGTTATTTATCAATAAAGCACGAAAATCTTCCTATAGAGGCACTGGCCAGTACTGGAAAACAATTTTTGTAATGACTGAAAAACCACCTGTATTTACTTCTACTTGACCTGGCACTTTTGTAAAATTTCAGCCAAGTCATACATGCACATCCATAAGGCAACAGTTTAAGTACCAGATTACTGAATTAAATTCGCAAATTTTTAAATATTTCACATTTTACCAGTGGAAAAAGGTTAAGGCGAATAGTACTGTGGGGCTCTCCCCTATGCATCGTCCGTTATGGGCCACTTTGCTTCCAAAACTGTAGAATTCCTTAACTTTGTCTACTTCGTGATCCCTAATTTTGATAATTTATTTCTTCACTATTCACATTTCTGCTACATCTTAATACCTCTGTCTTTTCTTTTAACACTCAATCCATGTTTTGTACTCATTACACTGCTCATTCCATGCAACAGATTCTCTTTGTCACATTCGCTGAAGATACCAATGTCATCATAGAATCTTATCATTGGTATCCGTTCACCCTGAATTTTAATCCAATTCTTGAACCTTACCACTTCGCTCTTTGCCTTCCAGTCTTATTGTTCCCTCTGGATTCTTGTACATATTGTGTATTAACTGTATTTCCCTATTACCTACTAATATTTTTCACAGTATTTTGAACGTCTTATACCATTTAACATTATCGTAAGCTTTTTCTAGGTCTTGATTTTTTTTCAGCCTTGCTTCCATTATCATGCGCATCATGAGAACTGCCTCTCTGCTGCAGTACCTTCCCTAAAGCCAGACTGATCGTCATGTTATAGATCCTCAGTTTCCTTTTCCATCTTCTGTATATTGTTTTTGCGAGCAGTTTGGATTCCTGACATGCTTAGCTGACACTGCGATAGTTTGCACAGCAATTTGACCTTGTTATCTTCGGAATTTTTTCCAAATGTCTAATGATGCGTGCCAGGCTCATAGATTCTACACACCAGCTTTAATAGTCGTTTGGTTGCCACTTACGCCAATGGTTTTAGAAACTCTGATGGACCGTTATCTGTCACTTCTGGCTGATGTGATCTTCAGCATTCTAAAGCTCTTTTATGACACCCGTATTGGATTTCCTGCATCATCTCTATCGACTCCAATTTCTTCTTGTAACACATCAGACAAGTTGTCCCTTTCACAGAGGTATTCGATGTACTCGTTCCAAGTATGTGCTTTCTCTTCTGCGTTTAACAGTGAACTTTACGTTGCACTCTTAATGTTCCCATCCACATTTTTAATTTCATCGAATGTCGTTTTGACTTTTTTTATCCTGAATCAGTCCTTCCGACGACCGTTTCTTTTTCGATTTCTTCAAATCTTTTCTTCAGCCACTTCGTCTTTGCTTACCTGGAGTTGTTATTTATTTAATTCCTAAGGGATCTATATCTCTGTATTCCTGTCTTTCCCTGAAAATTTTTGTACTTCCACATTTCTTCGATCAGTCGAAGTATTTCATCTGTCACCCAGCGTTTCTTCGCAGTTACTTTCCTTGTGCCTATGTTTGCCTATCCACCATCTGTGATGCCGTTCCTCAGTACTTCACTATCCCACTTCCCTTCTTTCGGATGACTGTCTTAATCTTCTGTCTACTCTCCAATATTATTCAATTGTGAGCTGAGTCTATATCTGCACGTTGGTAAGCCTTATGTTTTCAGAACCTCTGACAATGATTTAAGCCAGCTGGAACATTCCCGTGTCTCCGAGACTTTTTCAAGTACTTACATCTCATCTACTTGTGATTTTTGTGCTCAGTATGCAACTGAAGAATTCAATTAGTCTTTCTTCTTTCATCCGTAATCCACACCCATATTCTCCCGTAACCCTGTCTTCATTCCTTCCTCTACAGCCACCTTCCAGAATCCAATGATTATTAGATTTTCATCTCCCTTTACGCACTGAATTACTCGTTCAATATCCCCTTTTACTTTCTCCATCTCGTCATCTTTTGCTTGCGTTGCTGACATGTATACCCGCACTATCGTCATATTGTCATCACAGCCGGCCGAAGTGGCCGAGCGGTTCTAGGCGCTACAGTCTGGAACCGCGCGACCACTACAGTCGCAGGTTCGGATCCTGCCTCGGGCATGGATGTTTGTGATGTCCTTAGGTTAGTTAGGTTTAAGTAGTTCTAAGTTCTAGGGGACTGATGACCTCAGAAGTTAAGTCCCATAGTGCTCAGAACCATCTGAACCATCATCTTGTCATCACAGATTCTGAAACTGCATAATTTTTAAAATATTATTACAACAGCCTCTGTTGCAGTTTGTGACACGTTTAGCTACTTTTCATCTTTTTATGACCATTTTCGGATGTAATTAAGCATGAAAGGTTGAAACTCTACTTTTTTTATATAAAAGAACGTGGTCATTACCTGTCAAATAAAAGTAACAACACCATAGCGGACATCTTCAGTGGTATACAGCTTATTGAAAACGTGCTATTTGTAAAAACTTTTGACTTTTCACAACTTGCGTTTGATTTAACCTGAAGATGATCATAAAGCGATGGAAACTGATTATCATGAGTGGCAAACTGCAACTGAAAGTGTTACAAAAAAATTTTTAAGTGCTGCATGTTTGATATCTGGTGTATTATTGTATCAGGTCCTTCTTAAAAAATTTTATGCCAGAAGAAATAAATTAAACTATTTTGCTGCTTTTCCGTTTTAAAGTTTATCTCACCACGCATAGAATTTCTCTCTCCATGTAGCTGGTCATTCTTCCTCTCTGCTTCATTTATCAGACATTCAATGTCATTTTTGCGTATTATGCACTAAATGACGCTGTGTATACAGTGAAGATCGAAACAAAGTGGTACACCTGCCTAATAGCGTGTAGGGCCCCCGCGAGCACGCGTAAGTACCGGAACACGACGTGGCGTAGACTCGACTAATGTCTGAAGTAGTCCTGGAGGAAACCATGAATCCTGCAGGGCTGTCCATAAATCAGTAAGAGTATGAGCGGGTGGAGATCTCTTCTGAACAGCACGTTGCAAGGCATCTCAGAAATGCTCAATAATGTTCATGTCTGGGGAGTTTGGTGGCCAGCGGAAGTGTTTAAACTCAGAAGACTGTTCCCGCAGCCACTCTGTAACAATTCTGGACGTGTGGGGTGTCGCATTGTCCTGCTGGAGTTGCCCATGTCCGTAGGAATGCACAATGGACATGAATGGATGCAGGTGATCAGTCCGAATGCTTACATACGGGTCACCTGTCAGAGTCGTATCTAGTCGTATCAGGGGTCCACACCATTACAGAGTCTCCATCAGCTTGAACAGACCGCTGCTAGCATGCATGTTGTCTCCATAACCGTACACGTCCATCAGATCAGTACAATTTGAAACGCGACTCGTCCGACCTAACAACATGTTTCCAGTCTTCAACAGTCCAATGCCAGTGCTGACGGGCCCAGACGAGGCGTAAAGCATTATGTCGTGCAGTCATCGGCTCCGAAAGTGCATATCGATGATGTTTTTTTGAATGGTTCGTATTGAAATGAGCATCACTTTGAGGAAGGATTGCACTTATTTATTTATTTATTTACAAGTCAAGTTTAGTAGGACCAAATTGAGGAGCAAATCTTCAATGTCATGAAACGTGTCAGTGCACGAAATTACAACATAAATTACAACATTAAAGTAATAACAGATAAAAATAAATTGCTTATGAACTCAAAAAATGTCAAGCCATAAGTTACAGTACATTCAGTCAACAATATAACATAAGAATTAGCTTAATTTTTCAAGTAACTCCTCGACAGAATAGAAGGAGTGATCCATGAGGAAACTCTTCATTTTCGATTTAAAAGCTCGTGGATTAGTACTAAGAGATCTGAATTCGAGTGGTAGCTTATCGAAAAGGGATGCAGCAGTATACTGCTGATATTAACATGAAAGACAGAGAACAATGTATATATATATATATATATATATATATATATATATACCCGGTAGCTGAGTGGTCGGCGCGACAGGATGTCACTCCTAAGGTCCCGGGTTCGATTCCCGGCTGGGTCGGAGATTTTCTCCGCTCAGGGACTGGGTGTTGTGTTGTCCTAATCATCATCATTTCATCCCCATGGAAGCGCAAGTCGCCGAAGTGGCGTCAAATCGAAAGACTTGCACCCGGCGAACGGTCTACCCGATGGGAGGCCCTAGTCACACGACATACATACTACTAGCCATTAAAATTGCTACACAACGAAGATGATGTGCTACAGACGCGAAATTTAACCGACAGGAAGATGATGCTGCGATAGGCAAATGATTAGCTTTTCAGGGCATTCACACAAGGTTTGGCGGCGGTGGCGACACCTACAACGTGCTGACATGAGGAAAGTTTCCAACCGATTTCTCATACACAAACAGCAGTTGACCGGCGTTGCCTGGTGAAACGTTGTTGTGATGCCTCGTGTAAGGAGGAGAAATGCGTACCATCACGTTTCCAACTTTGATAAAGATCGGATTGTAGCCTATCGCGATTGCGGTTTATCGTATCGCGACGTTGCTGCTCGCGTTGGTCGAGATCCAATGACTTTTAGCAAAATATGGAATCGGTGGTAATACGGAACGCCGTGCTGGATCCCAACGGCCTCGTATCACTAGCAGTTGAGATGACAAGCATCTTATCCGCATGGGTGTAACGGATCGTGCAGCCACGTTTCGATTCTTGTGTCAGCAGATGGCGACGTTTGCAAGACGACAACCATCTGCACGAACAGTTCGACGACGTTTGCAGCAACATGGACTATCAGCTCGGAGACCATGGCTGCGGTTACCCTTGACGCTGCATCACAGATAGGAGTGCCTGTGATGGTGTACTCAACGACGAACCTGGGTGCACGAATGGCAAAACGTCATTTTTCGGATGAATCCAGGTTCTGTTTACAGCATCATGATGGTCGCATCCGTGTTTGGCAACATCGCGGTGAACTCACATTGGAAGCGTGTATTCGTCATCGCCATAGTGGCGTATCACCTGGTGTGATGGTATGGGGTGCCATTGGTTACACGTATCGGTCACCTCTTGTTCGCATTGACAGCACTTTGAACAGTGGACGTTACATTTCAGATGTGTTACGACCCGTGGTTCTACCCTTCACTCGTTCCTGCGAAACCCTACATTTCAGCAGGATAATGCACGACCGCAAGTTGAAAGGTCCTGTACGGGTCTTTCTGGATACAGAATATGTTCGACTGCTGCCCTGGCCAGTGCATTCTCCAGATCTCTCACCAACTGAAAACGTCTGGTCAATGGTGGCCGAGCAATTGGCTCGTCACAATACGCCAGTCACTACTCTTCATGAACTGTGGTATCGTGTTGTAGCTTCATGGGTAGCTGTACCTGTACACGCCATCCAAGCTCTGTTTGACTCAATGCCCAGGCGTATCAAGGCCGTTATTACGGCCAGAGGTGGTTGTTGTGGGTACTGATGTCTCAGGATCAAAATGTAATTACATGTCAGTTCTAGTATAATATATTTGCCCAATGAATACCCGTTTATCATCTGCATTTCTTCTTGGTGTAGCAGTTTTAATGGCCAGTAGTATATAAATAGGGTGGTCCATTGATAGTGACCGGGCCAAATATCCTACGAAGTAAGCATCAATTGAGAAAATTACAAGGAACGAAACTCGTCTAGCTTGAAGGGGGAAACCAGATGGTGCTATGGTTGGCACGCTGGATGGGACTGCCATAGGTCACACAGATATCAACTACGTGTTTTTTAAATGGGAACCCCCATTTTTTTATTACGTGTCCGTGTGGTACGTAAAGAAATACGAATGTTTTAGTTGGACCAATTTTATCGCTTTGTGATAGATGGCACTGTAATAGTCACAAACGTATAAGTACGTGGTATCACTTAACATTCCACCTGTGCGGACGGTATTTGCTTCGTGATACATTACCCGTATCAAAAAGTACTTTTTACCAATTGCGGGAAAGGTCGATATCGTGTTGATGTATGGTTATTGTGATCAAAATGCCCAACGGACGTGTGCTATGCATGCTGCTCGGTATCCTGGACGACATCATGACATCATCCTAGTGTCCGGACCGTTCGCCGGATAGTTACGTTATTTAAGGAAGCGTTCAGCCTCATGTAAAACGCCAACCACGACCTGCAACAAATGATGATGCCCAAGTAGGTGTTTTAGCTGCTGTCGCGGCTAATCCGCACATCAGTAGCAGACAAATTTCGCGAGAATCGGGAATCTCAAAAACGTCAGTGTTGAGAATACTACATCAACATCGATTGCATCCGTACCATATTTCTATGCACCGGGAATTGCATGGCTACGACTTTGAATGTCGTGTACAATTCTGCCACTGGGCACAAGAGAGATTAAGGAACGATTTTTTGCGCGCGTTCTATTTAGCGACGAGGCGTCATTCACCAACAGCGGTAACGTAAACCGGCATAATATGAACTATTGGGCAACGGACAATCCACGATGGCTGCGACAAGTGGGACATCAGCGACCTTGGCGGGTTAATGTATGGTGCGGCATTATGGGAGGAAGGATAATTGGCCCCCTTTTTATTGATGGCAATCTAATTGGTGCAATGTAAGCTGATTTCCTACGTAATGTTCTACCGATGTTACTACAAGATGTTTCACTGCATGACAGAATGGTGATGTACTTCCAACATCATGGATGTCAGGCACGTAGCTCGCGTGCGGTTGAAGCGGTATTGAATAGCATATTTCATGACAGGTGGATTGGTTGTCGAAGCACCATACCATGGCCCGCATGTTCACCGGATCTGACGCCCCGGATTTCTTTATGTGGGGAAAGTTGAAGGATATTTGCTATCGTGATCCACCGACAACGCCTGACAACATGCGTCAGCGCATTGTCAATACATCTGCGAACATTACGGAAGGCGAACTATTCGCTGTTGAGAGGAATGTCGTTACAAGTATTGCGAAATGCATTGAGGTTGACGAACATCATTTTGAGCGTTTATTGCATTAATGTGGTATTAACAGGTAATCACGCTGTAACAGCATACGTTCTCAGAAATGATAAGTTCACAAAGGTACATATATCACATTGGAGCAACCGAAATAAGATGTTGAAAAGTACCTACGTTCTGTATTTTAATTTATAAGCCTACCTGTTACCAGCTGTTCTTCTAAAACTGTGAGCCATGTGTTTGTGACTATTACAGCGCCATCTATCACAAAGCGAAAAAATTTGTCCAAATAAAAAATTCATATTTCATTAAGCACTACACGAATATGCAATAAAAATGGGGGTTCCTATTTAAACAAACGCAGTTGATATCCGTTTGACCTTTGGCAGCGCCATCTAGCAAGCCAACCATAGCGCCATCTGGTTTCCCCCTTCAAAATAGCCGGCCGAAGTGGCCGTGCGGTTAAAGGCGCTGCAGTCTGGAACCGCAAGACCGCTACGGTCGCAGGTTCGAATCCTGCCTCGGGTATGGATGTTTGTGCTGTCCTTAGGTTAGTTAGGTTTAACTAGTTCTAAGTTCTAGGGGACTGATGACCTCAGCAGTTGAGTCCCTTAGTGCTCAGAGCCAGCCTTCAAAATAGACTAGTTTCGTTCTTTGCAGTTTTTGCGTTTGACGCTTATTTCGTGAGATATTTGGCCTGGTCACGATCAATGGACCACCCCCCCCCCCTCTCTCTCTCTCTCTCTCTCTCTCTCTCTCTCTCTCTCTCAATGCCAAAATAACCAGACTAGTGAACGGGCGTCGACAAGAAGTTCGCCGACTTACACCACTTATTGCCCCAACCGCCCGTTTCTGAGCCAAAAATATCTTTTTAGAATGGGAAGTGTTACCCCAAAATACATTACCATATGACATAAACGAATGAAAATAAGAAAGGTAGACCAATTTTCGTGTCGAACGATCGCTTTCTTCAGATACCGTTCGAATAGTAAAAATGGTAGCATAAAGTCATTGAACAAGATCCTGAACGTGGACTTCCCATGACAGTTCACTATTCACCTGAACATCTAGAAATTTGTACTGTACAGTTTCACTAATCAAACGCCCATTCTGTGAAATTAAAACGTCGGGGTTTGATGAATTATGTGTTAGAAAATGTAAAAACTGAGTCTTACTGTGATTTGGCGTTAGTTTATTTTCTATACACCATGAAAATACTATTGCAGAAGGAGGTGAGTAACACAGTCATCGTGCTGTAGTGGTTATGGCCGGCCGGAGTGGTCGTGCGGTTCTAGGCGCTACAGTCTGGAACCGAGCGACCGCTACGGTCGAAAGTTTGAACCCTGCCTCGGGCATGGATGTGTGTGATGTCCTTAGGTTAGTTAGGTTTAATTGGTTCTAAGTTCTAGGCGACTGATGACCTCAGAAGTTAAGTCGCATAGTGCTCAGAGCCATTTGAACAATTTGTAGTGGTTATGATATTAGACTGTTGCATGAAGGGTCGTGAGTCCAAAACTAACCTCAACTGTAAAATTTTAATTTCTGTATTTGGTTCGAGTACATTCTAGAAGTATCCACAAATGTCAAGAATCATTGTACTGGAATGTTCTGTAACTGTATATACAATGTATGTGATTTGGCCGGAAGCAGTTCGCTCCACACTCTCGTATGGGCAAGTGCTGAATAAACTTTCGTTAAGTGAAGTTAGTGTTAGTCATTAATCTAATTACACCTTCCTCTAGGTGACATTATTCTGGTGGAGGGGCTGGGTATTGTTTGTGATAGGGAACATTATCGGCGACACAGTGGCTCCCATCAGGCCACAACAGAGCCGCCATTTACGTGGCGAGAAACCCGAGTTCGAGCCGTATTCAACAATCCCAATCTATCGGAGATAGAAGAGGACGTTACGATGACAGCCACTGTGTGCCACCACATGAGACATCCTTCCGGGTTCTCTTGTGACGATGGCCAAGACCCAAACAAGTGGCTGAAGGTATATGAGCGTATAGCCAAATTTAACGAATGGGATGACACCGTGTGTTTGGCTAACGTGTTTTTCTACTTCGAGGGCACTGCCAAGCAATGGTATGACAACACGAGGAGAAGTTCACAAGCTGGGAAGTATTCTAGGTGGAAATGCCCAAGTATTTCGGCGGCACACAACGAGAGAATTGCAATTCTGAAGATAAATTGAAGTGCAGGGCACAGCGTCCAGGAGAAACTACAGCATCCTACATTCAAGACGTTTTGGTGCTGTGTAAAATAGTGGATCCTAGAATGAAGGAGGATGATAAGATTGCACATTTCATGAAGGGTGTTGCTGAAGACATGCATAAAGGCCTACTCCTGAAGGAGGTTTCGACAGCAGACGACTTCATAAAATGATGCCAGTATATAGAGAGAATGCATCAAAAAAGAATTTCACGCAAGATGTTTGAACGGCTTGCAAACGTCTTATCGATGTCTGTGATGGAGGAAGAAACTGATTTCACCAGTGTTCTTCGTCAGATAGTGAGAGAGGAAGTTCAGAAGACACTTGGATTGCACGGTGAGCAAAAAACCGAGACGCTTCAAGAGGTCATAAGGGAGGAAGTGGAACAGACACTGAACCCAATCACTCGTTTTTCATTTCCCTTTAAAACGGTGAAAAAGTCGATACCCAGGCGAAGTAGCGTTCGTACAATGCCGCATTAGGAACCTGTATGGATACCAAGGAAGACTGACGTCTGGAGGACCCAGGATAACCAACCAGTATGATTCCAATAAGGACGACCGGGACATGTGGTGCGCTGTTGTCGAGAAAGATGGCCGATATTTGATGACGTCCGCGCCAGAAGACAACAGACCGATCTTAGCCGACGCCAACTCCGGGACGACGAACAAGAAGATGTGGGTGCAGGACGACGTAGGTCACCATTGCTGCAAGCTAGCCTCTGGAGAGGACGCTCCCCAATACGCCGATCAAGGTCTCCATCGCCGTTTAGAAGCTCCAGCCGATCACCCAGCCACCGCAACCTGGAAAACTAAAGGGTTCGACCTACAAAAATGATAGGAAACTACGTCGATATCGTCATGGATGGCCGTCCAGCCTAAGCTCTTGTTGACTCTGGAGGATCATATTTAGTCATTTCGGAGAAGTACCGACGCCAGTTGCAGAAAACCGTATTCGTCGACAGCAAAGCATCTCTACTGAAGGTGGCTGATGGGAAATATGTAAAACCTACAGGAAGATGTCATTCGTGTGGGTATAAGTGGCCATACACAGCCCTTAGAATTCATCGTCTTTCAAGAATATAGTCATGACGTCGTCCTCGAATGGGACTTTTTGAAAGCTTCTCAGGCAATTATAGACTGTGGTTGCTCGAAGATTATGCCAGACGAGATGAGATACTGTGGACAGAAAGATGCGCGTCCGAATGTGTGGAGACTGTGTGTGCTGGATGAAGTGATCATTCCTGCAGTCAGCGCTAGAAAGGTAACTGTCATGTGTCGTGCCATGCGTCAACCCATGAATCTTGTAGTGGACTGAAGAATAACTTGATCATCCCAGCCTCTGTGTCTCGTTTAAGAACGGATTCGGTGAATTGTGGATAGTTAACTGTCGCCGAGATCCGCAGATCCTTCCAAGACGCGTGTGCATAGCAAATGCTGAGTCGTTAATTGCCGAACAGCTGAGCGTCATATAAACCTCCCATGCCGAGTCTGTGGGCGAAATTGGCGCTACCACTACGATACAAGATCTTCTAGCTCGACTATCACCAGATCTCAATCTTCTAGCTCCACTATCACCAGATCTCGCTAAAGAACAACAGAAGAAGCTACTTGCCACTCTTCAAGAGTTCTCTGAATGCTTCAATCCACATGTGAAAAGCAAATTAGACAAATCGACGGTAAAGCACCGGATTAGCACTGGAGACCATCAACCAATAAGCAAGAGAGTATACCCTGTGTCAGCAACGGAACGTCGAATAATTCGCGACCAGGTAGAGAAAATGATGAAGAATGACACTACTCAGCCTTCGCAGATCCCATCGTCGTCGCCAGTGGTTCTCGCCAGGAAGAAGGATGGCAGTTGGCGCTTTTGTGTTGATTACAGGAAGCTTAATAACTAAAAAGGACGTTTACCGTCTTCCACGAATTGACGATACACTAGATTGTCTGAAGGGGGCTAAGTCTTTTTCAACCATGGACATGGGATACTGGCAAATCGAAGTAGATGAGGCTCTTCGTGATAAAACTGCATTCATCACCCCTGAGGGCCTGTTTAAGTTTAAGGTAATTCCGTTTGGTTTGTATAATGCACCAGCAACTTTTGAACGAATGAGGGATAATCTTGTAAGTCGCCTGATGTGGACGATGTGTCTGTATTATTTAGAAGACATTGTAGTGTTCTCAGAGACATTTGATGAACACATAAAAAGATTGAGGGCCGTTCTCAAGTGTTTCCAACAAGGCGGACTGAAACTTAATCCAAGAAAGTGTCTCATTGGAGCAAAAGGAATCAAAATACTTGGACACCTTGTGTCAAACGAAGGTGAGTGGTCAGATCCAGAAAAGGTGAGATCTATAACGGAATTTCCTATTCCTAAAAGTATTAGATATGTGAGAAGCTTATTACCATCTTTTTATCAAAGACTTGTATATCAAAGCCAGGCCACTCAAGGAGTTGTTGAAAGCCAGTGCTAAATTTATCTGGGATGGTGCTCAACAAGATTTCTTTAATGTGCTGCGAAAAGCTCTGACGAGTGACCCTGTACTTGGTGTGTATGATCAGAGAGCACCTACAGAACTACACACAGACGCCAGTGGTATGGGATCGGTGCTGTTCTGGTGCAAATTTCGGATGGAAAAGAGAAGGTTATAGCCTATGCTTATAGGACGCTTACAAAGGCCAAGAGAAACACTCAACTACAGAAAGAGAATGTGTTGCTGTGATCTGGGCCATGTGCAAATTTCGACAGTATCTCTATGGAAGGCCATTCACATTTGTTACAGACTAACATTCACTTTGTTGGTTGACAGGTCTTAAGGATCCAACAGTACGACTCGGCAGGTAGGCACTACGTCTTCAAGAGTATGACGTTACCATAGTGTACAAAAGTGAAAGAAAACACCAAGATGCCGACTGTCTCTCAAGAAATCCTGTGCAAGACCATCTAGACTTTGATGAAGATAGTGACTGTCTCGCTGCACTGCAGGATATCTCTCCTGAGCAGAAGAAGGACGCCAAGATACCTCAAATTATGCTTGCCTTGAATCGGTCAGAGAATGTGAAAGTACAATTTAAGGTAGTTAATGGATTAATTTCCAAGAAAAACTTTGATCCGTTTGGAAAGAGGTGGCTACCAGTGATTCCTAAACTCATGCGCTTAGATGTTCTACAGAAATTCCATAACACACCTGAGGTCGGACATTTAGGATTTGTTAAGACATACGATAGGATCCAGTAGAGATTTTTCTGGCCAGGTTTATTTAGGAGTGTCCGTCACTATGTGTCGCACTGTCGAGAATGGCAGAGGAGAAAGGAATTACCCGAGAAACCGCCTGGATGACTCATAGCAATTCCACCAGCCGAAACGCCTTTCCAGCGTGTTGGGATTAACCTCCTCGGACGATTTCCAATTTCTGCTAGTGGCAATAGATGGATTTTGTTTGCACTGATTTCAGACATGATATGCCATTAAAAAACTGTGAAAACAGCCGAAGCATTCGAGGTCGCCAAATTCACCGTGGAAGGCACTGCAGACTCAAGAAAACGATCGCCGAAGGTACGATGCGAGCCACCGCCCTGTTGTCTACCAGCCTGGTGACCTCGTCTGGATCTTCACTACTGTTCGGAAGGTTGGTCTCTCTGCAAAGCTTGTCAGGTGCTACTTAGGACCTTATAAGGTTGTAAAACAGATGTCTGATGTTACTTACGAAGTTGAAGATTTCGACCCTGACACAAGACGACGAAAGGTCAGAGATACGGTCCACGTCCTTCGAATGAAGCCCTATGAGGATCCTGCAGCCCAGGGTGAATTCGAAGCTCCAGCGACAGGCAACAAGCGGAAAGTTGACGAAGAGCGTAGCGGCAAAGGAAGTTCTAAGATCACCGCCAGGGCGAACATCAGTCATCGGGAGTGGGAGTATGCAGAACTGATGACTCGTTCCCGGAGAAGGAAGACGTAACACCGAGACGCTGTTCTCTTAAGGAGGGAGCAATGTCGCAGAAGAAGCTGAACAGCACAGTCACCGATCTGCAGCGGGGTCGTGAGTCCAAAACTCACCTGAACTGAAAATATTTTATTTCTATATTCGGTTTGAGTACATTCTAGAAGTATCCACAAATGTCAAGAATCATTGTACTGGAATGTTCTGCAACTGGTATATATACCTTCGTTAAGTGAAATTAGTGTTAGTCATTCATCCAATTACACCTTCTACGTGACAATATTTCATGAACTGCATTGTTTGAAACAGAGCCAATGTTGCACACAACATCCTTTACTACCATGCTAGTGTCATCAGCAAACAGAAATATTTTAGTTACCCGTAATACTAGAGGACATATCATTTATATAAATACGGAACAGGAGTGGCCCCAGCACTGATCGCTGGGCCACCACCCATTTGACCGTACCCCACTCAGAGCCCACATCACAGCTCTTCTCACCACTGTGAGTAATCACCTTTTGCTGTCTGTTGTTAACGTAAGAGGTGAACTATTTGCGAGCTTCTCCCCGTATTCTGTAATGGTCCAACTTCTGAAGCATTATTTTGTGATCAACACAACCAAACGCCTTAGTTAAATCAAACAAAATGCTTAGCCTTCGAAACATTTTGTTTAACCCATCCAGTACCTCACAGAGAAAAGAGAATAAAGCATTTTCAGTTGTTAAACTACTTCTGAAGCCGAACTGTACATTTGATAGCAAATTATGTGATATAAAATGATTAATTATCCCTTCGTACAAAGCCTTTTTCAATAACTTTCGCAAACACTGATGGCATAGAAATACGTCTAACATTGTCTTCATTATCCCTTTCTCCATTTTTATAAAGCGGTTTTACTACTGAGTGCTTCAATCGTTCAGGAAACTGACCATTCCTAAAGGAAAAATTACAAATATCGCTAAATACAGAGCTAACATGTGCAACAAAGTACTTTAATATTCTCCCAGGCACTCCATCACATCCATAAGAGTCCTTAGCCTTCAGTGATTTAACACGATAAAGGATGACAGCCAAAACAGTTGCAGGATAAAAATTTATTAAAATTCTTGACCAAGGTTTCGGTACATATAAATATACCTTCATCAGAAGTAAAAAATCTAAAATTACATCATGCAGTGGAGATTAATAAAACAATTGTGCCAAAGGAGTCGTCAATAATTAAGACATCTTCTCCATTTGTACAACATGACTATGGGCACAGGGTCAATGCGAACAGTTTAGCACCAGTACTTCGCCTATGAACTATCGAGACAAGTGTGTGAAAGCACTAGGGCACATGGTTTCGCCGAGAGAGGGCACTTGTATGTGCCAGACACTCGCGCATATTAAAATCCATGAATGCCTGTGTCCTAGTGTCAAACATCTGTTACGGTTTGAAAGGCCATTCATCCTTTTACTAACGGAATGCCCATCTAGTAATGAAGAATGAATAAAAAAATTGTCTATGGCTGGTCTACTGTTCACCTGCACTCTAGTTGGAAAAAACACAGTCTGCATCGGATCATATGAATTAGGAGATCTACCAACATCCTGCTCCTTGCACAATCATATAAAACTTATTTCTGGTACTTCCTGAAAAGTGAATCAAAAACCCTCTCTAGCTTGAGCAGAAATGCTCTGAAGTCAGAGTTAGGGGACCTATAAATAACGAAAATTAAAAGTTTAGTTTCATTAAATTCAACTGCCCCTGCCCAATATTCAAGCATCTGTTCAGTGCAGTGCCGTGATACGTCTGTGAACTCAAATGGAATATTGTCTTTTGTTTTAACGTACATGGGCACTCCGCCACCCCACAAGGAACTCCTTGACAAACAGACAACTAATCTGTATCCTGGTAAAGGAAGCCTCTGAATTGTCAAATATACGAATAAGTTCACTAACTTTATCTCTAATACCTCTTATATTTTGATGAAACATGCTAATTCCTTCTCTACTTGGAAACATGACGTCCTCTGAAGGCGATTCCTTAGTTAGAGGAACTTCCTTTAAGCACTTATGCCGATCAACTGACTTAAATGTAAAAAACTACTACAGGAATTTTTCCACGAGTGATCCCACCAACCCCCCCCCCCCCCCAACCCTTTCCCCCCCCCCCCCCCCCACTTCACTGTCGCCTAGAAGCTTTCCCAGCCTTCCCTTCCCATACCATACCTATTGATGTGCAGGCCATGCCTAGTGAAACCCCATCTACTGATCGACTCAGCTGACGCCACTGCAATGTGCCCCATGCCCTCTGCCATCAGTGCCTTCTCCAGCCCCATGTTAACGCACCTAACAGCAGCGTTAAGATGAGGCCGACCATGAAGCTGAAACACTTGCACGAAATGCACATTAGTGCCACCAATTTGAGTAGATATCTTTACCAGTTCACCACATACATCATATTCCCCTTCCCTATCACTACCTGATCCTCCTGCGTAAAATTCTCCCCTGTGCTGTCTGTCACCTGAGCCAACCCTGCACTAGGCTTCACAATGCTGGTGACCTGGTACTCACTCCCCGACACATTCTGCAACTGCTGGCCCACACCTCTACCGTGTTAACTATCTATCAGCAGAACCTTCTCCTTTCTGTCAGACTTTACAACTGACTTAGGCCCCCTAACTGCTGAGAATTGCTGATGTTTCCTACACCTACAGCTACAAGAAGTTCCAATAAACTCTGACGTTTGGTCAAATCTATTGCTTATACGCAAAGTACAACTGCCTGACCTCCTAGCTGCCTTCTTACCAATAGCCAGTTCCCGTTTCCCAGCACCATTCACCCTCCTCAACCTATTTGGTTCCTCCCTTGCGTTGTCTAACTGCACCTGAAGGGCACAGATCTTACGCTCCTGCTCCTCTACCAACTTATTTCTATTACAGTTTCTACATTCCCAGGAGAGGATCTCAGTAGAATGCCCACTGGCTTCCCCACTGCATTCCCCTCAATGAAAATACTTTGAACAAAACCCACACCGTAACCCACTACCACGGAGCCCTCACTTCTAATTCGTGGTAAAATTTTACAGTTGCTGAAAAAAACTAAACGTCTACGTTACCAAAGTTCAGTTACACCAGCAGAACTATTTATAGAACTAACAATAGCGGACTCTAAATTCTCTCTCTATTAAGAAAGCAACAAGTTTCATTCAACTACTAAATCACAACTAATACCAGTACCAACAAAACTTCTCAAAATGTATTAGCTAAAACCAAAAATTCAGGCGGTTACTGGAACATTCATAAAATTAAAACAGTGAATGAAGATTTAACTTAAGTATTTCACCAGAACAATAGGAAAGGTGAGCTGAAAACTAAAGTACGAATTTTCTAAACGACTTCAACGCACAGAAAACTCTAAAAAACACAGCGTGCGAATGTTTCCAAAAGTTTATTAAATCGTTATTTCGCCACAAACAGCAGGAAACACCCTTGAAAACTACTAAATTTAATTACTGTATAACAGTGCACAAACATCTTCGTCAGAACTTAGCTTTACAACCGTTACAGCTACAACCACACGCCCCGAAACGTTAACACACTACTGCGGCGTGAGGCTTGGTTGAACGACGTAAACACACTCACGAATAACAAACCACTCGAGTCAATAACACAGAAAGAAAGACTGAGATTAATGAAAATCTACTAGTAAGTTACTTTTACAGCAAATATTAACAAAAATAAACTTTAAAATAAGTAACTGAAAACTAAAACTTTATAAAATATTGACGAGCAATTTCAACAGCAGTCCAGCACACTTGGCGTCACACCAAAGGAATTACGTCACATTTAACGATTCTCTTCAGTCGTTGTTGGTCCCCTCCTTGCAGGATCTTTTTCCGGCCGCAGGGCTGTCGGAGATTTGATGTTTTACCGAATACCCGATATTCACGGGAGGGTCTTGAAATGGTCCGGAAAATCCCAACTTCATCGCTGACCTCGGAGATGCTGTGTCCCATCGCTCGTTCGCCGACTGTAACACCACGTTCAAACCTACTTAAATCTTGGTAACCTGCCATTGTAGTTGCACTAAACGATCTAACAACCGCGCCAGACACTTGTTGTCTTATATAGGCGTACCGAACGGCAGCGTCATATTCTGCTTGTTTACATACCTTTGTATTTGAATACGCATGCCTATACTAGTTTTTTGGCGCTATAGAGTATTTAGTATTATTTCGCCATATATGATATGTTCTATATGGTTCACAGATATATTTATTATGGATCAAGACGCTATGGTTACCACTGATAATCGTTCAGTTTGGTTCAAAATGGTTCAAATGGCTCTGAGCACTATGGGACTCAACTGCTGTGGTCATAAGTCCCCTAGAACTTAGAACTACTTAAACCTAACTAACCTAAGGACAGCACACAACACCCAGCCGTTCAGTTTGTAAATGAAATTTATTGTTGAAATGGAAATAGTTACTTTCCGTCATTAACTCTAACAAGTTGACTGTGTCTTGTGTGTCCACGTGCGGAAGTGTACAGTGAGTTTTAATGTTTTCTTTTATGATGCTTGTTGTTCTGTTATTGCTATTTTAGGCTAAAGATTGCTTCAAATGGGAATAGGGTGTGTATGCCTGTAATCTGTATGCCTTCTATGAATTTAGTCGGTTGTTATGTATTCTTGATATTGTCATTCTGGGGGCGACTTCCACTGTATGATGCTTGAAGATAATTTCACAAGCCAAGATCGCTAAAAAACATTTTATTTGATGAAGAAAACTTCACAGACCAAGATTACTATAAATAATTTTATTGTATGATAGTTTTCGCAATAGCTATGCTGTCACCATTGAATCTTATGCTTTAAAACTTTACAATGTACTGTACATCAGTGTTGCAAGTGAAGCGACTAGCTACACTGATCGACAATATGTTGTAAAAATTTTAAAGTAAGGTTCCGATTATGACATCATAGCTCTGTCGATACCACTCATTCAATAAAATGCTTTTTTGACGATCTTGGCTTGTGAAATTTTCTTCAGTTATCATGAATCAGTTATGTAGTGTTTTATAGTTCTATCCATTTGTAATCTGTAGCTTCGTTACAACATTTTAAATATGTGTCTTGCAAGTAGTCTGATTGGGAAATAATTCTTGGAAAACTTTGGCTAGCATGGAAAGGAGAGTGTAGTGGGATTTGTCTTTTTTTAATATTTTTCCTTTCTTCTTGTGTTCTAGTAAGAGTTCAACGTCTTTCAGAGCGTTTCTCAAATTTGTCTGAAACTTGTTAGTTGGTTCTGCATGAAGTTCGCTGTTTTACCTTTTGCAATGAACTCTTGTGTATTACTGAGGTATTGATCTTTATCGACTGAAACCATTACGTTTCGAATCCCTGCCTTTGAATTGTCTGTATTGTGTTCCTGTAGTTTCTTTTTGAGTTGTGCCGGAGCTATGGAGGTTCTGTTTTTGTTTTCCAGTATTTTGCCGGCCGCGGTGGCCGAGCGGTTCTAGGCGCTTCAGTCCGGAACCGCGCGACTGCTACGGTCGCAGGTTCGAATCCTGCCTCGGGCATGGATGTGTGTGAAATCCTTAGGTTAGTTAGGTTTAAGTAGTTCTAAGTTCTAGGGGACTGATGACCTCAAGTTGAATCCCATAGTGCCCAGAGCCATTTGAACCATTTTTCCAGTATTTTGTTTCACCTTTGTTATTATACTTTTTATTTTTATTTTTTAAATTTATTTATTTATTTATTTGCTTTCTGGTTCTTTTGTAAGATCAATTTTTACCTTACTTGTTTCATTTTTCCAATGTGTACGACACTTTGATTCAACTATTACAATAACAGTACAAAAAAGTTGTTTCAAATTTTTCGATTAGCCTCATTAGTGTAATCCAAGAAGAAGTGTCTATATGCTGCACAACACACATTGGGAAAGAGTACCTATTTTATAGATAAAGGCATAGAAATGGCATTAATTATGAAATCTTTTCAGTTTAGAAGTTCCTATCTTTATTATGTTTTAAATAAAACCACGTAATCAAGCCTACTGTCCTGTCAGCTACTGTTATTTTGAATGTACAGGTTTCCATGTAACTGTTGTTCGTCTACTTTACAGCGCCAGCATAGGTACGCGGCCCTAATTGTTTGTGCTGATCAACGTGTCACTAACTGTATTTCCTGCTTTCTTATAACGACGGAAGTGTACGTGTTGTGACGCAGTGCAGCAGTTTTTATCTCACAGATACCAAGAATATTATTGTAACAACCAAAGAATATCACACGTTTTGGTACAATTTTCTCATGATTCTAAAAATTTTGAATGGGACGGTGTAAGAATGTTTGAGTGAAAGCTATAAAATAAACATTTTATTTCTTCATTTCGGTCGATAGCAAGGAATTGTGTAAACTGGGTTATGCACTGACATTTAAAGGATTGAAGGAAGATCAAAGCTGAACATCCGGTAGACAACGAAGCTGTTTCCAGAATAAGATTTTCACTCTGCAGCGGAGTGTGCGCTGATATGAAACTTCCTGGCAGATTAAAACTGTCTGCCCAACCGAGACTCGAACTCGGGACCGTTGCCTTTCGCGGGCAAGTGCTCTACCAACTGAGCTACCGAAGCACGACTCAGGCCCGGTCCTCACAGATTTACTTCTGCCAGTATCTCGTCTCCTACCTTCCAAACTTTACAGAAGCTCTCCTACGAACCTTGCAGAAATAGCACTCCTGAAAGAAAGGATACTGCGGAGACATGGCTTAGCCACAGCTTGGGGGATGTTTCCAGAATGAGAATTTCACTCTGCAGCGGAGTGTGCGCTGATATGAAACTTCCTGGCAGACTAAAACTGTGTGCCCGACCGATACTCTAACTCGGGACCTTTGCCTTTCGCGGGCAAGTGCTCTACCAACTGAGCTACCGAAGCACGACTCACGCCCGGTCCTCACAGATTTACTTCTGCCAGCATCTCGTCTCCTACCTTCAAATCTTTACAGAAGCTCTCCTGAGAACGAGACGAGATACTGGTAGAAGTAAAGCTGTGAGGACCGGGCGTGAGTCGTGCTTCGGTAACTCAGTTGGACAGCCGGCACGGTAGCTCAGCGTGTTCGGTCAGAGGGTTAGTTACCCTCTGTAATAAAAAAACTGAGTGAACTGATCAACAAAGAACCTGAACGGGTGTCATCGGACGTCCGCCATGAACAAATCCAAAGAGCAACATAGAACAAAATGAGATAAAAAAAATGTCGGTAGAGCACTTGCCCGCGAAAGGCAAAGGTCCCGAATTCGAGTCTCGGTCGGGCACACAGTTTTAATCTGCCAGGAAGTTTCAACGAAGCTGTTGTTAGGGACGAAGCACAAACTCGGATTGGGGAAGGAATCACCCAGCACTCGCCTTATGTGATTTAAGGAAATCATGGAAAACTTAAAATACGTCTCCAGTGTCTTACCATTGCGCCATCTACCACGGTACTGACATACGATTTTTCTCATTTTCGAGTTGGGCAGATGATGTACAATGCGTGACTACACGAGCAGTATAACGTACAAGACATTTTACAGTGACAGGTGCCATAGAGAACGCAAGAACTGCGTGTGGCATTCCACACTTGACTGAACACGTCTGCTCATGTTCGAGTAAATGGCAGTCGTAAAGAGACTGATCAGAACTTTAACTCTCAGCTTTTTATATTCGTGGAGTCAGGCACACTGTGCGTCGCAACTTCCAAGAAGTGCAGTCACTGATCTTCTTACAGACCTCTGCATTAAGCGTCTCCCTTGTGTACCTCTACCCCATTAAAATCTTCAGCAGCGTCTGGGACGGCCGAATCGCCATATGCTTCGTCGGACTGAAGCACTAAATAAACAAATCTTACTGCGGGAAGTGACTGGTCATTTCAACACCTTGTGGCATCGTCACTTTGGTGTACAGAAACCGCAGTTGTACAAACATATCTCCGCGAACAGCGCGGCACAAGGCCGCGAAATTAGTAAAAGTCTAGATATAGATTGTGTTCAGGTGACAAAAATGAGGCTTTTAACATGTGTCAGTTTCCCTAACAGGAGAACGACGAATCTTATGCATGCTCTAAACTAAGCTCTCAAGCTATGTCGAAGTGTTTCGATAACCAGTTTACGAGCTATAAGCCATTTGTCCTGTACCCGATGGATGAGACCTCTTACGGCTTACATATCGAATACAGTCATTTTGGACCCTCTTATGAGTAGTCCGGTGACACGTGCGATCTTATTGTGCCAGCACGGACCGTCAGCGCTTTCGATGTCTTGCGGAGGTACACACCAAGGTGGGGTGCGAGTGTCTCTAGGACGAAATGAGTCACTGCTCTTTCCTATGATAAAGTGTTTGTTTATCAGCGTAAAAGATATTTAAAATTATCCACATTTCTGATTAGCTATTGTCAATGTTCTGTCACTAATGTGTTTTCAGCATCAAAATGGCTGTTTCGAAGAACATCTTAATGGCCATGGAATGTTGCTAATAACTTAAACTGCCTAAACCCTGAATATGTCTTGCGGAGTGTTCCCAGAACATATAGTTCGCACTGTAGACACACGAAATCTTTGTACATCGTTGATTTAATATTATTCGGGTGAGATCACGAGAATCTTCCCCAAATAGCTTAACTGGTTTGGAAAGTATGCTCACATTTATCTACATACAACTGAAGTATCACCTGAAATGTCGGTTGCTGTTTGATCATAAAACAATAACGCTGACTCAAATACCTTTGTTTTTCATTTGTGTGTTGAAAATATCACAACCAAGATAAAAGCCCCAATGGAATTTGATGCCAACATAGTAACTTAAATTCGTGTGAAGATAATCCGTCAACAATATTTGCCATTATGTGTATATCTGTAGTAAAAACACATCACTAATATAACATATGAAAGACAATTCCAAATATGGACAGGAATCTGAGAATAATACCACGTTACTGGAAAAAATTGTTGTGTTCTCGGGTCAATCTGTGTAAACGACGATTCTGTAGTTTCCTATGTACATCATTAGCTTTGATATGTTAGTAATAAATTATTGTGTGTAGAATAACATAAAGTGCTCCGGTAGTCTAACATCCCTATTTCGTCTTGACAGGGCTAGCACTTAGTGATGTTTGCTACGCAAATTTGAGAAGAAATTATTTCAAGATGTAGCAAAGATGTATCGAAATGTATTACTTTGTGAGAAAGTGATTCTGATCACGAAGAAAAAGATTTGTATTGCTCAAGATTATGACGACATGAATTCTTGTATCGAAAATATACAGCAGTATATACATGTATTCGATGCATATTGTAATCCGAACAATAGGTTTATACTGCATTGAGTTTGCAGATGACAATGCATTGTTGAAACTAGTTGCAGGAGAATGGATCATTATTTAATAACAGCTTTTGGTGGCACAAATTATGTCTTTCATACCCCTAGATAGTCTCAGGCTTACAGTCAATATAGAGTATATATGCTGGACAGGACGGTGTTGGGGTGAAGCTGTTCATTCGGCAGTTCCTTTCAGTAATGTTTCGTTGAATGCGCCGCATCCTAGTAACTGTCAGCAAGTGCTCTCTGTAGGTTACCAGTCAGAGCCAAATAACATTAACTTTTGGGTGACAGTACGGTCATAATAAGATTTTATTCAACTAAAGTTACAAAGTGTAGCTCTGGCTACTGACAGCCTGCTTCAACTTCGTTCAGGGTGATATAAGTTCGTAGAATAACAGCTAGTTGCTTCCTTAGGGACTGTAAATCAATTTAATGTGTACAGATAGTGCATTTATCTTCTAGATTTATTCAGTTTTTGCATTCAACCGTTTACTTTTCCCTGCACTTCGAACTGATTTAATTTTTAAATGACTTTCGTTCCGTATTCTTATGTTTTCCTCAACATTTATGTATTTCTTTCTTTCGTCAATTAACCGCATTATTTCTCATGTTGTCCAGGGTTCTTTGCTGTTACATTCCCTGTATCTGCCCATCCACCTTCTGTGATTCCCCATTTAAGGGATATCCATTCGCCCCAGCTGAACTCTCCACTATGACACTCATTATCGTAGTACCTCCAGCCTCAGAACTTCGGCCGCATCTGATCATTCGTCGATAGTTCACAATGTCACTTCTGTACACTTTTATTCTTTCTGACAGTTTTGTTAAACTTCAGGATAGCCTTAGTCATTACTAAATTGTTATTTAAGCCTATATGCGCTTCTGGGAATGACTTAAAATCCACCATTTGATTTCAGATTCTCCGTCTCACAATAATATATTTCATGTACTCATGTCTCTGGGCTTTTTCCAAGTATACTTCCTTCCCTTGCAATTTCTGAACAGTGAATTCGCTATTAGTTGTTGAAATATATTGCAGAACTCAAGGTTTTTTTCTTCTCTCTCATTCTTAGAAATCAGCCCGTATTCTCCCGTAACTACTTCTTGTGTTCCTTCCCGTATTACAGCTTACCAACGTGCTACGATTCCGCAGTTGTTTTCAGCTCCCTTTGCACAACGCGTTACTTATTCGACGTCTCCTGGTTGCCGGCATGTACATTATCTGATCAAAAGTATCCGGACACGCCTATGAATGAGCAGTGCACTAATAGATGTTCAAAAATGTTGAAATGTGTGAAAACTTATAGGACTTAACAGCTAAGGTCATCAGCCCCTAAGCTTACACACTACTTAACCTAAATTATCATAAGGACAACCACACACACCCATGACCGAGTGAGGACTCGAACTTCCGCCGGGATCAGCCGCACAGTCCATGACTGCTGCACCCTAGACCGCTTGGCTAATCCCGCGCGGCCAGTAATAGATGTCACGAGGCAGACCCGCCAGTAAAAGATGAGGCGGGAAGTATCGAGTTGTCAATATAGAAGCAGTAACATCTGAACAGGTCGTTCAGGGTGATTTTTAACATGGATTAGCCATTGGATGTCATCTGACTAACAAATCCTTCAACCCTTCTACAGCCGCCCAAGTCGACTTCCGGTGATGTGGCTGTCAAGTGGAAACGCGAGGAACAACCAGAGTTAAACCAAGATCGAGAAGACCTCATGTACTGACGGACAGGGCCGTCGAGCTTACCGAAGAGTGGTTATAAAAAATCACTTCATACAGCGGCAGGAATTTCTCGTGAGTTCACAAGTGCTACCAGCTGTCCAGCTAGCACGATAATTGTGTGTAAGGAGGCTATAAAAGCGCGGGGTGCAACGATCGAACAGCTTCTCGTGAGCCACACATTCCTAGTCAGTGCTGAGAGACGCTTGAGATAGCGTAAAGAGCGACATCGCTGGAGAGTGTCGGTGGAAACTACTGATTTGGTATCACGAATTACTTTGTAGCCTCTGGCGATGGAAGGGTTTCGGACGGGCAAATGTCTGGAAAGCATTACCTACCCTCATGCACAGTGCTAACAGTGAAGCACACAGGAGGTGCTGTTACGGTAATCGATATTTTTCGTGATTAAGATATGGTTCCCTTATTGCGCTTAAGAAAATCTAAATGCGAAAGGATATAAACGCATTTACGGGTTTATGTACTGCGCTCAGTAGAAAAAATGGTTCAAATGGCTCTGAGCACTATGGGAATTAACATCTGAGGTCATCAGTCCCCTAGAAGTTAGAACTATTTAAACCTGACTAACCTAAGGAAACCACACACAACCATGCCCGAGGCAGGATTCGAACCTGCGACCGTAGCGGTCGCACGGTTCCAGACTGAAGCGCCTAGAACCGCTCGGTCACACCGGTCGGCGCGCTCAGTAGAGGAACAGTCTCGAGATGGATTGTATCAGCATGACAATACAGCCTGTTATAAAGCAGCATGTGTGAGGCAGTGGTTGTGGGTAATAACATTCCTGAAATGGACTGCCGACGTGAACCCAATGGAACACCTATGAGATGAGTTAGAACTCTGCAGACCGCAGCGTCCAACATTACTATCCTCTCTGATTTCGGCTCTTGAGGAAGAATGGGCTGCCATTTCTCCACAGACATTCTGACACCACACTGATAGTGTTCCCACAAAGTTGAATTTGTAATAAAGGCGAAATGTGGACACTAATATGTGTCAGGATACTTTTCATCAGATATCTGGACTATTGTTGTTGGTAATGATTTGCTGTGGATTGGCTCTGAGCACTATGGGACTTAACTGCTGTGGTCAACAGTCCCATAGAACTACTTAAACCTAACTAACCTAAGGACATCACACACATCCATGCCCGAGGTAGGATTCGAACCTGCGACCGTAGCGGTCGCTCGGTTCCAGACTGTAGCGCCTAGAACCGCTCGGCCACTCTAGCCGGCGATTTGCTGCTGTCACTGAACGGTCCACAGTATCACAACCCCCCCCCCTCTCCCCTTTTCTTATTCATGACGATACCGATTTCAGTTACATTTCGCTTCTGTTGGTATTACCTTACAATCTTGCCGTTCCCTTTTCACATTTTCTAGCTTATACCACATATTTAGGCTTGTAATAATACACACTACGACTCGAAGCGGTTACTCAATCTCTTGCTCATGGGCGCCTCCCACATGAAAGTCTCCTCCAGAGGTCCAAATGGGGGATTGTTACATAATATTGGAGAGATCATGAAATTATTTCGACACACAGGCCTTATGACCCGTAGATTGTATTATGTATCTTTAATGCAGTGGTCTTCATTCTCTTCTGCATCCTCATCTCATTGATTATTGGTGATTATTCCGCCATTAAGGGCAGTTCCTACCCCAAAAGCGAGAGAGTGTTCCAAACCTTTTTCTGCCCTCTTTGTCAAGACTGTTGACTGAATTATGTTACCACCTTGTACCGCAAGTTTTTGGGCGCTACTATTGATAACTTTCACTCAACATGTATATAGATTGGAGCGGCGAGTATCAAGGCCAGGAATCGAACCTGCGCCTCCTTCTTATTAGGCTGGTGCGTCAGTCACTGAGACACCTCGGCACAGCAGTTAACGCAACTGCATGGATTACCTGGGCACACCTCCCTCCTCGACCCGAGTTTTCACTGCCGCCTCTAATTACCCCTAACACACGAAAAAGGGAGACAGTAAGAATGTGGATGGAGGAGGGAGGCGTGCCAGGCTAATCTACATCTACATTTATACTACGCAAGCCACCCAACGGTGTGTGGCGGAGGGCACTTTACGTGCCACTGTCATTACCTCCCTTTCCTGTCCCACTCGCGTATGGTTCGCGGGAAGAACGACTGTCTGAAAGCCTCCGTGCGCGCTCGAATCTCTCTGATTTTACATTCGTGATCTCCTCGGGAGGTATAAGTATGGGGAAGCAACATATTCGATACCTCATCCAGAAACGCACCATCTCGAAACATGAACAGCAAGCTACACAGCGAAGCAGAGCGCCTCTCTTGCAGAGTCTGCCACTTGAGTTTGCTAAACATCTCCGTAACGCAATCATGCTTACCAAATGACCCTGTGACGAAACGCGCCGTTCTTCTTTTTATCTTCTCTATCTCCTCCGTCAACCTGACCTGGTACGGATCCCACACTGATGAGCAATACTCAAGTATAGGTCGAACGAGTGTTTTGCAAGCCACCTCCTTTGTTGATGGACTACATTTTCTAAGGACTCTCCCAATGAATCTCAACCTGGCACCCGCCTAACCAATAATAAATTTTATATGACCATTCCACTTCAAATAGTTCCGTATGCATACTCCCTGATATTTTACAGAAGTAACTGCTACCAGTGTTTGTTCCGCTATCATATAATCATACAATAAAGGATCATTCTTTCTATGTGTTCGCAATACATTACATTTGTCTATGTTAAGGGTTAGTTACCACCCCCTGCACCAAGTGCATATCCGCTGCAGATCTTCCTGCATTTCGCTGCAATTTTCTAATGCTGCAACTTCTCTGTATACTACAGCATCATCCCCGAAAAGCCGCATGGAACTTCCGACACTATCTACTAGGTCATTTATATATATTGTGAAAAGCAATGGTCCCATAATACTCCCCTGTGGCACGCCAGAGGTTACTTTAACGTCTGTAGACGTCTCTCCATTGAGAACAACATGCTGTGTTCTGTTTGTTAAAAATTCTTCAATTCAGCCACGCAGCTTGTCTGATATTCCGTAGGCTCTTACTTTGTTTACCAGGCTACAGTGCGGAAATGTATCGAACGCCTTCCGGAAGTCAAGGAAAATGGCATCTACCTGGGAGCCTGTATATAATATTTTCTGGGTCTCATGAACAAATAAAGCGAGTTGGGTCTCACACGATCGCTCTTTCCGGAGTCCATGTTGATTCCTACAGAGTAGATTCTGGGTTTCCAGAAATGACATGATGCGCGAGCAAAAAAACATGTTCCAAAATTCTACAACAGATCGATATCAGAGATAAAGGCCTATAGTTTTGTGCATCTGCTCGACGACCCTTCTTGAAAACTGGAACGGCCTGTGCAGTTGTGTGAACCGTTGCCAAGGCGGCGGCTTAGTGGCTAAAGCACCTACCTAGTAAGCAGGAGAACTGTGTTAGATTTCCAACGTTGGTACACATTTTCACTCACCGAAACAGACTACATACATAAAATCATATCTTCATGAGACCAGTAAAGTCTCTGAAATTGTGTCGTTTCATTTAAAATTTATACACTGGGTGGGAGAGAATTGGCGAGTCAGAACGTCTGTTTTTAGCACTGAAAGACACTCACTACCCCTATCCTACCCAACATGATTTTTTTCTTGCGAAATACAGTGAACTACAGCATAGCAAAAGTTTTGATGCAAAGTCTAACCACCATTTCCATGTCAGCAAGGAAATACTTAACAAAACAGGACAATACCAGTGTAAATTTTGTATCCACAAAAATATAACTGATTTGAGTTCTTGTATAACAATTTATCTGTGTTACGTTGATGCAGTGTTTGAAAACGTTTTAGATGTAAGTTGGAGAAGTCATATAAACTGCAACAATTGCCACAGAATATCTGTTTTTCCTAAAACAAGAATGTCACGTATATTACAAAAAAATCAACGTGTGATATTTTTTACAAATAAAACAGTTTTTTTCGTCAGTCACTTATTTTGCCACTACATGTTCCGATGGTTCACAACATTATCTTCAGGTGGACAACTGTTTATTTACATAGCTGGTTTTGGTGAAGAGTATAGAAGTCTTTTCACAGTAGCAGACCAAGGGCAGTGTAGGTTATGTTGTGTCTTTTGCTATTGATAAAAATTGTGTACTTATAAAAGCCCCTTTTGAAGTTAAAAACATTAATTTATGATAGTGAGTTGTACTTACATGAGCAGCAGAGTAGCAAAAAGTCTGCATACTGCTGCCTGTTGCATGTCGTCTCCACTGTACGTTATGTTTACATCGTCACTTCAGAGATGTGCAGTCGTGGACAAAACGAGCGAGACCACTCGCCTTTTCGTTATGCTAATCCGCACTGCTTTAAAGTCTGCTACACAGCATAACAGGCAAGGCGACGAAGTGCTACCAACATACTAAGCGTAGCTAATTAGTATGAACTGTACTAACAAAAATTAATTTCAGCTTATCGAGATAGCATAACTGTTTTAGTAAGACAAAGTACCCCAGATCGTTACGAATTAGCAAAATATTATGCGCATTCGGCCGCGAAACGGTCTGTGTCAACGTCCAGACCAGTCATACTGGATTACCGTTGCTGGCCTACCATGAAAGTGAGCGAATTTAGCAATGCGTGAAGATTCATAACGAAATTTAGCTAAAAATCATCCAATGCCACACTTAAGTCAATTCAATTATTGAGTGAAGTGGAAAAAGTAGGCAGTAACAAGTATGAAATTCTACAAGAGTTTCATATTGACTTCCACAGGGCGCTAGTACAGAATAAAGGTAGCAATAAAAACTATTGGGGGCGCGAGAATTTCATAAAATTGCTTCACTGATAGTCTATCTGCCTCGATCGAGATTAAAACCGAAAACAAACCAGACTCCCTTGCACTAGCAAACACCTTTCGTTACACTAGCAGACAACCCAGGCAAACAGCCCTCTATTATTACCCCAGACATGAATAAGCCTGCAATTTCGCAATTAAAATGACAAAATGATCTGCAGTTTCTGTTGCATAGAGCTTTCTGGACATAAAAACATGACTTTTCTATCTTTATGTCACCGCTTGTGTGACAATCATGAGGGATGTTTATCGAAATAACAAAATACCGTTATTAGCGAGTAAATTTAGTAGGCTAATTCTGCACCACCCCAGGAAATAAACGGCAACATAGCTGCCAAACGTATTCTACAATGTTTCGAATTCTCCATTAGACACGCCACAGCCAGAAAATGTTCATTAACCGAAGTGTTTCTTAATCTAGCTAGCAATGGGAATGATCGCACTTCCAAAACGCGGTGGCATTAATACTGGGATCTGAATTACCACATGTATAGGCAAAAGGATTTTATTTGCATTCCTGTAAACGTGACTTGGATCTAAATCGTAGCTACGATTAATATGCTGATGTATCGACTGTAACTAGAACATTTGAATAAAGAGTAGGGGGAATTATATATGCGGCCCTCATCTTCAGTAACTGTCGTAGCTATTTTCGTTGTTAGGATTTCGTCACCAAAATCGGTGAACCGTCTATCTGTCTACCCAGCCCTTAAAACCTGTTTACCTCGAGTACAGGTAGACATAATAAGCAGAAATGTTTCGCACTTCCTGCGGTATACGGTCCCTTGGTGGTGTAAAAAAGTGAGCTTCCATGTCAACTCAGTCTAAAAATACGGTCGTTTATGTAAAGAAAATTTACGCGAAAGGTCAAAAAATGGCTCTAAGAACTATGCGAGCAAACTGCTTAGGCCATGAGTCCCCTAGACCTAGAACTACTTAAACCTACCTAACCTAAGGACATCACACACATCCATGCCCGAGGTAGGATTCCAACCTGCGACTGAAGCAGCCGCGAGGTTCGTGACTGAAGCGCCTAGAACCTCTCGGCCACCGCTCCCGGCGAAACCCTTTTCACCTCATGTATAATGATAATGTATACTGTCTAGTGAGGATAAACTATATTCGCCAGAAACTCAGATCGTTCGATCACGGAACTTTTACGAAGCTAGATTCAAATTTTGTTCGAAGTCGTGTGCAATATACACCCCAGGAACGTCTTATGCAATATCCACTCCTGAAGACACTGGCAGATACTGCAGTACCACAACAAGTAGTAATTAATTTATTGTTATTGGTCTATGAATGACACTTTATTTCAGTATCAATTTAACGCACCTAGGTGTTGTCTATGGCTTAAAATAATGAACAAATGCTAGTGTAGTGAAAGGTGTTTGCAGTAGCAAATCTCTATGGAGGCAGATAGACAATCAGTAAAGCAATTTTAAGAAATTCTCGCGCCCCCAACAGGTTTTATTGCTACCTTTATTCTGTACCAGCGCCCTGTGGATGTCAATATGAAACTCTTGTAGAATTTCATACTTATTGCTGCCTACTTTTTCCGCTTCACTCAATAATTGAATTGACTTAAGTGTGGCACTGAATGATTTTTAGCTGAATTTCGTTATGAATCTTCACGCATTGCTAAATTCGTACACTTTCATGGTAGGTCAGCAACGGTAATCCAGTATGACTGGTCTGAACGTTGACACAGACCTTTTCGCGGCCGAATGCTCATAATATTTTGCTAATTCGTAACGATCTGGGGTACTTTGTCTTACTAAAACAGTTATGTTATCTCGATAAGCTGAGATTAATTTTTATTAGTAGAGTTCATACTAATAAGCGTTTCTTCTTTCATTTACACTCCTGGAAATTGAAATAAGAACACCGTGAATTCATTGTCCCAGGAAGGGGAAACTTTATTGACACATTCCTGGGGTCAGATACATCACATGATCACACTGACAGAACCACAGGCACATAGACACAGGCAACAGAGCATGCACAATGTCGGCACTAGTACAGTGTATATCCACCTTTCGCAGCAATGCAGGCTGCTATTCTCCCATGGAGACGATCGTAGAGATGCTGGATGTAGTCCTGTGGAACGGCTTGCCATGCCATTTCCACCTGGCGCCTCAGTTGGACCAGCGTTCGTGCTGGACGTGCAGACCGCGTGAGACGACGCTTCATCCAGTCCCAAACATGCTCAATGGGGGACAGATCCGGAGATCTTGCTGGCCAGGGTAGTTGACTTACACCTTCTAGAGCACGTTGGGTGGCACAGGATACATGCGGACGTGCATTGTCCTGTTGGAACTGCAAGTTCCCTTGCCGGTCTAGGAATGGTAGAACGATGGGTTCGATGACGGTTTGGATGTACCGTGCACTATTCAGTGTCCCCTCGACGATCACCAGTGGTGTACGGCCAGTGTAGGAGATCGCTCCCCACACCATGATGCCGGGTGTTGGCCCTGTGTGCCTCGGTCGTATGCAGTCCTGATTGTGGCGCTCACCTGCACGGCGCCAAACACGCATACGACCATCATTGGCACCAAGGCACAAGCGACTCTCATCGCTGAAGACGACACGTCTGCATTCATCCCTCCATTCACGCCTGTCGCGACACCACTGGAGGCGGGCTGCACGATGTTGGGGCGTGAGCGGCAGACGGCCTAACGGTGTGCGGGACCGTAGCCCAGCTTCATGGAGACGGTTGCGAATGGTCCTCGCCGATACTCCAGGAGCAGCAGTGTCCCTAATTTGCTGGGAAGTGGCGGTGCGGTCCCCTACGGCACTGCGCAGGATCCTACGGTCTTGGCGTGCATCCGTGCGTCGCTGCGGTCCGGTCCCAGGTCGACGGGCACGTGCACCTTCCGCCGACCACTGGCGACAACATCGATGTACTGTGGAGACCTCACGCCCCACGTGTTGAGCAATTCGGCGGTACGTCCACCCGGCCTCCCGCATGCCCACTATATGCCCTCGCTCAAAGTCCGTCAACTGCACATACGGTTCCGTCCATGCTGTCGCGGCATGCTACCAGTGTTAAAGACTGCGATGGAGCTCCGTATGCCACGGCAAACTGGCTGACACTGACGGCGGCGGTGCACAAATGCTGCGCAGCTAGCGCCATTCGACGGCCAACACCGCGGTTCCTGGTGTGTCCGCTGTGCCGTGCGTGTGATCATTGCTTGTACAGCCCTCTCGCAGTGTCCGGAGCAAGTATGGTGGGTCTGACACACCGGTGTCAATGTGTTCTTTTTTCCATTTCCAGGAGTGTATATCTTATATTTCCGTGTTGTGTTTAACACACTATTCAGCATTAATACAGTCTTAGACATGATTGAAAACAGTCTGACAAAGTTCGGATAGTTTTTCAGTTTCACGCCTGAGCGTAGTATGTTGGTAGCACTTCGTCGCCTTGCCTGTTATGCTGTGTAGCAGACTTTAAAGCTGTGCGGATCAACATAATGAAAAGGCGAGGGGTCTCGCTCTTTTTGTCCACGACTGTACATGTTACAGATTTGCTTGTTTACATTAGATAGAAAGATAAAAAATTAAATGATTTCTACGTAAATAAGTTTTTCTTTATTTGGAAGAATGTGGATGGCTAATGCAGATTATGCACATGTACACAATTCATTTATCACATTTCTTGTACTTTTTAAAAAATATGCTTTACCATTGGATACAAAAACAAAAGATTAAATGGTTATGTACATAAATAAAAGGAAAACATATTTATCTACATAAGCATTTAGTCTTATATTAGCGTCCAATGCTGCAATATATTTTCTTAAAAAATACGAGAAAATATATTTATGTATACACTGCTGGAAAAAATCAGTACACCCTTTCAGTTCACTTAAGATTTTTGTTGCAACAGAGCTTATAGAGAACATGAAATGATTACATTTACAGATCAACAGCACAAGGAGTTCTGAGGTACCATGTATCAACCAATGCTGAAACATTCATTTTAGTACCTGGTGTTGTTTCAATAGTTGGCAAGCAGGCGCTGACTTTAATATGCAGTCGATTGTACAGATAGTGAATGCTGATCTGGGATACGTTGTGCCACGCCTGCTCGACCTGTTCACGTAGTTTTGTAAGAGTTGGGCCGGCCGAAGTGTCCGTGCGGTTCTAGGCGCTGCAGTCTGAAGTCGCGAGACCGCTAGGGTCGCAGGTTCGAATCCTGCTACGTGCATGGATGTGTGTGATGTCCTTAGGTTAGTTAGGTTTAACTATTTCTACGTTCTAGGGGACTAATGACCTCAGAAGTTGAGTCCCATAGTGCTCAGAGGCATTTGAACCTTTTCGTAAGAGTTGTTGGCTGATGCGTTGCACGAGCCACATCTTATCCCACCATACCCCACACGTGTTCGACTGGCCAGAGCATATTGAGTTTCATGGCCAGTGTGTAGGCGGGCATTATCCTGTTGAAAGAACACATCAGCTTCCCATTCGGAGAATGGCAAACGAATGGGTCTAACTACATTATGCACGTACCGAGCGCTGGTTAGCCTCCCCTCCAGAAACACCAAAGGTGAACAACAGTTTTAGCTTCTCGCACCCGAGACCATAAGCCCTGGAGTGGGCTACACCAAAATTAGTACCCTCACAGACACGTACCACATCACACAACATTTCGAGCGCCTTTTGGGCGTTTGTCGGATCATCGGTCCTTTAAGACAGATGAATGTGCAGGGAAGTGGCGTACACCAGATTTGGAGGACCGGGTTCTAGAGGATATGCTGTCTCTCGACCGCTCCTATCTGCTTGGCCGTACACAAACACCATAACGGCTTGTTCCCGACATCAACACCGGATCATTTGTTGCTTACAGCACGTTGCGTCAATGAAGCACCCTGCAACACACAAGGAACACAGGCATGTGGTCAGAGCACTTTCATTCGTCTGCGCTATCTACCATGGCAACGATGTATTTCCAAATACATATAGGAACTTTTTTTTTTCTCCATTTACAGTCAGGAATCCATCCCTGCAGTTTATCGGATTTGTTAATGTCCACTATATATATAATAATTAAATTTTGCACATACCCATATTCCGCTGCAGGCCATTCATACTTCTTAGAAATATAAAAACATATTAATGTAGAAATCATTTAATCTTTTATCTTTCTAAGCAATGTAAACAAGCATATCTGTAACATGTACATCTCTGAAGTGACGATGTAAACATAACGTACAGTAGGGAAAATATACAGCACGAAGCAGTATGCAGACCTTTTACGACTCTACCGCCCCTGTAAGTACAACTCACTATCAGAAATTCATGTTTTAAACTCAAAAGCGTCTTTTCTATATAAACAGTTTGTATCATTATCAAAAGACGCAACGTAACGTACAATGCCCTTGGTCTAATACTGTGAAAAGACATCTGTACCCTTCACCAAAACCATGTGTGTAAATAAACATTTCTCCACTTGAAAATGATGTTGTGAACTATCGAAACACGTAGTGGCAAAATAAGTAAGTGGCTGACGTAGAAAATTGCTTTTTTTTATCGACAGTTGCAGACCTCAAATACCGTCCTCTATGGGCGAAATATTCATGCGATGCTATGTTAATTACAAGCATGACTTATTCAATTTGTTTTAGATAACTAGACGTGAAATGCAGCAATAATTAGACGTGACATGCAGCACACATAGTATTTTCCCAACTACCTTCTGATTTTTGCTCTACAACACATGTGGTTATTATGTCTTAGTAGTTAATTACCACATTTCCAAGTATCTTTGTTACTGAAAAGGATCTAAGCTAATGTAGCATATCCGTAAGAAAGATTTTTAATTTATGACGAACTACCACTAATCAAATGGCTCTGAGCACTATGGGACTCAACTGCTGAGGTCATAAGTCCCCTAGAACTTAGAACTACTTAAACCTAACTAACCTAAGGACAACACACACATCCATGCCCGAGGCAGGATTCGAACCTGCGACCGTAGCGGTCGCGCGGTTCCAGACTGTAGCGCCAGAACCGCTCGGCCACCAGCGGCCGGCTGCCACTAATCCACTGCAGCCTAGAGTGTTTTAATGAATGAGGCCTCTTTACTGATGAGTTATCGTTGCTTGATATCGTCCCAATGAATCAGATCCTTCTTCGTCAGTAAAGGAATACTTTGATGTTAAAAATGTAGTCACCTTGTTCGTGAACGATAAAAGCTTGTCGCAAGAACTCGCTAAGTTAGCTATGGCGTAAGCAGAACTGAAATTACGTTTCTAGCAGCTCTTTTTTCTGTCAAATTCATCCAAATAGAGGGCTTTCGTTCCAGTTGCGAGGCTGGCCTTGTTGTAAGAAAGTAAACAATAAAAAAAGTGTTACACAATTTGAATAGTCTAGGACAACTTCTACTTTTCTCGAACCGTAAGAATATTATGAACAGTAATTACACTTAAGGACGACATAAGCAAACACTGTAAACTACTGTGCAAACGGGAAGAAATTCTCTCAGCGAGGAAGCTATTAAAGAGAATGCGAGAGTTCCAATCAAACGAGAATTTCGCCGTGTAGTACCTGTTTCAACGGTTGCGGTGTGGTAACTAACCTACCTCCATCGCATTCATTGACAAGATATCGCAGGTTAATCACAGGCCGAGTATTCGTTATAAAAGGTCACGATTACAACAATCACCACAGCCAGTTTTTCCTGGCGATGGTACTAATCGTCGAAAGCGCAAAGTTTCGCTTTAATTTCGTGCTCCTAGAAGACAGAGATCATTTTATACAAGGGCATTGTAGCGAGATACTTCGTTCTTTGCGACTCTAAAATGTTTAAACAATTCTTACCACGAAAAATTCAGACCTCTCATGGTATTCTGAAGATAAAATTAAATACGTTACCTCTCCACAAAATATCATTTTTCTCTATATCTTGTAATTTAGGACACATAGTTGAAGAACTATTAAATTGGACTTTCGTATTGAATTCGAATTCACGTCTAGCCTAGATGCTATTGCAAGAATATGAAAATATTTCGAGAACAGCTAAGAAACAATCCTTGTGGCCACGAAAGCCTCAACAATTTTGAATCCTTAAAGAACTACTACAGTATCTATAATAACTTCCGTCAGTTCTCAGTTCAATACTGGTTTCGACAAATCAGGGAAAAATCACAAAACAGTTCTAAATCGAGGTAACACGAATGACGCCAACGTTGTCAATGCTAATATCATAGTTGCTATGTATAAAACAACCACGAGTAAACGAGATTCTCTGTATGTCATCTCTACACATATCTCAATGTTTAATAGTAGAACGGCATCTTGTGTTGTGAAAGTGAGGACACACTGCTGGCGCAGTCAGCTTAGTGCAATGGCACGGAGACGTCATTTGTTAGACGATCTCTGACGGAAGGCCATTGCCATATTGAAGGAAGAGCGAATTCACGAAGATCAAGGCAGCCAACAACTACGACGAGGAATGCGGCTGACCATTATTTTTGCCGTTACGCAATCGAAGTGACATGAACACGACCGCAGCAGATCTGCAGTTTGTCCTTGCTACAATTACTGAAAGGTTGATATCGTAATTACTGCAAGCTGGAGGCGACATAGTGGGGATACTATATGAGGCGAGCAACCAATAGCCGCGCATGTCGGTCA
Organism: Schistocerca nitens; assembly: GCF_023898315.1. Lineage (NCBI taxonomy): Eukaryota > Metazoa > Arthropoda > Insecta > Orthoptera > Acrididae > Schistocerca > Schistocerca nitens. The sequence goes on along the minus strand of NC_064614.1, from coordinate 612,483,925 downwards.
CCAATAATCACAGACAGAAGATGGCGTTGCAGGCGCTCCAGCGAGCGCACTGGATTGCAGATAAATGGAGGATTGTCCACCGATCAGTTATAGTTTGGACTGAAAAGTGGGAGGAGGTCTGTTCTGATTCGTAGATCATTCGTGGAAGGGATTTCTTCAGACGAGGAAATGTCTGTGTGTGAGGGTTATATACCATTAGGTGGACGAGTACCAAGTGTGTTTCCATGTGGAAGTGCGACTGCCCAGGCGTATAATGTTGAAATTTTAGATGTAAAATTTTATACCACGTTGACCGTGATTAGTATTCCAGATACCATCGTACGATCTCAGGATAAGGAAAACAATAGACTTTCTCCAAAAGGACCTTGCTTCCAGAAATTACGCTGTTGACCCTTCAACTACGAGGTCAAAAAATCAATCAAAACAGCATGGCAACTATCTTAAAAAATCGTTCATTCTTTTTAAATGGTTCAAATGGCTTTAAGTACTGTGAGACTTAACATCTGACGTCATCAGTCCCCTAGACTTAGAACTTCTTAAACGCAACTGACCTAAGGACATCACACACATCCATGCCCGAGGCAGGATTCGAACCTACGACCGTAGCAGCAGCGCGGTTCCGGACTGAAGCGCCTAGAACAGTTCTGCCACAGCAGCCAGCCGGCAATTATCTGTAAGAGCCATATTGCTGCTCACTACGTATTGCTGTTGTTTGTGTGACCGATGCAAGTCACATTGTGGTAAACATTTGACTGGCACTGGGAAGAAGGATGGTTCAAATTTCAGTCCAACCAGCTAGGACTGGCTTTTCCGTGGTTTGCTTAGTCGCAGTTGAGACTGTTCCTTTCCCAGGCTTGTGTACCATTTCCCATGATGTCGTTGTCTGCAGGCCTGTCAACTGAAATCTTCCTGCTGATACGAATGGAAAGTCGTTCGGACAATGTTTAGGCTTCTGTGGGTGACATGGAAAGTTCTTGTTGAATACGTTCTTCGTTTTGACTGTGTCTCATATTCGAACTTTGGGTTCTCAGTCGCATAAATGATTAGTGTCTTGACACTGCCGGCGCCACCATCGGGTGATCTGAACTGCTGGAAGTGCATTGCCGAACTCTTGACGAAAATGAAGACGTGCAGCTGTAACTGAACTACAGCTGTTGAATTTGAGAACATGAAACACCTTTTGTACATTTCGATTAAAATAAGTGTCACTCAGGTTATAGCGAGCTCAGTGGTAGGAGTCAACCCCCACCCAATCGTAGTTCTTTCTCGAGTGCCAGATTTTTTCAGTGTTTTTTGTCTACAGGTACACGGATAGACATGTCAAGTGCGGCTGGCTGCACGCTGGCAACTCTGCTACCCTCTACTATGATCTCTCAATGTTGTTTTATTCGACGTATAGCTGGGAAATCGCCATCTCCGCACGAAGCTCTTAGGACAATAAACGAGCGAGGGATATACAGAGGTTGTACAAACACATGCAAACACCCCGAGATATGCATTCTTGAATATGAAGGCAGATTGTAGCAAGCCTGGAGATTGCGCTGCTGCATTTAACCACGAACGACACCTGTGCAATGTACTCAACACGTTGCAAGTGTAATTCGTGGTGAGAACAGTGCTCTGTATAGTTGTGAGGGCGTTATGTCGGAGTTAAGACTATTCTAAAGTGGGCAAATTGTTGGTGCTCGTATGATGGGTGCATCTGTAACCAAGGTAGCGAAAGTGTTTGGTGCTTCAAGAGGCACCTTATCGATGATTTATACCGCGTACAAGGAAAGCGGAAAAACATCATCCGCTAAGTCATAACGTTTACGAAAGTGGGCGTTGACTGTTCGTGGCAGACTGTGACGAAAATTAAGAAAGTACGAGAACGACAGCTGGAAAGCCACTGCAAAACAGTGTCCCACTCGCGAATACTGTTAGCACCAAAACAACACGAAAGGAGCTCCGTAAGCAGGTAAATGTAGGGCGAGCTGGTATAACCACTTGTGATGCAAATGCCCGTAACAGGAAAACGTGGTGCCGAGGTCGTAAAACTTGGATATGCAGCGTTGGAGGAATGGTCGTATGAGTCTTGTTTCACTTTGTTTGGAACTTCTGGTTCAAATGGTTCAAATGGCTCTGAGCACTATGGGACTCAACTGCTGAGGTCACTAGTCCCCTAGAACTTCGAACTAGTTAAACCTAACTAACCTAAGGACATCACAAACATCCATGCGCGAGGCAGGATTCTAACCTGCGACCGTAGCGATCTTGCGGTTCCAGACTGCAGCGCCTTTAACCGCACGGCCACTTCGGCCGGCTTGGAACTTCTGGCCGAGTTTACGTCGCAAGAGTGAAGCATGGCGGGGTTTGGCGATGATTTCGGCAACCGTATCGAAGTATTCCACGGGTACCATGGTTACTCGTCAGCATCGCATTACTGCCAAGGATTGGTGGCCATTTTAGCTGATCGGGTCCATCCAACGGCACAACGCTTGTTCCCTAGCGGTGATGCTATATTCCAAGATGACGGGCCCCCTGTTCACGCACCTTACATTGTCCAGGACTAGTTTTGTGAGCTCGAGGATGAAGTGTCGCATCTTCCCTCGCCAACGTAGTCACTAGAACTCAATGTTATTGAGTTCATAAAAACATTATGATGAGAAGGTTGCATTATCGCTCCATCATCGTTCCTCAACTTGCCACTATTTTGCAGGAAAAATGTTGTAAGAATCTCTTGGAAAGTAAACAGGGCCTGTGTTTACCCATTTGGAAACGACTGGAAGCTGTTTAGTATGCCAGCGAGTTACATACACCGTATTTGACACGGTAATGTGCTGTTTTCGGTCCATACCCTATATCTCCACAACTGAGACACCTAGAACTTTCACCAAGATAAAATTTAGTTTCGATACGTAATTTAAATTTATCCTAAGTTTCTATCCTGTTTCTTGAACAGTCCCGTGAAACGGGATGAATGTTTTTTAAAGTCATGCCATTTGATTTAATTCCACCATAAGTGCTTGAATTTTGCTTGATTTATGAAAACTTACACATTTCTGCAACCATATCGTCAATAGATGTTCACGTTTCACTTTAAGTCCTATATGGACATCGGAGTGTTATCTTCACCCAGTAAAACTCCTTGCGAATCGAAAAACACATGGGTATCAATCAATAATGCGCAACGTGACACAAACCAACCTAAAGTTGAGAAAGACCCTCCAAGTTGTGAGTGCAGCGAGATACTGTGGTGAGGGGGTTGTTGGAAAACCTGTGAATTGACTCTAATTTTTCCTTTTGGTTATTCTATTGGTTGTTTATAATTTTTGATTTGTAACTTCTGAGGTCATCAGTCCCCTAGAATTTAGAACTACTTAAACCTAACTAACCTAAAGACATCACACACATCCATGCCCGAGGCAGGATTCGAACCTGTGGTCGTAGCGGTCGTGCGGTGCTAGACTGTAGCGCCTAGAACCGTTCGGCCACTCCGGCCGGCTGTTAAGTACACTGGACAAAAAATTAAGCATCCTCAGAACCGTCTAACACTACCTCTAGCGTCGAGGACAAATGTTCACAGGTTTCTTGAGGTGTTCAATATCCAGCTAAACTTACTGATGTTTCAGTCCTGTAGAGCTATCATATTCTGTCTTAACTGCAACGTTTTATCCGCTGTGCCCAATGGTTCCAGGCATTTTCAGTGGGAATGAGGGCGAGTGATTTAGCGGGCCAGCCTAGATGCGACCGGGTGCGTTAGTGTTCGTTAAACCAGGAACGTATATGTACCGTTCTCTCATCTTGAAAGGTGCTTTCACGGTATAGTCATCGTGAGAATGTAAGAGGAAAGGCATCATTTAGTCGGTGAAAATGTTAAACTTCTTGCTTGACCGCAGTATGAATGAGTCTGTCCGAATGGTTCAAATGGCTCTGAGCACTATGGGACTCAACTGCTGAGGTCATTAGTCCCCTAGAACTTAGAACTAGTTAAACCTAACTAACCTAAGGACATCACAAACATCCATGCCCGAGGCAGGATTCGAACCTGCGACCGTAGCGGTCTTGCGGTTCCAGACTGCAGCGCCTTACCCGCACGGCCACGTCGGCCGGCAGTCTGTCCGAATTATGCTACCGAAAACATATCCAAACCTCACCAAGCTTCCTCTAGATTGAAGTGCACCCTTCCACACGCTGCAGGTGAAACGTCCCTCCGGATCGTCGATGACTTACCGAAGCACATGACTCGTCTCCATTCACCTACTGTACATCTGTGTTGCTTCGTCCATCAACAAATACAAATTTAGAAGCCTCAATGAGCAATTGTTTTCTGCTAGGTACCCGACTCTATGTGTCCGTTGTATGCTATTCCGTTCTCATTTTCGATACGGAAGTGGTCGAGATGGACCCGCATTCACTGACAACACCAATTCCTCACGGGTTTGCGGTGCACGATTCCTTGTGGACACATCGGACAGTACACTTTGGTACGCTAACAAAACGGACAACTCCGTTCACTGTGTGTTCATCAGCACGTCCAAGCAGCATAGCTCCTTTCTGGAATTCTGTCACGCCTCCACGTTGACCCTACTGCGACTTACGTCAGCAGCGAGAGGGGGGAAGGGCGCATCACTTGACAGTCTGATACTAGTTCTACTCCATCTACTGCTCCAAAGTAACCAGTGCATTCTTTGAAGAGGGCAGCTAATATTTTGTCCAGTGGCCTTATTTGCTATTCTCTAAGTGTATGGACTGCTAAATATACAGAAGCTGGCCGAGAAGCCACTAATCATTTGTGGGACAGTGCTAATTTTTGTCTCCTTATTGGAACAATGAATCAACGTCGTAGAGTATAGACTCAATGGACTGCGCTTTGTTGAGTTTGAGGAACGATTTCGTCGACTTTAATGTGGAGAAGGTTACTGAAAAATCTCTATTGAACTTGGAATGTTTTTTGACGACATTGCAGGAAACTGTGGAGACCATATGACAGGCTATCGAGCAGAGACCAAAAGCATCGACACATCGTGTCAGCCGGGAACACGACACCACTCCACTGTGTAGTAAACAATGTGCTTCGTACTGGAGAAAAAGGCTTACACGTCCAGGTTCTCCATCATCTTGAACATGAGGGCTATGCAACACACGTGGCCATTTGTGACGACTTGAAGTGGCAAACAATTAACACTTGTTGACGCACTTCCTTTTCAGTGATGAGGCTGCCCTTCATACCTTCGGCCTCGTCAATCGCCACAACAGCAGGATATGGGATGATGAACAACCACACATCGCCATGGAATTAGAATATTGTGAGTTAACGAGCATTGCGCTCTCAATTAAATATATGGCCGAGTGAGTCAGCCTACAGGAAGTGTGAAACGAACCCTGTCGTTCAGGACCATATGCCACAAAGGGCGCAGATTCACCACATGATGGGGAAACTCACAGGTGTCTATTGTCTATTGATGCCTAAGCGCTGTGTCCGCAGCTCGTGGTCGTGCAGTAGCGTTCTCGCTTCCCGCGCCCGGGTTCGATTCCCGGCGGGGTCAGAGATTTTCTCTGACTCATGATGACTGGGTGTTGTGTGATGTCCTTAGGTTAGTTAGGTTTAAGTAGTTCTAAGTTCTAGGCGACTGATGACCATAGATGTTAAGTCCCATAGTGCTCAGAGCCATTTTTGAACCTAAGCGCTGTAGTGTTAGAGTGAGACAGACGACAACCTACGTCACAGGGAAACCCAGTAGAAGGCGTTTGTGGCCAGGGAGACGTAGCAGTGTTAAATATGGCGGACCTAAGATCGGCCATAAGGGGAAACATTTATGGAAACTATTTAATTCGATAGTAACGCAGGGAATCAAGTCACAGTAATTTTAATCTACCATCCTTCATAAAATTTCGTGGTGGTCCCAATAAAACTTGAATATTGATCATATCTATAGTAGTTTAGGATTTACTGTTGAAGTCAAATTCACAAGTTTTGTAACAAAGACATGAAGGCTAAATTCTGAACGCTTTAGTCGATCTTAACGATCGACGTTTCACATAAAAGCGCATAATCAAAATGACAAATTTTGTAAATATCAACTCTGTAACTTTATTTGTTTAAAATATATAGTAAATTTAAATTATCAGTATTTTCTGTTAAGCATCAGATCAACATTTCCTCCGCACAAAACACATTGAACGATGACGGCATGACACTTGTTGAATCATTAGGTAATAGAATATTTGTAGTAAAGTTTAATGCATAATAGTTACTTTTCTTCTTTATTTATTTATTAGAAATTACATTGTAGCAAGGCTACTGGCCGTGACATTCAAAGTTAGGAAGGAAACTATATTGGTTTTATGTAAAAGAATTTAACGTTTATTATACAATGGATATTATTGTTACTTTATTTAGAACATGAAAGTGGCCAGGCTTTGATTATTTAAATATGATAAAATGTGAAATAATGTAGACCAATTAACTTTTCTTAACTGGGACTCACAGTCATGTGAAATTTCTTAAAAGACATCATGTTTCGCGCCAGTGACTGTTAAACTTTTTGCCGGACGGAGTGTTCAAAATGTTCAAATGTGTGTGAAATCTTTTGGGACTTAACTGCTAAGGTCATCAGTCCCTAAGCTTACACACTACTTAATCTAAATTATCCTAAGGACAAACACACCCATCCATGCCCGAGGGAGGACTCGAACCTCCGCCGGGACTAGCCGCACAGTCCATGACAGCAGCGCCCCAGACCGCTCGGCTAATCCTGCGCGGCCGGCCGGAGTGGCCGAGCGTTTCTAGGCGCTACAGTCTGGAACCGCGCGACCGCTACGGTCGCAGGTTCGAATCCTGCCTCGGACATGGATGTGTGTGATGTCCTTAGGTTAGATACGTTTAAGTAGTTCCAAGTCTAGGGCACTGATGACTTCAGCCGTTAAGTCCCATAGTACTAAGAGGCATTTGAACCATTTTGTTAAACTTTTTATTTACACTATTGCCTTAGGCTATTATCAAGTGCAGAAGATTCGGATTTAAGCCATGTCTACTTTATACAGGCTGACACCACGAAATATAAATGTGTCAGCTTGTATAAAGTAAACATGGCTTAAAGCCAAATCATCTGCACTTGATAATGGCCTAAGGCCGAAATTGCAATAGCGGAAATAAAAAGTTTAACAGTCACTGGCGTCAACATGATGTCTTTCAAGAAATGTAGAATAAGCTGTAGCCAATCAGATGGACGGCTTCAAGAAAGGGAACTGCACTATTCAGTTGAGAGAGTATGTTCGTCACGCGGGAAACGCGGCCGCGGACGGGCACAGAACAGGGTGGTGCAGACGCGAAAGCGGACGCCTTGTGTGGTGTCGCGGGACTTTGTCTCTGAGCGGTGAGCAGCCGCGCGCCTGGTGTGAGTAACTTCTCGTGTAAACATCGAGGTGGAGCATTGGACTTGTGTTACGCGATCAGATTGTGAATGATCGAACTGTGTCAAATGGATATGCGCTCGAGTGTAACAGTAACTCTATATACGACAGCTTTCGCTATTAGTTTGCTTTCTGAATAAACGTTATTCTAACCAAATCGCAACTATGTGGCCTACATCATTTATGGGTCGTTAATTTAGTTCACGATATTATTATTACTGTTATTATATGTTATATTAACTTAGTATTTCGCAAACTTGCCATCAGGCACACAATTTAACCAAAGGGTCAGAAGTGTCTAATTTAGGGCGTGTAATGCGGCACGTGCGGTTCAACCTCTAGACGAGTTCGAGCCAAGACATTTCGATGAAGGGGAACCGCATGTGAGCTCTAACATCTTTGGGATGTTAGCTCGTAACATAACACTCCAGGGGTAAATATGTGGTAGGGCCTCGCCCTACAGAGCGTTTAAGGTCCATTCCGTTTTGCTGGAGCAACAAACACGTCAACACCTCAATATCGTACTTGTGAAGTCATCCACATGAGTGCTAAACGGAACTCGTTAAACTTCGGTTACACGATAAATCAGTCTAATCTAAAAGCCGTAAATTCAGCTAAATACCTAGGTATTACAGTTACGAACAACTTAAATAGGAAAGAACACATAGAAAATGTTGTGGGGAAGGCTAACCAATGGCTGTGGTTTTTCTTTTTTTTTTTTTCAGGGTGCTTAGAAAATGTAACAGACCTATTAAGGAGACTGCATACACTATTATTGTCCGTCCTTTTTAGAATACTGCTGTCCGGTGTGGGATCCTTACCAGGTAGGACAGACGGAGTACACCGAAGAAGTTCAAAGAAAGGCAGCACGTTTTGTATTATCGCGAAGTATGGGAGAAAGTTCACAGAAATGATACAGGATTTGGGATGGAAATCATTGAAAGAAAGGCGTTTTTCGTTGCGACGGAATCTTCTCACGAAATTCCAATCACCAACTTTCTCCTCCGAATGCGAAAATATTTTATTGACACCGCCCTACATAGGGCGGAACGATCACCACGACAAAGTAAGGGAAATCAGAGCTCGTACCGAATGATATGTGTTCAGTCTTTCCGCGCGCTATACGAGATTGGAATAATAGAGAATTGTGAAGGTGGTTCAATGAACGCTGTCCCAGGCACTTAAATGTGATCTGCAGAGTATCCATGTAGATGTAGATGACGTGCTTGAAATTTGCCTGCAGCCCCAATTGTTTTTCAACGACATTCCGGATTCGTCGGTGTTACAATAGGATAGCGCCCCGCAGCATACTGCGCACTTCAAGGAGACGTTCCCAGGACACTGGATTTGACGAACTCACTACGGTTCTGGGCAGAACGCGCGTCTGATGTAGCGCCCTTGGTCATCTTTTAATGGGGTTACATTAGTCAGGTGTTCAAGGAGAAGATTAGGGATTTGCACCACATACGTTAAAGTAATTAGCCAGAGGTGTGTACTCTTACACCATCAATGTTGCGGTGTGTGTTCAGATGGCAACTCCCCTTGGATATGGAGGAACAGGAGCGCTTCCATTTACTTACGGTGTCTTCTTCCTTGTTGTATTCGTATACTTTTATACTGTAAACATTTCGTTCGGACTAAAGTACTCACCAGAAATCGTTAGCGACTTCTCGGACGCTTCGCTGGTATTAGCTTCGTGAGGCGAGGTGCTGGCAACAAGGTGAGCGATGTGAGCCGTACTGCTCGGCGGCCGTGCTTGCTGGCCGCGCTGCGTGCTGTCGTCCACGTGTGGCGGATCGGCGCGGCGCGGCGCGGACACAAGGCCGCGCGTCAGGTGGCTGGTCTCTGACCTTCCTCCGATCTCCCAAATTCAGCGGGCGTCGCCTCATGAATATGGAGGCCCAGGGGCCGGGCTGGCAGGGCCCCGCCACCGGCAGATAAGGCGCCACCGCCGGCTAGGAAGCCGACGGCGCCTCGCCTAATACCTCACCTCGACTGACGTGCCGCTGATAGCTGCGGCGGCGGCGGCGGCGGCTACAACACTCGCAGGAATATTTTGCACGCAGCTCCTGCGGCCCCGCATACGTATCCTCGTGCGAAGTTGGCGTCCCCAGCGTTAAGCCTTCGTCTGAAAGGAACACCACAGAAGACGTCGCCAAATCCCGATGACGCTAAAGAATTCACGATGTAAAAGAAATACACATTTGGAGATAAAAATCCGACGCACCACGAAGGGACTATCTGATAAGGACGGAAAGCGGTATTTTTGATGTACATATACAGCTAAACAAATGATTACAGTTTCAAAAATATTGGATGATTATTCAAGAGAAAGAGCTTACAAATTGGCAAAGTCAATAACGCGTTGGTCCTTCTCTCGCCCTTATGCAAGCTGTTACCTGGCTTGACGATGATTGATGAAGCTTTTGGATGTCCCATTACGAGCACCGTGCCAAATTTTGTTCAGTTGGCAAGTTAGATCGTCAGAATCCCGAGATGGTTGGGGGGCCCAAGCTATTACTTGGCTTGACGTTGATTGTTGGAGCTTTTGGATGTCCCATTATGGGCACCGTGCCAAATTCAGTTGGCAAGTTAGATCGTCAGAATCCAGAGATGGTTGCAGGGCCCAAGCTATTATTTGGCTTGAAGTTGAATGATCGAGCTTTTCGATGTCCCATTATGGGCACTGTGCCAAATTTTGTTCAGTTAGCAAGTTAGATCGTCAGAATCCCGAGATAGTTGGAGGGCCCAAGCAATTACTTGGCTTGACGTTGATTGCTGGAGCTTTTGGATGTCCCATTACGGGCACCGTGCCAAATTTTGTTCAGTTGGCAAGTTAGATCGTCAGAATCTCGAGATGGTTGGAGGGTCCTGTCCTTATTGTTACAAAAGTTCTCTGTTGGGGATAGGTCTGGCGACCTTGCGGACCAAGCTAATATTTGGCAAGTACGAAGACAAGCAGCATAAACACTTGTCGCTTCCGGGCAGGCTTTATCTTGCTGAAATGTAAGCCCAGAATGACTTACCATGAAGGGCAACAAAACGGGGCGTGCAATATCGTTAACGTACCGCTGTGCTGTGAGGGTGTAGGTGATGACAACCAAATGGGTCCTTCTACGAAAAGAAATGCTACCACAGACCATCAATCCTGGTTGTCGGGCCATATTAAATTATATTAGCTTAGGTTCAGTTTTCATTCCATAGAACCAAAAATGAGATTACTTTCGTGGGTGCGGAGCATGGTAGAAAGTATCATATAAAATACATAGAACATCAGAATATAATACTCACTTTCCTGATCATTTATTAGGACATGTCAAAATATGTGAATACATTACAGAAAACTGGAACTGTTAATATTTACAGAATGAATACACTGTCAGAATGAAATATACTTTTGCACTTTTAAAAAATTTATTGTAGACAAAATACCTAATTTTGACTGTTGTGACCAAGTGCTGTCAAAAGTGGAATCTAACAGACATTTTTACTTAAGCTGGTCCAACAGTCCCTGTTAAGATATCCATCTCGAGTAGAATGAGTTGCTTACCAAGAAGTCTTTCGAACTCTCTTTAAACTGTGCTTCATCTGAAACCAACTTTTTAATGGTTGTTGACAGTTTACTGAATATGTGTGTTCCTGAATAATGGACCCATTTTTAGACAAAAGCAAGTGATTTTAAGTCTTTATGTAAATTGTTCCTATTCCTAGAATCGAAGCTATGTTGGTCTCGCGGTAGCTTTCTCGCTTCCCGAGCACGGGGTCCCGGGTTCGATTCCCGGCGGGGTCAGGGATTTTTCCCTGCCTCGAGATGACTGGGTGTTGTTGTTTCGTCTTCATCATCATCATTCATCCCCATTACGGTCGGAGGAAGGAAATGGCAAACCACATCCACATGGACCTTGCCTAGTAAGGCGGTGCGGGTCTCCCACATCGTTCCCCTACGCTCTGTAAAGAAGCATGGGACTTCACTTCCATTTCCATTTTCCATTGAGCAATTGGTTGGAACGTATTATTTGCAACAAATTCCATCAAGAATTAAATATTATGAGAAGTACTGGTTAAGTCGGCCGGAGTGGCCGTGCGGTTCTAGGCGCTACAGTCTGGAACCGAGCGACCGCTACGGTCGCAGGTTCGAATCCTGCCTCGGGCATGGATGTGTGTGATGTCCTTAGGTTAGTTAGGTTTAATTAGTTCTGAGTTCTAGGCGACTGATGACCTCAGAAGTTGAGTCGCATAGTGCTCAGAGCCATTTGAACTAGCCAAGTACTGGTTAGAATATCCAGTTCCTTGGAAAGATAACTTCATGATGTTCTCGATTTTTCGTCACAGATGAGTCTTCTTACACGCTTTTGCATTCTGTAAACTTTTGTTCGGTTTGACGAGTTACCCCAGAATATGATCCCATATGACATAATAAAATGGAAGTAAGCAAAGTCTGCAACTTATTATATTTCCTACATCTGATGTCATTTGCATTGCAGACACAGACTTGTTTAGGCGCCTTATCAGTTCTGTGGTGTGCTCTTCCCAGCTGAATGTATTATCGAGCTATAATCCCAGAACTTTCACAATGTCAACCTCTACTATCTGCATGTCTTCTTATTATATATATATGCTGGAAGGAAATCTCTTATACGTTCTGAACTGCATATAGTTGGTCGTTTCAAAGATGAATGAGAGTGAATTAGCTTTAAACCAGTCGTTAATGTCAGTGAAAATTTGATTAGCAGTGTTTTCTAAATCTGTACTTGGCTTCGTATTTATTGGAATGTTTGTCTCATTTGCAAACAAAATGAAGTTAACGTCTAGCAATGTAACAGACGAGAAGTCATTAATGTACACAAGAAAAAGCAACAGACACTAGATGGGACCTTGAAGAACATCACACGTAATTAATTCTCAGTCAGATGAAGACTGATTGCTTACTTCATAGTTATTTCACAACGACACCTTTTGATTTCTCTTAATTAGGTAAGACTCGAATCATTCCGCGGGACTGCCACTGACACGATAATATTATAATTTAGTTTAGAAGCCGGCCGCGGTGGTCTCGCGGTTCTAGCCGCGCAGTCCGGAACCGTGCGACTGCTACGGTCGCAGGTTCGAATCCTGCCTCGGGCATGGCTGTGTTTGATGTCCTTAGGTTAGTTAGGTTTAAGTAGTTCTAAGTTCTATGGGACTGATGACCACAGCAGTTGAGTCCCATAGTGCTCAGAGCCATTTGAACCATTAGTTTAGAAAATGCTGCGATTCACATAGTCAAAGGGTTTTGACAGATCATAGAAAATGCCAGTGTCCTCTAATTTGTTATCTAATGAATTATGTACATTGTCACTGTACGTGTAAATAGTCTTCTGTATATCGGAACCGTTATGGAAACCACTGTGACTTGGACAATATATTATATGCAGTCAGATGCTTAAGAAGACGCTTGAACACAACATTTTCGAATTTTTTGAAAAAGCTGGCAAAAGTGAAACTGGGCGATAGTTTGACGGTATCTCTTTATCACCCTTCTTCAGCATATTTTAGCCAGTCTAGAAATGTTCCGCCGGTAAGAGATTACTCGACTCACAGTAATGCTCTTTGATTAACTTTGTTGATATTTTATCATAACCACCACAATACATAGATCTGAAGGATTTTATGATGTATGCTACTTCTTTGGGAGAAGTGAGTGTCATTTTCATTTTACTGAAGTTATTTGTAGAGAATGGTCTCAGATATTCCATTGCACTTTTTATTCTCCCTGATAAACCCAAGCTGTCAGTATCAGAATAATTGTACTTGTTTAAGAGGTTTGCAGCACTAAATGCACTTGTTACCGATTTCTCATTCATTTTTAAAGCTATCCGTTCCTCTTCCTTTCTGGCCCAAACTCTCTCTGTCTACACTGTATCACACATAGTTTTTATTTTGTTGCCCGAAGAACTGTCTTTTTCTCATAATAAAGCTGCTTAGATTTATGGATTACTTGCTTCAATATTTTGCAGTATTCTTTTCAATGCATTACAATGTTAACATCACAGGTGTTCCTAGATGGTAGATACAGTTTTTTATTTGTCTCACAAGATACCTTTATTCCTTGTGTAAGCCATGGTTTACTTTTGGACTTCTGAGTTACCTTTAGGGGAAAACAATTTTCAAATGAGGAAGTAGCTTTATCAATGAATGCTTTGCAATTTCCATTTGAGTCAGAAGTATTGTGAACATCTATCCAGTTCATGTCTATAAAGAACCATCGAAAATTAATTTTTGGCTGATTTACTTTTTATCCTGATAAGTTTCAACATTTAACATAAGATGTTACTTGTCATTATCAGATAGCCCATTTATTATTAGTTTTGTGATACGACTTCTTTCCCTTAATTTGTCTGCAAAAGTATTACCAATAGCAGTCACAGAACATTTATATATCCTAATTGCAAAGTTCACACTAAAAATTAAATTTAATGACAGTATTGATGACTGCTATAATTGTTTGCTGAAAGAGCTTCTCAATAAATCGACATTAAAATCGCAATCAGGCACTATTTCCTTGTTTTTTTTTTTTTACTGTAATATTGGACGTGAAGATTTTTTATGAAGTGATTAAAGTTTCCTCAGGGTGCCCTGTATACATTACCTATTATAAAGGACTTATTATAGAGTGCTAATTCTGTTGCACAACCTTCTAAGTGCTGCTCTCAACAAAATTTATTAGTACCAATATCCTTGACATCAAAACAGTCTCTGAGAAATGTGCCAACTGTTCTTTTCTCCATGTTTTCTCTAATACGTCAGAAGTTAACTTAAATTCTGTAACATGTAACGTACTTACACCAGTGCTCGCCTGATGTTCAGAGAGGCAGATTGTATCAACTGGTTTGTTCAACTCTGCTTCTTTAACACAAATAAGCAACTCATTAAACTTAACCCTCAGTCGTCAAATATTCTGATGCAATAAGGATAACTTATTTCGTGCACTGGCTGAATTATAACTGGATGGACCTAATTTTTGTGTCAGTTTCTGAACATCTCCAGTTTCAATTAGGGACTGTTTGCATGAACTGTGTATATTAAAATTTGCTTTCTGGTAGCCTGTTTTATTAATATGAATGTCATTTTCAACCTGTCTCTGAGCAACTTTTGTTTCTGCCCCCTCTACTTTTAAAAAAAATTGCAGTTCTGTCAGGGTGGGAGACAGCAAGGTATAGCACCACTGGCCGCTGCATCTCCAGTCACGTAATCGACTGGAAGCTCTTTGGAGTAAAATGATGAGTCCCGCCTCGAACTGAGCTCCGATGACCAGAGAAGACGTGTCTGGAGACGCTCCAAGCTGATTATCGCCTGACATTCGGCCCGACAACGTGGAGTAACGGTCGTGCCATTCCTTTTCATCTGGTTGTCATCCGCAGCCCCCTTACATCACAGCAGTACGTCTTCTACGTTCTACGCCCCGCTTCGTTGCCCTTGATGGCAAGTCATCCCGGGCTTACATTTAAGCAAGATAATTCCAGCCCGTACACTGCGAGGGTTTCTACTGCTTGTCTCCATGCTTTCCAAATCCTACTTAGGCCAGGAAGTCGATGGATATTTCCCCAACTGATAACGTTTGGAGCATTATGGGCATGGTCCTCCAACCAACTCGGAATTTTGACGATCTAAAGCGCCTGCCTATTCTACAGAATTTGATAAAATATCCATCAGGAGGACATCCAACAACTCTGTCAATCAAAGATAAGTAGAATAAGTGCTTGCATAAGGTTCAGTCGTGGATTGACTCTGTGTTGACTTGCTCAATTAATTTGTGAAGCTCTTTCTCTTCAATAAAACGTCCGATTTTCCTGATATTGTAATGATTTGTTAGTTTGCACATGTGCATCATAACTACTGATTTCCGTCCCATTCGGATAATTTTTTCTTCCTGCATCCCTTTTTATGTCTTAACGTGTATTAGAAGTTTCCACCATCCTACAGCGACAGGATGTTATCGTAGCAAAAATATCTGAACAAATTAATAGACATTAATAAGGGGTATGTCCATCCTTCGCCTTTACGACGGCTTGAACTCTGCAAGCTCTTTTTTAATGAGATGTCTGAATGTCTTCGGAGAAATGACAGCCTGATCTTTATCAAGAGCCGAAACCAGAGACGGTAGTGACATATTTATTTACTCCTCACCATTACAGCCTATTATCTTAGAGTCTAAAATAGATCACGGAATTAATGTTTCCGAGGATAATAATAAATGTATATATTAATTATTTATTCCTGGAACTCATTAAAAATGCAGATACTACAAAAATTCTGTAACTGAAACTACTTCCTCTCACTGCAGAACTACAGTAAAACCTCTTCTCATTGCACAACTATTAACATTACTGTTAGTACTACAAACTGTTCTGTCTTTGTTCATTTACTCAATTGGTTCAAATGGCTCTGAGCACTATGGGACTCAACTGCTGAGGTCATTAGTCCCCTAGAACTTAGAACTAGTTAAACCTAACTAACCTAAGGACATCACAAACATCCATGCCCGAGGCAGGATTCGAACCTGTGACCGTAGCGGTCTTGCGGTTCCAGACTGCAGCGCCTTTAACCGCATGGCCACTGCGGCCGGCTGTTCATTTACTAGAGTGGATTTAAACTGTAGCTGGTTGTTTCCGCTACTGGATCCTTCCTTATTCTGCCTGTCAGTTGCCATTGTCTGCTATACCCTATAAGCATAGGACAGCACATCAGCATCGTTTTCAACGTAACAAGCTATTCCACGATTTACTGTAACGTCCTAGAATTCAAGCTCCCGTGATTGATTGCACGATTGGAAACTAAATTCTTCAAAAACCATTTCATTCAGTTGTCGCTAACTTCATCTGTCTTCCCTCCACCTGTAGAGTATATTTCCTTGCCTGCATGGCAGCGGGTTGAAGTGCGGTTGAATGTCTCGCGAAGACTTCCTTGCGATTCCTGGTTACTGTGGCTGCAGCATCGTCCAAGACGCGTCAGGTTGACTCTCTCCTCACTGATCCAATATCCTTGACAGTCGTGAGGTGTCTGGCATTCTGACGGATCTTAGCGTCGAACATGCACAATATTTCTACAAGCTGGCTCGTTACCTTCATCACGCGCGCATAACAAGAAAGCTTCAAGAATTACATCCAGTATCCTTAGTATCCTTAATGCGTGACCACCATTACCTTCTGCGTCTTCGTAGTGCACACAGTCCCACAATATTTACTCTGGGGTCCTCATCTATCATTGTAACTATCATTCATCACACTTTTGATTTTGTACAGATTCACAGCATGTGGGCCACGGACCAACCAAGTAATGTATTATTCCACTCGGCAGGATAATAAATCTCATTTTTAGCCTCTCCCTAATGTTGGGTAGAATTTCGTACGTTCTCTTGCCTGTGTTTGAAGTGCCCTGTTCATTTTGCCACAGTTTTTATATGCGATCTTGTACTTGCCTGTTTAGAGCATCCTCCGTACTTCCATTTGATTGCCTTTCTTAACACAATAAAAGTTTCTGCGATTTCCATGTCCCTTGGACATGTTCCTACAATTACTAACAATGCATCATTTCGTGTAGCGTAGTAGGCGCACATTAATCTTAATAGTACTCCTTCAAATTAATGGAGCGCTTCATTGTCTTATACAGTTCTTCTGGTGTCATAGCTTACGACGAACAACAAGTCATCTGCAAATGCTAGAAGTCAGCTTACGTTGCCACTGTCCTGTACTTAGGGTAGTATGGGATCTACTGCTACATCCCAAAAACTCTGGACGACACACTGATCTCCGCGGACAGACTGTTGATATGGTCTTCGTCATTTCCTATTCTGAGCATATTAAAGAAGCCTATCTCCCACGGAAATAGTCTCTGCATAGCTCCTCTGGACACTCCAGCTCCTTAAGGCGACCAAAGAAGAATAGCCATCATAGGTTATCGAAAGCGCCAGTAAAATCGATCATCATCGCTAGAGCTTACTAGAGTGAGCGAAGTCGCCATATTAATTGCATCTTCAATTGACTTGTCTCTTCCAAACTTGTACTAGTGAGGGCTTATCCCGTGTAACAGTCTACGATCTTGTAATCTTTTGCATAATAGTTTTTCCAATAGCTAACCGAGAACGATCAGGAGACAAGATGGGCTGCAGGATTTGGGTAACATCGGATCCTTGCCTCCACCTCTGAGTTCTTCTACGGTGCAGGGACCCTTCCTTGCAAAGGACACTCTTCGTACAGTTTACACAAGTAAATATCGAATTGGTCACAGAAATCTTCTGTTACTTTGGCAGGGATGCCATCATGTCCTGGAGTTTTTATTCTTGTTCAGTCTTGAAGTCATATGTCTAAATTCCTCTTGTGTGAAGGAGTGCACATGTTTATTGTTTCTGTAGTATTTCCGTAACATTGTTCGTAACCTATGCTGTTCTTGTGTCTCGTCTTCTTCTTCGTCGTCAGGAAGCAGTTTTTCCATTAACAAGGCATCTGACTGGTCCCAACTTTTGTTACCATCACACAATTTCTTGTGTGTGGACAAGACTGTTGGTGATCGTATTCTCTCACAGACTATTTTGTTTGGTATTCCCCAGAGACAGACTTCGAAGTTAGTCTCCACGAATTGTTTCCATCATTCCATTTCCGTTTTTCGCAATTCTTCCTTAAAATGTTGTGACCATACAGAACTCGGACTTGTTTCGCGTCTTAATTTCTGCAGCACCTCGACCCAGACGTAGGGTATTTCCATAAAAGGACCTCTTCTAATAGGTATCGTTGCCTCCATTACTCTATGCACAGCCGCAGTCAGTTCTTGCATTGTAACATCTACCTCATCACCCAGCGATGGACTTCGCGCTCACGGGCACGTCCTTCTCAGTCCTTCCCAGTTATCCTCCTGGATATTGCTTTTGGGCTGGATATTCCTTCCGCTAATGGTATAGTGTATGATGTTGTGTTCACTCAATCTCACTTCACTCTCAACCTTCCAGCCTTTCACACGGCACGTCGCTGCCGTATTTGCTGGAGTGACTAGATTTGGCGTTGCTCCCAGCCTTTGCTCCCACCCTCCCTTCGTATGATGGCGGTTTGCGTGCTGTATTCAATAACTGTAGGTTGAGTTCCATGACGGCTTCTTAGAGCTGCTTTCCACGGTCATCTGTCATGCGGTTATGCCACAATATTGGCTTCATATTTGCATCCGTTGCACACAGAAAAGGCTTCATTCGTTCTAGGTGACGTCCTGTAGCCTTTAAAGATACTCTTCGATCTCAAAAATAAATTGAAAATACAGGGAAACCAGGGTGCAACTCTACTCTCCGCCAAACATTTCCTCACAGATTGCGTTTTGAAAACAATACGTGATATTTCTGTCACTGTCATGACCTTTTTAAATATTGCTGCGTGTGTTGGGGATCTTTCTTGCCTTTGTATATGGCTTTTGGAGAAACAATATATCTGACTTCAACTTTTCTGCCGCTTTTTTGGTCTCACCAATATGGATAGCCATTTTCGTCTGTAATCCCATGCTATACAATCGCGCGCCATCACGAGGTGCTTGTATAACCTTCTAAAGAAAAGAATTAATGCCCTCTGACAGAAATCTTTTTCGATGAATTCCTCGGTTTTTCCACTTCTGTTGGCAGACTGTTCACTTTGACAAGGATTCTATCTGTTATATCAGTACATGAGAAGTAATATGCATTCCTTTTGTGTGCATATTCCTTATCAGATGTCATGGTACTGTAGCAGTTTTCATAGGCTTTTCAAGCCTATTGACATGCATTACGTTCTCTACGCTTTCTTAAATCCAGGATCTGTTCCGGCTTTTGTTTAGTAGGTGTTCCTTTCCTGAGCGAATTGGCTGAGTCTCATACTGTTTTGTAGCAGATTCATACACTGATGATGGACGCTGGTGTCTGGAGCAAAGTCGATGTTTAAGCTCTCCCAAAAGTGTTCCATTGGGCTCATGTAGGGGCTCGGGGCAGGCCAGTCCATTTCAGGAATGTTGTTTTCCACTTACCATTGCCTCACAGATGCTACTTTATGACAGAGTATACTGTCATGCTGATAGAAAATAGAATCATCTCCGAACTGTATCTCTACATTACGCAGTACGCAATACTGTAAAACGTATTCATGTCCTTCCGTATTTAGCGTTTTTTAAAGCCCTAACCACGAAACACAACCACATATCGTAACACCATCTCCTCCGTGTTTCACTGTTTGGCACCACACATGATGGCAATCAACATTCTCCAGTCATTCACCAAACCAAAACTCTTCCATCGGATTATCAAGGGGTATAGTGTGATTAGTTATCTCATATCAGTCGTTCGAATCATCCCGTGTCCAGTGGCGTCGATGTCAGCTCAGGCGACGAATAGAATTGAGTACAGAAATGTGTAGCTTGTGAGGAGCTGCTCGACCGTCGTACCCCATTCTTTGTAACTCCCTACGCACTGTTGTTGTGCTATATAGACTGCTGGTAGCACTTTGACACTCCTGAGTGATCCCTTCTGCTGATTTCAAGCGATTTCTTACAATCATCCTCTGCGGTGTTCGACTGTCACTGTCCGAGAGTACATGACGTCTGCCTGCTCTAGGTGTAGCGATGGTTTTTCCTTCGCGTTTGCCGGCCGGTGTGGCCGTGCGGTTAAAGGCGCTTCAGTCTGGAACCGCGTGACCGCTACGATCGCAGGTTCGAATCCTGCCTCGGGCGTGGATGTGTGTGATGTCCTTAGGTTAGTTAGGTTTAATTAGTTCTAAGTTCTAGGCGACTGATGACCTCAGAAGTTAAGTCGCATAGTGCTCAGAGCCATTTGAACCATCCTTCGCGTTTCCACTTCACAGTCGTATCACCAACTATCTACTTTGGCAGCTTTAGGGTTCAGAATGAGATTTTCATTCCGCAGCGGAGTGTGCACTGATATGAAACTTTCTGGCAGATTAAAACTGTGTGCCGGACCGAGACTCGAACTCGGGACCTTTGCCTTTTGCGGGCAAGTGCTCTACCAAGCACGACTCACGCCCCGTCCTCACAGCCTTACTTCTGCCAGTACCTCGTCTCCTACCTTCCAAACTTTACAGAAGCTCTCCTGCGAAAGGCAAAGTTCCAGAGTTCGAGTCTCGGTCCGGCACACAGTTTTAATCTGCCAGAAAGTTTCAGCTTTAGGATTGTTTTGAAAAGGTCCAGCTATATTCTACATCTACATCTACATTTATACTCCGCAAGCCACCCAACGGTGTGTGGCGGAGGGTACTTTACCACTGTCATTACCTCCCTTTCCTGTCCCAGTCGCGTATGGTTCGCGGGGAGAACGACTGCCGGAAAGCCTCCGTGCGCGCTCGAATCTCTCTAATTTTACATTCGTGATCTCCTCGCGAGGTATAAGTATGGGGAAGCAATATATTCGATACCTCATTCAGAAACGCACCCTCTCGAAACCTGGACAGCAAGCTACACCGCGATGCAGAGCGCCTCTCTAGCAGAGTCTGCCACTTGAGTTTGCTAAACGTCTACGTAACGCTATCACGCTTACCAAATAAACCTGTGACAAAAGGCGCCGCTCTTCTTGGGATCTTCTCTGTCTCCTCTGTCAACCCGACCTGGTACAGATCCCACACTGATGAGCAATACTTAAGTATAGGTCGAACGAGTGGTTTGTAATCCACCTCCTTTGTTGATGGACTACATTTTCTAAGGACTCTCCCAATGAATCTCAACCTGGTACCCGCCTTACCAACAATTAATTTTATATGATCGATCCACTTCAAATCGTTCCGTACGCATACTCCCAGATATTTTAGAGAAGTAACCGCTATCATATAATCATACAATAAAGGATCCTTCTTTCTATGTATTCTCAATACATTACATTTGTCTATGTTAAGGGTCAGTTGCCACTCCCTGCACCAAGTGCCTATTCGCTGCAGATTTTCCTGCACTTCTTCTCTGTATACTACAGCATCATCCGCGAAAAGCCGCATGGAACTTCCGACACTATCTACTAGGTCATTTATCTACTATCTACTAGGGTATTTATTACTTAGATGACATCAAATGACTAGTCCACCTCCGAAGTCATTGAACACTGATGACCTGCCGGCCGGAGTGGCTGTGCGGTTCTAGGCGCTACAGTCTGGAACCGAGCGACCGCTACGGTCGCAGGTTCGAATCCTGCCTCGGGCATGGATGTGTGTGATGTCCTTAGGTTAGTTAGGTTTAATTAGTTCTAAGTTCTAGGCGACTGATGACCTCAGAAGTTAAGTCGCATAGTGCTCGGAGCCATTTGAACCATTTTGAACTGATGACCGACGCATTCTGATGTTGCTGCTTCTCTACTGACAACAAAATAAGCCTCACCTCCTTTTACGCCGGCGGGTCAGTCTCTCGTGACATCGGCTGGTGAATTCCACCTTACATAGGACTGTCCGAATACTTTTGATCAGATGGCGTATAAGGGGCGCAGGTACAAACTATCACTCCTGCACGCCCACATCCATCCGACCCCATTAGCAAGTCAACAAAACGTCGTCCAGATGTTGTTTCTCAGGACCAGCCGCACTGCCCCTCCCAATTACCCCAAATCCAAACCCAAACACACACACATACACACAACATGCCGTCTGAAGATGAACCTGTCGGTTCGTAACCACTAACGGCGCTATTTTAACAAATAAATGGCTTTGTAAAAAGCGGCTGGTTGCTGTTATCTTCTATGTAAGAGGCATCCTATATACTGTACACAGCCACGGGCTCAGAATGTCAGTTTTCGACAAAATAAAATAAGTAAGAAAAGCTTTAAAACGCAGTCTACTTTCACATAACAAACACTGCAAACTATCCAAAGCACATTTTTTTTAAGCACAAAATAAAAGTATATTTATGAGACCTTTATTTGATAAGAAAAAAAATTACATTCAGAAGAAAAATATTAAAAATTAACTAATTACAACACAAAAAGATCAGAAAATGTGAAGTAATATGTAACACAGTGTTTTTGTAAGACAGTTTGTAAGACAAAAAAGGACCAAACACATCTTTTCAAAGAAGATTGTACGTGGGAACACCATGTAAAAATGTGAACTGTTAATGAAATGTATTTTCTTAGTGAATTAAATTCTTGTCTAACTTAAATGAGCTTCCTTGTTCTTGTATATACAACATGGTCCATGATTGTAGAAAAATTAGTGTTTCATGTTCTTTCATTTCTACGGACATACATCTTCATCTGTGCTCTGCAAACCACTGTAAACCATGTGGCAAAGGATACTCTTTATTCAATGAATGATTGAAGTCTGTTTCTGTTGCATTCGAAAATACAGAATGGGAAGCATACCTGCTTATAAGCCTCAACGAAAGTCGTTATTTGCCTCATCTTAACTGCAACGTCTCTATAGATACGCAGAGGACCAAAGAACATTCGTGGTTCCTTCACTGAAAGATGTGTCTTTGAGTGATACAAGCATGTTCTCCAGAGAAGTATTGCACCTTGCTTCACATGTATATCGGTTAAGCTTCTCCAACATTTCTAAAAAATAGTTGAAATGACTCTGAGCACTATGGGACTTAACTTCTGAGGTCATCAGTCCCCTAGAACTTAGAAATAGTTAAATCTAATTGACCTAAGGACATCACACACATCCATGCCCGAGGCAGGATTTGAACCTGCAACCGTAGCGGTCGCGCGGTTCCAGACTGCAGCGCCTAGAACCGCTCGGCCACTCCGGCCGGCTCCAAGATTTCTGTTACACTCTCTCGCCAGTGAAACAAGTCTGTAACCTCTAGTTCCATCCTTCTCCTATTGGTAGTAGTACCACCAAACCGGATAACCATTCATAACTCAATGCTGAAAGTCAGTATTTTTTCAAATACACTCCTGGAAATTGAAATAAGAACACCGTGAATTCATTGTCCCAGGAAGGGGAAACTTTATTGACACATTCCTGGGGTCAGATATATCACATGATCACACTGACAGAACCACAGGCACATAGAAACAGGCAACAGAGCATGCACAATGTCGGCACTAGTACAGTGTATATCCACCTTTCGCAGCAATGCAGGCTGCTACTCTCCCATGGAGACGATCGTAGAGATGCTGGATGTAGTCCTGTGGAACGGCTTGCCATGCCATTTCCACCTGGCGCCTCAGTTGGACCAGCGTTCGTGCTGGACGTGCAGACCGCGTGAGACGACGCTTCATCCAGTCCCAAACATGCTCAATGGGGGACAGATCCGGAGATCTTGCTGGCCAGGGTAGTTGACTTACACCTTCTAGAGCACGTTGGGTGGCACGGGATACATGCGGACGTGCATTGTCCTGTTGGAACAGCAAGTTCCCTTGCCGGTCTAGGAATGGTAGAACGATGGGTTCGATGACGGTTTGGATGTACCGTGCACTATCCAGTGTCCCCTCGACGATCACCAGTGGTGTACGGCCAGTGTAGGAGATCGCTCCCCACACCATGATGCCGGGCGTTGGCCCTGTGTGCCTCGGTCGTATGCAGTCCTTATTGTGGCGCTGACCTGCACGGCGCCAAACACGCATACGACCATCATTGGCACCAAGGCAGAAGCGACTCTCATCACTGAAGACGACACGTCTCCATTCGTCCCTCCATTCACGCCTGTCGCGACACCACTGGAGGCGGGCTGCACGATGTTGGGGCGTGAGCGGAAGACGGCCTAACGGTGTGCGGGACCGTAGCCCAGCTTCATGGAGACGGTTGCGAATGGTCCTCGCCGATACCCCAGGAGCAACAGTGTCCCTAATTTGCTGGGAAGTGGCGGTGCGGTCCCCTACGGCACTGCGTAGGATCCTACGGTCTTGGCGTGCATCCGTGCGTCGCTGCGGTCCGGTCCCAGGTCGACGGGCACGTGCACCTTCCGCCGACCACTGGCGACAACATCGATGTACTGTGGAGACCTCACGCCCCACGTGTTGAGCAATTCGGCGGTACGTCCACCCGGCCTCCCGCATGCCCACTATACGCCCTCGCTCAAAGTCCGTCAACTGCACATACGGTTCACGTCCACGCTGTCGCGGCATGCTACCAGTGTTAAAGACTGCGATGGAGCTCCGTATGCCACGGCAAACTGGCTGACACTGACGGCGGCGGTGCACAAATGCTGCGCAGCTAGCGCCATTCGACGGCCAACACCGCGGTTCCTGGTGTGTCCGCTGTGCCATGCGTGTGATCATTGCTTGTACAGCCCTCTCGCAGTGTCCGGAGCAAGTATGGTGGCTCTGACACACCGGTGTCAATGTGTTCTTTTTTCCATTTCCAGGAGTGTAATTTCAGCATAGAGAAAGAACGCTCAACTTTTGCAACACTCACAGGTTCTACTAGAGACAGCAGAACGGCTGTCCTGCTCTAAGAGTAACCCGATATTAGCTGTATGAAGTCTTCCACACCAAATACTTCCTTATATTTATACTTCAAATATTCTTATCAATACCAGTTGCGTTGGAAATGATAGGCACTATTCATGACGAAATGGCGCTGTAAAACTTAACTATTCAATTTTTTAAGTAGCAGTAGATATTAAAACAGGTTGTATACGTAGCAGTAGATATTAAAACAGGTTGTATACGTAACTACACGTCTGCTGTGTGTTCAAAAAGTCAGTGAACAATCTAACAGATATTACGACGAAGCTAACAACAAATATACGTATGTTCTAACGCAACAGTGAGCATTGAGCATTTTAAGTACCCCTCGGCCGAAGGAGGTAAACAGAATATATTTTCTTGAAACATTGTTACCCAAATCTGAGTTTAGGTTCAAATGGTTCAAAATGGTTCAAATGGCTCTGAGCACTATGGGACTCAACTGCTGTCATTAGTCCCCTAGAACTTAGAACTAGTTAAACCTAACTAACCTAAGGACATCACACACATACATGCCCGAGGCAGGATTCGAACCTGCGACCGTAGCGGTCTCGCGGCTCCAGACTGCACCGCCAGAACCGCGCGGCCACTTCTGCCGGCTTCAAATGGTTGAAATGGTTCTGAGCACTATGGGACTTAACTTCTGAGGTCATCAGTCCCCTAGAACTTAGAACTATCTAAACCTAACTAACCTAAGCACATCACACACATCCATGCCCGAGGCAGGATTCGAACCTGCGACCGTAGCGGTCCAGACTGTAGCGCCTAGAACCGCTCGGCCACCGCGGCCGGCTGAGTTTAGGTACGTAGAGTTTTGTCGTTCTGATGTTCGCATTGGCTGCAGTCATGGACTGTGCGGCTGGTCTCGGTTCGAGTCCTCCTTCGGGCATGGGTGTGTGTGTTTGTCCTTAGGATAATTTAGGTTAAGTAGTGTGTAAGCTTACGGACTGATGACCTTAGCAGTTAAGTCCCATAATATTTCACATACATTTTTTGTTTGCATTGAGCTGATAAACAGCGTGTAGCACTGTAGTGCCTGCTAGACTGTCACGGCTCATACCAGTAATAGGAGAATGTAGTTCGGTGGTCAGCGTAGATGGTCACCATGCAAAGGACCCTGGTTCGATTCCAGATACTGCCAACGCTTTTTCCTTATTAGGAGGACTGGTACGGGATGCACTCGTCCTGGCGATGTCAATCGAGGAGTTGCTTCAATAACAGCGACTCCTCTGTCTGGAAGTCCGAAAAGCGGTCGGGAGAACGGTGTGCCGACCACATTCGCCTTCATAGCGCTTCCACATGATGCCGGAATACATCCCCTGAACCTTCACGGCCTGGACGAGTAGCTCATTAATATGGAGAGCTGCACATGGAGAAAACTGCGATACATGCACTTTGTTTACTGTGGATCCGAAGGAAATGTTCGAAGATCTAAGCGAATATATCGCAGATGTCCTTATTATCGCACATTTACTACAATTCACGATCTAACGGGCAATACCTGCACATTGATGGTACGCAGGCCAATGCAGGCGGACCACGGTAGGTAAGTACACTTACCTTTGACGAAAACGTGTTATCACTCTTTGAGAACCGGTCCTAGGCAAGTTCGTTGTTTACCATAGTTTTAAAGGAATGTGCTGCGTGAACAGCTGCTGTTCACGGATGAAGCTTGATTTAGTCTGAAAGGCATTTACAAATGGCATTCGTCGGATGTACGGGCGGATGAAAACACACAAACAACAGTTATGAGAGGTCACCAGAGACAGTCTGCAGTAAACAGGTCGGCCGGTATCGTGGGCGTCTACTCGCTTGGGCGCTGAATATCACCTCTTCGATTCACACCGTCAATGTACAGATTGTTCTTGCAACGGCACCTTCCGACGTTATTGGAGGACATACCAATGCGTATCAGAGGGAGAATGGGCCCACGGCACACTTTGCGAAACCGATACGTGGAACATTAACCGGTAACTTCGTTAGTCGACGGATCGGCAAGAGAGACCCTGTGTATTAGCGTGCAAGATGCCCGAACCTCACCTCACTGCAATTCTTCCTCTGTGGATCTATGAATACTGAAGTGTAGGTCCCGAGTTCGAGTCTCGGTCAAGCACACAGTTTTAATCTGACAGGAAGTTTCACTGAAATGTATTCTATCACTGTGCTCTCAGAGAAGGAATTAGTTGCAAGTATTCTTGCCGAGACCATACAGACCACGCCACACGTTTTCCATCGAACACAGGATGCCCTTTTAAGTCGATAACGGCTCTGAGCTGAAAGTAATGGTGCCCATTTTGAACATTATTGTAACACTGATGAGAGCAATAAGGAACTGAAATACATTTTATTCTCAATCACACCTCTTGACCACGTCGATACTCCATACTCAAAATGCATTTCTAGCACCTTGTTGCTCAACGAAATCTACAGTATCTTGTTGTCTCTGACGTAATACTTGTTAGTTTGAGCTGTGAATTTTTTAACACCCTAATAATTTAGTTCATTTCTTCCAACCAGATATTTAGTTGCGTACAAATGTTAATCTTCTATAAACAAAAGCATTCCTTTAAGTCTAGTTACTGGCTCTGTCAGCCTCCGCCCCTTGGAAAGCTTGTCGAAATGGGTCTTTACTGATTTAATTTGCCTGTTAAAGAATTTCCACTTGATGTTTAATATTTCAAATATGTTGATAACTTTTCTCAAGTGGTTTGTTTGATGAAAGCTGTTTCTGAAAGCAATGATAAGACGTGGGACTCACATTTGGAAGAAAGGCGGTTCAAATCCCCTTCCGATCATCGAGACTTAGGTTTCCTGTGGTTTCCCCAAGGCTATATCATTTGATGTTTCCTCCGAAAAGGCGGGATCGTTCCTTTGAAAGGGCACGGCCGACTTCCTTCCCCATCCTTCCCTAACCCTATGAGACCGATAACCTCGCTGTTTGGTCTCTTCCCCCAAACAACCAACCAACCTCCGAAAAGGACGTGGTTTATTTCACTCTCCGTTCTCCCCCTATCCGAGTTCGCACTCCATCTTTAATGTCCTTGTCGTTGGTGGGACGTTAAAAGTTGATGGTCATACGAGTACCCAGCTGAAGTACCCATATTATCAGATACGTGAAGATGGTAACATCTTCATATAGATAAGGCTTACTGGCCAATGATCTTCTTCAGTTCGGATGCACTCACATTGCTCAACTCTTACGGCAATTGGTAGATTAATGCAGCGAGTAATGAGTATAGTGGGCATGGGCATTACAAATGTAGTGTGTGGACAGTAAGTAGGAAATGTGGGTCTCACGAGGAGCGTGCCAGAGATAAGTCCCTGCAGTCGCACTGTTCTGTGTCCTCGATGGCGCGCTCAGTCAGACTTCAGCGGCTCAGTGGTTCGGACGGTGTTTACGTCCCTGTCGCAAGTGTGCGCGAGAAGTGTTTACATTAAGTGTGTAGCGGTGTGGCGCGGTAATACATAGATCGAATCATGATCTTGTCGTTAAGCAAATCGACACTGAAATTCAGTTTTGTTAACGAATATGCTCGACCGAAGGCTTACGAGATAGAACGTTATTTTCGGGACGAGGTAAAAATCGAACCTGACGTTGTCTATGGTCAGCAGCGTGGTCTATGTCAAGCTCATCAATGAAACGGCATGTGACGAACTACTACTCCGACACCGACAAGGACTTCGTTTCTGTCATTCGGATGGGAATCTTGAAGCGATTACAGTTGAACACGCCGGTAATGGACAACGAACGATCCCCTTATTTGTGTTTCCATTCGAAATGCCAGAAGAATTGGTGACAGATGCTTTGCGTCATTACGGAACAGTCCTATCCCACGTGGCTGAAAAATGGGCGAGTTTCAAAACGTATCCTGTCCACAATGGGTCAGACAAATACGGATCGAGCTCCGAAAACATATTCCGTCGTACTTGTACATCGCTGGTTGTAGGGCGATTGTCATCTACGACGGACAACTAAGGACATGCTCTGGGTATGGGAAGGAGAAACACACATGTTCTGAGTGTACTCAACGAAGGTTGTTACAGCTGCCACGGGATGATCCACCACTCACACAGCATCCGACTGTGCTCCGCATGACCTATGTCGCCGCATTACGCGAAACGTACCGGAACGTACAGAGAGGGGCAGACCGTGGCGAGCCACGGAAGGACGACGTTGCCCTGGACCGCCTGGAGCAGTCACAGGACGCCCTCTCTTCGGTGCCGCTTACGGCCCCTTCAGGTAAGGCACTTACAGACGTCGATAATTCGACCGCGCACGATTCCGACGTCCCCAACGAACAACCAGAGGCCGTGCTGACCTCTGATTCCAAGGCTCGGCAACGGAACAGCGATCACCAAAACGCCGGAAGAAGCGCCGCCTCACGTTGGAGAACGACCGATCTGACCCAGCAGGAAATTCTGAGGCGTTTTCGGGTACAGAGCAGACGACCATGGATACAGAGGTACTGCCTGACCTGGATGTAAGGGTGGTCAGTGTGACGGCGGCACGACCTTCCGATGACGTTGCTCCAGAAACAGCGGAGGAGTTCGATCAACGGCAACGGGCAGGAGGCTACGGCGCCTACAACGCCCGACAACGATAGGACTCTAGGTGACTGGTCAGAAGACCCACCCCGATGGGGAACAGATGATGCTGGAAGAACTGCTCTATCTTCTTATCTCGTGTTTTCTACTGAAAATCTCGTGCTTGTACTCCTGTTAACTGTACTATTACAGAGATCGCCTAAACTTTATTATTTTTTTAATTGGTCCTGTGCGCAACAAATAACTTACTTGGTCTTTCTGCTGCCACTGATTGATCTGCTGCATTTCATTATTTAACAAAAACATAAAAAACCTATTATTCATGCTGAGTGCAATGCATGTTCTGTATGGCGGCTCCAGCTGTTGTTGCGGCTGCTGCTGCTTACTACAACTACATATCATTCAAGAGAAAGGGTTTAGTCAAATCTAAAGTCGATAAACGATAACCCAAACAAGTAATGCCTTTTTTCAAAAACTATATTCTGAAAGCGATTCTTTCTCATTCAATTAACAAAACGCTAGAAGCACTTTGAACAATCGCTTCGTATGTAAATCTGCTCCAGTGGCATTAAAGCAATATTACAAATTAATCAAACTCTTGAGACAGACTGAAATACTTCTCAATTAAATACATTGTGAAACAATTCCCTGACAATTACAAAAGAAATCAATGACAAAAATCAATACTTAATCTATTCGCCTAACAATGATTTCACTTAAGAATTCAACTCCTATCATTATCAAAATTACTGGCTGCTGCTACGCACATACACAAACCATTTTCTTTAAACTAATAAGCGCGCTGCTAATTATAAAAAACATCAACTCAATACCAAATACTGTGTCGCTGCTGGCGGACACGGCAGTACTGCAGCTCGGCGACGACCCCTCACCCAACACACGTGCGCACCACAGCAGGCGGGCTCCTACACTGGCTTCCAAACTTCCACTAATTAATCCGTGCGCTGCGAAGCGCGACGACAATATCTTAGATTCCAGAGCTTGTGTATGCGCGCTGTAGCCAACCTTTAAATCCTAAGAGGTTATTGCCAACTCTCATAACCCCCAACCTCATTTTTGAAAATTTTGCGGGGTGATTCTTGCTTAACATATTGGCAAGGAACAAACAGTAAAATTTTTTACAAAACGTCGAAAAAAGTAGGCAAAGAGGATAAATGTTGCAATTTATATCCAATGGTTAAAAGTATTTCCTGCTTAGCATCTAAGTAAATTTTTTTTTACAAAACGACTAAAATTTTCTTGCATGTCATATACACAAGAGAAAAATGTTAAAATTTTATACAAAATGGCAGAAATGTTCCTTAACTAATTTATTGGAAAGGAGAAAACATGGCTCCTTTTACAAAAATGATATGTAAATGTTGCTAGCCTAGTATGTATGTAATAAGAAAGCATCAAAGGAAATATAACAAGTTTCTTACATAAGTTGATAAAAAAGATCATATAAGTTTTAACAGATGTGTAACAATAAGTACTTAAGCATTGAATAGTCTTCAATAAGCTAACATAACTTAATAAAAGAGTAAAAAATAATATTTTATTTTGTGCATTCGGGCACTTTCGTTTCCATGGCATTAATCAGTAGTGGTCCGACTACATGATATTTTATGTTTTTATGCTCGCAGTTCCCTCTGGTCAAATGAAACCAGGTCTACATGCTTTAAGTGCAACAGACTCAGGGACTTCATATCCACTGACAACCACACCTGAAGTCAAATTTTCCTCTGGTGAGACAGTCTGACAACGTAAGCAGACTCAGGGACCTTGTGTCCACTTACAACCATATGTAACGTCCATTCTCCCAGGATGACACAGTTTGACAGTCACGTCGCTGCGTTACTGCATAAGTACCTCCTCAAACTTATGAAGTACAAGTATCGGGAGAGTATTTCTGTTTACTGGAAGTGTCATATTTTATAGAAAATAGATTCTCCCTTTAAAATACGATATCTCTAACCTAATTACAGAAATTAAGCAAGAAATAATATTATATCATATAAACAGGCATGTGAGCTCGGAGCTCATTTAAATGTTTTCTTTAACTTTATTGCCACAGCAATTACAGATTTGTGGCACATATCTCAAGTCATGAACAATGTGAGGCTCACAACACGGTGGCAAAGTCAATTTTCTTTAAATTTCGCGCCACAGCAATCACAGATTTGTGGCATGTATTTTTTAATTCAGTCATAATACGAGGCTCACCACACGGAGGCAAGTTAATTTTCTTACGATTAGTTTGGCCAATAACAGTGGCAAAGATTTGATTGTGACCACGAATCATTATAAATGTGGCACCACACAAATAAATATTATTTTAATTTCAAGGCATAAATCCTGTGCCGTCGAACCCTAATTACCTACTATTTTTACATTACTAGTGATGCTGAAAAAGAATGTTACAATATTTGTTACAATAATTATGTACATTTTGGTTATAAAATATTTAAATAATGCTACAAATAAAGTAATTCCATAGTGATGCTAGTATATATAATAAAAGTTACAGAATCATTAAGAAAAAGTCTAGCCCACGGCTTGCCAAATCAATTCATGAATATGTACAAAATTTAGGAATAATTACGTGACTTTGCGTCAGAATTTTTACACTCCGATTACTAAGTTATAACAAATTTGTAATTATCAGTCTGTAATGACTGTCAGTATTTCTGATGTCAAACGTCAATGTCTGTGGTATAGCGTCTCAATCGTTTTTATATTGAGTCCTTATTGTCTCTGTTGGGAGACCTCCCTAGTCTTTGTATGAATCTGTGTGGCCATACCTTGGATGGTCACAAAGAACAAGAAAAAGAAACAACCTACAAAGTACATAATAAAAAAATAAATTATTCACAAAATACAACACACAAAACCCCTCCATCTGTCCAGCAGAAACTGAAAGAAATGGTTTATTCATTAAGGTGACAAGAAATAAATTTATGACATGACAAGAGAAAAATCATCACCTTCCAATTAACCTCGTGCTGCAATTGTCACTACATCACTAAATGACAATCATGAAATAGAAAAACATAAGATAACTATTAAATTGACTTATTTTACACTACTATTTACACATTCATAAAATATGGCAGATACTCTCGCCTCTTGGCGTAAGAGTCATTTCACTCCGGAAAGAGAAAAGAAATCGTTTAATACACGACATAATTATCTAGGTCATAGCTCAGCGTTTTTTTTTTTTTTTTTTTGTTTTTTTTTTTTTTTTTTGTCATGGGTGACTGTTTCTGGAACGTCTTTCTATCGCGACCCTTAACGGTAAGCGTGCTACGCTCCGATCTGAAAATATCGTCTACTGCACAAAATTACGTCACGTTAAGTGCTTTCTTTTCTGCGATGGAGAAAACTTCCGTTGCGATCATGTTTCCTGTAAGAAATGCAATAAAGTCAACCTTAACAAGAATAAGAAGAGAAACAACAATATCATTCTTACCATTCCACCATTTTACAGAGCAAAAAATATTCTTGGCACTCGTTCATCGCCGGTCGGTGTGGCCGTGCGGTTCTAGGCGCTACAGTCTGGAACCGCGTGACCGCTACGGTCGCAGGTTCGAATCCTGCCTCGGGCATGGATTTGTGTTATGTCCTTAGGTTGGTTAGGATGACGTAACTCTAAGTTCCAGGGGACTGATGACCATAGATGTTAAGTCCCATAGTGCTCAGAGCCATATGAATCATTTTGAACTCATTCATATCACATAATTCAACACTTTGCTATGTATTTGTATCAGAACTCCTTTCGTGACTCATAGCTGTGTCTTATCGTTACTGTGACTTAGATTTTAAGTAAGTGTGTACCCTACCTTAACATTATTATGTGTATAAGCTATACCTTCCTTCATAGAATACCGTTGTGGGTTTCTTCGTTTAGAAGTGTATCTTTCTTACCTTCTCTTGTTCTATAAATGTCTGCAAAGTGCTTCCTCATTGTGTCACACTATTCATGGTTCAAATGGCTCTGAGCACTATGGGACTTAACATCTGTGGTCATCAGTCCCCTAGAACTTAGAACTACTTAAACCTAACTAACCTAAGGACATCACACACATCCATGCCCGAGGCAGGATCGAACCTGCGACCGTAGCAGTCGCGCGGTTCCGGACTGAGCGCCTAGAACCGCTAGACCACCGCGGCCGGCACTATTCATGATTGGTCCATAAATCCTAATACGCCTTACCTGGAAAACTAATAAACACGAAAAATCCACATAAATCATCACTCTTCAAACTACCTCATAAATCAGAACAAGTGTCAGCTCGAAGGTTTCCTAATTATACTATTGCCCATCAAATATACCTTCTCAATTCAGAGCCACTTATACACTATATTTTACCTGAAGATAATGTCAACAGTTTCTGTTATTTCATGTTATTTCTCTCTAAAAAACGTACATAGTTATTTATTGCATTTTCCTTCAAATAAGTCACGAAAATTTCATTGTTTCAGTGAACAGTCGCAAGATGTCAACAGTTGGTATAATCCACTCGTCAGAAATGTCCCTTTGCAAAGTTCTCATTCTTTCAAACAATACAAATCATTTATAATCATTCATTGTTGGTCTTTCATACAGGATAGATTGATAGTAAAAGATTAATAGATAAACAGGGTAATCAAAGATTATGAAACAGTACTGAAAATTAAAATCGGAAGAATATACTGTAACGGGTGGGGCACTTATGCTCACCAAACATACATTTACTAAAGATCAGTAAACCCCCTAGGGCCTTATTCCTTGAAAATTTTAATGTGTGATAAGTGATGAAGACCTCGAGATTTGTGTGTTCGTATTGTCTCAATTTCCACAGCGTTTGTGTGTGCAATGCTTCGAATACAGAATGGTCCTTCATACACCAAGAAAAACTTCCTGCTCAAATATTTTACCTTATGAGACAGTCGATGTGATCCAAGCAATACTTTTCAACGTACCTGTAAATTCTTGACGTTGACTCGTGGATTATGCAGCTTCTTTCTTCTGTCTGCAGCTTTCTTGATGTTCTGTAATGCTATACTTACCACTTCATGGTGTCTTAAACGTCGCTGTGCAGGGAAGGCTACTAATTGTTTTATCCTATCTGGTGGTTGTTTATTTTTCAACACAAGCAGTGGAGGCAGGGTAGTGGAATCATTAGGTAGTTCATTAATAATGTTTTGGAAATCGGATAAATGTACGTCCCAGTTTCTATGTTGGTGATGGCAGTACAATCTGCAAAGTTCACCTAACACGTTCTAATGGGTTACATGATATAAATACGTGATATAAATACGTGATATAAATACTGGTTTAATTTTCCTGCGTCGCAAGGTTTTCAGCCAACTGTTGGAACGGAATTGGGGGCAATTGTCAGAAATCACTTTGTCAACATGCCCTACTTCCTTCAAGAAATTCTTGACGAATGCTGTAGAAACTGATTTTGCTGTAGCTTTTCGTAAAGGTGTGAATGAGACAAATTTCTAAGTAAGCTCAACAGCTACGAAAACATATGAATGACCTTGTCTAGATCTTATTACTGGCCCGTAGATGTCCACAGCAGCCTTCTCTTTTAATTTGACTGGGATGATTGGAAATAGTGGTGTTCTGTGTGTCACTGTTGGTGGCAAAGAATAGTCAAATTGTTGTAACCACTCTCGAGGGTGGATTTCGTGACTAGCATTCCGAAAAATTTTAAATTTCCTAACTGTGGGAAAATGCTTATAGTCAAACTCGTCATTTTTCTAAGCGGATGAGTTTTCTTTTACATTATGACTCACGTTTCCTTCATTACGCCCCCCAAAAGTGTCATATTCACGAGAAAAGTGGTCAGCATTTCCATAATTAAAGTGCTCATTGTCGTTACCAATTTGGTAATTGTCGGATCTACCAGTGTCATTGCTGCGATCTATCTTTTCTTCGATACTGGCAAGCTGTTCCCGTATGTTTTTCAGGTCACGTTTGTTTTGCTGATTAATTGTCATCTGGCCTTGTTTAAAACGTTGCAGAGACTGAAATTCTTATGGTGTACGCGATCGGTACCGGCTGAGTGTCATCTGACCTCGTATCTAACCCGCTACTCAGTTCCATCACTTTCATGGATAATTCATCTACCTGTTTAGCTACTGTCGTTAATTGAGTTTCTATCTTTGAAACTTCATTGGTGGTTTGTAATTGCAATGACTCGACATTTTCCGCTAATTCCTCTACTTGCAGTTCTTGTTGTGACGTCTGTCGTTATACTTCAACAATATCAACATTTTGTACGTGATCAAGTTGGGTACAAGATTATTAATATATGATTTGAATTCTTCATGTATCTGACTTTTGAACTGACTGGTAATTTCTTCAAATTTACGCTTTGAAACTTCATTGGTGGTTTTTAATTGCAATGACTCGACATTTTCCGCTAATTCCTCTACTTGCAGTTCTTGTTGTGACGTCTGTCGTTATACTTCAACAATATCAACATTTTGTACGTGATCAAGTTGGGTACAAGATTATTAATATATGATTTGAATTCTTCATGTATCTGACTTTTGAACTGACTGGTAATTTCTTCAAATTTACGATTTAAATTGTCATTCACCTCACCCCGAAACAATGTGAGATTCTCGTTAATTTCGTTCTGAAGCGATTTGAAATTCTTCGCAATATTGTTGTTAAATTCAGTGAGTTTACTCTCCTGTCTGTCATTAAATTCAGTGAGTTTACTCAGTAATAATTGTAAAACATCGTTACTGGGGACAGGGAGCACAACATTACTCTTCTCTGTTAAAGCAGAAGCAGTACCTGCATTTCCACTAACAGAAGGAAAGGCAAAATTACTCCGCTCTATCGGAGTGGCAACGAGACGTGAATTTCCACCGAAAGTGGGGAAAGCAAAATTACTTTGCACTCTTGAGGCGGAAGCAACGCTGCAAATTCTCATAATGAGTTCGGTTTGCGTCACTGTATTGTCATGTCCTAAGTTGCGTGTAGCACACAGTTGTTCATCACGCATTATTGGCAAATGATCGCCTACATTCCGATTCTCCGCAGTATTGTTCGAAAATTTCCGGATCTCAATATTCTCAAAAGAATTTTCTACTCTCTGTTCCGAATTTTCGGAAACTGCGTTTGAAACCGCTTCTACAGTCATGTTCGGAACCGTATCTACTTTCGCGTTTGCAGTAGCATCTGCATTATTTTCCATTTTCTTTTGTGCTCGCGTCATCACTGTCGCAATACGAACGAAAACATGTCACTAAAATACACCGATATCCTAAAACTACCACTATTCAATTAACTATTACACAATGCACCAACATGTTCAAAGACAAAACTGCTGAAATAAAATTTTGTGTTAATACAAAGCAGTGCGCAAGCGGTCAAAATGCTGTGCCGCCACTAATGATTACTGTTGCGTAAGCTTGCAGTTGGCAGTAGCAAGAGGAAGCATATCTACGACTCATCCAAAAAAAAGAAAACGTATTCTGGCAGGCATGTCAACAGGTGAAAGTCGCGAGCTCTATCTTCTTATCTCGTGTTTTCTACTGAAAATCTCGTGCTTGTACTCTTATTAACTTTACTATTACAGAGATCGCCTAAACTTTATTTTTTTTAATTGGTCCTGTGCGCATCAAATAACCTATTTCGTCTTTCTGCTGTCACTGCTTGATCTGCTACATTTCATTATTTAACAAAAACATAAAAAAACCTATTATTCATGCTGAGTGCTATGCATGTTCTGTATGGCGGCTCCTGCTGTTGCTGCGGCTGCTACATATCATTCAAGAGAAAGGGTTTGGTCAAATCTAAAGTCGATTAACGATAACCCAAACAAGTAATGCCTTTTTTCAAAAACTATATTCTGAAAGCGATTCTTTCTAATTCAATTAACAAAACGCTAGAAGCTCTTTGAACAATCGCTTTGTATGTAAATCTGCCTCCAGTGGCATTAAAGCAATATTACAAATTAATCAAACTCTTGAGACAGACTGAAATACTTCTCTATTAAATACATAGTGAAACAATTCCCTGACAATTAAAAAAGAAATCAGTGACAAAAATGAATACTTAATCTATTCGCCTAACAACGGTTTCCCTTAAGGGGAGCCGGAGGTGCCTATGCTGCCCATGTTAAAATCACTAAGTTTGAGGAACATTTATGAATAAACTACCAAATAGAAAAATTTGAATTTTTTTTTACATATAGAGTGGTTTAGTATTGCAGTTATGACAGAGGGATTTTGGAGTATCTTCCAATTATTTTTTTATTAATGACCCAAATTTTTTTACAAATATTTGCTTTATAATTAAACTGAAATGAAACTACTGAACATATTGCGAAATGGCTGTGTTACAATGTAAGTTTGACAACTAGGAGTGCTGTATAAAAATTTCATCTCTCTAGCTTGAGTGGATTTTAAGAAAATGTTCCTTATATTCGAAAAATTCTAATTTACGGGAAATGGCTATCAAAGTTTCTCAATACATTCCTGCACTATAGGATGGATTATCAGGGTCTTCTTCTTCATCCTCCAAAAGCTTCCTCTTCTGTCTTCTTTTCTGGCCTGTTGTTCCATCATACTTCATATGCCTTTCTCTTCTTTCTGCTCCTTTTATCCTTTCTCTGTCAATATTTCTTAGTGCTCGTACAGTGTTCACCCCAGCTGTAAATCCTAATGCTTTCAGAACTTCACACTGTTCCCTTGGTTGTAGGTTGCTATTGCATCATAAATGCCAAAGTGCAGTGTTTTTATGCTAACAAACACCCTTTTAGGAATCACTTTCTAAATCAAATTGTTTACGCTCTCATTAGGATTCTGCGTCTTTCCGTGTAGGCTTTTGTGTAACAATTCTGGCTGTGCTAAGTCATGAAAAATTGGTTTTCTTGCATTTATCACAGCTGCTGGCAAACCATATTTGTGATCATAATCCTTTTTTGCATTATATTTGCACCAGGAATCTTTTGGGCACAGGCTGTGTTGAGGGTATTCATTGGAAGAGGCAGTATGAAGGAACAATGCCCACACTGCTTTTCGCATGTCACTAACATTACTAGTATTTTGCCTTATAGCATACCCATAGTATCTCTGTAGACGTTCAATCACCTCATCAGTAAGCCTGCCTTTCCCTCCTATTGTCTTTCCATCACTGAGCTTACTTGAACCCAAAGTTTGTTTGAGCCTTCGAAGTCGTGCACCCATACGCTTTTGCACATGCCCAATGCATTAAAACTTTTCAACTACAAATTCATTTCCATATAGTCTTGAAACCTTTGGAGTCACCATCCCCAAGGTAGTATTTGTACCTAACGTTGTATCTGGGAACTGAACGTTCAAAAATTTGTTTCACTCCATTCACTTCCATTGCTCCACTTGATCCACTAAAATTTGCCTCACAGGTTCCACTGTGCTGTCCTTTGATTTTATTTTTGCACCTACAATGTTTTGATAATATTGCAACATCTATCACTTTTGCACTATCACCACAAGTAGCAGTTACAACCCCATTCAGGGATTTATGACCCCTCTTTTTTGCCAGGAACCTTCTAATGCCACTACCAAATCCCTCTTAGCGCTTCATTTGTCACAGGAAACAATGTAGCCAACCCTTGCACACTCGCTGTATGCGTAACATAAGGCGCTGTATGCGTAACAGGCCGAGAAAATCCCAAGCAGTTCGCCAGGAAGTCACGAGAGGGTGTTAGATGCATTCAGCGGCCGCCCATTTCCTCTGCAGGCGTGGGGGAAAATGGTAATAACTCCCACTTCTAGGGCGAGTAGAACAATAATTCAAAGTTTACATTACAGAGGAATGTTCCAATTAATTTTCGGTAGCAAAAAAAAATCGTAATTTTTTGGATTTGACCACCTCCGGCTCCCCTTAAGAATTCAACTCCTATCATTATCGAAATTACCGTCTGCTGCTACGCACATACACAAACCCTTTTCTTTAAATTAATAAGCGCGCTGCAAATTATAAAAAATATCAACTCAATACCAAATCCTGTGTCGCTGCTGGCGGACACGGCAGTACGGCAGCTCGGCGACGACCCCTCGCCCAACACACGTGCGCACCACAGCAGGCGGGCTCCTACACTGGCTTCCAAACTGCCACTAATTAATCCGTGCGCTGCGAAGCGCGGCAACAATATCTTAGATTCCAGAGCTTGTGTATGCGCGCTGTAGCCAACCTTTAAATCCTAAGAGAGTATTGCCAACTCTCAAGGTTTTTACTCAAGTTGGTAGACAACGCCTTACTTTCGAAATCATTGAAACGCTTCTCTCATTGCTCTCCTTACGCTGTTTTCGCTTCGTTCAGCTTCTGTTTGTTAGGTAGGTTTTTACTTCTCTTGAATCTGAATCTTTGTTTACGTAGCGCTTTTCTAACATGGCTATTAAACCGTGGTAGTTCTTACCATCCCTTAAAACCTTACTCGGAACATAGTTGTCTAGGGCATTTT
Source organism: Schistocerca nitens (assembly GCF_023898315.1). Lineage (NCBI taxonomy): Eukaryota > Metazoa > Arthropoda > Insecta > Orthoptera > Acrididae > Schistocerca > Schistocerca nitens. The sequence continues at coordinate 612,444,142 of NC_064614.1, read as the reverse complement.
TTCCATTTGTTCTCCACATCTTCGTCCTCATCACCGAATATTTGATGCTGACTAGTGAGATACTCTGAAATTTGTATCCTGTCACCCTTGCTGAGCAAATATATCTTCCTACCTTTCTTAACATTCCTTGTAGGACCCGTCGTCATAGATGCTGTCACAGCCTTATGATCACTGATACCTTCCTCTAGGTAACTGATTCGGTAAGTTCCGGTCTGTTTGTTGCCAGGCGGTCTAAGACGTTACGAGTTGTTTTTCTAACTATCTGCTAAAGGTAATTTTCGGACAAGACATCCAGAGCAGTGCCACACGATTCCCCGTCTCTTGCACCAGTTTTGATGGCATAAAACTGTCAATTTACACTTGGCAAATTGAAGCTACCCCCTATTACAACGACATGATCAGGAAAATTACTGCTGATATTCTGAAAGCTCTGTCTGAAGCGCTCTAAAACTACAGATCGTGACCCAGGTGTTCTATAAAAGCATCCGATCACCATTTTTGACCGCTCTTTGATACTCAGTTTTAACCAGATTAATTCATATTCCGAACCCGTGATAACCTCGCTAGATTTTATCGAACTTTTTACTGCAATGAACACGCCGCCATCATTGGCTACTAACCTATCCTTACGATAAACATTCCAGTCTGAACTTAAGATTTCGTTGTCATTGAGTCTGGTTTCAACCAGCTTCCTGTTCCCAATACTTTCTGTGCATTATAACCTGCAATAAACGATACCAATTCGGGTACCTTTCCTTGGATGCTCCTGCAGTTTACTACAATCATATTAATCTTTCCTATCTCTGATCTGCGAAGATCAAGACTGTCTGATGTCGCTGCGGTTTATTTTACAGGCAAATTTTGTGTGTTCCCAAGTGAAGGGTCCTCTAACCTAAAAAAGTCCCATGTGCACGCCACTCGTACTCCTCTACCTTATTAGCCGTTTCCCGCGTGTAGTGCACGCCTGACCTATTAAGGGGAACCCTACAATTCTACACCCGATAGCGGAGGTCGAGAAATTCTCAACCGATACCGTCGCAGAGCCGTCTGATGGTTCAAATGGCTCTGAGCACTATGGGACTCAACTGTTGTGGTCATTAGTCCCCTAGAATTTAGAACTACTTAAACCTAACTAACCTAAGGACATCACACACATCCATGCCCGAGGCAGGATTCGAACCTGCGACCGTAGCAGTCGCACGGTTCCGGACTGCGCGCCTAGAACCGCGAGACCACCGCGGCCGGCGAGCCGTCTGAGCCTCTGGTTTACACCTTCCACTCTGCTTCAAACCAGAGGATCACGATCAACCCTGGGTTCGATGCTACAGACAGACAGCTTAGCCTGCACCCCGCGTGCGTTCCTAGTTACCTTCACCAAATCAGTCAGCCGCCGAAAGGAGCCGAGGAATGGTCTCAGAACCCAAGCGGCACGCGTCATTCGTGTCGGCATGTGCCACTACATGCAGCCGCTTGCACCCAGTGCGTTCGATAGCCGCCGGCAAGGCCTCCTCCACATCACGGATGAGACCTTCCGGCAAACATACCAAATGCACACTGGAGTTCTTTATCGCCTAGCATGATATCTCCCTGAAGGGCTCCATCACCCGCCTGGTATTGGAACTCCCAATGACTAGCATATCTACCCTCTGTACTTGTCCGGATTGGGCGGGAAAATGGATCGCTGGCCCAACAGGAGAGGCATCCCGTGCTGCCTCAGAGTTATCATCAACGCTGGGAAGCACCTCGTACCTGTTGCTTGGACGTAGGGAGCCAGCCGCACGGCCTGCTACCCTCTTTCGCCTTCCACCCAGTGACACGCGAACCCACCACTGTCTGCCACCCACTCTGGAGTGAGGACGGACCGGTCAGATGTTGCGTATCGGAAGCCGCAGTGACGTCCGGGTCACCAGAGGATTCCATTGTCACCAAAGGTGTCGCAGGTCTCGTCACTGGCGCCCCGACGTCACCGCAACTTCGAGCATTCGCTAGAAGCTTGTCGACGGTAGCCAAAGCAGCTTCCAGCTGTTTACCGACAGCAGAAAACTCTTCTTGTGTCCCCTCACAACTATCACAGTCCCTAGCCATATCGTACTGAGTAAAAAATAGATATTAGGTCTCAAATGGCGCTACTGAGTTTGAAAATATACCAAAGGAGAATAAAGTAACACTAAAAGTTGGTGTGCAGATTTCTCACTGAACTCTGAGGCCGCAAGCTATTAAACAGAAATAAATTTCTCCACACGCAAAATTTACACTAGGAAGCCGCCCTACATAAGGATATTCACAAGACAAATGCAAAGACAAAAACTACGTTTAATTTTCTGATCACTAGTCTACACAGTAAAATACACACGTACAGTTCACTTCTTTGCAAAAGTTCGTGAACAAAAAAAAAGACTAAATTAATTTACAGTTTATCACAGAAGTGCTGCTCTGCTGCACGTCCTCTCGGTTCGGCAGCTGAAGCTTATGGAACTAACATCTCGCCATGAACCGTTGTTCTGTAGTCGAACCACTCACCAACGAAGTTTCAGAAATGTCATCTTTGCAGACTGGAAGAAAGCGATCAGTAGAAAGCTACGCATTGTGAGAAAAACGTGGGAATGAAGCTATTTTAGAAAATTCGGTAGAGGAAATGATCGCTTCATTACATGATGACGGTGGCAGTGTCACGGTAACCATCTGCGATAGCAACGATAGTAATGTTACTACAGTTTTCTCTATTTTCGCATAAAATATGTACCGATAGATTCCAGTCAGTGGAGTGTGTAGTTTAAGTATTTCCATGGTAACATTAGACACTACTGACCACTAAAATTGCTACACCACGAAGATAACGTGCTACAGACGCGAAATTTAACCGACACGAAGATGATGTTGTGATATGCAAATGATTAGCTTTTCAGAGCATTCACACAAGATTGGCACCGGTGGCGACACCTACAACGTGCTGACATGAGGAAAGTTTCCAACCGATTTCTCATACCAAACAGCAGTTGACCGGCGTTGCCTGGTGAAACGCTGTTGTGCTGCCTCGTGTAAGGAGGAGAAATGTGTACCATCACGTTTCCGACTTTGATAAAGGTCGGATTGTAGCCTACCGCGATTGTGGTTTATCGTATCCCGACGTTGCTGCTCGCGTTGGTCGAAATCCAAGCACTGTTAGCAGAATATGGAATCGGTGGGTTTAGGAGGGTAATACGGAACGCCGTGCTGGATCCCAACGGCCTCGTGTCACTAGCAGTCGAGATGACGGGTATCTTATCCGCATGGCTGTAACGGATCGTGCAGCCACGTCTCGATCCCTGAGTCAACAGATGGGGACGTTTGCAAGACAACAACCATCTGCACGAACAATTCGATAACGTTTGCAGCAGCATGGACTATCAGCTCGGAGACCATGGCTGCGGTTACCCTTGACGCTGCATCACAGACAGGAGCGCCTGCGATGGTGTACTCAATGACGAACCTGGGTGCACGAATGGCAAAACGTCATTTTTTCTGACGAATCCAGGTTGTGTTTACAGCATCATGATGGTCGCATCCGTCTTTGGCGACATCGCGGTGAACGCACATTGGAAGCGTGTATTTGTCATCGCCATACTGGCGTATCACCTGGCGTGATGGTATGGGGTGCCATTGGTTACACATCTCGGTAACCTCTTGTTTGCATTGACGCAACTTTGAACAGTGGACGTTACATTTCAGATGTGTTATGACCCGTGGCTCTACCCTTCATTCGATCCCTGCGAAACCCTACATTCAGCAGGATATTTGCACGACCGCATGTTGCAGGTCCTGTACATGCCTTTCTGGATACAGTTCTACCATCCATTTGTTCCTGCGAAACCCTACATTTCAGCAGGATAATGCACAACCGCGAGTTGAAAGGCCCTGTACGGGTCTTTCTGGATACAGAATATGTTCGACTGCTGCCCTGGCCAGCACATTATCCAGATCTCTCACTAACTGAAAACGTCTGGTCAATTATGGCCGAGCAACTGGCTCGTCACAATACGCCAGTTACCTCTCTTGATGAACTGTGGTATCGTGTTGAAGCTGCATGGGCAGCTGTACCTGTACAGGCCATCCAAGCTCTGTTTGACTCAATGCCCAGGCGTATCAAGGCCGTTATTACGGCCAGAGGTGGTTGTTCTATGTACTGAGTTCTCAGAATCTATGCACTCGAATTGCGCGATAATGTAATCACATGTCAGTACTAGTATAATATACACTCCTGGAAATGGAAAAAAGAACACATTGACACCGGTGTGTCAGACCCACCATACTTGCTCCGGACACTGCGAGAGGGCTGTACAAGCAATGATCACACGCACGGCACAGCGGACACACCAGGAACCGCGGTGTTGGCCGTCGAATGGCGCTAGCTGCGCAGCATTTGTGCACCGCCGCCGTCAGTGTCAGCCAGTTTGCCGTGGCATACGGAGCTCCATCGCAGTCTTTAACACTGGTAGCATGCCGCGACAGCGTGGACGTGAACCGTATGTGCAGTTGACGGACTTTGAGCGAGGGCGTATAGTGGGCTTGCGGGAGGCCGGGTGGACGTACGGCCGAATTGCTCAACACGTGGGGCGTGAGGTCTCCACAGTACATCGATGTTGTCGCCAGTGGTCGGCGGAAGGTGCACGTGCCCGTCGACCTGGGACCGGACCGCAGCGACGCACGGATGCACGCCAAGACCGTAGGATCCTACGCAGTGCCGTAGGGGACCGCACCGCCACTTCCCAGCAAATTAGGGACACTGTTTCTCCTGGGGTATCGGCGAGGACCATTCGCAACCGTCTCCATGAAGCTGGGCTACGGTCCCGCACACCGTTAGGCCGTCTTCCGCTCACGCCCCAACATCGTGCAGCCCGCCTCCAGTGGTGTCGCGACAGGCGTGAATGGAGGGACGAATGGAGACGTGTCGTCTTCAGCGATGAGAGTCGCTTCTGCCTTGGTGCCAATGATGGTCGTATGCGTGTTTGGCGCCGTGCAGGTGAGCGCCACAATCAGGACTGCATACGACCGAGGCACACAGGGCCAACACCCGGCATCATGGTGTGGGGAGCAATCTCCTACACTGGCCGTACACCACTGGTGATCGTCGAGGGGACACTGAATAGTGCACGGTACATCCAAACCGTCATCGAAACCATCGTTCTACCATTCCTAGACCGGCAAGGGAACTTGCTGTTCCAACAGGACAATGCACGTCCGCATGTATCCCGTGCCACCCAACGTGCTCTAGAAGGTGTAAGTCAACTACCCTGGCCAGCAAGATCTCCGGATCTGTCCCCCATTGAGCATGTTTGGGACTGGATGAAGCGTCGTCTCACGCGGTCTGCACGTCCAGCACGAACGCTGGTCCAACTGAGGCGCCAGGTGGAAATGGCATGGCAAGCCGTTCCACAGGACTACATCCAGCATCTCTACGATCGTATCCATGGGAGAATAGCAGCCTGCATTGCTGCGAAAGGTGGATATACACTGTACTAGTGCCGACATTGTGCATGCTCTGTTGCCTGTGTCTATGTGCCTGTGGTTCTGTCAGTGTGATCATGTGATGTATCCGACCCCAGGAATGTGTCAATAAAGTTTCCCCTTCCTGGGACAATGAATTCACGGTGTTCTTATTTCAATTTCCAGGAGTGTATTTGTCCAATGAAAACCCGTTTATCATCTGCATTTCCTGTTGGTGTAGCAATTTTAATGACCAGTAGTGTATTACATTACATTATTAGTAAGAAGATTATTATCAGAAACTGATTTGGAATGAACCTCATCTCAAATACTCAATCTTTATAACACAATAGGAAACTTTCACACTCTTTGCAATATAATTGCTGTAATGCTTAGGTAGTTTATTTTGCATCAGCTTTCCTCCTTCTTCCGAGCCGGTAAGTTTCCTCACCTCAATTAAAAGGCATAATTTTTTGTTATGATATATATAAGTGGAAACTGATCAGAAAATTTGAAAACAGGTAATAATAAACCTAGCAACCTGCTTCTCGTGATGAAGGCAAACGGGCTACCACTGAGCATTCGACACGCGAGCGAAGCCTTATGCGTCTCATTTTACTCAAAATATCTCGTGGTGGGTATTTCCGACAGAGCTCTTTTGCGGTCCACATTAAAATATGATGTGTTCTCAATATTTATTTCGCATAATACTTTTCCCAAATCTTGTTCGCTTAATTTATTTTCGGTATGTCGAAAATGGGGTAACTTTCCGTAGGGCATCTTAAAAACTTGTTTCGGTAAATCAAAGTAAACTGAAAACATAGTGCAGCCTTCTAAAAATATACTAATATCAGTTCCATTTTTCTACACGGAACGGGTTGTGAGTTTGAACGAGCTGAACGAAATGTAAGATCACACTTTTGTTTCTTACGGTATGTGGTAACTTTGCTTCTTGCTTCCTCAATCTCCTGCCGAAGTGTCAGTCCTAAAGTACTTCTGAACAGTGTGTAGCCGGTTGATACCTGGAAAATTATATTCTTTCTTAGTAATGGAGTGCATATGTGCAATGATCAGCCTGAAAATTACGACTTCTGCTCCATCGTAGGAATCAGGACGCCTCAGTTTCATGCAAGATACGCGCACGATATGAAAGGTTTTTCGATGTATTTTATGGATGCATGGAAAGAGTTTGGTGTTTCCTTTGTGAATATAGTGGGAGGAACCGTCTAATTCAAGACACTTTGAGAAATCCCCGAATATGATGCGTCGGGAGACAAGAAAGTGTGATAATGTGCCATCACTAGCACCTATAGAAAGTGAACGAATGACTGTGAAACCGCTCACATACCACAAACCGTTATGAATCTAACAAAGTTTACGTCAGAGGTTTTCCCGCTTTGTATAACAGAACAAGTGGAAAAATATGGTCAATTACCGATTACGTAAAGTTGTGCAGAGGATTAATCAGATTTAATTGAAAATGATAAACAGGAGATTTCTGTGTGTGCCGATGGTGACACAGGGAGCCCTAAGGTACGATTTCTGTAGCGATTGGCAACATAGTAACTGGAACATGAAACGAAGGTAATGATTTGACAGGTCAGCTTAATCACATTTGTAGAAATAAGCCAAGATCGCTTAAATACTGTTTACTGGATAACCTGCTTTAACACACTGAAGGTGCCATCTTCGGATCTGAATGTAGCTTAACATTCATAAACCATTTAGCTAAAACGAAACATGAGGGAGACCAGCTAATATAAAATCACTCACAAAAAAATAAAAAACAAGTCCTCTCATGATCATTATTTTCCATCAGATATGTAAAACCGAAGTCACAAGATAAAACTATATGGTACATGGACGCTGCTCGGTGATGACACCTCTAGTGTGTTGAAACCTTTTACCCAGTAAACAGTATTTAAGCGATCTTGGCTTTTGAATTATTTCTGCAACAGAGTGATCGCCCCACTACGCACTGTGTGTTCACTGTTAATCACATTTGCCCAGTATCGAACCTACTGAATTGATCTAGAATGGCATCAAGTGCTGGCTCCGAGTTTTAACAATTACTTTTCCGTAACGTCCCTTGAAGGGATTTCTGATGTCATACATAGGAAGGACTTTTAGAATTCATACGCAAGGAAAAAAACAAGTTCATGGTTTGACTAAAATGTCTTAAGAGACAAAATGCAACTATACATTTTAGTAGGATAGTGCAGGAATTCAGGCGCGGCTGTTTTGGATCATATGTCATTTTAGTGCCATCGTCGACTACCTGAATCTGAATGGCTGGAGACGGATTTATGTCCCGTTTCTTCCCAAACACCAGCTCATTGTGTTAAATGTAAGACCAACTGTGGCTCCACAGGGACCAAAACGCCTTTAGGTGTATAACCATAACGCTCCAGTTAATCAGTACATAGAAAACTTACCTTCACCGGGTAATACATTCCACATATCGGCACCGCAAAGAAATTAGGTTTTAAAAATAAATCACTGAATAAATATTTTCTTACTAACCTGTAAACTTGACCAGGTAAAAGTTGGCCACAAAACGTAGTACAAACCTGTGAAGCTCAATTAGAAGAAAGTGAGCAGGCATCTGAAGGACAAACTGGAAGGATTTGTGGTTAATGTTCAAGGACAGTTTATGAAAGACAACCTTTCTGTTCATTATTGATTTTATAAATGACCATAATAACAGTTTATGAAAGACAACATTTCTGTTCATTATTGATTTTATAAATGACCACTTAAGACAGATAACGTTTTTTCGTAAAATATGCACAAGATCACAGCATAAAAAAACTACAAAGGAGAAAAATTTGTTCACACGAAAGCGCCACCGGTTCCGAGAGAATGTAGCCAGTGCAATACATCGTCGCCAGCCTAATAAAATGAGTGCTGTCCAGCCCCAAGTCTGCTTTCGACGCACTCCTTGATGTAGATGTAGATTAGGGTTCACTTCGCATTGCAACCAAACAGCGGATTTTTCTGTAGATTACGTCGGTGCAGGGTCGCCCTTGCTGGGTATTAGCCCATGTGAGAACCTTTGAGATAAGTTGAGAACTCCTGCCGGCCGCGGTGGTCTCGCGGTTCTAGGCGCGCAGTCCGGAACCGTGGGACTTCTACGGTCGCAGGTTCGAATCCTGCCTCGGGCATGGATGTGTGTGATGTCCTTAGGTTAGTTAGGTTTAAGTAGTTCTAAGTTCTAGGGGACTGATAACCACAGCAGTTGAGTCCCATAGTGCTCAGAGCCATTTGAACCATTTTTTGAGAACTCCTTGCTCGAACATCGAAAATCTTCAATAATGTCTCGGTTCATTGGATCGACCTCCCTCCTTCACTTCTTTACTGCTGTTTTCGGGACAATGTCGATGTTAACTCGCCTGCTTCAATGTAAACCCGTTATCACGCAATTTCAAGGCAATACCTGTAGGCATGGATAGAGAAAAAGTCTGTAGTGGCTTTACGTTGCTAGTATATTTATATTAAATCAGCAGCCAGTGGATGAAGAAGCTACTGTTGTAGAACGCAGTGTTAGGCAGGAGTTTCGTCGACGCTGTTCTGTTATACTGGAGCGGTGCACTCCATGTATGAGATCTTTAAACAGGGGATCGTAGGTGCAGTGCCAATCGAAGGACATTCTAGCGTGTCTAGTAAATACATTATTTCGAGACTCGATAACTGTCTTGGTAAGATTTTTGGAGACTATCAACCACCGTTCTAGAACATCTCCAAGGTGCTATGGATTTCACTGAATTTAACAATGCTGTTTACAGACTATGGACAGACGTCTGTTTTTGCACTATTCTGTCTGGAAATGCACTTACTTTCAGTTATGATTTTTTAAAACTATTTATGTAGTTGACTGAGGCTATACTATAGCTTCAGCCATGGGAGGAATGCCATTTCATCGGCGTACTGTAACTTTCTGCGGTTACTGTGACTGCTACTTGCTAGATGAAAAGAAAAGATGGCAATATGGATCGCTAAGATAAGCCACTGTGCAGCTTTTCCTAACTGCCCTTCCTTTCTTACCATACTCTGTAACACTTTCAGCCTTATGGTCACTGATTCCCTACTCTGCGTTACCTGTTGCGAAATCTTCGAGTACTTTGATTTACTATAAGGTCTGAGCCGTTACTCTAACTTCCCGAAGCATTTTTCAAACCAGCAAAAAATTCAGATTAATCTTTCACAAATCCGTGTTGTTCGTGCATGGTTCAAATGGTTCAAATGGCTCTGAGCACTATGCGACTTAACTGCTGAGGTCATCAGTCGCCTAGAACTTAGAACTAATTAAACCTAACTAACCTAAGGACATCACACACATCCATGCCCGAGGCAGGATTCGAACCTGCGACCGTAGCGGTCGCTCGGTTCCAGACTGCAGCGCCTAGAACCACACGGCCACCCCGGCCGGCTTGTTCGTGCATGGTTTAATAGTATAATTCCCCAATTGTATAGATGGGGAACTGAAGTCTGCCGCCATTATAGTAACATAAAGAGGAAACTTAAGATATTCTTAAAATCTTCACCGAAGCGCAGTACCACCACAGCTCCAGAGGCAGGGGGTCTTTAAAAACATCCGGTTACTATGTTTGATTTACAGGGGGAGGACAGAAATGGAAACACCAAAAACACAACGCATTACCAACCATAATATGGTGTACGAAAACCGTTGCCAATCAAAATAGCTTACGGTCGTCTCGGAATGGATGAACACTGGTCCTGTATGATTTTCAAGGGAATCTTATACCATTCTTCCTCCAAACAATACCACTTTCAATTAAAGATGAGGAAGCGGATAGCAATCATGTACCATCCTCTCCAAAGCGGACCGCAAAGGCTAAATAATATTGAGGCCTATTGACAGTGGTCACCAGTGGAGATGCGACAGCAACAGTTCGCCGCAGTGCTCACAAAACTGAAGGGCCCGGACGACGTAGGCTGTGCTAACAAGGGACCCTTCGTCTTGCATCACATCATCTCCACTGGGGAATAAACATTGTATCAGGGGATGGGTCTGATCAGCAGAAATGGTCACACAATCCTTGACAGAAAAGCGACGTTGTAGACCAGCCGTGGGGTCCGTGGAATACCACGATATGGCTACCCAAACTCCCACCATGTGTCACTTTTGGAACTAAACTCGGGCAGAAGTTAGAACACTGGAAACCAGACTCATTCGACCAAAAGACATTTTTCCGTAGCCGCGTTGTCCCGTGTTTTCCAGTACGGGCATTTTCATCACTCCCTTGGTGTCGTTTTGAAGCTGACAAGATTCGCGAGTGCGACATTCAGTTCTGCACTGACTTCTGAAGCTGTCGTCGTCTTATTTTTCGTCACAATCCTCTTCAATGACCGTGCGTCACGATCGGTCGACACACACTTTCGTCCGCTTAGTGGATGATGTTTTCTCGTTTTCCCTGTATGCGGTAATAGTCCTCGATACGATACCTCTTGAAACACCAAACACTTCGGGTCCCATGGTTACGGAAGCACCTATCGTATGAGTAACACTTTTCCCACGTTCAGATTCACTTAACTCAGACGTAATGCACTCACAATTACACAGGACACCCTTCTGACCACGAGTTGAACATGCAAAGTGTGGAGGACATGGCGCAGTTGCCGTTCGTTGTCGAATACAGCAGTGAAACCTGTAGATTTGGCTCCTCCGCCGTCGGAACAGGCCTCGAAAAGCCTACCGGTACTGACCGACAGCTGTTTCATCGTCAGCCTATAGGCTTCACTGGAAGCGGATATGAAAGGGCGTGTGATCGGCACACTGCTCCCCTGGCCGTTATAAATTTACGAAACCGGAGTCGCTACTTCTCGTTCAAGTAGCCCCTCAGTTTGCCTCACAAGGGCTGGGTGCACCTCGCTTGCCAGCAGCGCTCGGCAGACTGGATGACCGACTTCCAAGTGCTAGCCAAGTCCGACAACGCTTAATTTCAGTGATGGGAACTGACAAGGCCGTTGGCTGTAGGCTTGAACAGCATCTGAATTCATGTTGGAGCATGCATTTCTAGCGGTGTTTCCATATTTTTGTCCACTCGCAGTACCTTTGTGAGGTAACGGGTGAATTGTGGCGCCCTGAAAATATTCTCAGTTCGGAGTTAGCGTGGACGCACGGGCCGCTCGGCCAGCCGGGGCCCGGCGGCAAACACTCAGTGCCGAACGTTAACCGGACGAGAGGGGTAGCCTTAGCACGTGGCTGGGAATCCGATTGTGACGCTGTGCCGATGTAGCAGACACGCTGGGAGTGCCAAAGATGGCGGACTTTGTGAAACCTCAGTGGCAGACATTTAAAAGTTCATATAGAAATTAATAGTAGCCACATGAATCATGATACCTCAAAAAGAAACATGTACATTACCATTATTTGCACGAAGATTCTGGTGGTGTAATCAGATTTTCAATATATTTATTACTTGAAAGGTTAGTATCCGACGGTAAATTATACAAGTAACACTCAACAACGAATTTCCAAAATCTAAATAGTTCATTCGATTTCGTCTATCTACGTGTCTTTAGAAAGCTATTAATGTAAACCTAAATTGGTATGAATTACAGGCATGTAACTTAAATAGTACATGAGTTATTGGAGGTCAAAGAGGCCGATTACTATCGATCGCGTCAGGCCATAAATACTCCACAGTTACACGAAAAAACAGTAGCAGCATGCTTCTAAAAATATTTATTCAGCTGTGTCTTTGTTTATATCCGATATATACTATTCATGGAGAAATTTGTTAAATATTTACTGTATTTTAGAAAGTACAGACACATTAGGCTACTGGCCTACCTTCTGTTGCTATTCCTTTGAAATATATTTATTTAATTTGTTTATGTCTTTAATAATGTATGTTACAGCGTGTTTATGGTCCAGCCGTAGGAATATTTCTTTAATTTCAAGTTATTTAAATGTAAATCCAGTATTTCGTATGTGTTTGAATATGTTTGTGAGTGCACGTTGATTTGGATACATGGAGGGAGCGCTCTAGCCAATCACAGCCCTCGTTACTAAGAGAGACATATGGACGTTGGGGAGGAGCATCGTTTCCAGAGAGGACACGTGGTAGTCCTGAGCAGGGCGGCAGTTCTGGACAGTACGGCACAGGACACGGGAAATGCTGGACGCGACGGCGCTTCGGACGCGGAGTCGGCGGAAAGAATTAGACAGTGGAGCAGTTTGCACGTGGTCGCGGAGGATGGAAATATTTCGGAGTACCGACCTGTGCTCTTGTCTGATTTCCGTGGCTTCTGCACTGAAGACGGCCTGTGTGGCCGAGCGGTTCTAGGCGCTTCAGTCTGGAATCGTGCGACCGCTACAGTCGCAGGTTCGAATTCTGCCTCAGGCATGGATGTGTGTGATGTCCTTAGGTTATTTAGGTTTAAGTAATTCTAAGTTCTAGGGGACTGATGACCTCAGATGTTAAGTCCCATAGTGCTCAGAGCCAATTGCATCTTTTTCTGCAGTGAAGTCGTAGTATGAGTTCAGAAGTGAATATCTCGGGAGCTATGTTGTTGTTCATAATTAATTACGTGAAGTAGGAATCTATTGTTTCCCTGTTATTCAACTTATATTTCATTTAATTGCTGGATCATCGACACCAATAAGTGTTTTGCAGAAACAAACCGCATTCCCAAAAGTACTTTTATTATTGTACTCGTCATTTAAAGTCGTTAAGATGGTAACTGCAGATTTTATGTAAAAGCAATATTTCATTTATAACATTTGAAAGAACGTAGTTCTTACAGGGTGTTTCAAAAATGACCGGTATATTTGAAACGGCAATAAAAACTAAACGAGCAGCGATAGAAATACACCGTTTGTTGCAATATGCTTGGGACAACAGTACATTTTCAGGCAGACAAACTTTCGAAATTACAGTAGTTACAATTTTCAACAACAGATGGCGCTGCGGTCTGGGAAACTCTATAGTACGATATTTTCCACATATCCACCATGCGTAGCAATAATATGGCGTAGTCTCTGAATGAAATTACCCGAAACCTTTGACAACGTGTCTGACGGAATGGCTTCACATGCAGATGAGATGTACTGCTTCAGCTGTTCAATTGTTTCTGGATTCTGGCGGTACACCTGGTCTATCAAGTGTCCCCACAGAAAGAAGTCACAGGGGTTCACGTCTGGCGAATAGGGAGGCCAATCCACGCCGCCTCCTGTATGTTTCGGATAGCCCAAAGCAATCGCACGATCATCGAAATATTCATTCAGGGAATTAAAGACGTCGGCCGTGCAATGTGGCCGGGCACCATCTTGCATAAACCACGAGGTGTTCGCAGTGTCGTCTAAGGCAGTTTGTACCGCCACAAATTCACGAAGAATGTCCAGATAGCGTGATGCAGTAATCGTTTCGGATCTGAAAAATGGGCCAATGATTCCTTTGGAAGAAATGGCGGCCCAGACCAGTACTTTTTGAGGATGCAGGGACGATGGGACTGCAACATGGGGCTTTTCGGTTCCCCATATGCGCCAGTTCTGTTTATTGACGAAGCCGTCCAGGTAAAAATAAGCTTCGTCAGTAAACCAAATGCTGCCCACATGCATATCGCCGTCATCAATCCTGTGCACTATATCGTTAGCGAATGTCTCTCGTGCAGCAATGGTAGCGGCGCTGAGGGGTTGCCGCGTTTGAATTTTGTATGGATAGAGGTGTAAACTCTGGCGCATGAGACGATACGTGGACGTTGGCGTCATTTGGACCGCAGCTGCAACACGGCGAACGGAAACCCGAGGCCGCTGTTGGATCACCTGCTGCACTAGCTGCGCGTTGCCCTCTGTGGTTGCCGTACGCGGTCGCCCTACCTTTCCAGCACGTTCATCCGTCACGTTCCCAGTCCGTTGAAATTTTTCAAACAGATCCTTTATTGTATCGCTTTTCGGTCCTTTGGTTACATTAAACCTCCGTTGAAAACTTCGTCTTGTTGCAACAACACTGTGTTCTAGGCGGTGGAATTCCAACACCAGAAAAATCCTCTGTTCTAAGGAATAAACCATGTTGTCTGCAGCACACTTGCACGTTGTGAACAGCACACGCTTACAGCAGAAAGACGACGTACAGAATGGCGCACCCACAGACTGCGTTGTCTTCTATATCTTTCACATCACTTGCAGCGCCATCTGTTGTTGAAAATTGTAACTACTGTAATTTCGAAAGTTTGTCTGCCTGAAAATGTACTGTTGTTCCAAGCATATTGCAACAAACGGTGTATTTCTATCGCTGCTCGTTTAGTTTTTATTGCCGTTTCAAATATACCGGTCTTTTTTGAAACACCCTGTACATAGGAAAACAGTACACCACCAACCACAAACAAGAGAATTGCCATGCGCCACCACCTCCGGCAGACATTCCTAGTCCGAAGATGATACGGTCAGCATTAAAAAATTAACGCAATCAAGAGTGCTTTCAATTTATAAATTTATATGTTACTTTCATAATTCGCAATTACCGAGTGATAGAAACCTTGGACCATTTGATTCATGTGCGTATTCTTATCGTATACGGTAGACTCAGCAGTATGTGGCCTGCAATGCGGCAACTACGTATCCCAGCCCCTAGACAACGAAACCAGCCAAAACTTTTAATATTTCAACTCTGAGTCGGAGGGTACGTGGTTGAGGGCCATCACACCATTTCATTCATCATTTATATAGGAAAGCCCGCACCTTCGATGCTTACCGTCACCCACATTGCCTCACATTCCGAGTCTGTAGGAACCTCACGAAATATTGAGTTCCTTACGGCATTAAATGCATAGGTACAGTTTGATAGCTGGTGGTGATTCACAACGTTCTCGGGCAGAGAACCTCTAAGCATATCTGGTGTTTCCACCTAGAATATTACAGCAGCACACAATTACACTGTTTATGTATCGCTCCGGAAACGGAGTACACGTCAGTGTAAGCCGCTACACCAGTACGCATGCTGCCGCCATTCCAGCTTCTGTGAGGTCAGATTTCTCAGCCGACGTGGAGTGTAAAGCTGGTCGTAGGCGAAATGAATGGCCGGCTCGCGGGCGCCAGCTAGGCAGTCATTCATACCGCGCAGACTCAGCGCCGAGAATAAGCGCCGGGGCGGCGACATTAGCAGTCGGCCAGATAGTCATCTCTGGCCCTGAATGACGGGCTGGCGGGCTGGCTGCAGCCGCGGCGCGCTCGCTATGCGCCTGCCGTCGCGTCTCCGCGCCTGCAGCCCGGCAGCTTACGCTTCGAATCCCATTGCTGCCACAACGCATGCGCGCACGTGGACGTGAATAGTAGAGCCAATGGGGCCGTGGCGTGTTTCCTAAACAAAGCCCGCATTGTCTGTCCTACCGTGACGGTCGCATTTCTGTCACGAGGCCAACGCTTACCAACTTTGCATATCACTCAGGCTAGCGTGGGCTGTGGCGACACAGCAGCGCTTTTGGTATCGTCCACAATCTTCGCGCTTTGCTGTAATCTTCATTCCCTTCCAGTAGATTACGCAGTGCTGGAATTTCACTGACTTCCACGTCTCTCAGTTTTCACTAATAGTTTCCCTCGTCAAACACTTAAATCAATACGAAATTTTAGCAACATACTGTACTCCAGTGGTCTTCTTTATGTAATAATAAACAGTACCAGTCTAAATCACAATTTCTTTTCTTTCTATGAGTGGTGATCGGTTTTGGATATAATAACCATCGTGAGACGAAAATTAGTTTACGCAGACCACATGGGGAACCGGTGATCGGAGCCTCTGGGTACCATCATGAGGTGTCCTTCATCAATTGTTCGATTGGACTTGCCTCCACGCAGCTAAACACTTATGTGCGCATGTTAAAAAGAGCATTTATGAGTGCGTGAATCCATTTCACACTTTCAGAGCGCTGAATGAAGGAAATTCTCCATTGCAGTAACAACAGGAGTGGTAATCTCATGCCACGACAATTGAAGCATGCTCACTCTCCAGTAAAAGTATTTCTGACGGAGAGAGACGGCAGAAATACACTAACGGAAGAACACTATTTCCATTGTTCCACTCATTACCATCAAATGAAAAAATAATAAAAAGAAGAAAAATATCAAAATTTAAAATAAAATTCATCTTCCTCACTTGAAGGAGCGGGCTTATAGCCTGTTGGTTCTCCACAAAAGCCACCTGTTCCTTGGTCTTCGTGTATCTCTCTTTCCTACAGGTCTGTGGTCTACTGCATGTCTGACTGTTCTTTCTGACCACCTCCCACAATTCTTCGAATACGCCTCTTCCGTCTCATTATCTGTTTTCTATTCTTTCATGAATGCAAAACATATTTAATTCTTTCCCTTTTTCAGAATTATTTATTTAATCTCTCAGAATACATCCTTTTCTTTCCTTTAAAATTTCATTTCAGCTGATTGCATCCTTCATTGGTCTTTCTCAGTTTTTGTCCACATCTCACTTCCGAATAGGTGTTGCCATAAGTTTGTAAAATTTTGGCTTTTTGTCTTTCCTGGTTCTATTGGATAATGCGCTTCGTATTATGTCACATATCATTTGAAACTTATTTAAGTTATTGGAGATGTCATTATCATATTTATAACTTACGTCGCATCCTAATAGCTGAAAATGAGATACCTGTTCAATGATTTTTCATTTAGCATTATTTTAGAATGCACTGGGTATTTTCCAGTAAAAGCTTAGTTATAGAGTTTTCCTATTTTGAGTCCAAGCGATGCAGAATAAATTTTAAATTAACCTCTGTCTTTTCTAAGATTATTTAGTCATCAGTGAAGAATTTACTGTTTAAACAATATTTTTAGAAATTAATTTTATTCCTGGTTTAAATTCTTGTTTCCATTGTCTAACAATGTCGTCAGTATACGTATATATTAAATAAAGTGGCTGAGAGGATGCACCCTTTTCGTACTCCTCTGTTAATTGTTATTGATCTATATCCACATCTACATGGTTGCTCTGCAATTCACACTTAAGTGCTGCCAGAGGATTCATCAAACCATTTTCATACTACTTCTCTACCATTCCACTCTCGAATGGCGCGTGGGAAAAAAAAACACCTAAATCTTTCCGTTCGAGCTATAATTTCTCTTATTTTATTGTGATGATCATTTCTCCCTACGTAGGTGGGCGTCAACAAAATATTTTCGCATTCGGAAGAGAAAGTGATTGAAGTTTCGTAAATAGATCTCGCCGCAAAGAAAACCGCCTTTGTTTCAGTGACTGCCACCCCAACTCGCGTATCATATCAGTGACACTCTCACCCCTATTGCGCGATAACACGAAACAAGCTGCCCTTCTTTGCACTTTTTCGATGTCAGTCCTACCCGGTATGGATCCCACACCGCACAGCAATATTCCAGCAGAGGACGGACAAGTGTAATGTAGGCCGTCTCTTTAGTGGGTTTGTTCGGCCACCCACTTCTAACTTCTACAGCTCCCATTATCTCTGAATTAACCTATTAGCAAAATTAAGTACTGTGAAGTGGAAGGTTGTGACGTGCGGTTAAGTGAAAATTTTTATTAAAGTAATTCGAGTCCAGAAATGATTACCCAAGAGCCAATTAACACAGGTAAGACATAAAAGTAATTATCCGGACCACATCCCTCACTCGAACGTAATGGGAACAGTAACGTAGAAGGCTACTATGAAACGTTATGTCTATCAGAACAAGACATCACAGTTGAACAATTATTTTTTTTATTTCCTTGTAGATCACTGAAGATGCTAATAATAATTATGTGAAACACTATGGGTTAAAACAGTACAGCAATAAAACTCCAGTTCAAAAAGAGAAGTAAGGGTTAGTCTTACATACAAAACGAGCAGCAGATCTTAGTACCCGAAGATGTCGTCCGTCGTTGCGGGAACACATTCGAAGCCGTAGCTGAAATTTACCCCTCCTCCTCGGTAACAAGTGCTGAAAACATCTGCACAACAAAGCAGGTGCAGAGAGAGTGTACAATATGTCTTTCTCGGAAACACACTAGTTCCATTGACTCACGGTTCTTGCTACTGGTAACAGTAATGTGCATTTAACACCTGATCCTCAACCTAACATTTAGTGCTGCTAGTTTCTGTCCACGGTTCCTTTTCCGCCAGTGTTAGTTGTATGTTAACAGTGGCCCCACAACAATGTGGATAAGTCTACCGAAGATCTACTCAAAAAGCAACCCGTGCATGGGTTTAGTGAACGCAACGGAAGAGCGACATAACGACGCCATGCTAAGCTGCTCCCGCAGCGACGACTGCAACTTCAGAGTAATCCTAAGTGATGTTGCATTACCCTGTGTTTTGAATTTCAACTTCTGATGACTGCATATTACAATCTTTTATACCGTTGTGGAGGTAATTCCACAGACACAAAGGCAGCTGAGGTACCAAACCATCATAATTACGCTACTACTTTGCAAAACTGAGACGCGTGTCCCTTATACCAAAATACTCGGAAAATTTCAGAATTTTTTGGGAGGATTTCGGACTAGGTCTGTGTAGTCGACAGTCTGTTAGCTTCCGAACTAGCAACATTTGCACTGGCAGCCGTCGGCACTTGAACACTTCCCGCATTGTTGTGTGGATAACAGTCTCTAAGACACAAAGTTATACAAAAATATATTCTGCTTCCACGTGTAAGTAACTTTGTCAAACAAGTCACAATGATTCCTCAACGGCACTGAGTCCGAAGTAATTACGATGGTAACGGTGAATATTGAAACTGTCCCTGTTTCTATTACTTTTCCGTTTTTATGTGCTGCCGTTACAAGCGCTACTAGTATAACGCTTGCACTGGAACTGACGAAGTTGTAATATTATACTTCTGATACCTAGCGACGAACAATAGTACCCGTTTGTGGTTGTACATGAGACGCGTCCTCAATAATGTTCCTGAAAATAATCACACAGCTGCCAGCAAATAGCTGTTACAAATATATATTTTGAAAAATAAAATAATCTAAAAAATACAACAACTGTTGTCACTGCGTCAGTAATCGCGTTTCAGAGGTGAGAGAACACAGCGGCTAATACATGACAGCTGAGCCACGCCTTAATCCAGCCATCGAGAGTCAGGTATTGCGTGTATTATCCTAAATAATTTGATGTGAGTGTGTAGTGATCCCTTCAAGAAATAAAAGACTAAATTTACCTGACACTTTTGTCTAATTGTATTAATGTCCCGTCTCTTGAAATAAACAGTTGGCACTGATGAAGTAATTACTGCCCCAGAAACACTACTCTCAAGCGCATACTCTTCTCCGCATCCCTCTTCTCACATACCCTTTGCTTAACTTTCGAGAACAACGCAACTGCACACCGCTCCCTCCCCTCCACCACATCACAGTCGTTCTTCGAGTTTCCTGATTGTAATTTTAAGTTGGTTTAGCGGCTTCTGCCTGATACGTGGATAATTATTTTCTAGAAAACCTTCACAGCATCTCAACATGCAAAGCAGCACTACGTGAATGTATTATGTTTTTGTGCTGTGGTTCATGTGCCATTTTTAGCATAATAGTGCTAGTGATAATACAAATTATTAAGACTAATCGGGCAGGTAGGTCAGAAAATTTAATAAGGGAAATCGATAGGCTGAAGGTAGGTATAGTGGGAATCAGCGAAGTTCGATAGCAGGAGGAACAGGACTTTTGATCAGATGAATACAGGGCTGTAGCTACAAAATTATATATGGGTAATGTAGAGGTATGCTCCAAAACTCAATAAGAAAATAGGAACGCGATTAAACTACAAAGAACAGCATAGCGAACACAATATCATAGCCAAGATAGACACGAAGCCTACACCCATAACAGTAGTACAAGTTTATATGCCACCTAGATCCGCTGATGTTGAAGAGATTGAAGAAATTTACGGTGGGATAAAAGAAATCAATCGGATAGTTAAGGGAGACGAAAATGTAATTGTGATGGGGGACTGGAATTAGACAGTAGGAAAAGGAAGAGAAGCAAAAATAATATGTGAATATGGAGTGGGGGGAAATGAATGAAAGAGGAAGCCGTCTGATAAGATTTACCATAGAGCATAATTTAATCATTGCTAAACTTGGCTTACAAACCATAAAAGAAGCTTGCAAACATGGGAGAGACGTGGAGATATCGGAAGGTTCCAGATTGATTATCTAATGATAAGACAGATATTTCTAAACCAGATTTTAAAATGTAATTTATTTCCAGGGGTAGATTCGGGCTCTGGCCACAATTTATTGGTTATGAGCTATAGATTAAAACTGAAAAAAATCCAAAAAGGTAGGAAATTAAGGAGATGGAACCTGGATAAGTTGAAAGAAGAAGAGATTGTTGAGAGTTTCAGAGGGAGCATTAGGCAACGATTGACTAGAACAACGGAAAGAAGTAGAGTAGAGAATGAGTTGGTAGCTTTGAGAGACAAAATAGTGAAGACAGCAGAGGATCAAATAGGTAAAACGACGTGGGCTAGAAGAAATCCTTGGGTATCACAGAAGATTCTGAATTTAATTGATGAAAGGAGATAATATAAAAATGCCTCAAACGAAGCAAGTGAAGAGGAATACAAACGTTGAAAAAATGAGACTGACACGAAGTGCAAAATGGCTAAGCAGAAGCAGCTAGAGGACAAATGTAAGCACGCAGAAGCAAATATCACATGGGAATAAATAGATACCGGCTATACGAAAATTAAAGAGACCTTTGAAGAAAAGAGAAGCAGCTGTATGAATGTCAAGAACTCTTTGAAAAACAAGTACTAAGCTAAGAAGGGATATCTGAAACGAAGATAAAGTATATGAAGGGCCATACATGAGCTTGAAGGCAAAACTATAGAAAGGGAAGAGGACGTACATCAAGATGAAACAGAAGATACTATACTGCGATAAGAATTTGATAGAGCTTCGAAAGACCTGCGACGAAACAAGGCCCATGGAGCAGATGATATTTCGTCACAACTAATGATATCCTTGGGAGAGCCAGCAATGCCAAAACTATTCCACCTGGTGTGTAAGATGCACGACAGGCGAAATACCCTCATACTTCATGAAGAATGTAATAAATCAAATTCCAAAGAAAGCAGCTGCTGATAGGTGTGAATACTGCCAAATTATCAGTTTTATAAGTTATGGTTACAAAAAATAACATTAATTATTTACAGAAGAATGGAGAAACTGGTAGAAGCCGATCTTGGGGAATACTGGATTCCAGAGGTATGTGTGAAGACACAAGGCAATACTATCCCTACGACTTATCGTAGACGATATGTTAAGGAAAGGCATACCTCCGTTTTTAGCATTTGTAAACGTGGAGAAAGCTTTTGACAATGGTGTCTGGAAGATATCAAGGGTAACGCACAGGGAGTGAAAAGCTATTTACAACTTCTACAGGAACAGACGGCAGTTATAAGTGTCGAGTGGGATGGACGGATAGCAGTGGCTCAGTAGCGTATGAGACAGGGTTGTCGCCCAACCGCGATGTTGTTCAGTCTGTACATTGAGCAAGCAGTAAAGGAAACCAAAGAAAAATTTGGAGAATGAATTAAAGATCAGGGAGAAGAAACAAAAACTTTGAGGCTTGGCGATGACATTGACACTGACTAAAATTAGAAGATGTGTTTTAATATTTCGACAGTAAAATGGTCGAAGTACATAGAATATAAAACGTAGACTGACGATGGCAAGAAAAGCATTTCCGAAGTGGAATATACGAATGCTGAGTGTAGATTTAAGTGTTAGTAAGTCTTTTATGAGGATATTTGTGTGGACTGTAGCCTTGTACGGAAGTAAATGGTGAACAATAAATAGTTCAGACAAGAAGATAATAGAAGCTTTAGAAACGTGGTGCAACAAAAGAATGCAGATGATTAGATGAATATATCATATAACTAATGAAGAGATGCTGAACCGAACTGAGGAGAAAAGAAATTTACGGCGTAACTTGAATTTAAAAAAAAAAGGATCAGTTGACGGAACACGTCCCGAGACATCAAGGGATCACTACTTTAGTGTTTGATGGAAGTGTGAGGGGTAAAAATTGTGGAGGGAGATCAAGAGACGAAGGCAGTAAGCAAGTTCAAAAGGATTCCAATTTCAGTAGTTATTCTGAACTGAAGAGGCTTGTACGGGATTGAGTCGCATGGAGAGCTGCAGCTAATCAGTCTGTGGAATGAAGATAACAAGGTTTTAATTTCAGTGACAAAGTTTTGAGTGGAGACGTTTCGCTTTCCTGCGTACACTTTGAGAACTTTGTTCACAATACCCATTCTCGCTTTCTTAATCATTCCAGTGGAAAAGTTATTCTCGTAGTTTTTCCTTCGTTATATTCCTTGTAAACAGTAATTATTAGCTAATGCAATTGAAGCTCGCTTGATGTTATGTAGAATAACCCCAAAACTATTCTACGATTTGAACTTGAAAATGCAGACTTGTAACTCGACTCGCGGCATGTGCAAGGCGTGGGCGGCCCTCTTGTTGATCAGAAAGGTGACCGGCGTGACGTCACGGTAACTATGGCAACTAGTGGCCGTCCGCGCGACGGGGTGGAGCGCCCTCAGCCCAAGTGCCTCTCCACACGCGTACGGGAAGTGGGCGGATCGTCTATGTACGGCTCCCATTTCTCTGGATCCCAAAGCGACCAGAGCTGTAGCCCACACGGGTTGTCTCACGGTGCGCTTTCTTATATATCTTTGAAAACCAAATAGAGTGTAGCGAAATGAATTATACAAATGAATTATTTTTATTCTCTCGATTTTCACAATTCTAAGAGAAAATATTGCATCTCTATGAAGATCTAACATTGCAGAAGTCTTCCAATGTAAAATGTTGATGAAGACAAAACAGTGGCTTTCTGTTCTGTGCTTCGGAAAGAAGCAGATGTTACTGCTTTGTGAAGCCCAATTACGTTCCCAAATACAGCCTTTTACAGCCTGTATGATTTTCCACCTCGCAGACGATCTACAACACAGTATGGAACAACGATATCCTTGATCAATAGCAACACACCTACGTCCACAATGAAAAGCTGACCTAGGCAAGTTCTTAACATGGTTGTGCCATTGTTTTACGATTTGTGCTGCATTCAAAGATTTCAAAACGTTAGACGAATATATAAGCCGAGGAGGCGACGTCATTTGAGTAAAATATAATAAGAATTAACTTCAGGAAGCCACTCATAGTGGCCGCGCGGTTTAGGGCGCCATGTCACGCACTGCGCGGCCCCTTCCACCGGAGGTTCGAGTCCTCCCTCGGGCGTGGGTGTGTGTGTTGTTCTCAGCATAAGTTAGTTTAAGTATTGCTTCCTACAGAACTATATTCGGAAATATGTCCTGTGCTTCCAATGTGACGCTTGGTGGTAGCCATAATTTGCACAGTAATAAAACCTTAAATCTTCGCTTGACTTAATTGTAATATTTCAGCAGAAACCATTATTTTCAATTCTCATGTAGCCTATCGGAAGTAGGTACTTTCTAGCACACAGTAAATTATTAAATTATTCGCTTTTTTTAGTTTTTATCGCAGTTATGTTGCTATTTTTGTGTGTGAGCTCTATAGAGGATTCAAATTGCCTGCTTGTTAAAGGATCCCAGCATACGGTTTATAGATTCCACCCATAAATACGTAAGCTAAGGCGAACATAACTGACAGCAAAGGAGTTGTAGTATTTTAGTAATGCACTGAATACAGAAGTTTTACTTCACCCTTCGTTGAGCAAAAACGTCCTGGAGATTATTTTATGAATCCAAGTACTTTCTCACACATCAGAGTCATCTCGCTTCAGCTTTACATGCTTTCAGTTTACGGGTAATAACCTAATGTCATACTAGTGCCTCGTTTCCATTCCGTAATTGTCTTCGACAGTGCTCGTTAGAGATAACCTCACGGTGCTACATTTTTCTCAATCATTTACTGCACGTATTTCCGATCTTCCTGTTCCTGTCGTGGAACTACCCCACGTTGAAGCTATATTTCCTTTGGGCACTGCTGATAGTTCAAGGCGGGAATAAACAAGACACGAAACACGTGTCACTTTTATTTTTGCTGCATACCGCAGAAATTCAACATACTCTCAGTAACCTTCGAAAATAGTTCTTGTAATCAAACACAGTAATTAAGACACAAAGGTTCCATCACTTTCACTTGTTCTGTATCCCATATAACTTCAGCGTAAGTTAAGCTCCGAAAACAATTATTGAATCCAGGGCTCCCGCAGAAGCTTATCTTCATCATTAACCTGCCATTAACGTTCCACACCGTTCATGTGTGAGTATTTGTCGAGTATCCAAAACATTGTCACCAGCTTTAAAAATACTTTTGTATCTACCTTCATCATCCGATTATATCCATCACACCTGGAAAACAAATAATATTTTTTTCTTAGACTACAATTTAATTTTTGAGTAATGCCAACAGCTGTAAGGGATTGCAGTACATGGGCAGGTTCACCTTTTAAGTAGCACTGGTAACTATGTGTTCCACTGGTATAATATATTTACTAAAGTTTCTCTAATATGCCTAAATACGATTTTTATGTTTCTAACTCGGTAGGCTTGAGATGCCAGCGAACTGATAATGGTAGGAATATTTGCCGACGATTTTTGAAGCACTCTTTTTTCAGACTTGGTTTTGTGTTCAGCCAGTACTTGTCTTCTGTGGATTTTCTTTTCTGGTATCTTCTGAAACAAACGACAGTAAGTTCAATTCAGAACAACATTTCCAACATTATAAAGTATAAAATCAATACGGGAGTGTTCTGTAAGCATATTTATAGCTAGTTTTCGTCCGCGCCCCTCATGTACACAAGTAGATTGTCGTGAATTTAGTTCCTAGTTATATCCATTTCAAACTTATCCATTACGGATGTTTAAGAACCCTGGAATGTTTATTTAATATAAATACAGAAAAACAGCAACCAGTTACTATTTTGAAGTAGCTGTTTATTTCAAAAACCGGTTTCCGAACCTTTTCAGGCTCATCTTGAGACATGAATACTTCGTAGCGCAATTCTGGATACTGGCTAACGACGTTGTTGTTGTTGTTGTGGCCTTCAGTCCTGAGACTGGTTTGATGCAGCTCTCCATGCTACTCTATCCTGTGCAAGCTTCTTCATCTCCCAGTACCTACTGCAACCTACATCCTTCTGAATCTGTTTAGTGTATTCATCTCTTGGTCTCCCTCTATGATTTTTACCCTCCACGCTGCCCTCCAATACTAAATTGGTGATCCCTCGATGTCTCAGAACATGTCCTACCAACCGATCCCTTCTTCTAGTCAAGTTGTGCCACAAGCTCCTCTTCTCCCCAATTCTGTTCAATACCTCCTCATTAGTTATGTGATCTACCCATCTAATCTTCAGCATTCTTCTATAGCACCACATTTCGAAAGCTTCTATTCTCTTCTTGTCCAAACTATTTATTGTCCACGTTTCACTTCCATAACGACGGTATGGGCGGTTTTATAATTAGAATCCACCCAGTAGCTTCCATTGTGATTGCCAGGTGGTTACAAATAACTTTTCCCTGTATATGGATATATGTATAACCAACTGGCAATCTAATTACAAATCCGCTCCTACCATCTGAAGCAAGTACCCAACATAATGCTGTGGAATGGTCATATAGATTCCCGTATAGCATATTAAGATGAGCCCGAAAACTTTGAAAGTCGGCTTATGGAATGAAAACGTACTTCAAACAGAGTGACTGGTTGCTGTTTTCTGTACTTACATCTAGTTTCACTGATCATATGCTGTGAAACGCTTCTACTAATGACGAATAAGCTTTGCAGATGATATTGATTCATAAATTGAAAGTATTATCCGTTAAGATAATATAAAATATTTCCTATAACAGTGCGCATGTAGGACGGTTATTGAAAATTTGTAACATGACGAAAACAGTCTGCAAAATGGGTCAAATGGCTCTGAGCACTATGGGACTTAACATCTATGGTCATCAGTCCCATAGAACTTAGAACTACCTAAACCTAACTAACCTAAGGACATCACAGTCTGCACACACTTGATTGTAACACGCATATTATTCACTCATATTTGGTTGGTTTTTATAGTTAGAGGAATCATACAGGCATTCGTGAATATTTCTTTTCGATCTTAAAGAAAGATTTCATGGAGGTGTCGTTGTCCCGCGGCAGATGAAATTCTGGTTGATCGTGTAATGAACTGTTGGGAAGAGGTTACAGAACAGGTTTCAGCACTTGGAAAAAACTATTATGGAGATAATGAAGTTGATGTGCCTACCGTTTCAAACACTACTATAGTAACTGATGGTAGTCAGGGTAACACAGTGCCAAGCGGACCATTGGCTGAAATGTCTTGTACAGATTCAGCTGGTAACGTAGACTGTTTGCCTAAGCTCGAAGAAGTATTTCATGAAAGTGGCGAACCTGACTGACACTGAAGTGTGAACTTATATGAACTATCTGAGGCTCGTTGGAAACTTCACTTTTGTGGTGGGAAATGTTTTCCTCCTGAGGGCACACGCTTATTAACAGAAACTGGCACTAGTAACTTACTGTAGAGTTTTAAAAGTTTTTCAGCACAGATTTTACACTCCTGATTACCTGGTATGAATGCTTACCGCCCCATAACTCATGGTGGACTTTAAAACACACGATAAATTGAGCAGTTTTATTGATTACTACTTCCAAAGAGTACATACTGACATGAGTTTCATTCTCACACACAATAAAACATTTTGTTATTTAAGGGATTAAACCACCATCGCACGACTGTATTTTCAAGTGCCCTGCAACTAGACTATTTTGCGTTGTCAAACATGTATTACACAAACAGATGGTTACTTTCAGCTAAGATTAGGAGTAGTAGTCATAAAATTTTAACTATCACCACGAAGAATAAAGTTTCGTAATTAATGTTTCTTTTTTACTGTTACATATCTGCAGGCTTGCTCTACACTGATATCCCCGCTCTCCGGTATTGTAGCATGACATTATGGGAGCCCATTCAGAATGGAATATCATGTAATAATTCGTTTTCAGCAGCAACAGAAATGTTGCTGCTTTGTCGGACCAATCAGACGGATAAGGAATTAACGTGAATTTTTCTGTCACAGCTGCAACGTGTTAGCTGCACTGGTAAAAGAATTATCACACAATACACCACTCCTAAGTGGGGTATATCATTTAGTTTTGGACCTTCTATCATCGTGCTACAGTAATGTAGTGCGAGGATTTCAATGTGGATCAAGGCTTTAGACACGTAACTACAGGCAAATTAAACGTTAATTATGTAAATTTATTTTTAGGAGTGATACACTACTGGCAATTAAAATTGCTACACCAAGAAGAAATGCAGATGATAAACGGGTATTCATTGGACAAATATATTACACTAGAACTGACATGTGATTACGTTTTGACGCAATTTGGGTGCATAGATCCTGAGAAATCAGTACCCAGAACAACCACCTCTGGCCGTAATAACGGCCTTGATACGCCTGGGCATGGAGCTTGGATGGCGTGTACAGGTACAGCTGCCCATGCAACTTCAACACGATACCACAGTTCATCAAGAGTAGTGACTGGCTTATAGTGACGAGCCAGTTGCCCGGCCACCATTGACTAGACGTTTTCAGTTGGTGAGAGATCTGGAGAATGTGCTGGCCAGGGCAGCAGTCGAACTTTTTCTGTATCCAGAAAGGCCCGTACAGGACCTGCAACATGCGGTCGTGCATTATCCTGCTGAAATGTAGGGTTTCGCAGGGATCGAATGAAGGCTAGAGCCACGGGTGGTAAAACATCTGAAATGTAACGTCCATTGTTCAGAGTGACGTCAATGCGAACAAGAGGTGACCGATACGTGTAACCAATGGCACCGCATACCATCACGCCGGGTGATATGCCAGTATGGCGATGACGAATACACGCTTCCAATGTGCGTTCGCCGCGATGTCGCCAAACACGAATGTGACCATGATGATGCTGTAAACAGAACCTGGATTCATCCGAAAAAGTGACGTTTTGCCATTCGTGCACCCAGGTTCGTCGTTGAGTACACCATCGCGTGCGCTCCTGTCTGTGATGCAGCGTCAAGGGTAACGACAAACATGGTCTCCGAGTTGACAGTCCATGCTGCTGCAAACGTCGTCGAACTGTTCGTGCAGATGGTTGGTATCTTGCGAACGTCCCCATCTGTTGACTCAGGGATCGATCCGTTACAGCAATGCGGATAAGATGCCTGTCATCTCTACTGCTAGTGATACGAGTCCGTTGGGATCCACAACGGCGTTCCATATTACCCTCCTGAACTCACCGATTCCATATTTTGCTAACAGACATTGGATCTCGCCAACGCGTCCAGCAATGTCGCGATCCGATAAACCGCAATCGCGGTAGGCTACAAACCGACCTTTATCAAAGTCGGAAACGGGATGGACGCATTTCTCCTCCTTACACGAGGCATCCCAACAACGTTTCACCAGGCAACGCCGGTCAACTGCTGTTTGTGTATGAGAAATCGATTGGAAACTTTCCTCATGTCAGCACGTTGTAGGTTTCGCCACCGGCGTCAGCCTTCTGTGAATGCTCCGAAAAGCTAATAATTTGAATATCAGAGCTTCTTCTTCGTGTCGGTTAAATTTTGCGTCTGTAGCACGTCATCTTCGTGGTGTAGCAATTTTAATGGTCAGTAGTGTAATTAAAACTTAATGACTATCCTACATACACCTTCAATAAAAAGATAGCTACACGGAAAAAGTGTTATTTTATTTATGTGTTGAAAAATTGCAATTTGTCATTGTTAATTTTATCAGTGCCTGTAATCATGCACCGTACTGATGCCTTACCATTGAAAGTGGTGTAGGCCTGACTATACTTCCGTGCAACTTATCAGACGATAGTTATCTACTTACGTCTTCCTTTGTCTGTTGAAAGTGTAGCCGTCTGAATATGGGCATGTCTCCTCGGAACCGGTTACAGTGACGATTGGCGCTTTCCTTTGGTCCTCATGCATTATTAGCTTAGACACTGAGTTTGCCAGGATAAGTAAAATTTATTCAAGCACCTCCGAAACGTGAAGGAAGGAGACTGTGTTGTGTGGAGGCCCTCCCGGGCTGGTCCGCGCACCGGCTGCGCTCCTCCGCGTACCCATAGCTCACGCTGCTGCTGCTGCGTACGTTCCACACGACTGAACAGCTCTGCACCATTGTGCAGCCCATAAAGTGCCTCTTGCGTCATCTCGGCGTACAGGTTGGCGATGCCGGGGCACGATAGCTGACCCGCCTCACCGGAGTCGGGCCCGCGGCGTGCGGCGATGGCATCCGTGCTTTGCGGGTGGTCTCCCACACCAAGCAGGGCTGCTGCGAGCTCGAATAATTTCTCAATGCGGCCATTATTAGCACTATGCTGTCTACAGTAATAGTTGGGAAACTCAACACAAGATTGCTGCTCTCCATATCTGATAGAAACACAGTTTTTATTACTGGGTTGGTGCAAAAGTGCGTAGCGTTTTCCAGTAAGTTTCTTAAACGCAACAGATACACATAGCAGAGATGACTGCAGTCATCAATAATATATTCCCCTTCGCTATTTACAGCAGTCTGCCAACGCTGGTATAACTTCTCGATTTTGCGACTGTAGAATTCATGCGGTTTTCAGGCGAAGGACTCGCCGAGCCATGTTCGGAGCGCATTTTCATCCGGAAAGGAAGCTCCTTGAAGGCTATTCGACAGAGAACAGAAAAACTGAAAATCTGAGAGAGCAATATCAGATAAAAATCTGGCTGCGGGATCACTTCCCCATCCAATTTCTGTATAGTGGTTTTTGTCTCTCTAGCGAAATGCGGACTGGCGTTATCGTGAAGTAGCATCCCTTCACGTAGTCTTCCTGGTCGTTGTTCTCGGATTGCACTGTTTTGACATTAGTGACTCCCCAGGATCAGGAAGACCTTCAGACTTTGATGTTGTTGTTATTGTTGTGGCCTTCAGTCCAGAGACTGGTTTGATGCAGTTCTCCATCCTACTCTATCCTGTGCAAGCTTCTTCATCTCCCAGTACCTACTGCAACCTACATCCTTCTGAATCTACTTAGTGTGTTCATCTTTTGGTCTCCCTCTTTGATTTTTACCCTCCACGCTGCCCTCCAATACTATATAGGTGATCCCTTGATGCCTCAGAATATGCCCTACCAAACGATCCCTTCTTCTAGCCAACTTGCGCCACAAATTTCTCTTCTCTCAAATTCTACTCAATACCTCCTCATTAGTTATGTAATCTTCAGAAACAACTTCCTGACTCTTAAATCTATACTCGATGTTAACAAATTTCTCTTCTGCGGAAACGCTTTCTTTGCCATTGCCAGTCTACATTTTATATCTTCTCTACTTCGACCAGCATCAGTTATTTTGCTCCCCAAATAGCAAAACCTATTTACTACTTTAAGCGTCTCATTTCCTATTCTAATTCTCGCAGCATCACCCGATTTAATTCGACTACATTCCATTACCCTTTTTTTGCTTTTGTAGATGTTCATCTTATATCCTCCTTTCAAGACACTGCCCGTTCCGTTCAGCTCCTCTTCTAGGGTCTTTGCTGTCTCTGACAGAATCACAATGTCATGGGCGAACCTCAAAGCTTTTATTTCTTCTCCATGGATTTTAATTCCTACTCGGAATTTTTATTTTGTTTTCTTTACTACTTGCTCAATATACAGATTGAATAACATCGGGGATAGGCTACAACCCTGTCTCACTCCCTTCCCAACCACTGCTTCCCTTTCATGCCCCTCGACACATACAACTGCCATCTGGTTTCTGTCCAAATTGTAAATAGCCTTTCGCTCCCTGTATTTTACCCCTACCAACTTTAGACTCTGATAAAGATCGTTTAATAGCATTATCTACAATGATCCCCTCGAGAACTGGCAAATGTGAAGAACTGTGATCATTCCACCATCGGGCAATATTTTCATGCAATGTGGATGGTTCAAAAATCGAATGCATGGGTACCGCACGGTCTAAGCCAAAGTCACAAAAATCCGCAGGTGGCCATAAATGCGTCTCTGCTTGCTCGTCGTCATCAGCTGGTTCGTGAACAACACCGACTATTCCTATCCTGTATCGTTACTGGTGACGAAAAATGGTGTGTTTATGCTAACATAAGGAGAAGAAAGGAGTGACTGAGCAGCAACAAAACAGCGACTCCTTGTACAAATACTTGCGCGCATCCTCATAAGATAATGTTATGCATCTTGTGGAACAGCGACGTGAAATGTACTACGAATTGCTTCCCCGAGGTGTAACCATCACTGCTGACATTTATTGTCGAGAGTGAATGGTCAGGTCTTCGAAAGTAAACACTCCTAAAACGAATTCACGGAATGCAGCAGGTACTGATGACTTCATTTCTGTAAATATTGACATATGTGATTGTCTATACATGGCGTGCAAAGAGGCCTGATGATGGCATTACTGAGATACCGAAACTGGTTGTCTAACTAAAATAGCTTCACAAAATATACAGCTGTCTGGCAATTTTCCTAGGTTAAAAATTTGACCATTTGTGTGACCAGTATAATAAATATTTCGTTTAACTATATTTTGGCTGTTGTTTTAATCTCAGTATAATGATATTTTTTTTAGGTTCATAAGACTTATCCTTTTTTTCTGCTACCCTTGTGTCTAAGCCAACACAAGGTTGCAGATATGCGGTTGATGCAAAGTTAGTCTCTTCAGCAAGCTACCAGCTGTATTTGCCCTGTTTACTTTTCCAGCAAGACTGTGTCCATTAAGCAAAATTCTGTTGTTTGTTAAAATAATTGTATAGTTAATGTTAGTTCTGTGCCTTTTTGTTTTGGTTCATTTCACATTGAAAACTGTGCCCTTTCTACACGTACCTTACTACACGTACTTCGAGTTTTCTCTGATGTTTCTCTGAGACAGCTGAGTATCCGAAATTTCTTGGTGTTTTAACCGCTTCTGAAAATTATTCGAAGAAGCTCATATTACTCAACCATTTTGAAAAAGCTTTTTAAGCGAAGTGCCTATCAGCCTGTATAATACAATTTCTGAATAGAAGATATATTCTCTTTCCTACTTTACTAATTTCAAAACCAGCTCCTCATTAATCAACTGTCAAAAAATTTACCTTCACGTCAGCATACTTTCTTAAATAATTCTCAGGTACTGCTACTTTATCTTGATAGCAACTTTTTATCTGTATGCTGCAGAAATTTATTCCAGAGAATGGTACAGTAGAGTAGTTACTGTCAAATAGAGCAACAGTTCAAATTTAGTCTTTCATCTGTTGTAAAGATGACGGGTTATTTCCAACAGATTTGTATTCAGACAACTTTAAATATTTATAGTCAAATGGCTCTGAGCACTATGGGACTTAACTTCTGAGGTCATCAGTCCCCTCGAACTTAGAACTACTTAAACCTAACTAACCTAAGGACATCACACATAGCCATGCCCGAGGCAGGATTCGAACCTGCGACCGTAGATATTTATAGTCAGTTTCCTATTTCACAAGGTAGATGAAACTACGCAATTACTTAGGAAAAATATATTTATCATTTTTACATCTATTGTAAGTCCTATAGGAGAAAGAAACAGAATTTATAAAAGAAAAGAAGAAGGGAAAGAAACGTTTGTGAGGAGAAAAGTAACAATAAATTAAAGATGTGAAATTTGTTTGGCCATTGTACTCGTATTACAGACGTGATGAAAACTGTCCTTCCAGGGATATGTATCACTGTGTCATTTCCGATGTAGGATCAGGGGTCACAGAAAAAGTCAAATTGTCAATTTAGCAAACAGACTATTGTGAATTTTACATAGTAGCATATTCAGGTTTCTACATTTAGCACTGCGCATTGTACGATTTTGAATTGTCCTAGTTACTTCAGACAAATGTGTCCAATCACACACAGGAACTTGAACCATTCGGCTGACAGATTTGGTAGTCATAGAAGGATACAAAACAGACTCTGTAAACTTCAGTTAACTTGAATAACTAGAGACTGATGTTGGTACATTAGTCCGTTTCAACAGCGAACTTTCCTCATTAGTAAGTTCAGGCCGTTCTTTGCCGCTATGCGTTCTCAGTATACGTAGTGCGCAAAAATGTCATGTCTGCATATAAATCGCGGCAATATAAGATTAAAACTCGTTTCCTGAAATAACAACAGGGCTCTTCTCCTACTGTAGCAGTTGATCAGTATTCTTAAGATAATGAATAAAAATTTTTTTTTCCAGCTGCTACTGTAAACGACTACTTCAAACTGGACCCTACGTAAAGACTGCGAAGTTGTTGATCGCGTGCGAGCAGACGATAAATAACGTAAGTAATGAATGTAAAGTAATCATATCGACAGAAAGAAATTGTTGAGTAGCTTACGACTAATACAGTCAGAATTCCTCTCACTTGGTCGTGTAACTTAAAGAGTAATGTACGATAGGTTGCGAAAAATGGATCGAACGTGCATTGACGCCCACCGGAACATGAGACATGAACGCGTCTTGACAGTGCGGCAAAGTAAAACTGCGGATATTATCTTGCTCACCTACGGTACGCATCTTTTAATTAGGTAGATGTAGGCTCAATATTAATTTAGATTGTTTATGTAGGTGTAGTGGGTCGGTGAAAATTGATATACATATCTTACGTTTCGGATGATATTTTACTTTAATTTCTTTCTCTATATTCTTTCTTATTACTTTATTCATGATTTATTAGGCATGATTATCCTGTATAACGTAAAGCATACGAAACAAAATTGACCCCCAATCGAACTGTTGTTGGTGGAACACATATTTAGAGCCCACTGGCGTTGGCAGAAGACAGAACTTATGCATTCATTTATTTTATCTGTATTTTTAATTAACATGATCGAACTGTGGGGTTTTAGGTCCTCTTTTTGGATCTCGCCAAGTAAAATTCATATATTACTGAACAAGTCATTGTGAGATTGTAGCAGACGAATTTTGACTGTTTATTTTTCATATCATCTGTGCATGTTCATTGCAGTTTTTATTTTCGTATAGAAATTTCACTACGGCTATGACAAAAATAAATATCATCAATCCCTAGTCGATATCAATTAATTGCTACCTGATCAGCAGAGGGAAAGAACTTCAGTTTTAGAGTCAAAAAGGGATCGGTCATGTACCGTTGCTTTTAAGCCCTAATAAAAGTACTGATTAATCATGAAGCTGATTCATTAACATAGACATTAGTGAGTAATTAAATAAACAATTAATAAATAATAAATATTAAAAGATCAGATGGGTCCCGGCGAAGGTTCGAGTCCTCCCTTGGGCATGGGTGTGTGTGTTTGTCCTAAGGATAATTTAGGTTAAGTAGTGTGTAAGCTTAGAGACTGATGACCTTAGCAGTTAAGTCCCATAAGATTTCACACACATTTTGAACAATCCCATGGGACAATAATATGCTCTCCAACGCATGGTTTAAATTTTTACCACATATTTATTCAAACAAACATAAATAAATGTACTTCGTTTTGTAGCCTCACATCAGCTGTTAATTTAACACAATATTGATTCAAGATAGCAGAGAACTATTAATTCGTAGTGTAGATGATATAGTGTTGCTGAGTGAAACTGAAGAAGAACTGAAAGACATGTACAGATCTCTCAGGCACAGTGCCAGCAAAATCTAGCTTTTGATTAACCAAGAGAAAACCGAATATACGGAAATAGATCGAGTCATAAACCCAAATCCTCACACTGAAATTGACCAACATTCTAAATTCAGAAAAGTTCTCCAGTTTAAATATCTTGGATCACGTTTCAAAAGTAAAAATATCATAACAATGGATATAAATTAAAGAATACCCTCAGGGTCAAGATGTCTGTACTCACTAAGCAACCCACTCAAAAGTAAAGCTTTGTCAGTCTCCACAAGATGAAGATATACAACACTATTATCTGCCCCATACTACTGTACGCTTCAGAAAGCTGGATGATTACAAAGAATGAAAGAGAAAAACTGAATGCTTTGAAAGATAAGTAATGAGAAAAGTCTGGGGACCTGTGTTGGAGAATGGCGTATGGAGAATTCGAAAGAGCAATGAAATTTATCAGTTAATGAAGCAATCCACTATCATCCAGAAATTGAAAGTGTGAGACTGCAATGGGCTGGACATGTGGCTGGAATGAAAAACAACAGAATCATCAAGAAAGCATTTGAAGGAACTCTCCAGGCAACAAGACCATTGGGCCTACCTCGTACAAGGTGGAAAGATGACATAGCGAAGGACGTAGTAGCATTAAGAATTTCCGCAGGGTGGAGAGAGGCTGCGAGAGATAGAAGGCGGTGGAAGCAAATCGTTGATGCAGCGCGTGGTCTTCAGGGCCTGTGGTCGCTGAGAAGAGAGAGAGAGAGAGAGAGAGAGAGAGAGAGCAAGTAGAGTAGAGAAAGTAGCAAGGGCGAAGTAAATGCCTGGAATCGAGCAACAAAATCGAGGAAACTTGCTGCCAGTATCTCATAGTTCAACGTTTGCTCATTAATCTTTAAATGGTAACAAACTGAATAGAGATGGGAAGTATACTATCACTGCTAACCGCCCTATAACTCTAGGTCCAACAGCATTCAGAGTTCGTGCACCAGCGGACACCGATATATTTCTAAGTCTGAAGCAACATACTTAAGGCCAAGCGACCAAGGGTCTCCATGGCCGCACAATACCTTTCAGACACCTTACTAGTCCAACCGCACACCGAAAGAGGACCACGAGCGCATATTTAACACCTTGGTCACATAATCAATATGTTAGTCAGCGTATTCGCGAAATGCTCCAATTTTTAATATGTGGTTTATGACGCGTCCTGCTACCACTGTACAAAAATTATACTATTTTTTCTCATATTCGAGCTTTTTGGTATTCGTTGAGTGGGTTAGGCGGCCTGTGCCTGTCCTTGCCACGACTGCCGGGCCGCTCTGCGTAACGACCAGCCTGACTCACGCTGCCTGGCCACACTACGGCTACTTGCCAACCACAATTCTAGAGGAAACGAACGTTAAAAATGAGTTTGTTACACCAGCAGCGACATGTGGGCATTTTTGAACTAGAAATAATATGACGAAGACTTCAGTGCTGACTGGGAATCGAGCCCCACACATATCGGGCCAGGATTCGAACCCTTTCACGCGCAACATGTGGAGATGTGGAGGAATCTGCAGTTTTGAACAAACAATAAATTGCAGTCGAGCTGTATTGTCACGAAGGGATCAAAGTCCACGTTAAGGGCGGTCTGAGTTGCATTCCCAGATCAGAACCAATTTTATCGACATACAGAAGCTCCAATAAAAGATGGAATAAGTGTCCTGTGACCCTACATTGCGTTTGTTTCGTCACTAGAAATGAATAACTAGTATAAGAAAGGTTACTGCTGATAGAGCTTCTACGTGACGCGACTCCTGACTTGATTGTGGTTTAACCTAACGTCTACTTGGTAGAGAAGGAATATAATGTTTAACGTGAATTTCAGACCACAATGCCATTATACCTTCTTCACTTGGGGTAGCCAGAAGAGAACAGAATCTGTCTCTCCTTATCAAAAATCATCAGCAGAGGTCGGAATCGAACCCAGACCATAAGTATATGAACCTAGCATCAATCCAAGAGACCACCAAGTTCTGCGAGCACTCATTATTCTATCATAACAATTTTGCGCCACACTGGATGAGAATTCTGACACACAGACTCCCTCTAGTGGTTTGCAACATGTTCAGTACATTCATTTACTTGGTTGACCGAAACACCATGAACTAGCTGCCTCGGCTACCCAGTGCATACATTCGACTCTTTTGTAATCACCGGAATAAAATCACGTAACTGATACCTACACAGAACTGCCAACAGTGTAGGATGCAGAAATTTAAACAGGAAGTGTTCCTTTCGACTTGAGCTACTCTATTGCGCTACCTGTTTGTTGAAAACGTCGTGCAGTGCAAAAGAAAAGCTGTAACTGTCTGTCTCTCAGAAGTCTAGATACGGCCATATGCATTATCTCACAGCACTGTGCAATGCGCAAGTTCTGGAGGAATTGTTGTTGAGTTCTGGAGGTATTGTAGCTATGTGTCAGCTAGGAGCGTAACGGTAAGCGTCGCGCACTGTTGATAAGACGTCGTGAGTTTGGGTACATTCACTGCTACATTTTTTAAAACGCCATACTGCTGTCTGCTGAAGTTATTGATCTAATAGAACTTTGAACATAATTCCCTTCACTTCTCAACCCAAAATAGTCGCATGTGGAAAAAGGGCTAACTTCTGCGACATTTTGCTCTTTTCAGGTTTAATGGATGGCCAGGCTGCAGATGCATCTCGAAACTTTTGTATTATGTATGGGGAGAGCGCATCGTGCCAAAATACGTCAGAAAAGTATTTTCTACATTAGCTGTCGCTTAGCAGTGGCATTTTATTCTTCTAAAAACCTTGTTTGACAGCTTTAACTGAGAACAAGTTTTCTACATGCATGTAATCAATAAACTGCATGTGCATTGTTAGACTGTTATAGATAACATCAGAGAATTCGCAAATATCG
Organism: Schistocerca nitens; assembly: GCF_023898315.1. NCBI lineage: Eukaryota > Metazoa > Arthropoda > Insecta > Orthoptera > Acrididae > Schistocerca > Schistocerca nitens. The sequence continues at coordinate 612,406,163 of NC_064614.1, read as the reverse complement.
TTGATGATTAATTTCTCCCTCATGTTAACTAATGTTTTAACAACACTAAAAGAAACCGTACGAAAATTGTGCACTGTATTATAAGAAATAAAAATACCCACGATAACCTTACGACGAAAGTCTGTTTCAATAAAACTGAGTATCTGTACACAAGCGTGCCTCTATCCGCACGAATTGATAAAATACTAATCACTTTGATTTCGATTGGGTCTGTGTTTGATTGGTATGCTGTGTCATACTCAAGTGGTACGCAAATGTGGCATTTCATAAATAAAGTTGTGTATTCCTAGAAACCCAAAATTTGTTTGTCAGCAGCGGAAAGAGGCATTACCTGTTGTGCAGCATTGTAAGCTTTTCATCATTGCACTATGAGCGAAAAGTATTTTCTTGCGATTTCCTTATCGATGTGTGATCTGACTGCTTGTAGGTCTTTCACAGAAGGGAAAAAAACGTTACAGTCAGCAAAACTGGAACCGCAAACCATAACAGACGCTTTCTCTCGCGTTAGCACGTTTCCACAGAGCTAGGGAAGAGGCATGCGTCTAGATCTCCTCTTACGAGACCAGTAGTGGCCAGAACTCGTAAACCGCTATTTAAAGGACGAGATTAGATGCGATTTTCACGTGCAACAACTTTCCTGGGCTCAAAACCGTAAATTTGCAATCTTTTGTTACAGCTCAAGCGTTAATAATAACTCAGATTATTCAATGGAAATGACAGGAAAAATCAAGTGAACTTTGAGGCTTAATTCCATGCACATCAGGAAGTAACTCGTCGATCACAGAGTTGCCAAATATACCTTGCCTTGTTGCCAAATCTCAGTTACATTACTAGCAGGAAGAGGACGAACCGATGTGATCCTACAGCGGGCTGGGAAGTGACCATAGCTGGCGTCTCAAAGACGCGGCTGCTACGGCCTGAAATACGTAATCCGTCTGATTCACATGTCTGTAACTGGGTTTAGGGACTGGAGCGTAGTTACTAATAATACTCAGCACTGACTGAAAAATAATCTTCATAAATCAGTAACTCTCATAGTTGTTTTTATATCTCTTTCTTACGTGTACTCAAAACTAAGAAAATCATTGACGAACGTTTTCGTGCCTCGCCGATAGTCGAGCACAAAAAAAAAAAAATGAAAAAGGACTGTGTGTGTGTGTGTGTGTGTGTGTGTGTGAGAGAGAGAGAGAGAGAGAGAGAGAGAGTGAGAGGGAGTGAGAGAGAGAGAGTGAGAGAGAGAGAGAGAGAAGAGAGATAGTGTGAGGGAGAGAGATAAAAATAAAAAAGAATGAGAGAAAGAGAGAGTAAAAAATTGTTGCAAAGAAAGTGAATCACGGTATTTAAAGAAATCTTTCATTAAAATGACACGTTCTAGTCATTACGAAATGTCGTATTCATGATCTGTGGAACAAGTATTAATCTAATCTAATCATATCATATTGCTGACTAGTCATGAAGAGGTACGAATTAGAAATTTTCACCAATATCAGTAACCAAATCTAAATTTGAAAAAAAAGACGACAGTTTTTGTAAAAAACCGGGACTCCTTTAAAGACCCTTTCGTCCCTGTTAACTAACCACGAAAGATGTGTGATATACCTCCATTCAGAAGGTACAAAATGTTCATGCATTTAAAGATGAAGCGCATGATGTGAAGTTCTGTGATGGAGATACGAACCGAGGCACGCAATCGGATTGTTAACTAAGTAAAATCAAATGTTCCGTATCGGTTTTTCTTACCAGTTGCTAGCTGTTTGAATCTAAAATAAGGATACAAATTTTTGTGCCTGAGCGACAATCGAACCGCACACCTACCGTCCTTCTTTATCATCCACGAACATAGCTTAAGTTACACTTGCTTACTCACCAACAGTAAGATGTGTGAGTGTTTGACCAGAAATAACGACACCTATTGCGATTGTTGGCAATACATGAACAGACATTAAAAATGCACGTTAATTTTCACTATCAGATTGGTATGCACGTGATAGGGCTTGAAATGAAATAATAAATATTTTTGTACTGGATCAGGATTCGGACTCAGATACCTTTGGAGGAGACCTAGAGAAGATTGCAGTCTTGGGAAAAGGAACGAAATGATTGAACTATACTGTTCCGAGAGATTCAGGTCCTCGAAAGATGTGGTAGGAATTCGAATCACAGTGCAGCACCAAATTTTTGAAAGCCTTTAGCTCAATCAAGTACAAGAAAAATAAGAGCCCAGTTCCTTTAAATCAAATAAAATAAAATTTTCTAATGTAAGTAAATTTACTGGAGGCAGTATTTCAGTTTACCATGACTTCCACCTACGTCATTTCCCAACGTAAACCGGCTCTGCCTAATTGTTAATGAAGGAACGTGATGTTTAATGCGGGTTCTGGATTATAACGTCTTTCTCTTGAGGTTACCAGAGGTAAAGTAAATCTGTTTGTGCCTCTTAAAAGTAAATGCATGAACCCACGCATTGCACCTGTGATAGTTCGTTCCACCAGACCATTGTGGCCACATTTCCCACCCCCAGGAGTGTGCTGTAACGGATGACGTGCTTAGCTTACAAAATTAGTCACGGTGGAGAAAATGCGAGTCTGTTAAATGGTTAAGTAGAAGCAATCATCTGACGTGGAGATTATGCTATTCTCATGTCAGCAGGATGTAAAGACTCTTCTAGGCATCATAGCCTCGATGTAAAACCATTTTGAAATATTCACTAATTCAGCAAATTTCATATTTCGAGCAGATCCACTGTGAAGTGTGAAGTTACCGGATAATTCGATTATTACCGTCATTGTTACTATCATTATCTTCATACCGTTGCTGGAACACATGTGCTTGAACATCATTTAATGGCTTTTGGTCATTATAGAAGTAGTTGCTCAATAAAAGGTTCTTTCCCTCTCTACAGAGTCCTTTTCATGTTAGTATCAATCATCACTAATTACTCGCAGATTACATTAAAACTAAAGTAATTGATGAAGACGTTACTTGATAACTAAAACGCGCTGCCTTTCTTAATTTACTTGCGCCTAGAGATGGCTGTCGAATACTGCCAAACCAAGAGCCAATGGATCTTACTGCCTTCCGTTATACGTCACTGCCAGTTCTTCCACAAGATTTGGTCGACGTGACCTGTTTAAAGTGGTGTATGGCAGAGAATGTTTTAGAAAATCAATTGTTTTCCTTTGCAATAAACAGAAATATTTTCATTGTAAGCTATCCAAGTTCAAAATTTTCGTATTATTAGTTCAGATTTAGTATTCACTTCTATAATGTAGGAAAGTATTTCACAGTTGCAAAACCCGCATCCGACTCATTGACCTTACACTTAGTCGCTGACCATAAATTCAAGCTCAGAGTGACACCAGTTTAAGTATACTAATGTAGCGAAGGCTGTTTGCCAGTGCTCTTTTTCACCGGAAAATATGCAATTCACTCATTGGGCTCCAAAAGTACACTGTAACAGTAATTTCTGTGTGTATGCAATGCATACGGATATGGAGTTTAGTAGTGCTCTCTCTTCCACGTCTGTATACAATATGCCTGTCCTAAACGGGCCCTTTATCATTACAGGCCCTGGGCAGTGCAACATCATTTTGACAACAGTAATGTGCCTATACTGACAGCCTCACTGTTCGTTTTAGCTGATTTTGTAACCATTTAAATAGAACAACATGACCTTCCAGTGGGAGACATTTCGTCCCCCTTTTCCTTGTGTGAAATTTGTCTGTAAGCTTTTTGCCTTCCAACCAGCGAAATGCGGCAGAGTAAAGCCAGTAAACGATTCACAAACCACGATTTAGTGCCGTTAAGACGATTTCTTTAAACATTGTCGTAGCTGATGGAATTTAGTTTCTTCTTAAATAGTTTTATGTAGCAACGTTCACAGATACCTCAAATAGGAAAAGCTCTTTATCCAGGTACGAAAGTTGTAAAACAAACTTCCCACAGTTAGAGTCAGGTCGATCTTTTCGTCTTATAGCACTGCATATGTATTTTGTCTAAGAGGTATAACAAGAAGTGTTCCTGTAGCTGTGGGAATCATTGGTTGAAAACGAGTCTAACACCGGTGGGTACAGTACTGCTAAATATTCAAAATGATTATCAACCTGACATGACAATAGCATAATCTCCACGTCAGATGATTGCTTCCACTTAACCATTTAACAGACTCGCATTTTCTCCACCGTAACTAATTTTGTAAGCTAAGCACATCATCCGTTACAGCACACTCCTGGGGCTGGGAAATGTGGCCACAATGGTCTGGTGGAACGAACTATCACAGGTGCAATGCGTGGGTTCAGGCATTTACTTTTAAGAGGCACAAACAGATTTACTTTACCTCTGGTAACCTCAAGAGAAAGACGTTATAATCCAGAACCCGCATTAAACATCACGTTCCTTCATTAACAATTGGGCAGAGCCGGTTTACGTTGGGAAATGACAAAGGCGGAAGTCATGGTAAACAGAAAAATTTGGTGCTGGACTGTGATTCGAATTCCTACCACATCTTTCGAGGATCTGAATCTCTCGGAACAGTATAGTTCAATCATTTCGTTCCTTTTCCCAAGACTGCAATCCTCTAGGTCTCCTCCAAAGGTAAGTATCTGGGTCCGAATCCTGATCCAGTACAAAAATATTCATTATTTCATTTCAAGCCCTATCACGTGCACACCGGCCTGTTAGTGAAAATTAACGTGCATTTTTAATGTCTGTTCATGTGTTGCCAACAATCGCAATAGGTGTCGTTATTTCTGGTCAAACACTCACACATCTTACTGTTGGTGAGTAAGCAAGTGTAACTTAAGCTATGTTCGTGGATGATAAAGAAGGACGGTAGGTGTGCGGTTCGATTGTCGCTCAGGCACAAAAATTTGTATCCTTATTTTAGATTCAAACAGCTAGCAACTGGTAAGAAAAACCGATACGGAACATTTGATTTTACTTAGTTAACAATCCGATTGCGTGCCTCGGTTCGTATCTCCATCACAGAACTTCACATCATGCGCTTCATCTTTAAATGCATGAACATTTTGTACCTTCTGAATGGAGGTATATCACACATCTTTCGTGGTTAGTTAACAGGGACGAAAGGGTCTTTAAAGGAGTCCCGGTTTTTTACAAAAACTGTCGTCTTTTTTTTCAAATTTAGATTTGGTTACTGATATTGGTGAAAATTTCTAATTCGTACCTCTTCATGACTAGTCAGCAATATGATATGATTAGATTAGATTAATACTTGTTCCACAGATCATGAATACGACATTTCGTAATGACTAGAACGTGTCATTTTAATGAAAGATTTCTTTAAATACCGTGATTCACTTTCTTTGCAACAATTTTTTACTCTCTCTCTCTCTCATTCTTTTTTATTTTTATCTCTCTCCCTCACACTATCTCTCTTCTCTCTCTCTCTCTCTCTCTCTCTCTCTCTCTCTCACACACACACACACACACACACACACACACAGTTTTTTTTCTTTTTTTTTTTTTTTTCTTGTGCTCGACTATCGACGAGGCACGATCCAGTCCCTAAACCCAGTTACAGACATGTGAATCAGACGGATTACGTATTTCAGGCCGTACCAGCCGCGTCTTTGAGACGCCAGCTATGGTCACTCCCCAGCCCGCTGTAGGATCACATCGCTTCGTCTTCTTCCTGCTGGTAATGTAACTGAGATTTGGCAACAAGGCAAGGTATATTTGGCAACTCTGTGATCGACGAGTTACTTCCTGATGTGCACGGAATTAAGCCTCGAAGTTCACTTGATTTTTCCTGTCATTTCCATTGAATAATCTGAGTTATTATTAACGCTTGAGCTGTAACAAAAGATTGTAAATTTACGGTTTTGAGCCCAGGAAAGTTGTTGCACGTGAAAATCGCATCTAATCTCGTCCTTTAAATAGCGGTTTACGAGTTCTGGCCACTACTGGTCTCGTAAGAGGAGATCTAGACGCATGCCTCTTCCCTAGCTCTGTGGAAACGTGCTAACGTGAGAGAAAGCGTCTGTTACGGTTTTCGGTTCCAGTTTTGCTGACTGTAACGTTTTTTTCCCTTCTGTGAAAGACCTACAAGCAGTCAGATCACACATCAATAAGGAAATCGCAAGAAAATACTTTTGGCTCATAGTGCAATGATGAAAAACTTACAATGTTGCACAACAGGTAATGCCTCTTTCCGCTGCTGACAAACAAATTTTGGGTTTCTAGGAATACACAACTTTATTTATGAAATGCCACATATGCATACCACTTGAGTATGACACAGCATACCAATCAAGCACAGACCCAATCGAAATCTAAGTGATTAGTATTTTACCAATTCGTGCCGATAGAGGCACACTTGTGTACAGATACTCAGTTTTATTGAAACAGACTTTCGTCGTAAGGTTATCGTGGGTATTTTATTTTATTTCTTATAATACAGTGCACCATTTTCGTACGGTTTCTTTTAGTGTTGTTAAAACATTAGTTAACATGAGGGAGAAATTAATCATCAACGAAATTTGCGAATTCTCTGATGTTATCTATAACAATCTAACAATGCACATGCAGTTTATTGATTACATGCATGTAGAAAACTTGTTCTCAGTTAAAGCTGTCAAACAAGGTTTTTAGAAGAATAAAATGCCACTGCCACACGACAGCTAATGTAGAAAATACTTTTCTGACGTATTTTGGCACGATGCGCTCTCCCCATACGTAATACAAAAGTTTCGAGATGCATCTGCAGCCTGGCCATCTATTAAACCTGAAAAGAGCAAAATGTCGCAGAAGTTAGCCCTTTTTCCACATGCGACTATTTTGGGTTGAGAAGTGAAGGGAATTATGTTGAAAGTTCTATTAGATCGATAACTTCAGCAGACAGCAGTATGGCGTTTTAAAAAATGTAGCAGTGAATGTACCCAAACTCACGACGTCTTATCAACAGTGCGCGACGCTTACCGTTACGCTCCTAGCTGACACATAGCTACAATACCTCCAGAACTCAACAACAATTCCTCCAGACTTGCGCATTGCACAGTGCTGTGAGATAATGCATATGGCCGTATCTAGACTTCTGAGAGACAGACAGTTACAGCTTTTCTTTTGCACTGCACGACGTTTTTAACAAACAGGTAGCGCAATAGAGTAGCTCAAGTCGAAAGGAACACTTCCTGTTTAAATTTCTGCATCCTACACTGTTGGCAGTTCTGTGTAGGTGTCAGTTACGTGATTTTATTCCGGTGATTACAAAAGAGTCGAATGTATGCACTAGGTAGCCGAGGCAGCTAGTTCATGGTGATACGGTCAACTAAGTAAATGAATGTACTGAACATGTTACAAACCACTACAGGGATTCTGTGTGTCAGAATTCTCATCCAGTGTGGCGCAAAATTGTTATGATAGAATAATGAGTGCTCATAGAACTTGGTGGTCTCTTGGATTGATGCTAGGTTCATATACTTACGGTGTGGGTTCGATTCCGACCTCTGCTGATGATTTTTGATAAGGAGAGACAGATTCTGTTCTCTTCTGGCTACGCCAAGTGAAGAAGGTTTAATGGCTTTGTGGTCTGAAATTCACGTTAAACATGATATTCCTTCTCTACCAAGTAGACGTTAGGTTGAACCACAATCAAGTCAGGAGTCGCGTCACGTAGAAACTCTATCAGCAGTAACTTTCTTGTACTAGTTATTTATTTCTAGTGACGAAACAAACGCAATGTAGGGTCACAGGACACTTATTCCATCTTTTATTGGAGCTTCTGTATGTCGATAAAATTGGTTCTGATCTAGGAATGCAACTCAGACCGCCCTTAACGCGGAATTTGATCCCTTTGTGACAATACAGCTCGACTGCAATTTATTGTTTGTTCAAAACTGCAGATTCCTCAACATCTCCACATATTGCGCGTGAAAGGGTTTGAATCCTGGGCCGATATGTGTGGGGCTCGATTCCCAGTCAGCACTGAAGTCTTCGTCATATTATTTCTAGTTCAAACATGCTCACATGTCGCTGCTGGTGTAACAAACTCATTTTTAACGTTCGTTTTCTCTGTAATATAACAGCGATAGGTGCCAGGTTGGAGTCCTGGGAAAGAAAAAATTAATGTTTCGTCTCGCCATTGCAGTTAAAACATCTAGCTACTGCCGAGAAAACTCGATATGTCACAGTTGATTGTGCTTCGATGACAATCCAATTAGGTTCTGGTTTCGAATCCCTGTCCAACACAAAGCTTTACCTCACGGCATTTCAGGTAAGTTACTTGTGAAAAATCAATATTTAACATAGATTATATTAGATTAGATTAGTTTTCGTTCCATAGATCCGTGCTGAGGAGATCCTCGTGGATGTGGAACATGTCAATTTTTTTTTAAGCTGAAATAACAATACTAATAGTATGAATATATACAATACATCATTTGTTTCTATTAAAAAATTGGTCAATGGAGTAGAAGGAGTTGGCCACTAGTAAGTCTTTCAGGCTCCTTTTAAATTGATCTTTATTTGTAACTAAATTTTTCATGTTTACTGGCAAATTATTGAAGATGAGTGTTCCTGAGTAGTGTACCCCTTTTTGAACTAAATTAAGTGCTTTTAAGTTCTTGTGCAGATCATTTTTGTTCCTGGTATTGTATGTATGAACTGAGCTGTTTGTTGGAAAAAGAGATGTATTATTTAGGACAAATTTCATTAATGAGTAAATATACTGAGAGGCAGTAGTTAGTATACCCAGTTCTTTGAAGAGGTTTCTACAGGACGTCCGTGAATTTACTCCACAAATAATACGTATTACACGCTTTTGGAGTCTGAAAACTTTTGTTTGACTTGAAGAGTTACCCCAAAATATTATACCATATGACATTATGGAATGAAAGTAGGCAAAGTATGAAAGAATTTTCATTTTTATGTCGCCTATGTCTGCTAACACTCGAATTGCAAATACAGATTTGTTAAGGCGTTTCTGCAGTTCTGTGGTATGCTCTTCCCAACTGAATTTATTATCAAGCTGTAATCACAGGAATTTAAGACTGTCAACCTCTTCTATCTGCTCTTCTTCGTATTTTATGCATATGCTGGGTGGAAACCTCTTACAGGTTATGAATTGCATACAGTGAGTCTTTTCGAAGTTTAATGTCAGTGAGCTGGCTTTAAACCATTTATTAATATCCATGAAAATATCATTAGCAGATATTTCTAGAACTACACTTGACATACTATTTATTGCAATACTTGTGTCATCTGCAAACAAAACGAACTCTGCTTCTGGCAGTGTAACTGATGAGAGATCATTAATGTACACAAGAAAAAGCAATGGCCCTAAGATGGATCCTTGTGGGACACCACATGTAATTTCTTCCCATTCTGATGATGACTGATGACTTAATTCACTAGTCCCTTGCACTGACACCCTTTGTTTCCTGTTAGTGAGGTATGACTTGAACCATTTTGCAGCACTGCCCGTGACACCATAGAATTCTAATTTACTTAAAAGGATGTTGTGGTTCACACAATCAAATACCTTTGACAAATCACAGAAAATACCTGCTGCTTGTAATTTGTTATTTAATGAATTAAGTACATTTTCACTGTAGGTGTAAATAGCCTTCTCGATATCAGAACCCTTCAGAAATCCAAACTGTGTTCTTGATAATATGTTATTTGTGGTCAGATGGTTGAGCAGCTGCCTGTACAATACTTTTTCTAAAATTTTTGAGAATGCTGGCGAAAGTGAAATCGGTATGTAGTTTGATGGTCTCTCTTTATCCCCTTTCTTGAAAAGAGGCTTAACATCTGCATATTTTAGCCAGTCAGGAAATGTCCCAGTTATAATTGACTGGTTACACAAGTAACTTAGAATCGTACTAAACTCACAAGAACATGCCTTAATTAACTTTGTTGATATTTCATCGTACCCACTAGAATGCTTTGTTTTTAATGATTTTATTATGGACGTTATTTCTTTTGGTGAAGTGAGTGATATATTCATGTACTTGAAGCTATTTGTGAAGGCTAGTTTCAGATATTCAAGGGCATTATTTACTGATCCTGAAAGTCCCATTCTATCAGTAACGGATATAAAGTACTTGTTAAATAGATTTGCCACACTATGCCCATCAGTTACTAATGTGTCATCTACCCTTAGTGCTATTTGCTCCTGTTCCTTTCTGGTTCTACCAGTCTGCTCTTTCACTATATCCCATATCGTTTTTATTTTGTTCCCTGACATTGCTATCTTCTTCTCGTAGTGCATTTGTTTAGACGTCTGAATTACTTTTTTTAATGTTTTACAGTATTCCTTGTATTTAGCTAAATCATCAGCATTGGAGCTATTCTTGGTCGACAGATACATTTTCCTTTTTGTCTTACAGAAAATCTTTATTCCTTGTGTAATCCATGGTTTTATTATAGACTTCTGTTTAATTTGAGTAACTTTTAGAGGAAAACAGTTTTCAAACATGGTACTGACATTGTTCATGAATGTGTTATATTTTTCATTCATGTCATGAGCACTATAAACATCTTTTCAGTTCATATCTTTGAGCAGTTTTCTAAAACACTCAATTTCTGGTTGATTGACTACTCTCCTGTACTCAGATTTAGCAGTCTTGATAATTTGCTTAGAATTTACATCTAAAACATGGAGCTGCACGTCATGATCTGATAGTCCATTTATAACAGGTTTTATGATATGATTTTGTTCCTTTGATTTGTCTAGAAAAATGTTATCAATGGCTGTCCTGGAGGATTTAGTGATCCTAGTTGGAAAGTTTACAGTGTGAGTTAGATTGAAAGACAACATTACTAACTGCAGTGAATGTTTACTGGAAGATTGCATTAGAAAATCTGTATTAAAGTCACCAGCAATCAAAATTTCTTTGTTTCTTCCTGTTAAATAACCCAAAAGAGCTTCTAGATGATCTAAGAATAGATTATAATTTCCTGCGGGTGCTCGGTAAGTAGTTATTATTATATAGGATCTGTTATGGAACTCTACTTCTGTTGCACATGCTTCTATATGCTGCTCTAAACAGAATTTATTAATGTCAATGTTCTTGAATTTATGGCAGTTTTTGATAAATGTGGCAATTCCTCCTCCATCCATATCTACTCTGAAGAAGTAGGAAGCTAGCTTAAATCCTGAAATTTCTAACATATCTATATCAGTGGTCACTTGATGTTCAGAGAGGCAGATTATGTCAATTTGGTTAGATGAATTCATTTCATCGATACAAATGAGTAGTTCATCAACTTTATTTCTAAGTCCCGGAATGTTCTGGTGTAATAAAGATAAATGATACTGCATACTAAGGGGATTGTCACTGCTTTGGCGAAGATGAACTGGCAGTTTCTGATTACTTTCTGTTAACCACTGTTTAAATGGAGGCTGTATGATACAATCTGACTCCTGTTCATCTGTTTTCTCAAACTGAGTGTGTCTGCCAATCTCTCTTAAAACTCGTTTTCTTTCCCCCTTCCCTATCCTAAAAAAGGCATCCCTCTGACACCTGTGACCACTGGTATTTTACCACTTGTGCCAGTGTCCCCCCTTAAGTTTTCTGCAATCAACCCAAACAGTTTTCCCTTCCCTTTCCTATTGAGGTGAAGGCCATGCCTAGTGTAGTCCCACCTACCGATAGCATCCACAGGAATCAAACCAATATGGGACCCTATATCCGTCCTAAGCAGCCACTCCCACAAATCCCACACTCGTATGCCTCGTTGCTGATGCAATCTTCACCAGGTCTATGGAATATTCAGAGTCTCTGTCAATGCTATTTCCCGGACCACCCACTATAACCACGGCATCCTCCTTTGTGAAATCCTTGCATTAAGCACCTACATCCTCTGTTACCTGACCCAGATCTGCACTAGGCTTGAAAAAGTTTGTGACCTGGTACTCTGGACCTAGATTTTCCTGCAGTAGTTGGCCAACACCTCTACCATGGGAACTACCTAACAACAGTTCTTTCTCTTTACGAATTTCCCTACCTTTTTCAAGTCCTTGAAAGCTTGTTGTGCCCTTTCTACAGCTTCAGCTACATGAGGCTCATCCGATACTGACTGAGGCAACAGGTCAAATCTATTTTCAAGATTTATGACAAAGCTGTCTGATGCTCTCCTTTGCCTGTTCCCCCTGTTACCTGTTGCCACTTCCCACCTCTGTTCACCCTTCTCCCTCTTTAACCTGTCCAGATCCTCCCTTGCCTTGTCTAGGTCAGCTTGAAGAGCTGCATTTTTCACTTCCTGTTCCAGTATCTTCCTATCTCTACTGCAGATCCTACAATACCACTGGTGAGCCTCATTTATGTCCCCATTTCCCACGCCACTACATTCGCCCCAATGAAAGAAACTACAGCACCCATCACACCACACCCCGTAACTAGCGATCCTGCGGCATGTCACACACTTCTCACTCATGGTAAAAACAGAAATCGTATAAGCTGATTTAAGTAGTGACTAAAACGTAAACAAGGGACCCTAGAAACTATTCAGGCAGATATAAATAAATTGAAAGAGTACTGAATAAAAAACTGGTGATTACATATAACTCACTGTTTACTTACGATACGCGCGCGTGAAATTAAGCCTAAAATCCGTGCTATAGGTGCGAGAAGGAAAATAAACTTCTTACCCCGTTTAATCTTCTTTAACACTTCACTAACACTTCCACTAATGTAACAACACTTATATTATATTTATACCAACTGGAAACGTTTATCTATAAGTTTAATTCACTGCTTACTTACGATTCGCGCGCGTGAAATTAGGCCTAGGATTCGTGCTACAGGCGCGAGAAGTTCGTTAACAAGGACAATAGATGCTGGGTAGGAATTCGCGTCCGTTAACAATGTTTACGTTATGTAGTTTAACGTTGATATTTGCTAACTGATACTGTCTAAAATCGAGGTATATCACTCTCTGTATGCCTAGTCAGGAATGACTGTTAGTTTCCGTCAGTCACGAAGTCTTTGCTTAGTCTGCATGACCTGGGTTTGAATCCATATGCAGAACGAGACGGTTCGTCGTGTCATTTGAAGTTCACACATACCGTCAACTAGCTGCTCGTGAATAACTTAAATTTTTAATGTAATTTTGTGTTAAATAATAGGTACGGTATGTTATTTTGAAGAGGAAATCATGAATACGACGAACGTACTATGTGAATTACTTATCGGACGTAATAATGAGAGTGGTAACATTTCGTGTATGTCATTTATTGTAATAAATGTGAACTTACAAGCTTGAAGAACCGTATTATCTGTGATAAGATGTTCCTGATATTTATAGTACCTTCGTATTATTTTACATCTTGAGTTATTGCGATACAGAGCAGTGTTTTCTAGTGGTGACTTGTTGGAACCATTTTCAATAGTCAAACGACTGTACCGAGGGGCGATTAGAGGACCTGCTAGACAGCTGCGCTATGTGGGTTGCATTCCAATCAGGCGAAATGCAATTCAGGTCGTTCGGATACTTTTGAACACGACTGTACATGAAGGAACAGAGAGTGTATCGTGTACGTCTTTTATCCACTCATCCTTGAGCTATCCGATAGTGTACGTAATGTTTTAGTCCTGTAATCCGTTTTTAAGCTATTTTGTTTGATTTTATATGAGGGCTTCGATATTTAGTTCTGTAAATTCAGGCGTTTGAATATTTCAGACATATTTGAGGAGACATTTACGGAGAACATTATAATGATTCATTGATTTTCTTTGAGTAAAGAAAGTATATGTGTGCAAGAACATAAGATTTCATTTATACAGAGGGGTCCAAAAAAATGTAGCCACTGTTTAAAAGTCCATAACTGGCAAACTAACTGATGGAGTTGTCTCATTTTTGGTGAAAATGTAGCTTAAAGCCCAACTTAAAGGTATCACTGTAGGTGTTCGAAATGGTCACCATTAACATCCACATACAAACGATGCCGGCGAATTGCAGCACGAACTACAGACTGCAACGTGTTCAGTTGGATATTTGCACATCAATGTACGATGGATTCTCGAATCTCATCCAACGTGCTTGGCTTTTGTCGATAAACGACGTCCTTTAGTGTTCCCCACAGGTAAAAGTTCAGAGGAGTTTGGTCTGGGGAACGTGGTAGATACTCCATAGCACCTCTACGGCCTATCCATCTTCCTGGTAGATTTTCGTCGAGATACGCCCTAACACGATTTTGGTAGTGCCTGGGGCACCATCTTGTTGAAAGTAAACCCTTCCGTCTCCAAACAAGTCTCGGATGGCAGGTAAAATGGATGTCTGAAGCTTTTGAAGGTACACCTCACCGGTAACTGTGCCGGTGGAAGATGGATAGGCCGTAGAGGTGCTGTGGAGTATCCACCACGTTCCCAAGACCTAACTCCTCTGGACTTTTACCTGTGGGGAACACTAAAGGCCGTCGTTTATCGACAAAAGCCATGCCCATTCGATGAACTTCGAGAATCCATCGTACATTCATGTGCAAATATCCAACTGAACACGTTGCAGCCAGCAGTTCGGTGGCATCGTTTGTGTGTGGATGTTAATGGTGACCATTTCGAACACCTACAGTGATATCTTTAAGTTGGACTTCAGGCTACACTTTCACCAAAAATGAGAAACTTCGGTCAATCAGTTTGCCAGTTATGGACTTTTAAACAGTGGATACATTTTTTGGACCTTTCTGTATTAACTACAGATGCTCAGTATGGGTCTTCTATTGAACTTGATGCACTGTTAAATACTTTAACAGGAGTTATTCTGCAAATGAACTTCACTCTTCTCACAGTATTTTTATAACGCTGTTAGTTTATTTTTTTCCCTAAATGTCACTTTCTGTAGGTTGGGATGAAAGATCGCCATAAGATATGTGGTTAAGTGCATCTGGGTTCCACTATCGCGCTTGAAAGTGCTAATAATCAGTGAAACACCTTTTAAATACGAATTAAGTCTCAGGTCTAAGAAACCACTTCTTTGATAATTTGGACTAAAAAAAAGACACTGTTTCTTTCGAAATTCATCAGTACAATTCTGTACAACAAGCAGAATCATAGTTTACGATTAGTATTCCCTCATTAGTATTGCCTCATTACTATTATATTACCAATATTGGCACAAGAAAACGCTTACATAAGATGCTGGGAAAATTATTAAAGGGAAAAACGACTTGTTTCGTGTGACAATTTGTCAGGCAGGTCACAAATCTGCTCACGAAAGATTAATTAAGACTTTATTCCGAATTTAGTAACTTTTTTCTGTAAATGACCGTAAGTTTCTCAAAGGTTCATACATAGGGTTTATGTGTATGTAGTCTAGATCTCTGCAGAATAGAGTATTCATGTGGAAGCAATTCTGATGTAAGATGATTTTTACGCTGTGTGTTGAAGTTTCAGAAAACGGCTATATAGGGTGCCTCAGGTCTATCACGCAGGTCCGTCCGATCATTCGGGTAAAATTCGTTTAACGGAAACCTATAAAACCAAATAAAACATGAACTTCACATTGCATCGAAGTCTCTCGAATATGGAGAAAACGAACTCATCTTCATAATTTCAGTTGGAAACAGAAGAAAAAGAACTAATACCGTTGAAAAGATTTCATGGGATCGAGTACTTTCATTTGAAACTTTGTTTATTTCTTGTTATTATATACCTTTATATAGACCCTTCGCGGTTTGTCTTTAACGTATTGTACCCGAGAAAGGTCGGATGAAAGATCCCAAGAAAAACTTTCTGTACGGTACGTCTGATGCAGTCTGGGTACCATGCGAGGTAACTTACTGGAAACTTGCTTTAGCTCCGTATAAACATCCAGAGAAAATGGTAAATTTTCCTCAACACACAGATTCTTCTTTCAGTCGTCCCAAAATGGTCTAGGTTAAATCTCCATCACTCCGTAGTCGGTATGACTTGTCACATAGATTATAATAAAAGAGCTAGTACATACGCAGAACTTGCAGAATGCAGTAGCTGTTGATGGAGACCCCTCTCATCCACACTCCACAATTTCTCTCCCACCTCTCAATTTCAGCGCATTAAAACTGTCTCTGCCAGTGCACTAGATACAACACGTCCAAGAGATGTTCTACGATGCCATCCTTAGTAGCGAATTTCTCAGCTTCTGTCTGTAACTTAGCAGGCGTTAGCTTTTCATAACGGTCGTACCAGTAACTGTTACAAGAGTGTTGCTAAATACATTTATCGGTCCTCAGCGGCGTTGATCTTGGCCGTATAGTGAATCCAGGAATCAGAAAGAGACCGTTGGACATTACACACCGAGCCTCGAACAGTGATGCAACCTCACACCTCGGATTGCCGATCCGAGAGTCGTAGCCGTCGCCACGTGACTTGAGATTTGAAATTCACTCTGCGTTGCGCCGCGTGACAGCTTGAAGAATGGCGACATTACTTTGAGTTGTGTGTGCCCAGATTCAACCTGTGACGGTCGAAATTTCGCGAACGGCGACCACTGTGTTCGCGGCCGTGTCCTTCATTGTTCCCGCTCTTCCTGCTCACCCTCACCCTTTCACCCCTCCCGTCTCTCTTCCTGCTTCCAGTTCGTATACGTATATTCCTAACAACAACCCATGGCGGCAGCGAATGGAACCTAATCCATAGCTCCCGCTGTTTTCCAGTATTTCATTTTCTATCTTGTAGTTAAATTCAACTATTATTTTCAAAACACAATACTCCACAAATTTTCAGTTTCCCAGATATATATGTGTAACTACTTCTCAGTCGTATGACAAAGACCACCTGCATAGTTTTTACCCTTATAGCCTGCGTAACACATCAGCAGAGATATTATTATTCAAAACACTATTATATATTCAAAACACGTTGTTTTTACAAATGGTGATTATTTATTAGGATTGAATATGATCTTGTTATTTTCTTTTTTTTTATTTCACTATGCGACTTAACTTCTGAGGTCATCAGCCGCCTAGAACCTAGAACTAATTAAACCTAACTAACCCAAGGACATCACACACATCCATGCCCGAGGCAGGATTCGAAGTTGCGACCGTAGCGGTCGCTCGGCTACAGACTGTAGCGCCTATAAGTGCACGGCCACTCCGGCCGGCTATCTTGTTATTGAAATTAAGATTGCACATTCATATATTATTGCCTTATATGGTTTATCATAGTACCTAGATGGAGGTCAATTCTTGTAGCCAATAAATAATAATAATAATAGTAATAAATATTACCAACTGATATATTATAGAATGGTGGTTGCGAAAACCACAGTAAAACGCTAGAAGTAGAGTAATTTTCCTAAGCTATCTCTGAATCGGTTGGTTCACTATTGCTTGCCGGACAAGAGAAGATCAGGGCCTTTAGAAAGAACATAATGTAGTGCTGGCAAATGGAAATATGTGTGATGCAAATCATTAATTAAATCTTCATTCTAACACTAGCTCATTACTCCAACAAAACAAAAATAACATAGTGGTTGTGTTATGCTAATCAGTGATGTTTGCGTTATGTCCGTCATGGAGTCGTTCTGTGCTGTTTTCAAGTATTAGGTGCCACATTGTGCACAGAAATCATCAATATTAACTACAACGTCTTGTTCAAACTGAATAAGTACATGGCAACCTATCTTAACCAGCACGTTTTTAATTGGTCATATACGCAGAAGAGCCAAAAAGCTGATACACTTGGCTAGTACCGTGTAGCGCCACCGTGAGCAAGCCGAAGTGCCGCAACACGACGTGGCATGGACTCAACTAATGTCTGATGTAGCCCACCCGGTTAGCCGTGCGGTCTAACGCTCTGCTTTCCGGGCGGGAAGACGTGCCGGTCCCCGGCACGAATCCACCCGGTGGATTAGTATTGAGGTCCAGCGTGCCGGCCAGTCTGTGAATGGTTTTTAAGGAGGTTTTCGCTCTGCCTCGGCAAATGCGGGCTGGTTCCCCTTATTCCGCCTCAGTTACACTATGTCGGCGATTGCTGCGCAAACACTTTCTCCTCGTTCGTGAACACCATAATTACTCTACCACGCAAACATTAGGGTTACATTCGTCTGGTGTGAGACGTTCCTGGGGGCGGGGGGATCGACTGGGGGCCCGAACGGCCCAATAGCCCTGGGTTCGGTGTGGGGAGCCGGTCGGGTGACTGGACTGCTGTAGCCTGTTATGTGGCTGTGAACCACTAAGGGCTACGGCGGGGACGAAGCCCCTCTGTCGTTTCTAGGTCCTCAGTTCGTTACAATACAATACAATGTCTGATGTAGTGCTGGAGAGAACTGACACCATGAATCCTGCAGGCCTGTCCATAAATCCTTAAAGGTACGAGTGGGTGAAGTCTTCTGAACATTGCGTTTCAAGGTACCTCAGATATGCTCAATAATGTTCGTGTCTGGGGAGTTTAGTGGCCAGCGGAAGTGTTTAAACTCAGAAGACTGTTGGTGGAGCCACTCTGTAATAATTTTGGACGTGTGGAATGTCGCGTCGTCCTGCTGGAATTGTCCAAGTCCATCGGAATGCACAACGGACATGAATGGATGCAGGTGATCATACAAAATGTTTACATACGTGTCACCTGTCAGAGTCGTGTCTAGACGTATCAGGGGTCCCATATCACTCCAACTGCACACGCCCCACACCATCACAGAGCCTTCACCACCCTGAACAGCCTCTGCTGATATGCAGGGTCAATGGATTCATGAGGTTTCCTCCGTACCCGTACACGTCCATCCGCTCGATACAATTTGAAACAATACTCGTCCCACGAGGCAAATGTTTCCAGTCAACAGTCCAACGTCGGTGTTGACGGGCCTAGGCAAGGCGTAAAACTTTGTGTCGTGGAGTCATCAAGAGTACACGAGTGGGCCTTCAGCTCCGAAAGCCCATATCGATAATGTTTCTTCGAATGGTTCGCACACTGACATGGCCCAGCACTGAAATCTGCAGCAATTTGCGGAAGGGTTGCATTTCTGTCACGTTGAACGATTCTCTTGAGTCGTCGTTGGTCCCGTTCTTTCAGGGTCTTGTCCGGCAGCGCCGGTGTCGGAGATCTGATGTTTTACAGTATTCCTGATATTCAAAGTACACTCGTGAAATGGTCGTATGGGAAAATCTCCATCGCTGCCTTGGAGATGCTGTGTCCCATCGATCGTGCGCCGACCATAACACCACGTTCAAACTCACTTAAATCTTGATAACCTGTCATTGTAGCAGCAGTAACCGATCTAACAACTGCGCCAGACACTTGTTATACTATATAGGCGTTGCCGACCGCAGTGAAGTATCTGCCTGTTAATATATCTCTGTATCCGAATACGCATGTCTTCATTGTACCAACACACAAAAAGATGTTCTGTGAAGAAGCCTTGACATTCCAGTATGTGAGACGCCACTGTATTATTGGAATATGGGACTGGGTGTCAACTTCTCATTTGTAAGACAGAGAATGTTTACAGTAGAAAGTGGTAAGCAACTCAACACAGCCTCATTACGTTTATCACTCGTCCAATATGACGACTGATACTATACGCAAACACGTAACGATCATCAACTGCACACTAGAGTTATTTCGGAGACTTCTCCACAACACATTTTTTTTTTCATCTGCTGGTCATTGGCCCACTGAAGTCTGAAGTGCCCACAACTCACATTCGTTCTGCGGGGTGGGTTTTGGTGATCTACATTGCTCGAACATCAGCACCATAATCAGTGATCTAGAATTCCCCCAACTGCCATATCCTGACGGTAATAATTCCCTCGTGTTTCCTTTTTTAAATCCATTACACGTGCTATGTTACAACAAAAATCGGAACTACGTGCACGTCGAGATTTTCTACGCAACACAGCAAATAAAACAGCGCTTTTCTCTTGGCCAGACCGTATGCGGGGCATGTCACAGAACAGACGTGCATGGAATACGCTCACTCGTCACTCTGGTCCTCGGAGGCCTCCAGAAGACAGCGCTGGTGAACTGTGGACTACGATCTGAGAAACCTGACAGTCAATCCACTAGGTATTTTACACAGACATCAGACACCTGCTGTGTACGACGTCTCAATGCCATCCTCTCTCCCTTCTCTCTGACCATCTGCCAGCTCTCTCTTTCTCTCTCTCTCTCTCTCTCTCAAGTTTCATTTCTATTTATTTTCTTCCAACTGCTTTTTTGCAATGATCTTATATTGCACCAGGCACCTCTCAAAAATCTGTTCTTCTCCCGTCAACAAGTAGATAAATATTGCGTGACATGACAGCTTACTAAACAGGAGCAGGGTCTATGAAACTTTAGGTGAAAAGAGAAAAAAAAAAAAAAGAGAAAAACTTTGGCAGATTAAAGGACGGAAGCGAGTCATGAATTGGCACACAGGTGAGTTTTAGTCCTTTGATAAAGTTACCTGTTGATCAGTTCGAGTCAAGGTTCGGTAAACTACTGATCAGTCATTTGAGTAAATCTCAGCTTCTCAGATCAATAGTATTTCGATTTCATCATGGAATCAATAACTTCTTCCAACACAACTACAAGTCACATTTGTGATCTACTAGCTGACAAACCTGGTATTATCCTGCTTTTCAATGTGCCAATTTTCCTTTAGCAACAAAAATAAAAATGAGCTGCGTTTGTAATGAAGTATCGAAAAAGCTTCATTTCCCTGTATTCGTGAAAACACCTTTCAAATTACGAAACAGTCGCACAAAGAAATATGTGAAATGTACATATGTGTAAGTATAGTATCCAAATTAAGAAAGACGATCTCGAAACCTGGGTGCAACTGCTTCCCGTGTCTACAACACGATTTTGTATACGTCTCTATGGCAATACCTTTCCATAGAACTATACACAGCTGTGTTTCCGTCTATAGCCGTGCGCGCTTCGCAGTTGAAAGCTGTTAAAAGCATTTCCAGATGTCAGGGATTTCCTTAACCTGACTCGACTGTGGGAGCGTCTTCGTAGTAAATAATAAATATATAAAAACTTCGTGCTTGCTGCGGCTTTTTTCTAGTATCTAAGTCTTTATGAAGTCGTATCTCTCGAACTGTGTGTCGTACAATGATTTGTGTAGGTGCATTCAGCGGCATATGTGGATACTGTCTGAAAAGTGTGTTGCGAATATAGTTGGTAGAAAAGAAGTAATAAATTTAAATGTCATGCACAATGCGGTAGTATTTCACGCATCTCCGGTATATGTGCGTACTCTCCGCAAGCCGCGCAGGGTAGCCGCGCGGTCTGGGGCGTCTTGTCACGGTCCGCGCGGCACCCCCGCGCCGGAGGCTCGAGTCCTCCCTCGGGCTTGGGTGTGTGTGTTGTCCTTAGCGTAAGTTAGTTTAATTTAACTAGTGCCTAAGCTTAGGGACCGATGAGCTTCGTAGTTTGGTCCCATAAAACCTCACCACAAATTTCCAATACTCTCCACAAAATTTATTGCGCGTACAGTTAGCAGCACAGAAGTAATGCATTTACACATCATGCATGCTGCGGCAGTTACTCACGCATCCACATTTTTGACGACGTCATATCTTCTGAACTATGATAAGTAAGTGGTTCTTACCCCCACAGCGATTGTGGGAGTGCTGTACTAAGGAGAGGTATCGATGTCGGTCGGTGAGGTCTGGCACGAAGTCGGCGCTCCAAATCATCCCAAACGTGTTCTATAGGATTCAGGTCAGTACTTTGTGCAGGCCATTCAATTACAGGGATGTTATTGTCGCCGGCCTCGGTGGTCTCGCGGTTCTAGGCGCGCAGTCCGGAACCGTGCGACTGCTACGGTCGCAGGTTCGAATCCTGCCTCGGGCATGGATGTGTGTGATGTCCTTAGGTTAGTTAGGTTTAAGTAGTTCTAAGTTCTAGGGGACTGATGACCACAGCAGTTGAGTCCCATAGTGCTCAGAGCCATTTGAACCATTTTTGATGTTATTGTCGTGTAACCAATCAGCCACAGGCCGTGCATTATGAACAGGTGTTCGATCGTGTTGGAAGATGAAATCCCCATCCCCGAATTGCTCTTCAGCAGTGGGAAGCAAGAAGGTGCTTAAAACATCAATGCAGGACTGTGATGTGATAGTGCCACGCAAAACAACAAGAGGTACAACCCCCTCCATGAAAAACACGACCACACCATAACACCACCGCCTCGGAACTTTACTGTTGGCACTATACACGCTGGCAGATAACTTTCACCGGTCATTCGCCATACCCTCACCCTGCCATCGGATCGCCACACTGTGTACCGTGATTCGCCACTCCCCACATCGTTTTCCACTGTTCAGTCGTCCAATGCTTACGCTCGTTACATCAAGCGAGGTGTCATTTGGCATTTACCGGCGTGATGTCTGGCTTATGAGCAGCCGCTCGACCATGATATCCAAGTTTTCTCACGCCCTGCCTAAGTGTCACAGTACTTGCAGTGGATCCTGATGCAGTTTGGATCAGCTGTGTGATGGTCTGGATAGATGTCTGCTTATTACACATTATGACCCTCTTCAAATGTCGGCGGTCTCTGTCAGTCAACATACGGGGTCGGCCTGTACGCTTTTGTGCTGTACGTGTCTCCTCACGTTTCTACTTCAGTATCACTTGGGAAACAGTGGACCTAGGGACGTTTAGGAGTGTGGAAATCTCGCGTACAGACGTATAACAGAAGTGATCCTAAATCACCTGACGACGTTCGTTGTCCGTGAGTTCTGCGGGGCGCCCCGTCTGCCTCCTTACGATGTCTAATGACTACTGAGGTCGCTGATATGGAGAACCTGTCAGTAAGTGCAGCGCAATGCACCTAATACGAAAAACGTATGTTTTTGGGGTGTCCGGATATTTTTGATCACATAGTGTATATATACTTCTGAAAGTAATCTGTCCTCTTCACTCATATGCAGGAGAAAGATTTTTGTGTCGACAATGAATTTCTTTCAGGTTATTCACAATATCGAAGCACAACGTACGCGAACAGAAACATTGCAAAATTATTTCTGATATGGTAGATGCCAGAAAATCATTAGTTATTTCTAGACAGAAACCGGGAATAAATACTGAGAGGGGTGCAGTAAAACTTTTCATGACTTATTTGAAAATATTATTATTTAAGATCTTCATATAAACAGGATCGATAAGAAGATTAATTGTATCAGTTGGAAGTGGTGGAGCCCATCATGTAATAGTTTCTCCTGATTGAAGAACGCCAAATCCTTCGTTGTACGTTAATATAAATTTTGCCCTGGTAACTGACAACGGCAAAAGAAATGTAATGTCTGATAAAGAGAAGGTACTGTTTCGTGCCATCAGTAGCAGTTAACTCCTTATAAATATTAACAATGCCAAATCTACTACAGTTTCTCTGGCAGAATAGGTAAGGCGTCATTTAGCCTTAGTTCTTTGCTCCAAATGCACTCATAACGACTTAGTTATAGGGATCAATGGCACAAAAATAAGTATATCTTCACTTTCTAAATGATCAGTTAAAATTTCCTGAGGATACTGTACTATATTTATTAGGACAACGTGAATGGTTTCTTTTTTGTCGTGAAACCATCTCCGTATACCTGAAACACAAGGAAACGTTTCATAAAACATATATGTACGGCATAGTGTTAAACATCCAGTATAAACCAATCGGAATTTGTTTTGTATCAGAACTGGTAGATTAAAAGTTGTTCTTGCGCAGTCATAAAACCATCGGTCCTTTTTTGTTGCAATATTACTATAGGTATTGTTTTTAGTTCTTCCTCTAAAATATGTTTCCCTTATTTCTATACTGCATAATTTCAATAATCAGTTTATAACATACATGAAAATCCCTAAACGGATAAAATTTATGCTGAAGCTACCGCTACGCCCAATATTAAGCTACGTAAACGGGTCTGGAAAATATTTTAAATCCGGACAGCTAAAACGTTTAAGGTTCCTAGAAGTGTAAGTCATAGAGAATGGAGACTGCAATTCTTGCTGCTTTCATTCTACACAGAGAGATTCTGATTGTCGCATAATATAGTTCCGTCCGAAATCCCTACGGACCAGCAGCCTAAATATCCCATTTCACCAACTTCCAGTATCCGAATAACGAAGTAAAAAATACTATGAATAACGCTGTGGAATTCAGAAATTTGTATGTTGTCGGAAAACTGTAAATTCTTTGGGAAAAGGGGTAGGTTGAAGTAAGACATTGTAGAATGAGGTGAGATTTTCTAGCGCTTTTTCAAATGAAACTGAAACAGGGCAACTTTATCAAGTCAAATGATTGTACAGATATATCAAGATTATCCACGTACTGTGTAAATAGCGCTGTCACTGATGTAAACAGGCTGGTAAGAGAGAGTTCCTGTGAGTGACTCATTGACCGAACTATTCTTGTGAGGATGGAAACAAACCAATGCCAACCTCTTTCCAAATCACAAGAGCGAACTTGGAAAATTTTGAAATATAATATGATTTCAGTTCAACTACTTCGTGTTTAAGGAAATACTTAAAAATCAAAAATTGAACTTTAAATCATAACCAGGACAATTACGATTAAGTTATGATTAAATAAACTAATTCCGAGAAGAATACAAAAGCGGCAGTGTATCAGAACGTACGATGTTGAAACCGAAGAACAGAATGAGACTAGTTGAAAAATTGTCGAGGTAGCGACCTAATGTGTCAGAAAATGCGTTGCGCGTATCACGTTAGAACGGGGATAGAATCCAGTAGAGAATGTAGTTACTTAATAATGGTGTATCACTATAGTACAACGAAAGGAGATGAGAAAAATTTATGTACAATTTATAAAGGATTCGATCTTATCGAAGAAAGAGAACATAAACAGTTGTTGCTTAGAAATAGCTAGGAGATTCATGTGATTAGAACAGGTGACAGGAACAGTGATGCTGTACTGAACGTCTTATCCAAAAATTACCTTCAGCAGTTAAAGACTAGAATTATGTGGGCAATATGTCAGATTGCTTGGTCACTAACAGATCTGTACCTCTTGACATGTACTGAATCAGTGGCCATAAGGCTGTTTAAAAAATTAGGAACGTTATAAGAAACCTAGGAATCCAAGAAGAATAGGACAGGGCTCCTTCCTCTTCCAGGGGCCACACCAAGTTCACCAGTGTTTTCGAATTTAATTATCATCTTCTGCAGATCGTTTAATAATATCAGGCCTCCCCTCAAATCTTTTAGTAGGCGATACTCTCTCAATTCAGCAATGTAATTGCTGCTGTTCCAATAAAACCGTTTCTCTAAGAGCGCACGGTCTCTCTTCTCAATAGCCATACTGTACTCTAACTTTATGGCTTATCAAATGACAATGCGAATGACATACCGTCATACAAACTGTGTGCAGCGCCAAATCTTCACCTCGTGGCCAAAACTGGAAAAAAAATTTCTCAGCGTAGATCGATTCCTCATGAACGCATTATCGTATCTACCAAGTTCCACTGCCAAACGATAATTACAGACCGCAGTGGATCTCCGTGCAAAGCTACACTTTAATTATAACCACCCGGTAGATTCGATCCCTTGCAGAACTGATACTGTATTACCTTCTAAAGACGGACCAACGCGTTATTAAGTGGGTGGTCATAATGTTTTGCCTCGTCAATGGATGTTCTATTCTATATACAGGGTGTATCATAATTAATGGTGTAAACGCATACAGTTGAAAGTACACAGTACCACAAGCAAAAAATAAATTGAAAAAATCTTAGTACACATACGTTCGCAAACGAACTTTGTGGTTACTAGCCGCTACTGGCATGATTCTCCGTATGCCGGCCCCTGGTGTGATTTTTGTTTACATTTTCGAGACGTGGAGTTGTAAACACAATGGATACGACAGTACAGTCCACAGTCAGAGGGCCGCTCATGTCAAATGTTTGCGGAGCGTCGGCTGTGTTGTACGAATATGGAAGTGCGAGAATATGGGTTTCATGTATGCAGGGATAACGGCAATGAGCAGGAGGCAACACGCTTCCAACAAGAAGCTTACTGTCCGCCACCGAAGTTGCGCGGTAAACGCGGCGGATCGCTAAGCGAATGGGCCTGGGGGTCGATTTCCGGCCAGGTTGGAGATTTTCTCCGCTCGAGGGCTGGGTGTTGTGTTGTCCTAACGTTCGTATCGTCATAATTGATATTAGTATTGAGATGGCTGAATGAGTGTGGCCCGAAATCCAATAAGTTGAAAAGAAAAATAAGTATACCTTGCCCGAAGGCACCCCGAAGTCGAAAGTTTACAAGCATGTATCGACGCCTCCGAGAACCTGTGAGCTTTGCACATGCTACCAGATAGGGTAGGCCTGCACGAATTACACCTCTGCTTGATGACGTGTTGCTGGAAACAGTTGAACAGGCTCTAGGAATCTCGAGAAGGAGGCTTGCACACGGGTTTCTGGAATGAGCCACAATACTGTTCGGAGAATAATGCATCGCAAAGCAATGTACCCATACTACCTCCAACGAGTTCAGCGTCTTAGTGAGATTGACTCTGGTCGTACACTAACGCTCGTCAGTGGATGCAACAGCAAGCCGAGAGCAACCCAGCGTTTGACAGTGACATTTCGTTTACAGATGAAGCACGGTCCATTCGCGATGGTGTGTTAAGTTATCATAATTCTCATGTTGGGGTCATCTAGGCTACGACCCACATGCTATGCATGAGTGTCCGTATCAGTGACGTACCTCACTGAATGTGTTGTTAGGGGTGCTAGGTAATCGTCTTACTGGGCCGTAGATGCTAGCAAACAGACTCAATGGACGGAACTACCCTCGGTTTCTACGACATCATCTTGAAGTATTACTTCAGGATGTTTCCTTAGAGGAAGGCTAGAGGATGTACTACATGCATGATGGCGCACCAGCCCATTTTGCTGCTATTGTGACACGAAATTTGACGCCCCGATGTGGCCAAAGGTGGAATGGATGAGGAGAACCCGTACCGTGGCTTCCAAGATCACCTGATCTGAAGGCCATGGATTTATGGTTTGGAACTGTCTTAAAGGTACAATGTACGGCACGCCGGTTAACATGGCTAAAGAACTGAAGAAGAGACGTATCAGTGCTTGTCAAGAATTTCGAAATGATCCAAGAGTGTTTGAAAGCATTCAAAACCCATTGCGATGGCGGGTACAGGCCTGCATGCCGTACAAGCACGACACTTTGACCACCTTCTTTAACCACGAGTACAGTCACCTAACTCTGCGCTTCTACCGAAATATCTCTAGTAATTTGCCTTAATGTTGTACATTATGGCTACTTTTTCCTAAAGGGAAGACGTTAATGCAAAATCAAGTGAATGATGGCTTGTAACCACAAAGTCGCAATTACCTTCGGAACGGTTCGTTTGCAGATCTACGTCTACTAAGACTTTTTTTCGTCTAGTATCGTGTATTTTCAGCTCTATGCGTTTAAGCCGTTAATTATGATATAATGTGTAGTTTAGGAGAAAGAAATTCCTCATCTTCTCGCAGAAGTTTGTCGTAAATTGCTGGGATACTTACGTATTGCAATCGCTTGGGAAAACGAGCAGACCATTCCCATTTTGAAAAAAAGGTCATCAAATAAACGCGCTTAACTGTAGGTCTATACCGTTAATGTAAAACTGTTGTAGAAATATGGAACTCATTATATGATCGCGTTTTATGACGTTTGTTGAGGCCGAAAATCACGTCTGTAGGAACAACATAGATTCTGCAAGCAGTGCAATAGCCTAGCGGACAGTATTTCAGCTTACGGAGCTAAAGACCAACTTTGTGACTGGACTGATTTTTGTTTGTAGGTAGTACTTAGTACTTTGTTCTTAACGGGGAGAGATCGTCACCAAATATGCATGTAACAACATAGCAGTAAAACGTGTAGATGATGATGTTTGGTTTGTGGGGCACTCAACTGCGTGGTCATCAGCGCCCAAAAACGTGTAGAGAGATACATGTTGTTGTTGTGGTCTTCAGTCCTGAGACTGGTTTGATGCAGCTCTCCTGTGCAAGCTTCTTCATCTCCCAGTACCTACTGCAACCTACATCCTTCTGAATCTGCTTAGTGTATTGATCTCTTGGTCTCCCTCTACGATTTTTACCCTCCACGCTGCCTCCAATGCTAAATTTGTGATCCCTTGATGCCTCAAAACATGTCCTACCAACCGATCCCTTCTTCTAGTCAAGTTGTGCCACGAACTCCTCTTCTCCCCAATCCTATTCAATACCTCCTCATTAGTTACGTGATCTACCCACCTTATCTTCAGCATTCTTCTGTAGCACCACATTTCAAAAGCTTCTATTCTCTTCTTGTCCAAACTGGTTATTGTCCATGTTTCACTTCCATACATGGCTACACTCCATACAAATACTTTCAGAAACGACTTCCTGACACTTAAATCTATACTCGATGTTAACAAATTTCTCTTCTTCAGAAACGATTTCCTTGCCATTGCCAGTCTACATTTTATATCCTCTCTACTTCGACCACCATCAGTTATTTTGCTCCCTAAATAGCAAAACTCCTTTACTACTTTAAGTGTCGCATTTCCTAATCTAATCCCCTCAGCATCACCCGATTTAATTTGACTACATTCCATTATCCTCGTTTTGCTTTTGTTGATGTTCATCTTATATCCTCCTTTCAAGACACTGTCCATTCCGTTCAACTGCTCTTCCAAGTCCTTTGCTGTCTCTGACAGAATTACAATGTCATCGGCGAACCTCAAAGTTTTTACTTCTTCTTCATGAATTTTAATACCTACTCCGAATTTTTCTTTTGTTTCCTTTACTGCTTGCTCAATATACAGATTGAATAACATCGGGGAGAGGCTACAACCCTGTCTTACTCCATTCCCAACCACTGCTTCCCTTTAATGTCCCTCGACTCTTATAACTGCCATCTGGTTTCTGTACAAATTGTAAATAGCCTTTCGCTCCCTGTATTTTACCCCTGCCCCCTTTAGAATTTGAAAGAGAGTATTCCAGTCAACATTGTCAAAAGCTTTCTCTAAGTCTACAAACACTAGAAACGTAGGTTTGCCTTTCCTTAATCTTTCTTCTAAGATAAGTCGTAAGATCAGTATTGCCTCACGTGTTCCAACATTTCTACGGAATCCAAACTGATTTTCCCCGAGGTCCGCTTCTACTAGTGTTTCCATTCGTCTGTAAAGAATTCGTGTTAGTATTTTGCAGCTGTGGCTTATTAAACTGATTGTTCGGTAATTCTCACATCTGTCAACACCTACTTTCTTTGAGATTGGAATTATTATATTCTTCTTGAAGTCTGTGGGTATTTCGCCTGTTTCATACATCTTGCTCACCAGATGGTAGAGTTTTGTCATGACTGGCTCTCCCAAGGCCGTCAGTAGTTCCAATGGAATGTTGTCTACTCCGGGGGCCTTGTTTCGACTCAGGTCTTTCAGTGCTCGGTCAAACTCTTCACGCAGTATCGTATCTCCCACTTCATCTTCATCTACATCCTCTTCCATTTCCATAATATTGTCCTCAAGTACATCGCCCTTGTATAGACCCTCTATATACTCCTTCCACCTTTCTGCTTTCCCTTCTTTACTTAGAATTGGGTTTCCATCTGAGCTCTTGATATTCATACAAGTGGTTCTCTTTTCTCCAAAGGTCTCTTTAATTTTCCTGTAGGCAGTATCTATCTTACCTGTAGTGAGATAAGCCTCTACATCCTTACATTTGTCCTCTAGCCATCCCTGCTTAGCCGTTTTGCACTTCCTGTCGATCTCATTTTTGAGACGTTTGTATTCCTTTTTGCCTGCTTCATTTACTGCATTTTTATATTTTCTTCTTTCATCAATTAAATTCAATATTTCTTTTGTTACCCAAGGATTTCTACTAGCCCTCGTCTTTTTACCTACTTGATCCTCTGCTGCCTTCACTACTTCATCCCTCAAAGCTACCCATTCTTCTTCTACTGTATTTCTTTCCCCCATTCCTGTCAATTGTTCCCTTATGCTCTCCCTGAAACTCTGTACAACCTCTGGTTCTTTCAGTTTATCCAGGTCCCATCTCCTTAAATTCCCACCTTTTTGCAGTTTCTTCAGTTTTAATCCTCAGGTCATAAACAATAGATTGTGGTCAGAGTCCACATCTGCCCGTGGAAATGTCTTACAATTTAAAACCTGGTTCCTAAATCTCTGTCCTACCATTATATAATCTATCTGATTTTAGTATCTCCAGGGTTCTTCCATGTATACAACCTTCTATCATGATTCTTAAACCAAGTGTTAGCTATGATTAAGTTGTGCTCTGTGCAAAATTCTACCAAGCGGCTTCCTCTTTCATTTCTTAGCCCCAATCCATATTCTCCTACTACGTTTCCTTCTCTCCCTTTTCCTACACTCGAATTCCAGTCACCCATCACTATTAAATTT
The DNA here is from genome assembly GCF_023898315.1 of Schistocerca nitens. Lineage (NCBI taxonomy): Eukaryota > Metazoa > Arthropoda > Insecta > Orthoptera > Acrididae > Schistocerca > Schistocerca nitens. The sequence continues at coordinate 612,375,890 of NC_064614.1, read as the reverse complement.
TCGTCAATGTTCTCTGGCTTCCAGTCCACACGAAAAGAAAACATTCACTCTTATTCTCAAATTCAAATTATTCTGCAAATAACGAAACATAGAACACAGTATGCCCTACAAAAAACATCCATTTCTTCCCTATGCCACGAGGGCACTGGGAAGTCCTTTTCTCATACCATACACTAGGAAGCATGGTTAAAGATACCATGTCCTAGCCGGCCCCCGTGGCCGAGCGGTTCTAGGCGCTCCAGTGCGGAACCGTGCGACTGCTACGGTTGCAGGTTCGAATCCCGCCGCGGGCATGGATGTGTGTGATGTCCTTAGGATAGTTAGGTTTTAGTAGTTCTAAGTTCTTGGGGACTGATGACCTCAGATGTTAAGTCCCATAGTGCTCAGAGCCATTTGAACCATGTTCCTAGATTTCTGTAGCATATCGAATAGATTCCCCGATATGTTAGGGGCTTGAGGACTTCTTAAAGAACCCAGTACGTTGTTCTCGACTGGCGAGTGTTCATCAGAGATATGGGTATCGTCAGGAGTGCCCCTCGGAAGTATGACAGGACCGATCTTATAAACAATATGACGGACAGGGTAAGCAGCAATCTGCCGCTGATGACGCCGTGGTGTTCGGGAAGATGCTGTCCTTTAATGAGTGTGAGAGGACGCAAAATGACTTAGACACTAGATGTGATGAACGGCAGATTGAAAAATGTGGAGTTAATGCAGGCGAGTAAAAAAAAAAAAAAAAAAAAAAAAAAAAAAAAAAAAAAAAAAAAAAACAGACGAATCTCATTGACTCGAGTACAACTGTCTTCAGTGATGAGTCCCACTTCGAAGTGAGCCCCCATGACCAGCAAGACGTGTCTGGAGACGCCTCGGACACCGGTGGGATACCAGCCTGATTTTCAGGTCGTCATACTGCTCGACAATCAGGTGTGATGCTCTGAGGCGCCATTTGGCTTCATAGCAGAACCCCTTTGGTTGTCATACGCGGCACCAGTACTCCACCTTCTGTTGCCCTTCATGGCAAGCCATCCTGGGCTTACGTTTCAGCAAGACAATGTCCACCCGCACACTCCGCATGTCTCCGTGCTTGCCAAACCCAACTTTGGCCAGGAAGGTCACCAGATCACTCCCCAATTCAGATGGTTTGGATGTTATGGGCAGGGCCTAGAGTTGCATATTACCAAAACTACAGTTCTGCAGTTCTAGTACACTACAGAAATGACGTAGTAAATGCCAGGAATACGGGTAGTATTGGCAGCATTGGTAGGGAAAGAATCACAAATGAATGTGTGAGAGAAACTGGGAGACGAAGACTACTCTTCAGGTATTAATTGTATGAGTGCTTGTGTTACACATAATTATAGTCACACATCCTTCAGTGTTACTCCACTGTGTATTTTATATCCTTAGAAAATGTAAATTGCACTTTACAAGTAATAAAAATTAGATAATCGAGGAACTTCTGCGGGTTTATGTAACTAAAGCAACTGCTTTTGATGCAAGTACAATTTACATGCGCAAACAAAAAATTTGCATAATTATTGTTATTTTCAAATAAATTTATAAATTACAGAAACATGTTTTAGATAGGCTCGACAAAGTATGAAAGTAATGTCTGATATGTTTTCGCTGTGCAGTGTTTTTCTTCCTTTGACAATTTACCTTTTTTGATTTTCTAGCATTATATCACAAATCTGTAATTTTTTTATTTTCGTTACAACTTCCTTATGTTTCATGTAATAAATCAACAATTTTCGAATAAAACATGAATTAAACACAGACAATTTCAATTTTGCTATAAATACTATTTAATTTTAAGTAACAGACAGGAAGATAACAACGTAGAACAAAAATGTTCTGTCGGTTACATGGCTCAGTTCCTAGATGGATCACTGCTTCCAGTTTCTAGGGTGGTGATGATGATGTTTGGTTTGTGGGGCGCTCAACTGCACAGTTGGTTCAAATGGCTCTGAGCACTATGGGAATTAACTTCTGAGGTCATCAGTCCCCTAGAGCGTAGAACTACTTAAACCTAACTATCCTAAGGACATCACGCACATCCATGCCCGAGGCAGGAGTCGAACCTGCGACCGTAGCGGTCGCGCTGTTCCAGACTGAAGCACCTATAGCCGCTCGGCCACTCCGGCTGGCAACTGCACAGTCATCAACGCCCACACAAAGTCGCACTTCTTACACAGTACAATTTTTTTCACTGTCCAGTGTAGCCACTATTACTATAGATGGTGTTGATGATGATGAAATGATAAGGACAACACAAACACCCAGTCCTCAGGCAGAGAAAATCCCAACCCAGCCAGGTATCGAACGCATGACTCCGTGATCCAGAGGCAGCAACACTAGCCACTAGACCACGATCTGCAGACTGGTTTCTAGGGGAATCTAGTGAGACACTGATCTCACAGACAAAGAGATCGAAATGAGGTAACTCCCGATAGGTACGCATCACACCTAACACACAGGTAATGCAGCTACCACCTTAAATGACCAGACCTCCTAGGAAAACTACCATGGTCTATGATTACTTATACTAGTCTACGGTAGCCTACAGTAGTTTTTCATGTCTAGCAGGGCTGTCCAACCAGCTTGAGATTTCGACGATCTAACTCACCAGTTGAATTGAATTTGGCACGATATTCCTCAGGGGGACATCCAACAACTATGTCAATCAATGCCAAGCCGAATAAATGCTTGTATAAACGTCAGAGGTGGACCAATGCTAACTAACTTGTTCAGTTTGTGAAGCTCTTTTTGTTGAATAAATGATTCAATCTTTTCTGAAATTGTAATAATTTGTTTGTGTGTACATGTACCTCACATTTACAGATTTCTGTCGCATTCGGATAATTTCTTCATAGCGCTTCGGCTTCTTTTTCCTTTTCTTTTTGCCTTAGCGTTTATGTTTCGGAGCTAAAGGTATCAACAAAGAGCTTTCGTTTGTTTTTATGTTGTAAACCTGACCTTTATGCGTTGAGTAAGGAAGAAATTAACTTGCTCCTTGCAAGTCATTGCAAATAGTCCACAACTTATGGCAAAGTCGTTACAGCTGCTGCCTATAGATCCGAAGGTCATGGGTTCGATACCCGACTGGGTCGGGGATTTTCTCCGCTCGGGGTCTGTGTGTTTGCGTAATCATCATCGCTATCGTCATTTTCATCGCCGCGCAAGTCGTCGAAGTGATTGTCAAATATTAAAAGGTGCTGTCTTCCGGTCAGTAATGCCATAGAACCATTTCATGCTAAATAGTAAATACACTATTTTCAAAATAACGGAGCACGAACCCGTCCTGTAAGTAAGAAAAGAACTGCGAACTGTTTGTGCAAGGGATGAGTTTTATATATTGTCTTTGCGTGCGGAACAACTTCACAGCATAGCGGTGCCTCTCAGAAGACTATTCCTTTCCCATGTTTCACCTCCTCTTCTCGTCCTTACCCCGCATTATCATAATGCCTTCCGCTGATAATCATGAAACTTTGGTTCTCTCCCAGAAATTCATTCAACCACGGATCAATGGCACGGAATAATTTAGAGAGTGAAACGCATGCCTCACACACATCGCTTGTTCTAGGCCTCTAACAACCGGAATCAATCGTTTCGGACCATTGGTTCCTGAGCTCAATGTACTCAGTTCAGGATATTATGCCGTTCTTATATTTTTTACCCTAAAGGTTCTGAACAACCCACACACAGAAAAATTAATTTGTCTATTTTTCAAATTCTTGGCGTTTTGTTACATTTTTGTTATCCTGATTACACTTATTTTAGTAGCTCGTCTGTCATTCTTTGAAATTACCTATCACCTGGAAAGTCAACAGGTGAGTTTATTATCGTGGCGTGTCATAAACCGAACTGAGATTGACACCGCTGCTCTTCTTATTGCTGCCAATAAAGCCGAACTTTGATAGCCGTAATAAACTGCCGTGGGCCACTGGCAACCCAGAGCAGCTGCAACACGAGGAGCAGAAAAAAGGCGTTGTTTATGAGAGACCTTGACCGCAGTAAGAGCTCAATGGGAGCCATCCAGGTGCCGAAAATGCCCACTGCGTGCGTGGCGAGGTCCCTGCTGGCGAATCCCACCTCTCTCCGGCGCTTACAATCGCAAAAACACGAACGTTGGCCCGGATAAAATTGCCTGCAATTTTTTTAACGCTTCACTTGCGGTTACTTCGTGCAGGCCCAACCACAACCTGCAAAAACTCAGAGATTCCTTCGTCACGTGTCCCCGAGTCAGCAGTTTGTCTTCGGTATGAGATTTTCCCACTATTTTTATTCTCAGCATTTTCTAGGCTATTACAGTGGGAGTGCAAAATTAACATAATGGCACACTGTGAAAGAATATTTTCGCTTCCGCCTTTCTTCATAATTTTCGACAATTGTCTCTTCTGATCTGAGGAGTTACGTTCCAGACATTAAATAAATTCCAGAAAATGAAAAAGGTAACAGATTTCGAAACTCAGCTGTTGTTAGTTACTTGATTTTTTTTAATATTCTGGAAATGCATGGATCTTCACGATATTATTAAAGGAATGTAGCGTTAAGGAAGGTACGGGCGTTACTCTTGTGGTAAATAGCTACGAATGCGTGATATTTATGCTGATACTGCACCTAGAGATGATATAGTAATAGAAACTGCTTTGTCATGATATCATCATGTCTTGGATTCTACAGATATTCAGGTGGCTAACGCCAGTTTCAAGATGCAGAGCGAGCAGTAACATTTTGAGTGTGGTGACAGATGGTTTTGTGGAATGTGGACTGCTTTGCAGGATAAACTGTTGTAAACATGCCGGTCTCAGAATGTACAGCAACGTGCGATATCAAATGTTCAGAAAATGGTGGCTGTAAATATTTGGGAAGTGAGGGACAGAAAACAGAGGCTAGAGTGGTGTAAAACAGAGTTTCTTCAGAGTTATAAATTTCAACACACAATTTCGGACATTGAAAGGTATACACTTGGTAAAAAAGAAAGGATGATGAGGGCTTAACGTCCCAGCCACGTGGTCGGAGTACAGCTCGGGCTTGGGAAGAAGGGGGGCAGGAAATCAGCTGTGCCATTAGAAGACGTCATCCCGATCTTTGCCGTCAGTGATTTACAAAAATTACGGACAATCTAAATAGGGACGACCAAAAGGAGATTTGAATCGTCCTCCGGAATACAAGTCCAATGTATGACTATTGGAGGAGACTAATTTCATTATTTGATAAGGCATGGGTTTATGGGATGTCAGTATATTTTGACTATAGAGCAGTGGTCGTCAAACTGCAGCCCGCGGGCAGCATGCTGCCCTAAGCAAGTATTCGCGCGGTGCGAGGTTTCGGCCTTATTTTATAATAATGTGCATCTAGGAACTAACAGCTCAGTCCAAAGATGTAAACTGACGTTCAGAGCTTTCGAAGAGCTTTGTTTTCCAGCTCCTTGTCTGTAATAAAACAGAAATACTCACAGAGAAGGCAGTATTTTAAGAAGTGCTTAAGTTTCCCTCTAGACGTTGGTTGATACGGCCTAGAGCTAAGTAAAGTTGGACGCTTACCCCAGGGGCGGAGAGGTAAGTAGCTCGGCCACTGCGGGATTGCAGGATGTGAGGGGGGAGTGCTTTACTGTTTGTCTTCCAGTACTGACAACTCACGGGCGAGCGCAACTCGTACCCATCAGCTGCTGTGGTACAAATTTTAACGCGGAAGTAACATGAATTTGTTAATGCGCATTATAGACAGGGTCATATATTTGTAGCAAGCAATATGAAATTAAATTAACGCGTTTGTAATGCAACCTGATAACAAGAAAAATAACATTCAAAACATTTAGTAAACATTTGTGATCGTGCGTCACATTGAATTTAAATAAAAGTGCAATTACTGTTATCAGGCAATTAATTATCCGCTCACACAGACTACACAACAACACTTCATCTGGCAGTTATAGTCACAATTTCGTAGTCGCTGAGAGTGGTAGCAATCTGAAATAGAACACAGTCGACATGAAGTGTACCGAATGGTGCAGGCTTTTAACGTCGAGTGATTGGGGCGGCAGCCAACGTATCGCGCCCTTAGTCTACAGCCGCCTCATAACGTACTAATTTATCGCGATTACCGACTAATAAGATCGCTGCAGATGCGGCCCCAGGTCCCTACCCACAGTGTCAGTATTGCCTCTGGAACAAAAAAATTTGAAGATCGCTTCTATAAAGGAAGTCAGTCGCATCTAACACAGGCAGGTAATAGAGTGTTGTAAGCAGTCTGTTGAATATTTGATAAATTAGGACATCTGGTAAGTCAAAAGTTCAAATCGAATCAAATTCTAGTCAGTGATCGTTGATGTCAACGCGGGACTCTCGCACACTGCTCTACTGTTCAAGGTCAGTTGGAGAAAGTTTGTCGTTGTTCACTCCGATACCAACTACTTTATCGAATCTGCTATTGGAAAGCCCATAGAGGCACCCCATCCGACAGTGACACTGCGGTAGCCGTCCAGAGAGTTGTAGGGGCCAGAAACACCGGACAAGCTCCCCATGCGAGTTTTGTCTGTATATCAGGATGAAAATATGACAACATTTGAAAACTAAAGCAGAACGCAGAGTTTGCAGTTGTAACTAAACTATTACTTCTCAAGAAGAGAATGCTTTTAAGAACGAACATTCTCAGCAACTCTGTGTTTGTTTCATCGCAGGAAAACATGACGAAATTCAAGATCAAATAAATTTGCTAACAAATAATTGGATTACCAAGTAGGATTAATATCAGAAGGCTACTCAGGTGTAAGGAAACGCTCAGAGACAATTTTGAGCACCCTAAGGGAGAGATCCTCATTGTGTGGGTCACTACGCTGCTAGGCCTGATATGAGATACTTCTGCCGATTGGTCGCTCAGGGCATTGGCTTTGGGAAAAATATATATCAGTAAATAGTTATTACTCGTAGACACCTAGAAAAGTTCACCCTGACAACTGCCACGCACTTGGCTACCTAAGCTAGCGGACCCAGATTGCTCTGTGGCGAAGTAGAGTCAACACAATTGGTGGAAAGTCGGATGCATGAATTCTTAGGTTATCAATGTAAGGTTGCAGTGCCATCGCCGCGTACCTGCGTGTGCATGCATGCCTTTTTCCCATGTTTCGAGCATGCAGTGTAAGTGTTCCTGGGTCAATGCTAACGTCTGGTCAGCAGAGGTGAACGTCTATCACATATCATCGAACAGTTCTGTAGCGGTTTCATCCGAATCGAGGTACTCACATATTCCCTGGAGACTGTGACAAGTGAAAGACCCTGGGCCGGCATAAAGTCCTCTATACCACGGACGAACATCCCTCCCCCCTGCGAGAAATATATCGAGTGGACGCTGACTATTCTCCTGACTTGCAATGCCCTACTGCATTGTAGAACAGTTTAAGTAACTATTGCAGGAATAGGCATGCCAGACTTCGTTGCCCAGGTGCATTATGAAGAAAGTAATAATGAAAGAATATCCTCAGTGCTCTGTTTTAGAACCAATAACTTGGGATTCATGTCAGAGCCCATGCTGCAGTAAATTAAAGCGGCGCCAGAAGTAAATGGCTGTGGAGCTCACGCAGACGATCTGCTTCTCATCGTAACTGGACTCTCTGGAGCACAGGTAGAAAATTAGGCAAACATTGCGATGGATATACTATGTGAATGGTGTCTAAAATATAAACTAAAATCTGCTGTACATAAAACAGTCTACATTCTGTAAAAATGGTGAGAATCGATAACGAGGAATTTTATGGTTAGGATAGTACGAGACACCTTTCGTTTTCTTTTAGTGTGTTATCTATATAAAAGAAAAGACGATAATTTGAACATGAATTGGCATGAATACATCATATAATATTTCAATATGATTTCAAATGTTTTAGTAATAACTAAGCATTACGCTGTTTAAGGGGGGGGGGGGAATCTAAATACAATAACAAGAAAGTGATAACAATAATAATAATAATAACTACAAAAATCAGAATACTAACATTTGGCCATCTGATGCACCACACATATCTGTTTATCCGGAATCCAGAAGGCACCCACTACTGATCTATTACACTAACAGCATTGGTTGGCCACAAATTTTGTGATTTATAATTCCGGACTACAGCACTACAACACTGTATTACACAGCACTACACTACACTACCTTCAGAGAATAGAAAAATGTAGATTTATAGGAATCATGTTAAACGAAAAGCATAAATTCCTACCTCATGTTAAAAACGTCAGTACCAGAACCTCTGTCATAATGCAAAAATATCGTTATCAGAATAGATCACGAGTACATTCTTGTTGGAATTATGGAGCTAGTGTTCAGACCACAAGCGTACGTGTTACCCCGGATACAGAGATGGATAGGCCTACATAGAGTGGCCTTGCTGCGACTTACAGGGGCCTATTGTAAAACATCAGGAGATGCACTCATGCTGATTATAGGTATGTGGGCAGTTGACTGTAACGTAAAATATGGAGGAGTGATATACTAGCCGTGGAGAGGGCACTGAGAGAACGTCATTATGACGCTGTGGACTGTTATGTTGATAGTAAATTAGGAATACCTGCTCGCCTGATGCATCTCGCTGAATTTTATTTACCTGAAACACAGTGCGACTTTCCACCTAATCGCAGTACCACAGATATGATTTTCTGAGCCAGACAAATACAGGAGAAGTGTAAAGAACAACAACGTCCTCTGTGCGTGGCATTCATAGATTTCGCCGAAGCTTTCGACTCAGTCAAGAGAGATGCTTTATGGAAGATGTGGTGTGCGTACTGTAAGACCTTCGGTACACACGCCATCAGATTTTTTGACTTGTCGCTCTAACGAAGTAGGCGAATGTCAGCAATATGTCTCGTGGTCTTATCGTGGCGTGTTTATCTTCTGCCGTTAGGTCAGACGATAGAAATGCCACTTGCACGCTTAGAGTAGCAGATTGACGGTGACCAACTTTAAACTGAACTTGATTAATTTTCGCACACATTTATTAAAATAATAAAAAGCATAGACCTTACGTAACTTGATTCTGGATGCTGTTTACAATTGACAATCTGAAGTTCCTTTGGTCTTGGTAAGTTAATCTTATTCTCACATATCTCTGATACTTGACAAAGTGTCTATTCATTTATCTTCATGGCTATGTACAGGAATATGGTAATCCTATTAGGCGCAGACTGAAACTTGACTATAGACTGGTACAGACTAATGCAGACAAATGAAGACTGACTATTCGGAGGTCTGTACACTCGTTATAATACCTCGAGCGTTCAGGTATCACTGCACGAGTGTGATCCGCGAGGAGAAAAGGTTCTACGTTAGCAGCAATCTCATTGGCTGCGAGACATATTAATACGTGGATCGGCGGAAGCAAAATTTTGGTCCGTCTCTAAGACAGCGGAGACGGACGAGCGCTGCGCCTGCGCTGTTCTGTTTAGCGTGGCGCGCTCTAGTGGGAAAGTTGTGTACGCGCTGACTACGCGGAACTATGTACACAACAGAAGACCTTAGCTAAAATAGACTGTCCTGTGAATACTGCACGATGCTATGAATGGCATTGCATTACGAAGGAATTATCCAATTCGGACGGCAATTGGTAACTATGATTTACAATTACATACAAACAAATCATTACAATTTCAGAAAAACTTTGCGATTTATTCAATGAAAACAGCAAGTCGTAATGCGTTTTTTCACCTCCGGCTCCTATGCAAGCAGTTAATCGGCTTGGCATTGACATAGATTTTTTATACGTCCTCCTGAGTGATATCGTGCCAAATTCTATCCAATTGGCGTGTTAGGTCGCCAAAATTCCGAGATGGTTGGAGGCCCTGCCCAAAATGCTCCACTCAGTTGGAGAGAGGTCTCACGACACTGCTAGCCGAGTTAACGTTTGACAATCTCGAAGACAAGCAGTACAAACTCTCGTCGTGGGCAGGTGGGCATTATATTGCTGAAAAGTAAGCCCATGACGGCTTGCCATTTACGGCAACGAAACGGATCGTAGAATATCGTCGATGTACCGCTGTACTGCCGGGGTGCCGCAGACGACAAACAAAGGGGTCTTACGGTAAAAGGGCACCCCTGGTTGTCGGGCCGTATGGCAGGCGATAGTCACATTGGTATCCCACCGCCGTCTGATGCGGCTCCAGACAGGTATCCACTGGTCATCGGGACTCAGTTCAAAGGGAGACTCATCACTGAAGACAGTTCTACTGCAGTCAATGAGATTCCAGGCCGAATACGTGCTTGGAGACACCCCGATAGCGGTGGGATACCAAATCCATGCTGCGTGATAACCATTTCCTTTTATAGCAGGACCACTTCGTCTATCATCCGCTGCACCCTTACAGCACAGCGGTGCGTCGACGATATTCTACGCACCGTTTTATTGCCTTCTTATCAAGGATCCCTGGGCTTACATTTCAGCAAGATAACGGCCGCCCTTACAGAGCGGGAGTTTCTACAGTTTGTCTTTGTGCTTGCCAAACCCTACTGTGGCCAGTAAGATCGCCGGATCTGTCCAGAGTTGAGAACTTTTGGAGCATTATGGGCAGGGCCCTCCGACCAGCTCGGGATTTTGACGATCTGAAGCGTCAGGTGGATAGAATGTAGCTCGGTATACCGCAGGAGGTGATCCAACAGCTCTATCAATCAATGCCAAGCCGAATAACTGGTTGCATAAGGGCCAGAGGCGGACCAAAGGGTTACTGACTTGCTGAATCTGTGAAGCTCTTTCTCTTGAATCAGTCACCCAATTTTTTATGTAATTATAATTATTTGTTTCTCTGTACATGTACATCACATCTGCTAATTTCCGTCCCGTTCGGATAATTCCTTCGCAGTGCGTCGTGCTTTATTTTTCTAAGAGTATGTTATGCGATTCATGTAACAACACAGATTATATTAAGAACATATAACATACCTTTATTTTTTTACGTGGTAGCTAGCGCGGTTTGACATAGCCACTAGACAGCAAAACTTACATTCGATGACAAATAAATAAATGACCCTCCTACCTGACCAGCTATCCTACACTACTGGCCATAAAAATTGCTACACCAAGATGCAATGCAGACGACAAACGGGTATTCATAGGACAAATATATCATACTAGAACTGACATGTGATTATATTTTCACGCAATTTGGGTGCATAGATCCTGAGAAATCAGTACCCAGAACAACCACCTCTGGTCGTAATAACGGCCTTGATACACCTGGTCATTGAGTGAAACAGAGCTTGGATGGCGTGTACAGGTACAGCTGCCCATGCAGCTTCAACATGATACCACAGTTCATCAAGACTAGTGACCGTCGTATTGTGACGAGCTAGTTGCTCGGACACCATTGAGCACACGTTTTCATTTGGTGAGAGATCTGGAGAATGCGCTGGCCAGGGCAGCAGTCGAACATATTCTGTATCCAGAAAGACCCGTACAGGACCTTTCAACTTGCGGTTGTGCATTGTCCTGCTGGAATGTAGAGTTTCGCAGGAACAAATGAATGGTAGAACCACGGGTCGTAACACATCTGAAATGTAACGTCCACTGTTCAAAGTGCCGTCAATGCGAACAAGAGGTGACCGAGACGTGTAACCAGTGGCACCCCATACCATCACGCCGGGTGATACGCCAGTATCGCGATGACGAATACACGCTTCCAATGTGCGTTCACCGCGATGTAGCCAAACACGGATGCCACCACCATGATGCTGTAAACAGAACCTGGATTCATCCGAAAAATGACGTTTTGAAATTCGTGCACCCAGGTTCGTCGTTGAGTACACCATCGCAGGCGCTCCTGTCTGTGATGCAGCGTCAAGGGTAACCGCAGCCATGGTCTCCGAGCTGATAGTCCATGCTGCTGCAAACGTCGTCGAACTGTTCGTGCAAATGGTTGTTATCTTACAAACGTTCCCATTTGTTGACTGAGGGATCGAGACATGGCTGCACGATCCGTTACAGCTATGAGGATAAGATGCCTGTCATCTCGACTGTTAGTGATACGAGGCCGTTGGGATCCAGCACGGCGTTCCGTATTACCCTCCTGCACCCACCGATTCCATATTCTACTAACAATCATTGGATCTCCACCAACATGAGCAGCAATGTCGCGATACGATAAACCGCAATCGCGATAGGCTACAATCCGACCTTTATCAAAGTCGGAAATGTGATGGTGCGCATTTCTCCTCCTTACACGAGGCATCACAACAACGTTTTACCAGGCAACGCCGGTCAACTGCTGTTTGTGTATGAGAAATCGATTGGAAACTTTCCTCATGTCATGTGAGAATGCTCTGAAAAGCTAATCATTTGCATATCACCGCATCTCTTTCCTGTCGGTTAAATTCCGCGTCTGTAGCACGTCGTCATCGTGGTGTAGCAATTTTAGTGGCCAGTAGTGTATTTCTCTGGGCGCCTCCGTTACATGCCTAACGCCGCAGCTCCCAATGACCAGAAAAGCCATCCTTTGCCTTTTTCCGGGCCTTTGAGAGAAGTAAATCCAGCGGGGAGGCGTCTCATGCAGACTCAAACGAACAAGATCTCAGGATCGTTTTTTAGACGTAAGAGGACAGCCGTTCGGTCGCAACCCTCTCTCACCCAGGAGTTTGCGACCCGTCAGTATTCGCCAGGTGAATGTGAACCAAACAGCTGAAGTGTCCGGAAGGCGCTGTGACATGAGGTGACAGAGGTGCCACTGCTCTCGCTGCAGTCGCCTCAACGCCACCGCTGCTCAGGAAGCGTGGCCAGTGCAGCCAATGGATCTTTTAAGATAGCGGTCAGTTACCCTGTATCAAAGACCATTTTAAGCTCTTTTCAACTGTGCAACAAATGTACTACTAACCTAATCAATTGTTAGGTACATTCTAAGTGTTGTGCCACATGATTCTACACTATCACTCACTTGTCGAGGGTTGCAGCACTGCTGGACAGCTACAGGAAGCAACCCATGAAAAAATAGAGCTGGGCAAAACTCATTGCAACAATCCACAGAATAGCCATGTCCTTTTTTTGTATGACATGCATTATTTTCGTCACTAGATCAGAAAAATGGACGAAGATTAACTTAAATTGAAGATACGAAGCATTCTGCAACGTCGCTCTGCCGCCGACGAGAATCAAATAAAGGAATCGCGTTCGTGCCCATGACATTATCAAACCTCAATTCCACCAAAGGAGAAACTTGATGAGTGGTCAATAGTCATGAATGAAACATTTTATTCAAATAACTGACAAACTAAGCAGAACAACGACGTCATTTAATTTGATGGCTTTAGAACGAAGTATTATGAAAACAATTTTGGAACTGAAAAAAAATTATACAAGAAAAACAGATCGCACAAAAATAAAAGGATGTACAAAAACGTGAATACTAGCAGCAGTAAGCAGCATGACAATCTAATGCACAAAGAAATTTTAAAGTTAAAGGTGTCAGACAGTTCTGATCTAGGAAGGAAAGTGACCATAGTAAACTGACACAGGCGATAAAAGTTTTCTAGACGATAGATCTTCACTCACATCTGTTATTAACTTATAGTTGAGGGAGACGCTTCAAGACGAGAGTGTCTTCAGTACAATATCATACGGAAATGAAAGCGATCAACAGCAAAATAAAAAGTAACTGGAAAGAATTTAAATGTGTTTCCATAAATGATGTCGTAAAGACGGCAGACTATGAGAAGAATGGAGAGGTACAAAAAAGAATAAGAAAGATGTACATGAAACACTCGTACCAAAAGCAAAGAGAAGTGACGTCTTGAAAGGAACCCAGGAACGTAAACTGACACTGTGAAAAGCAAGAGATGTCGAAACTTGTAGCTCCTGAAAAGAACACTCGTGTGGAATATATATCAGATGAGACGAGACTATAAACAGAAGAGGCACTTACGGAGCACAGCTCCAGTTGTAGGGCACTCAAAAGGCTAATTATTTTTACCGATATAATCAGTGCAGTGCCCATAGAAAATTCTGACTCAAACAACTGTGCTTTTCGTACGTACTGCAGTGAAACAAAAAATTAATGTGTAGCCCATTTACTTTGTTAAGGAGCTACCTACATCGTGTGAAATTTTGGAAACGAGTTGTAAGTCACAAGCGAAGTAAATTTACCTCGTGGAATGATGAGCTTCTCGTTGAAGAGCAGCTGAGAAGAAATGAGCGTTTGTGGGAGACCTTGACCGCAGCGCGGGCTCAATGAAAGCCGCAGCCAGAGCCACGTACTCGTTACCTGCTGCCCGCTGCCCGCTCCTGCTGCGTGCCGTCCGGTTCCCTCCACCCGCGTCGACACGCCCCTCCCTCGGGCTCCACGTGTCTCCTAACACACCGAGACATTCGTGGAGGTCCGAATAAAATTGCTTCTGTTTTTTACAGCTCTTATAATCTCCCTGCCGGCAGTCGTAACCACTAGGTCGATAAAGCTACCAACTCGTTTCGGTTTTGTGAGGAGCTGCAGCGTGTTCCTGCGCGTTCTATTTTACCTTTTTTTCTTCTGGAGACAGTGTACGTTCTCAGACTGGCACACTGATACATTCTTCCGACTTTTATGGACACTTGGGCTACGTGGACATTAAGTTTGGAGCTTTTTAAAGTTTTTCATGAAATCGTTGAAAAAGTATGCTTCAAACGTATATGTGAATTTCTATATGCATTGATAACTTGTTCATGCACAGTCTCAGTACCAGCTTCCTCGAGTCGTCACGGCCAATTTGCATATAGAAATACCCCATACACGATCAAGAGTCACGACTGACGAGATAAAAGCTGTTTAACTTTCTGATACCATGCTCCTTCCACTGTTGTTTCAGGTGGAAATTTGTTAAGCCTTCCTTCGTTCGTTCACTTGCTTCGATTTGTTAACTTAAGCTCACCGAACAAAATACGTAATGTACTTACAGGAACATACCTGAGAGCTGGATTCTCAGGATGGGGCAGGATAATGTTACGATTGTGGATGGTTCCCTAATCAGTTACTCTCGGTTACACAACAAATACGTAAACTTTATTTAAAGAAATTAAAATTTTAAAACAATCTCTTAAAGAAAACACAATTGACTGTATGACGGCTGAGGGCCTTATCACAAAAAATTCCACAATTCCAACAATAACCTCAGAAGTCAGAAGAACAATTCCAAAAAGCACATATTAAGATAAATACTTCGTTTTAAAACAAGCTGTAACATGGCTGAATGCCTTATTATAAAAGAAGTGAAACTGTCACTCGGCTGAAGGCCACAAACCATATAACAAATGGCTGAAGGCCTGAATCAGATGTCAGGAAAACAATTCCAAATAGCACTTTTAAAATAAATACTTTACTTTTAAAACAAGTTTGTTTAAAAGAAAAAAACTTACTGTAACATGGCTGAAGGCCTTATCACGAAAGAAGTGAAATTATTGCTCGGCTGAAGGCCACATACAACTTCAAATAACAAACGGCTGAAGGCCTGAATTAGAAGTCAGAAGAACAATTCCAAATAGCACACATTTCAACAGATAATTTGCTTTTAAAATTTGTTTGCTTTAAAAAAAACTTATTGTAACACGGCTGAAGACCTTATTATGAAAGAGGTGAAATATTGCTCTGCTGAATGCCACACCAACAATAATTAGAAAATTACGAATATCCTTAAAACAAACATCACAATCTAAGGAATCAGGACAGGCGATTCTCAGCAAGTGTTCCAAGATAACTGGGAAGATAACTCAAACATAAGGTAAGGTGAGACAGGCAGCCAAGAGTTGTACTCACATAAGAGGATGGCAGTTCAAACTAGAGGCAGCTTAAGCGCCGACTGACTGACTAACCAATCGGCCTAGCGTCCGATACCGGTACAATGATGAAATATTTTTAGGCAAGGCAGAAGAGACAGACAGCACTACATCTTCAGAAAACACCCAAGGCCGAAGGAAACACTAGAACCAAGGTAGACTTCCCAACAAACAAATGCACAGTACAATACAAGAGACTGTCGAACTACATGCCGTGCCGGACAGCATCAACACAACAGGCAAAGGAACACTGCTGGAAAGGTACGCTAACCTACAGGGCAGGTAAGTAGGGCGTTACCGGCCACAAGGCAGAAAATACCGCTGGTTACACTTCACTGATAAGAATAATACTAAATTCAATTATGAAGAACAAATAAATACGGCTACTATATTTCACCGCCTCTAAACACTTCACTCGTTGCTGCCAGGCTCAGCAGCCCTGGAAGCGCGCTGCACGGACCTGCTCGCTGCTGCGTCCCCAACCGACCTGATGTCCGTTCGTCACTCACCACCAAATCCAGCACGCAGACAGCATTAAAATAACTGCTCATTCGAAACCACAAGATACACACGGATCCGGGAAAACAATTCCACCAACAACTCACAATACTAAAACCAGTCACTGTGAACCAACACGAACGAATTATAAGTCGGCACATACACAGAGAAGTCAGAAGCGGTCGGGAGAGCAAATGCACGTCGTCCGCTGCGACGACCGACCGAACAACCAACCAACGGTCGTCCCCACTCAAGTCAGGCACAGGAATGATCCCAGTATAAATCGTCGACTGACAACTTATTGCCATGAATACCGCCCTTCGATTCGTGCCTGTCGCTAATCGAAGTGTTAGGGTTGCAGGTGCCAGCCAGCCAGCCAGCAGCGATCCAGCCAGCCAGCAGCGGTCCAGCCAGCCAGCAGTGGTCCGGCAGCAGCGGCAGCGGCAGCAGCGGTCCCGCCAGCCAGCCAACAGCAGCGGTCCCGCCAGCCAGCCAGCAGCAGCGGTCCCGCCAGCCAGCCAGCAGCAGCAGTCCAGCCAGCCAGCCAGCCAGCAGCGATCCAGCCAGCCAGCAGCGGTCCAGCCAGCCAGCAGTGGTCCGGCAGCAGCGGCAGCGGCAGCAGCGGTCCCGCCAGCCAGCCAACAGCAGCGGTCCCGCCAGCCAGCCAGCAGCAGCGGTCCCGCCAGCCAGCCAGCAGCAGCGGTCCAGCCAGCCAGCCAGCCAGCAGCGATCCAGCCAGCCAGCAGCGGTCCAGCCAGCCAGCAGTGGTCCGGCAGCAGCGGCAGCGGCAGCAGCGGTCCCGCCAGCCAGCCAACAGCAGCGGTCCCGCCAGCCAGCCAGCAGCAGCGGTCCCGCCAGCCAGCCAGCAGCAGCGGTCCAGCCAGCCAGCCAGCCAGCAGCGGTCCAGCCAGCCAGCCAGCCAGCAGCGATCCAGCCAGCCAGCAGCGGTCCAGCCAGCCAGCAGTGGTCCGGCAGCAGCGGCAGCGGCAGCAGCGGTCCCGCCAGCCAGCAGCAGCGGTCCAGCCAGCCAGCCAGCCAGCAGCAGCGGTCCAGCCAGCCAGCAGCAGCGGTCCAGCCAGCAGCAGCAGCAGCGGTCCAGCCAGCCAGCCAGCAGCAGCGGTCCAGCCAGCAGCAGCAGCAGCGGTCCAGCCAGCCAGCCAGCAGCAGCGGTCCAGCCAGCCAGCCAGCCAGCAGCAGCGGTCCAGCCAGCCAGCCAGCAGCAGCGGTCCAGCCAGCCAGCCAGCAGCAGCGGTCCAGCCAGCCAGCCAGCCAGCAGCAGCGGTCCAGCCAGCAGCAGCAGCAGCGGTCCAGCCAGCAGCAGCAGCAGCGGTCCAGCCAGCAGCAGCAGCAGCGGTCCAGCCAGCCAGCCAGCAGCAGCGGTCCAGCCAGCCAGCCAGCCAGCAGCAGCGGTCCAGCCAGCCAGCAGCAGCGGTCCAGCCAGCCAGCAGCAGCGGTCCAGCCAGCCAGCCAGCCAGCAGCGGTCCAGCCAGCCAGCCAGCCAGCAGCAGCGGTCCAGCCAGCCAGCAGCAGCGGTCCAGCCAGCAGCAGCAGCAGCGGCCCCGACCCGTCCTCGGCAGCAGCAGCAGCTGCGGCGTTCCTACCAGCCGTCGCCAGCGCCAGCAGCGTGGGACTTTGGTCCTCGTCTTCGTCTCTCTTCGTCCGTCTTCGTCCGTCCCTGGTTTTTGCTCTCTCTTTTTCGTCCTGTACTTACTTCCTACCTGTCGTCATGTCAGCCCCCACCACCACTGCCACTACTACCACAACTGCCATAGTTTATACTTCGCCTTCCGCCGCCACCACCACCATTACAGGTGTTCCCAGTCGCCCCCCCCTCTTTCCATCCCTCCTCTTCTAACTCTCCCTTCGCCCTCGCTCTTTGTCCCCCCCCCCCCCAGCTTCTTCCTCCCGCTCCTCTGCCTCTGACCTTTCCCCCCACTCCCCAGCCTGTCACTGCAGCTCCAGCTAGGGTGGTGGCCCGACAGGCCACTTCCCATGCCCAGCTCTCCCCATCACCTTCGCCATCACCGTCATCGCCATCGCTGTTGCCATCGCCATCTCCAGTGCCGACTACTGCGTCCACGCCAGGACCTGCCACTTCTCGCCACCTCCCTGTAGCTCCCATCCCTCATGTCACCACTCACTCTTACGCCGCCCTTAAACGCCCTAGTGGCACCACCTCCTCCTCCACTCCCAAAAAGGCTCCGCCCTTTCCTCCTTCCCCCCCAGGATGCCATGGATGTCTTCCCACCTGGCCCTGCTTCCTCCGCCTCCTCCTCCTCCTTCCCCCCCCTCTTCCTACAAATACCTCCCCCTCATCCCAATCCTTCCCTCCTCAAGGCCCGGAACCTCTCCCTCCTCCTCTGCCAACACTTCCCTGGAGCCCCCATCTCCCTCCTCACTCCCAGACGGGACTAAGTTCTCATCACCTCCCCCAGCTCCACCCTCCATACTGACATCCTCTCCCGCATCCCCATCACTCGATTTGGCTCTAACGCCTCCCTCACCCCTGCTCCTTCCCTGTCTCCTACCCGCCAACCCCAAACCCTGCGTCACCCGCCGAGCCTCACCGCCGTGATCGCTCGGCTTAGTCTGACGATCACGGAGGAGGTGTTGGCGGAGCTCAAGGCACATCCCTCACTGGAGGTGCGGGCGGTCTGCCGCATTTTTAACTGCCAGCCCCACCCGCCTTATGCGGGGTTTCTCAGAGGACGCCCCCTCCATTGACCGCCTCCTGAAGGAGGGTGTCCTCCTCTTCAACCAGCGATACAAGGTCGACCCCTACCGTTCCCCTCCTCAATCCCTCCGCTGCCAGAGGTGTCTGCACTACAACGCACACACAACAGCTGAGTGCTGTGAGGCCCCACCTGCCAACACATTTTAAGCCAGCGCACTTCCTCCGGCAGTGCCCTAACCTTCAGTCCCCTCCCTCCTGTAATACCTGCAATCTCCCGCATCCCATCTACCCTGTCCACCTTCTGGACGCCCTCACCCCTTCTGGCAAATTCCCTTCGTCACCCCCCCCCCCCCCCGCTGAGGACATCATCAAGTTCTTCACCATTGTTGTGCGAAACGTCCACCCTTTCCAGCGCCCTCACACCCTCCAACAGATATCCCTCGCCGCCCGTTCCGTCTTCCACCTAAAAATGTATGCCATCTACTCCCACAACCAGGTCCATTTCACATTCTCCCGTCTCAACACCCTCGTCTAAATCCCTGTCATGGCGCGACACCACCATATCCTGTTCAACAACATCCGTTCCCTTCCCGCCAACAAGAACCTCTTCATGCACACCCTCGCCACCCATGTGGATGCCTTGCTCCTTAATGAAACCTTTCTTCAGCCCCACGACACCGTTCACACCTCGCTCTACCTCCTTCAGTGCTCCGACAATCCCTTCCCAATAGCGCATGGCAGAGTTGCCATTGGTCACCACCGCCAGATCCCAGTTCGACTCCAACCTCTCCTTCCCGACGCCACTGAACAACTGGTCCTTATTCTCTTCTTCCCTGCCCTTACCATCACCTGCGCCACCATCTATGTCCGCCCTAACACCCTATTCCTTTTGACGTCCTCTCCCACATTGACCATATATTCTCCCCCTACGTGATCGCCACTGACCTCAACATCCATAATCGTTCCGCCACCCAGTTACGGCAGTGGCATCAGTTCCTCTCCTCCCTCCAAGGCGACCTTGTCCCCATACCCCAGCACACCAACCCCAACTCCATTCCTGATGTCTCCTCTCCTCCCCTAACCTCCTTGGCTGCATAACGGTGGATGTCCCATTGGTAGTGACCATCTCCCAGTCCTCCTCACCATTTCAGACAGTCGTCGCCCCCGCCCCAACCCCTGTCGTGACCCTCCCCGAAAGTACATCCGTGATCATTCCCGTTCAGACTGGAATTCCTACGGGATACCCTCTCCACCCAGGTCGATGGTCACCCCTTCACCTACCACCACCCTGACGATATTACCCGTGCTGCCTCCTTTCTCCAGCAGACCTTGTCTGAGGCCGTGGAGGCGCACGTCCCTTCTGTCGCCATCCCCGCCCCCTCTGTCCTACCTTACACCCATAGGCCGTCCTCCTCCTCCATGAATCCCTCCGTCTCTACTATGCCTTCCTCCGCACATGTGACCCGGGCACACTACGATGCCACCAGCAACTCCAGAGACACATTCGTAACTTGCTTGCGGCTAAGAAACGCCCGGACTGGCGACAGACATGCGCCTGTTTAAACGCTGCTCTTCTCATCAACTCATCCAAGTACTGGTCAGCCCTCCGTCGCCTTACCGTATCTAAAGCGCCCCCCCCTACTATCCTCTCCTTCATGACAACCAACCCTTCCCTGAAGCCATTAGTAAGGCCAATCACTTTGCCTCCTACCTCTCCAATGTGTTTACCATCCCTGACGATCCCCAGTTCGATTACACCCTGTTCCCAGATGTTCGCGATCGAACTGACACTTCCGTCCCTCCCCTTGCACCTGGTTTCCAGTACTTGGACAACATTGCAAACACAGAACTCAATGCCCGTATCACTAAACAGGGTCTCATCACTATACTCCACACAAAACGCAACACCACTCCTCGTCATGATCGTGTCACCTATCGCCACATTCGTGAAGCTCCTGCCTCTTTCCTCTCCACCCTGACCAGGCTCTACAATGTAGTCCTGTCCACCAGCTACTACCCTGACCTGTGGAAAACCTCCCAAATCCTGATCTTCCTTAAACCCGGAAACCGCCATCCGTTGTCTCCTCCTACCATCCCATCAGCCTTACCATGGTCTTCAGCAGGGTCCTGGAATCCATCCTCACCCAACGCATCCACAGCATCTCCGCCAGCACCGCCTCCTTCCCATTACACAGTGTGGCTTTCGGCTGTCCTCTTCCGATGACCTTCTCCTTCACCTCACTCATCTCCTCTCCGAACAGCTTAATTCCCGTCGTTCCGCTATCTTCCTCTCCCTTGACCTTGAACAAACCTATTACCACGTGTGGCATTCCGGTCTCCTCTTCAATCTCCAAACCTTCGCCCTTCCTATTAACTATGTCCGTCTGATTGGCTCCTTTCTTTCCCAACGTCCTTCCTACGTCACCATCCACAACACAGATTCCTACACCTTTTTCCCCTCTGCCATTGTGCTCCAGGGCTCAGTCCTCTTCCATCTTCTGTACCTCTTGTATATGGCGGACATGCCGCTGCCTTCACCCCCATTCACCTTCTCCAGTACGCCGATGATACTGCCTTCCTTGCCCTTGCCCCCACCCTACAGCGCTCCCAACACCTTCTCCAATCCCATGTTGACCATTACACCACTTGGTGCTTAAGGTCAATCCTGCCAAAACCCAGGCGATCATTGTAGGCAAAACCACCCCTTCCTTCCGCCTCCTCGATTTCTACATCACCATCTATGGGCGTCCTATCTCCCTCAACTCCACCCTTAAGTACCTTGGTGTCACCCTCGACCGTTGCCTCTCCTGGACCCCCCACCTCCAGACGATCCAAGCCAAGGCACGCTCCCGCCTTTGTCTCCTCAAACTCCTTTCCAGCCTAACTTGAGGTCTGAACCTCTCCACCATCCTCCATACCTATAAATCCCTCATTCGCCCTATCCTTTGCTACCCCCACCCTGCCTGGATCTCTGCTACCCCTACCTTTTACAAATCCCTTCAGATCCTAGAACGCCATGCCCTTCGCCTCGCCTATCGCATCTATCTCCCCTCCCCCACGTGGATCCTATACGACCTCATTCCCTTCCCCCACCTCCTCCTTTTCCTCGAACGGATACGGATCCTGTACACCTCCCGTAAACTCGATCCTCCCCACCCGCTGGTCTCTCCCATCCTCTCCCAGCCCTGTCCGCTGCCGCACCTCTACTTCCATGTCCCACCTGCTCTCCATCTCTCCACTCTCCACACCCTCTCCCAAGGTGGCTTCCGCCGGCTCCCACTCCCTGATGATGCCTTCCTCCCCTCCATCTACCCCTCCTACCAACTTTGATCCTCCCTCCCTCCTCCTGTGTCTTATTTCTATGGGCACCCAAATCTCCCTTCTCTCCCTCCTCCCTCTCTCCCCACTCCTCCCCTGGGCTTCCCCTAACTCCATTCCTCCGCTCCTACTCCCGTCTCCTCTGCCTTTGGCATCTTTGCTCACCCCTCTCCCTCCCCCTCCCCCTTCTTCCCCTCTTGGCAGGTCCCCGGACTCGTACACGCTATGTCGACATTCGCGCGCCGGAGATCACCGCCATCAGTTTCTCGTGTGTGTGCCGTAGTGTTTGTGTTAGTGTTCACTGTCACACTCCAATGTTCACATGTGCCGTCGACTCATCTGTGTTTGTGCGCCGTGCCAACGTGTTTCAGTGTAATTTTCGTCGAGTGTGAACGGCTCCGTGTTTTGTATTTCTGTGTCTACTGTTTTTTGCCCGTGAATCTATGTCTTATGTATCTTCTTCATGTTTTTTCTCATTGTCAACTCGATGGTTGAAGAGCAGCGTAAGATGCTGCTGCCAGCCTACCTATGTATATGTATAGGTATAAAACTTAAAGTAAAGGCAAAAAAAACTTATTGCCATGAGGTCACTTCGACGGGCGGACACACATACACACAGGTGAACGTTGCACTACTCGAATACCACGGTCCATTCAACTAAAACTCACTGAATCCGGTCCTTGACGTGGTCGTGCACTCTCGCGACCACACCCTTCCGTCGAACAGTACATGTGTGTCGCCAGCAGTCGGGCGAGTACTGACTGTCCGGACCTCACTGCTGCACCGTCCCAACTCAACTAGCTCAACACACGACGACCCGGAAATACTAGAGGCCGCTCCAAAGATGGTACCACAGTACACGCTATCGATAAGCGCTGCTGCTGCCACTCACGGACAGATAAGGCGAGCAAACGTAGTGGTGCCAGTGAACACACTAAGAAAACGAGACGCCACTAACGCTATTACAAGATGCCAAGCTATGAACAGCATCAAGGCGAGCCGCATACGGTTCAATACTTATCGGTTCGGAATTCTATACATGGCGTAGAACGGGTACCAGACGATCATGTGACTCTTCAGCACTGACGTAAGTCATGGCAGCAAAGTGGTGTGCATATGTCAGTCGGCTGAATACAATGAGGACATTTAGATGGGTCGACGTGACAGAATGGTAGAAAAAAGCTATCGCATTCGGACGTATGCATGAGCACAACGTGATTTCAGTAGTCCGATTTGTTGATGTATGAACGCGTGCCCTCCAACGTCTCCACAAAACATGGTATACCACTCACAGTAATGGTCGTAGATCGACAGCAGCGGGAGACTAGTGTCACGTTTAGTCAATGAGAGTTGGTTTCAGACCTCGCAGGGAATGCGAGGCTACAGTATCAGTCAAGGCGACCATGGCAAAGGGAACTGAATGCAATGGACCTTTGCAGTAGAGTATCTGTCAAAAAGCCACTGGCCATAGCGGTATACAGAGCTGCACGTCTCCAGCCGGCCAAATAACACAGAAACTGGACAGCATCGGATTGGAGGCGTGTAGTGTGATTTTCTCTCTAGTCAAACTGATGCTGAACCGTGAGTGCACCGACAGCCCGAAGGGCCGTTTAACTGACAGTAAGTGGAGAGTGTAGTTCGACCGGTGGTGGTTCTGTGATGTTTTTGGAGTGCGTTTCGTACCATGATTTGGTCCCACTCAGATTACCGCGAAAATGAGCGAAGATATTTACTTCGACATTCTCGGTGATCAGGTGTAGCCCTTTTTTCTACGTCTTAATAATGAGTGTGCTGTAAGCACTACTGTCTTGCAATGTGACAATATATTTGTTCACAGGGCTGAAGGAATACGTTTTGATTTAACTAACACTCAGGTGCCCTATTGCACTTCGACCTGCCCGAAAAACCACCCCAACTTAATCCGGCAGCAAATGACTGAGAATGTTTCAAACAACGAGTGAAATATGACAATCAATGTCCCTGAAAGATGGTAGTGCTCCTGAAGAAACTCGTGGACACTCTTCCTTTTTTTACTTTTTTGAAAACATAAATAAGTGTACTTTCTCACCATCACTTTAAAAAAAATAACGATCGCTGTGGGTTGGGTGGGCAGAGTGGGCTGGGGTCGAATCTCGAGGCCTGGCCATGGTGTCCACCGCACCCCCAACTGCCGTGACTGACTTTGGGAATGAAGGAAGGATAAATCGTATTGAAAATAGAGAGAAATAAGTTTTTTTATCGGCGAAAAGTAAATTAAGGTGACAATTAAAGGCAAAGAATAAGAAATAAAGAAAGAAAACCAGGGTTCTAGAAATGCTGCGGTGTTTAGCGATTCCTGCCACGTCACGCCTCCGGCGCTGGACGTATCAGGTATGCCTTCACGGAAAGATTTATTAGTGTCCCAGAGTGTAGTACTGCACTGTCGCAGTCTTCAGTTCGTGCATGGGTGTAGTCGCCAACCGCGGGGGGGGTTCCAGCTGCGCAGAGACTCGCAGAAAGCACTGGCTAGGGAATATAAAAAGAACAACTGACGTTTGGTGTTGCGAACAATTGTGGCATGCTTTCTTGCAAGTACTTCCAGAAGTTCAAGACGTCTTTGATATCATTTCCCTCGCTTCCCGCGCCCGGATTCCCGGGTTCGATTCCCGGCGGGGTCAGGGATTTTCTCTGCCTCGTGATGACTGGGTGTTGTGTGATGTCCTTAGGTTAGTTACGTTTAAGTAGTTCTAAGTTCTAGGGGACTGATGACCATAGATGTTAAGTCCCATAGTGCTCACAGCCATTTTTCGAGAAGTCGATCCCATCGATGGGGACCACTCCTTTTAGTCAGCGCTATTGCAAGCAACTGGGCCCCGTTAGGGAGTGTTCAATTATGTAACGCGTATGAGAAAGACCACTACGCTACAGTTAGAGCAGATAGTCAGCAATTATAGAAGCCAGAGGCCTGACATTAAAAGAACTGTGCACCTGGTGTGAGGAAACGTTTCAGGTTCATCACTAAAAAAGCAATGATCAATGTGTTACTATGGTTCTTTTTTCCCATATTCTCCATCCATCATAAATGGCTAAATACTTCCTAATATCCGAATAATTACATACTGGACTTTTCTCTTGCTACCATTCAGTAATTCATTTTTGTCAACAACTGGTACTAATGGAGCATATTTCACAATAATACAGCACTGCAATAATTTGCAGGGAGTATCATTATTAGAAAGCTTTTGCTATGTAGAACGTACTATGTTTACAGCACAATAGTCGTAAATTTTTTGCGCCACTAAAAACTGGTTCAAATGGCTCTGAGCACTATGGGACTTAACATCTGAGGTCATCAGTCCCCTAGAACTTAGAACTACTTAAACCTAACTAACCTAATGACATCACACACATCCATGCCCCAGGCAGGATTCGAACCTGCGACCGTAGCGGTCCCGCGGTTCCAGATTGAAGCGCCTAAAACCGCTCAGCCACCAAGGCCGGCTCCACTCTAAAGTTTATAACGAAGTGTGAATGTCTATGTTATAACTATACATCAAGCTATTTCTTACAAGGATGGGCATTGTCAGGAACATATGAAGCACAGGAAAGCATTCCAAATTAATTTCTTTTTCAATCGAAAATTGTTTGCAAATTACTCTTCACCATCGAACTCCATTAATAGATTAGTCGGTGAAGCTTAGTGATTTCTGTGATACTTCCGCTTTTGTTTTCAACATTTGTAACTCAGCTTCAATTTTTTCAGTATTGCTATTAACTTTTGAGCTACACACAGCGCTAATTTAGGGGCATCCATAAGAATTATTTCAGTTGACGTCATGTTAGAAACGGTAACAGCATCAGTCTACTATTAATTTTATTGTGATAAAGAAGACAATTAGACATTAACAAAGCACTGCATACTATATGCTTGAAGGCATAAAAGTGCATCGTGAGCAGGATGGCAGGCTCTTGAGGAGTGGCATAGCGTAAGACGATATAGCTTACCAATAATAGCTGTTATATGGTACAAATACACTAATATTTTCAAATGTATATGAGCAGTTCATGACACCCATGTAAGTCATTTAGTATGAAGGTTTGTTCCAATGGGATTTTAATGAAGTTTTAACCCAGATTGACTTGATAAATACTTTTGGAAATAGCATACTTAACAAGAGTGCACTGTGGTGATTTTCGCACCTGAATATCATCTGAAAGGCCGAAACTGGTTGCAAAATAAAAGCAATTCACGTAGTAACTGTCGGCGTGTTATGTACGCGACGAGTTCCACACAGTACTTATCAGATGAGTAGCACCATCCGTATCAAGACCTTCATGTCTCATTTTGTCGTCATTCATTCATGTTTTGTTTTGCCATAAGCAGTCTAGTCTCTTTTGTAAGTAAATGGAAACTAAGGCATTTGTTGTAGGTTCAAAAACCGTTGAACGGTGTACATGCCACAATTCTCATGTTTTAAATAGAAAATCATCGTGATGAAATATGATAATTTTTCGCATAATTTTTCATCCATCTCTAAATAACCAAAATTCATCTATATCTACGTCTACATCAATCTCCGCTAACCACCTAATGGTGTGTGGCGGAGCGTACTTTCGGTACCACTATCTGATCCCTCCAACCCTGTTCCACAGGCGAATAGAGCTTGGGAAGAATGATTGTCGGTAAGCCTCTGTACTGGCTCTGATTTCTCGAATTTTCTCCCCTTGGTCAATACGCGAGATGTATGTGTGGGGAAGTAATATGTTGTCCGACTCCTCCTAAAAAGTGCGGTCCCGAAATTTCAATAATAAGTCTCTCCGTGATGCACAAAGCCTCTCTTGTAACGTCTGCTAGTGTTTAGCATGTCCGTAACGCTCTCTCGCCAGCTAAACGATCATGTGACGAAACGCGCCGCTCTTCGTTGGATCTTGTCTATCTAAACTATCAGTCCTACCTGATATGGATCCCAGACTGATGAACAATACTCAAGAATCGGGCGAACAAGAGCTTTATAGGCCACGTCTTTCGTGGATGCGTTACATTTCCTTCAGATTCTTCCGATGCATCTGACAAGAAGACGGCACGTCCGTGGGGTTGGGGATTTGTCCGAAATTTTGTGTGGTGAAAGAGGACCCTTAACACTCACGGGGTTAAAATATTAGGACACACTACCTGGAAAATCTCGGGAAAAATCGATCCAAAGTTTCTTAGGTGCCCTATGAGTATACAATGTTATTCAGTTGCCGAGCCGCCGTCTGGCCTAGATGGTTAGGGCTCGGACTCTTACGCCAGATGTCTCGCGTTCGATTCCTCCTGCGGCACTTTTTTTCTTCTGTTTCATTTTCTTTTGTTATTCCACCTATTACTCAGAAAGTTACCCAAACCTACATCATCTTTCACAAATTAGTTACATTATTGAATAGAAACTATTTTCTTTTTGTAGAACAACACAATTCATGTCTGTGGGTTTTCTATTTTTCATTGTAAAGTATATGAGGAGAAACATTGGGTTTTTAATCAGAATAAATTAAATTATTTTCCATCAACAGCTTTTCACAATACACCAGTGCGTCCTTCAATCGTAATTTTGATAGATCACTATGAATGGATTCTTCAGGAATTTCTCTTCCTATTCCAGACGAGCCAGCAACTTCTTCAGTCGACATGTTTAACCTCGGATCGGAATAATACGTTGAAATTTGAAACAGGCACGTCTGTTCACGACGAAATCGAAAAACAAACTGGCATTTACTTCTCACTGCTAGCGCACAGTCCTATGCGCAGATGACCGTTATAATCCCAAGGGGAGACCTACAAAGCCCCTTTAAACCTTGAAACCGCATGAAACGAAATAGAACAACGAGCATGATTATTTTTCAGTGAATGAAAAACTTTACGTTCTTGAGCTAAAATAATGTTTTAAAATAATGTAGGTTTGAGAAACTTTTTAATAATTGGTGGAATAACAAAAGAAAATGAAACAGAAGAAAAAAAAGTGCCGGAGTAGGAATGGAACCCGAGACATCTGGCGTAAGGCTCCGAGCCATAACCATCTAGGCCAGACGACGGCTCGGCCCTGGGCTGACATTGTATACTTATAAGGCACCTAAGAAACTTTGGATCGATTTTTCCCGGGATTTTCCGGGTAGTGCGTCCTAATATTTTAACCACTTGCGGTTTTGGGGATCCTTTGGGGATCCTCTTTCACCACACAAAATTTCGGACAAATCCCCGACCCCACGGTCGTGCCGTCTCCTTGTGAGTCTGGTGTCTGCTTTTCCCACTATCTGTTTTATATGGTTATTCCACCTAAGATTGCTCTGGATAGTTGCGCCTAGATATTTTACGGCAGACGCTGCCTCCAGCTGTTTGTCACCAATAATGTAGCTGCTCCTATGTATGCCCAATATGTTACTTTTATTTACGTTCAGGGTCTACTGACAGTAGCCTGCACCAATCATCAATTCTGTGCAGGTCGCTCTGCAAATTCTTACTATCTTCTGGCGTTGCTACTTCGGTATATACAAATGCATCATCTGCGAATAGCCATAAAGAGCATCCGAAGCTTTCTCCTAGAACATTTATCACACTTCCCTGTGGTACTCCGGATTTAGTTTCGTTAAGAGCGACGTGTTGAGTTCTGTCTTGAATCCAATCGCAAGTCGGCTGCGATACTCCGTAAGCTCATATTCTTTTCATTAAACGGCAGTGCGGAACGGTGTCAAACGCCACACTGAAATCAAGGAACACGGCATCAACCTGAGCGCCGTTGTCCACTGCACTGTGGATCTCATGGAGGAACAGAGCGAACCGAGTTTCTCAGGATCTCTGTTTGCGGAATCCATGTTATTTCTTATAGAGGAAATACTCATTTTCCAAAAACGTCATTATTCTTTAGCATAAAACATGTTCCATAATTCTACAACAGATTGGCGTCTACGATACAGGACTGTAATTGTGTGGATTTGCGTCACGACCTTTCTTAGAAATGGGAATTGCCTGCGCCTTTGCCAGTCGTTAGGTGCTTTTCGTTGCTCAAGCGGTCTGCGATAAATTACTGCTGGAAGGGGAGCAATTCTTTCGCATAATCTTTATAGAATCTTATAAGTATCTCATGCGGTACATTTGGAAATTTGTGGTAAGGTCTTTTGGGACCAAACCGCTGGGGTCATCGGTCCCTTAAGCCTACGCACTACTTGCTCTAACTTAAACTAAGTTACGCTATGGACGACACACACAACCATGGCCGAGGGGGGACTCGAACCTCCGACGGGGGGAGCTGCACGGACCGGGACTAGGCGCCCATGACCGAGCGGCTACCCCGCGCGGCTCTCATTTCATCCTGACGCCTTTGCGCTACTAAGCGATTGTAGCTGTCTTTCAATTCCGTCGTCGGAAGACCGAATTCAGAAGTTATAATTTTGTGAATACTGAGCATTGTACTGCCACGGCTGCTAATATTATGAAGTTTAATCGGACTTCACGAAGAGAAATCTGCAGATTCGACTTGTGTTTGGTTTAATGTTTCAATGACACGATGCAATGAGAAATCAGTCTTTCCGCTTCCAAAAAATGTGATCACAATATTCTGAACCATGCATCTGGAAAATGGCAACTCATAAATACATTAAAATATATTTGTGGCTTTGAAAAGTAGTAATAAAATAATTAGTAAACAACATGTAATTAAATTTAAAGTAATTATCGATCACGGAAATTTACACAACATAAGGAACGGCATTATACCTGTTCATCTTACAACAGCCAATACAGAAGCAAGTCGGATAACAGGAAGTAGGCGTTTCCTTCCTTCAAGCATTCCTTTTACAGAAAAATTGAAGGTATCGCTATAGAGACGCTTTTTAACTTGCTGGATTCTTTTCCATACCTTCTACATATATACGCTATAAGTGCATATTACATGGTATACAATAGTTTTTATGGGATGGAGTATGGTGCCTGTATTAAAATCGTTAAATAATTTAAAAAAGATTCTCATTTTTCAAGCCATTTTACGTACATATGAAGAAAATAAATGTAGCTTACAGTATTAATAATCTGTGGAATGTGTCATGTTTACCTATGAATAAACATGTAGTATAGACCTAGCGTTCCTGGTTTGTTTCATGTTTTACTATATGTGACAGAAGATGACAATGAGTCGTTCGTTATCATTCCATTATTTTATCTAGTCTGATCTTATGCTGATCTGTACGATTGCCGCCTCTGTTTTATTGAATGTAAGGGTAATTTCTGATTGAAATAATAATTATTGTAATGATTCAGCCAGCTTTCATTACGTCGATTCCTGTACTATTATTTGAAAACTTTCGCTATGTAGATCGTACTATGTTTACAGCACAATAGTCGTAAATTTTTTGCTCCACTCTAAAAAATGGTTCAAATGGCTCTGAGCACTATGGGACTTAACTACTAAGGTCATCAGTCCCCTAGAACTTAGAACTACTTAAACCTAACTAACCTAAGGACATCACGCACATCCATGCCCGAGGCAGGATTCGAACCTGCGACCGTAGCGGCCACACGGTTGCAGACTGTAGCGTTTAGAACCGCTCGGCCACTCCGGCAGGCTGTAGAATAAAAGATGGATTTTTAATAAAATAGTGTGCATTTCTTTTGGAGAGACTCTCGTACTATTAAAACTGTTTTAATTTGTACGAAATCACTCCACAAGCTGCTAGGCACATGTCACCCGAGGATTGTTCAGTGAACTTACGTAACCGGTAGTGGAATTTACGACATTTACTAACTGCAGCTAAGGAGACATTTTACACATATCTTATAATATAAAAAAGGTTTGAGCTACATTTTTTTCTTACTGATCAAAATTAATTTAGAAGACAGATACCTATGGTACCTGTCACTCCGGAGATCACTGTCGGAGTGAGTGCGGGACTTTAGAAGGACGTTAGTGTCCGAGTGGTCACCTTTCTTAAAAATGATTTCTCCAGAAAATCTTGTGTAAACTTGATCATGAATAGGGCAGCCTGCACCGCCAAGGGCCGCTCCAGCCAGCCGCGACCAGCTGCTGGTGGACCAGACCACGGACAACCCAGTACAGGAGACCGCCGCTGGACGGTCGCTGAGCCGGCGTCTTTGTTTCGCTGCCCGAGAATGCTCGTTCCCGCCGCGTCAACACGCGGATCGAATATCGCGACGGGTCGGCACCGGCGGCGAACGACTTCTAGCCGGGTCACTGCACTGCAAATCCAACAGGCCACTTACCTCCGACGGCGTCACTAACCGGAGTCGCAGCAGAGACTAATCGTAATGAATAGTTTCGCTCCACTGCTTACAAAAACTTTTGTCGTTGGCGAGACAATGTTCTCGAATGAAAAACATAAATTCGTAATACGCTTTTACACTTACAGACTGCAAAGCGCCGTCAGTCTTTAGGGAAAGGGTACCTGTAATAGACGGTTCAAATGGCTCTAAGCACTATGAGACTTAACATCTGAGCTCATCAGTCCCCTAGACTCAGAACTAGTTAATCCTAACTAACCTAAGGACATCATACACATCCACGCCCGAGGCAGGATTCGAACCTGCGACCGTAACAGCAGCGCGGTTCCAGACTGAAGCGCCTAGAACCGCTCGGCCACAGCGGCCGGCGTTTCTGTAACTGAGATACTCACAGTCTCTCCCTATTCCTTTCACGGATTCTGTACGGCGTGAAACGAATTCCTGACACTCCGTATGTTCACTGATTTCTTTGTCATTGTGGTCTTTTAACGTATGTTTCCTTGTACAAAACTTTGCAAACACATTCATGTCCCTACATCGTAGGATAAAGCTAGTAGAGCTGCCACGGGTAGGAGATAAAACGAAATTCCCCTTTTGCATACTTGCCGGTATCTGACAGCGCCAGCCTGTTAGTAGCGAGTTAGCAGTTGTAAAGGGCAGGCGTGCTGCAAATTATGTAGAAATAGTGAGCACATTCGTAAGTTTCAGGAGGGAATTTGTAAGTAGGCTGTTTAAGTTTTTATGTCGGTAACGTCACGTAGCGGCTCTGTATGAAAATCACTGGCTATGCTGTGTGCAATCTGTGGCCGACTGGCATTGTTGGAATATTCGCTATTGTAGTGTTCGGCAGTTTGATGTGAACAGCGCGCAGGGTGCGCAGTTGGAGGTGAGCCCCAGCAGTAGTGGATGTGGGAAGAGAGAGGGCAGAGTTTTGAGAGCGGACCGTCAGAAAAACGAAATTTGTAAGACTGTATATATATAATGACTTTTGAACACTATTAAGGTAAATAAATTGTTTGTTCTCTATCAAAATTTTTCTAAGGGGAGGTTTCAAATTTTCTCACCGACTGGTCGAGCTGAGTGTCTGAAATTTCACGAACGTAGGGAAATATTGTTATATAATGGGCACACAAAGAAATTAAGGAAAAACCGAATGATGCAAGCAATAGAGAGATTAACAATAATGGTGTTTGGAGTGTTCAGTTAGTCAGATTTTTTTACACCGGGAAGGCAAGAGGCAATTTCTCAACTAACGCTTTAGGACAGTCGACGCATGAAAGCAGTAGGAGAAATGAAAATTCGTCGAAAATTACAATTATACAAAAATAGAACAATACTTCCTATCTTGTAACTTATTTGTTTAGTAACCTATCTAAGAACAATTTCATTCAGTTTTTACGTTTCTGTAAGTCACCGCATGCATTTTTAATAGTTAAGTGTTATTTGACTCCATTGTTTCTATTGGCCGGAAATTATAACAAAGGCTTCTTAAGCCAATTGGTTAGACTTGTCTTTACAATTAAACGAAACTGTTCCAAAGTGCAACCATGAGGCATCTTTCCTACCCATAGCAGGTCATCTTACCTATCCTAGGAGGAGATATTGGTAAAATATCGTCTTTTGAGATAACGTTTAAAATTACAATTCACTGGTGATTTAAGGACGCGATCCTTTTCGCGAAGACGAGAAATGTGTACCGAACATTTGGCGACCTTTTATACTTCTACATATGCACATTTATGGTATTTTGATAATTTTTTCTCAATATGCATAATTAGCTCGGTGGGCGTGGCTGACAACATAGGTTTGTAACTCGCTGGCACACCTGTAACGCTGCAAGTACTGTAGATTTGTTTAAGTATAGATAAAGTAGCATATACATAAAACAAAAAAAACAGCCGTAATGAGCTAGCCACAATTAACCACTAACCAAGAAACATGTAGTATAGAATAAAAGCAAGTTAAAAATGCCCCTAGTAGAAAAATAGTAGAAGTACTAACATACCTGTAGTATTAGTAAATTAAGCTGCAGTAGCTGTAATACAAATGTAAATTTAGGACCCAATAATGTAGTTACGTAGTGGTTTAACATGTATCATTGTAGTTATTCTGAATAAAAAATTTAAAAAAGTAAAAAATAAAAAAATATCCATCATGTCTCCTCGCTTTACCTTACTCATTTACATGTTTAAAAAGCCTCTCGTGTGCTTTTGGTGAGCATCTCAGTAAGACTTTCGCTAGATCGTCGGCTTTCTAGTTACGTCACACACAACAACGTCTCAGACTACTACAGACAGTAAGATTTCACCAATACTGTGACGTTTCTGAACTGTGATATTACTTAAATTACTTCATTAGGCTGTACTAACTCCACCATTTCTCTACAGAGCTTCAGTTTTAAAACTAATATTTTTTGCAGGTAACGTATTTAGGTGGTTCGTAGGCTTTAACAATGAAAATTTATTGGAACTGTTAAATCGTGTTTACTACAATCAAGAAATAATTCTGGAGCTTTCCGCTACGAAACTTCTGAGAGGGCACTCGGGTGTCGCGAGCTAATCTTATCACTGATACCGTTTCATCCCGAATCTTCCTTTTACTTCATTCATTGCATTTTCGATGTACGGGTTGGACAATTGGTTTTGTATTTATTATATTACACTTGTTTCCTCGTACTTTAGAACCATTTTTATGAGACTTTCAAACATCTCGCACCATTTTACGCTGTCGAGCGTATTTTCTCGGTCGACAAATTCTGTAACGGTGCCTCGAATTTCATGAAGTGTTGCCTCCATCATCAAACGCAGCGTCAGAACTGGCTCTCTGGTACCTTTATGACGATTTTTCACAAAATTTTAATTCGCATCGAAATCCTCGCGCCACATTACCGTAGCACACCGCTAAAGGAGCAAAAAGAGCATGACGCAACCCCTTGATGGAGTGGAATATCGTCTCGCAGTTAGTTTTCTGACCTTAGGTGGCGCAGACGCATCCAGTATCGTTAAACAAGTCTGAATGACGAAGAACGGAGTGCCGTATCATCTCTCTGTGATGAACGGGAAATTCACTGGAAGTCGAGAACCTGCTGCTCGGTAACGGCGTATCACAGAGGAAGTAATAGTGAGAAATAGTTAAAATCAGTTACGGACGGGTTTTCAACATCTTGCACGACATTCTCAACATGATAAAGATCGCCGCCACTGCTCACACTCATTCAAAAAGCCCACCGAACTGAAGGAGCAGCGGAAATGTTCCGGCTGTGTCAGGCCAGTCCAGATGAATTTTTCAGCCGCGTAAATACAATGGACAATTGCTGAGAATATCATTGTGGCCGCGAAACAAAGAAGTACATAAAACAGTGGAGACATGTGGCTGACCACCACCGACAAAGCAAAGACCCGACAGTCACCCGACAAGGTGACGCTGACTGTTTTTTGAGACTGCTATGGAGTGGCGCTAACGTATTATGCTCGTAATGCGCATTCCCTCACAGGAGCACACCGCCAAAATCTCCTGACATGCTACGGAAGTCTGTCAAGGCGAAGCGTCGTAAGAATAGGAGCTGCACGGCAATTTCACCAGCTCAATTTGCACAAGACACTCGTCCGGTCGGCTTCTTTCGGTTATCAAATTTTATAACCTCCCCCTCCAACTCTTTCCCCCCTTTCCCGTTACTCTCATGAAAAGACACTCAGTGACTTCTTCCTCTTTCCCCGGATGAAGAAACCATTTTGTGGCAGGCATTTCCAGAGTCCACGAGGTAATTTTCTGGATGAAACCTTTCCTAATCAATCAAACTTCAGACTTATATAACCAAGGTCTGCGTCAACATATCCTTCGCTGGGAAAAATGTATTGCATCGAAGGGTGAACTCACTATCACCAACTTCCATTGTCGCTGATTGGTTTTTTGTAGGTGACAATTAATTCTTTTATGACTAGTCGTCGTACATATCCTAAAGCTAAACTGTTCCTCAACTGATAGATCCTTAATTTTCTTTTCCATTCTTCTGTACATTATTCACGTCCGTAACTTGGATGCTTGAACTATCAAGCCGATTGTGCGATCGTTCTCGTATTTATCTGCACTTGCTGTCGTCTTAATTGGGCGCATGATACTCTTCCGAAAATCTAGTAGTATGCCTTTGGTCGCATACATTCGACGCACTATCATGAATAATTATTTTGTTGCCACTTATCTCGATGATTTTAGAAAATCTGTTATTATTTATCTACTATTTGTACCATGTTTGATCGCTACTCTTCCAGAGGTCTCTAATACCCTATATCCAATTCTACATTCCCTGTGTCAATCCATTCTACACCCATTTCATCTTCTGTCACGTCGGCATACAGTTCCTCCTCCAGTACATGCCTTCAAAGTAGTATTTCGATTCATCTCTGCTCTCTCCTCCGCATTTAACCGTGGAATTCCATTTGCAATCTTAGATCTAGAACAACCATTCTTTAATATGAAATATACTTTTAAATGTTTTGGTAGAAATGTGACCATGTCCGTTAAAAGCTGTGGGTTAGTACTTCCAACCACATTGTCCAGATTCATAAATCAACCTCATTTTATACAGAAAACGTAGAACATTTAATAAACATTAAAATTTTTTTTCACTTTCTCTTTCATCTTATACAATTCTGGTAGCAATTCATCCACTTTCTCTAGAAGTAGATCAACTGGTTTTCTTCCGGTTTGGTATGCGTAAATGGTTTTTCAAATAAACTTTAATTTGCATCTGTAACCACTACTGCACAAAAGTTTAGTTTTGTTGTTGATGTTCTTGTATCAGTCTTGAAATACCACGCTTCATCTTGGTACATTTGAATTGGTACAGCATATTAATTCATCATTCTTTAACATCAGAGCAAATGAAGGAGGTAATATATTTATTTCAAAGTTCATGACAACAATATCTATCACATACTTCCTTTCAAAATAAACTTCTATTATTTGTGGTCGATATGTCATAACTTCCATCATCAATACGAAAACTTAAATTAGGGTTAACTTGCGATCTTTTAAAGACTTATTCAGCGCATTCATTCATTCCTTTTTAGTTGCCAGAGGAATAACATTCCATGTTTTTCTGGTTCCAGTACTAAATACGTACAGCAAATACTGAAATTTGGTCTTCTACATCATATCGTACTATTTCAAAAGACTGAATGTGTCTTGACCTGTCTCTATTAATCTCCTGGCTAAACATGATAGACGAGCTAAGTCCTGTCTTCAGTGTCACACTTCATTGCGAATTTCCTTCAGTATATTCAGTAGCTGAATAGAAGCATCTGTAATCTAGGAAACTGTCGATTTCTGTGAAATCTAAGGCGTCCTACACACCTACAAAATTTATTTCAAAAGTTGATCAATCATACATTCTTTCACTTTATCTGTGTCGATTTCTCAGTTTTCGCCTTTGATGTACTGTCGATTATACAATACAATCTTTGAAATGTTTTGGTTTTATAATTAATCTCCATTTTTTGTTGTATACCTTAAACGTTTGAAACTGTGTAAGTGTTGTAAATTTATCAGCTTTACTTATCTTGAAATGTGGTTTCCCATGACGCTCATCACCTTAGAATTTGTAACAGATATCTTCAGGTTAGAGTTTTTAATTATGTCTTCCAACTTTTCTATGCTAATTTTAGGTTGTCCTCTCAATAGTTAAAACTGTTATGGGTATTTTAAAATCGAAACGTAATTGAAATAACTTCGTTCACTCAAAAATTCCTTAACGAATTTTTACTCTACTGTGGAGTGTGCACTAATTTGAAACTTCCTGGCAGATTAGAACTGTGTGGCAAACCGGGAGGTAAGGGAAGAGGTACTGACGGAAGTAAGGTTGTGAGGGCATGTCGTGAGTCGTTCTTGGACAGCTCAGTAGGTAGAACATATGGCCGCGAAAGGCAGAGGTCGCAGGTTCGAGTGCCAGTCTTGTACACAGTTTTAATCTGCCAGAAAGTTTTACTTTGAATTGGTTGTTAAGAGCTAGTTTCCACTGTTGTGTGGCTGCATCTTTGTATACAATGACCAGTGGTGATGAGATTGTAAATCATGGAGTAAATCAGTGTTACCGAAACACTTTGTCCGCTTTAAACTTTTACTACAATGGCCCTTTATAGACTTTAAATTATCTTAATCAAATGTTTGTTACACACTTTTATTTTCATTATTTACTGTAATCTACTCCTTCTGACACAGTGAAATGTCTTTCCATAATTCATGAATGAGAATAATGTTAGTAGGTTGTATTACATTTTCTTTTGAGTGGACTGCTCTAGCACTAATACACAGAGCAGGTACAGTGTTTCTTTAGCGCACTGCTATTCCGTCTAAAGGGCTTCACTAACAAACTTAATGTCACTATGTTTCCCCACATTTCGTACGCAAGGTACAGAAACTTACTCCAGTGTAGTTTTGGCACTTGTGCCTGTTCTCTTCTCCATCCCACCCCCCCCCTCCATCCCTCTCTCTCTTTCTCTCTTTCTTTCTTTCTCTTTCTGTCTCTCTTTCTTTTTAAAAAACTTGGAGTATACTGCACCATCTAGGCCTTGCGCGGGGACTGTAATTGTCCTCCAGCAGTCCGACACTATGGCGTAGATGTTTCCATCAAACTGCATCAGAAGGCGCGAAATCGTTGGGGTAGGCAACACCATGTCTCTTGTAAATTACGTCACGGCCAAGCGAACGATATGATAGGAATTTTGCCTGATCACAAAACTGTTTTCACCAACGTACGTTGCTTAACAAATTTTTGTTGCTATGTCGCTATGTAGGGGTAAGAGAGGTAGATCGCTACAAAACGGAATACGGTATTGCATGTTTGTAACACAAGGAGTGGAACACTGTGTGAAAGTAAGCAGAAAGCTCCTGGCACTTCCCGTGCTCCTTCTCCCGCCGTAACCAATCGCGACTGCGCCATTGCAGCCCTGGGGTGTGAAAAACGCACTGTTTGTGTGCAGGAGCTGCTGAATGGCTCCGTGCTCCACTTCCCCTCACATTGTTTCCAACCTCTTCTGTAAGCTCTGGCGGTGAAAGTTTCGACTCTCCACATACCGAAGAGCGCCGCGCGTCGCAACTATTGCATCACAGTCAACGCCTTCACTAGAAGCAAACGAGCCAGATATGTGTTGTTTTTACTGCAAAGCAAATGGTTCGGAACCTGGACGACAGATGAGGCGTGAAGGGGAAGACTGGAAGAATTTTAAGTCCATGACTATAGTATTACGTGAGCAGGTAAGCCACGAATTGAAAAGACTATAGATAGAATGGGCGAAAGATAGATGAGTTGATAAGTCATTTATTAAGATATCTTGGATTTTAAAACATAGACAAAATTTATAAGGTTTGATACATTTATCAAACAATTGTACATATTTATCAGTTTAGGCTGTTAAGGACAAACTGAGATCTTGAGACTACCGTGGCAAAGTCGAAACTGCTTGTTGATTGTCTCTGTGAATACTTTTTCCCCATATGAACTTAACAAACTTGGTAATCTCTATCAAGATATTATGTCATCCTAAATAAAAAGTAGATTATTAAGGTAGATTGATATAAGATATACACAAAGGTAGCCTTATATTCGTAAAAAATGTAAACTGTATCTGAGGAGCACCTAGCTGTAAGAGCCCCCTTACTGGACGGATACACAACCAAATATAATAACTAATATAAAGTATAATGTGCAGTAAAGCATCCTTCAATCGCGCTTATTTCCCAAGCTTCAAAACACAAGATACCCAGGTCTACGAAGATGGCTTCCTACTTTATTGTTCATTTAGTCTGACCAGGTTACGGCCATTAGGCCGTCTTTTTTAATCGGACCAGGAACAACGCATGCTAAGAACATTACAGTTCCTATGGGTACCTCAGTGTCAGTTATGTATATCTCATAGAGTACTCTGAGAAGAATTATACTTACCAACACAAATAATAACAGTGAATAATAGTAACTGGCAGAATAATAAATATAATAATAATAATTTTGCAACATGAAGTCACCCAAGCAATTAATTCTACTCATAATTGGAAATCCCCTGGAAAAAATAAAATAGCAAATTTCTGGCTAAAGAAGTTAACCTTAACACATTTACATCTAACTAAATTATTTAACAGTTACATTGCAGACCCATACACATTCCCTGATACACTTACACATGGAATAACTTACCTGAAACCTAAAGATCAAGCAGACACAGCAATCCCAGCTAAATATCGCCCCATAACTTGCCTACCAACAATATACAAAATATTAACTTCAGTCATTACACAGAAATTAATGACACATGCAACACAGAACAAAATTATAAATGAAGAACAAAAAGGCTGTTGCAAAGGAGCACGAGGATGTAAAGAGCAACTGATAATAGATGCAGAGGTGACATATCAAGCTAAAACTAACCAAAGGTCGCTACACTACGCATACATTGATTACCAAAAAGCTTTCCATAGTGTACCCCACTCATGGTTACTATCTAGGCGCGCAGTCGGGAACCGTGCGACTGCTACGGTCGCAGGTTCGAATCCTGCCTCGGGCATGGATGTGTGTGATGTCCTTAGGTTAGTTAGGTTTAAGTAGTTCTAAGTTCTAGGGGACTGATAACCACAGCAGTTGAGTCCCATAGTGCTCAGAGCCATTTGAACCATGGTTACTACAAATATTGGAAATATACACTCCTGGAAATTGAAATAAGAACACCGTGAATTCATTGTCCCAGGAAGGGGAAACTTTATTGACACATTCCTGGGGTCAGATACATCACATGATCACACTGATAGAACCACAGGCACATAGACACAGGCAACAGAGCATGCACAATGTCGGCACTAGTACAGTGTATATCCACCTTTCGCAGCAATGCAGGCTGCTATTCTCCCATGGAGACGATCGTAGAGATGCTGGATGTAGTCCTGTGGAACGGCTTGCCATGCCATTTCCACCTGGCGCCTCAGTTGGACCAGCGTTCGTGCTGGACGTGCAGACCGCGTGAGACGACGCTTCATCCAGTCCCAAACATGCTCAATGGGGGACAGATCCGGAGATCTTGCTGGCCAGGGTAGTTGACTTACACCTTCTAGAGCACGTTGGGTGGCACGGGATACATGCGGACGTGCATTGTCCTGTTGGAACAGCAAGTTCCCTTGCCGGTCTAGGAATGGTAGAACGATGGGTTCGATGACGGTTTGCATGTACCGTGCACTATTCAGTGTCCCCTCGACGATCACCAGTGGTGTACGGCCAGTGTAGGAGATCGCTCCCCACACCATGATGCCGGGTGTTGGCCCTGTGTGCCTCGGTCGTATGCAGTCCCGATAGTGGCGCTCACCTGCACGGCGCCAAACACGCATACGACCATCATTGGCACCAAGGCAGAAGCGACTCTCATCGCTGAAGACGACACGTCTCCATTCGTCCCTCCATTCACGCCTGTCGCGACACCACTGGAGGCGGGCTGCACGATGTTGGGACGTGAGCGGAAGACGGCCTAACGGTGTGCGGGACCGTAGCCCAGCTTCATGGAGACGGTTGCGAATGGTCCTCGCCGATACCCCAGGAGCAACAGTGTCCCTAATTTGCTGGGAAGTGGCGGTGCGGTCCCCTACGGCACTGCGTAGGATCCTACGGTCTTGGCGTGCATCCGTGCGTCGCTGCGGTCCGGTCTCAGGTCGACGGGCACGTGCACCTTTCGCCGACCACTGGCGACAACATCGATGTACTGTGGAGACCTCACGCCCCACGTGTTGAGCAATTCGGCGGTACGTCCACCCGGCCTCCCGCATGCCCACTATACGCCCTCGCTCAAAGTCCGTCAACTGCACATACGGTTCACGTCCACGCTGTCGCGGCATGCTACCAGTGTTAAAGACTGCGATGGAGCTCCGTATGCCACGGCAAACTGGCTGACACTGACGGCGGCGGTGCACAAATGCTGCGCAGCTAGCGCCATTCGACGGCCAACACCGCGGTTCCTGGTGTGTCCGCTGTGCCGTGCGTGTGATCATTGCTTGTACAGCCCTCTCGCAGTGTCCGGAGCAAGTATGGTGGGTCTGACACACCGGTGTCAATGTGTTCTTTTTTCCATTTCCAGGAGTGTACAAAGTCGATCCTAAATTGATACAGTTCCTAAGCATTGTAATGAAAAAATTTGAAAACCACACTCAATATCCAAACAAATTCAAATAATATCACATCACAGCCATACAGATTAAGCGTGGTATATTCAAGGAGACTCATTAAGTCCTTTTTGGTTCTGCCTTGCTCTGAACCCACTATCGAATATGCTAAATAATACAAATTATGGATACAATATTACTAGAACATACCAACAGAAAATCACACATTTGCTGTACATGGATGATCTAAAACTACTGGCAGCAACAAATCAACAACTCAATCAATTACTAAAGATAACAGAAGTATTCAGCAGTGATACAAATATGGCTTTTGGAACAGACAAATGTAAGAAAAATAACATAGTCAAGTGAAAACACACTAAACAAGAAGATTACATATTGGACAACCACAGTGACTGTATAGAAGCGATGGAAAAAACAGATGCCTATAAATATCTAGGATACAGACAAAAAATAGGAATAGATAATACAAATATTAAAGAAGAACTAAAAGAAAAATACAGACAAAGACTAACAAAAATACTGAAAACAGAATTGACAGCAAGAAACAAGACAAAAGCTAAAAATACTTATGCTATACCAATATTGACCTACTCATTTGGAGTATTGAAATGGAGTAGCACAGACCTAGAAGCACTAATACACTTACACGATCACAATGTCACAAATATAGAATACATCACATACATTCAGCAACAGAAAAATTCACATTAAGCAGAAATGAAGGAGGAAGGGGATTTATCGACATAAAAAACCTACATTATGGCCAGGTAGACAATTTAAGAAAATTCTTTATAGAACGAGCAGAAACTAGCAAAATACACAAAGCAATCACTCATATAAATACATCGGCTACACCATTGCAATTTCATAACCACTTCTACAACCCTTTAGATCACATAACATCAACAGATACGAAGAAAGTAAATTGGAAAAAGAAAACACTACATGGCAAGCACCCATATCATCTAACACAGCCACACATCGATCAAGACGCATCCAACACATGGCTAATAAAAGACAATATATACAGTGAGACGGAAGTATTCATGATTGCAATATAGGATCAAACAATAAACACAAGATATTACAGCAAGCATATTATTAAAGATCCCAATACTACAACAGATAAATGCAGACTTTGCAAACAACAAATAGAAACAGTAGATCACATCATAAGCGGATGTACAATACTAGCAAATACAGAACACCCCAGAAGACATGACAATGTAGCAAAAATAATACATCAACAACTTGCCATACAACATAAACTAATAAAACAACACGTTTCCACATCCAAGTATGCACCACAAAATGTACTGGAGGATGGTGAATACAAATTATACTGGAACAGAACCATTATAACAGATAAAACAACACCACATAACAAACCTGACATCATACTCACCAATAAAAAGAAGAAATTAACACAACTAATCGAAATATCCATACCCAATACAGCAAATATACAGAAGAAAACAGATGAAAAAATTGAAAAATACATCCAACTGGCTGAAGAAGTCAAGGACATGTGGCATCAGGATAAAGTTGACATTATATCAATTATACTATCAACTACAGGAATCATACCACGCAATATCCACCAGTACATCAACGCAATACAGCTACATCCAAACGTATATATACAACTACAGAAATCTGTAATTATTGATACATGTTGAATTACCCGAAAGTTCCTAAATGCAATGTAACATATACCGTACAGTTAAAAGGAAGTCACGCTTGATCAAGGTCCGCGTCACTTTCCATTTTTACCAGACATAACGTCTGAGAAACATTTTCTCATGATAATAATAATATAGGGTGTTAATAATAACAATAATTATGACTAGCATGTTTGAAGCCGTAGCAGTAGAGGATTCTGGAGACAAGGGGAGACAAAAGTGCTAAGAGGGCGATGGGTACGACGAGAGTCAGCTGGAGTCAAGTATGTGAAACAGATAGCCTACTGTTTTTCAGAGTAGTTGAAGCTTAGAATAGCGTCCATTTGAGAGCTGAATTAGATACCACAGTTGCGCAATTCTTCAATTACGTGAGAAATAATCATTTACTGAAAATGAAACAAATCTCTAAATAGCGTTACACAGAACTGAAGCGAAGGACGTACGAATATAAGTATAGAGCTTGGTCTCGTCTAGGTTAACAACTACCAGAGGAGAACAACCCCCCTGCCGTGCATTACTCGACAGAGACAAAGTTCCGGCCATAGCGGGAACTAATTTGGCCACGTGAGCAGAGGCAACCACGTTCCACTTGCTAGCAGTGCGCCTTGTTACGTCACAGCGCAGGTATGGAGAGAATCAGCAGGCCTCACCGACAGGCACAGTGGCTCACTCTTAATTTAGTGGCGATGAGTAGGAGGAAAGAGCGACGGCGTCAACAACGGAGAATTGAAAGTAAGCGCTTTCTGAATTTTAAGTAGAGGAAATGAGACCATTGTAAACGATGGGAGGACAGGATGCCGAATGGATTGCAATTCGAGAATCTACGCCGAATAAGAAACAGTGAAGTGTTCTCAGAACATACAACGATTCAGGTTACTGACAAATGAGACAATAGCCAATAACTTCTTTGATGCTTTCACTACTTTCAGAAGCTATCAACAGTAGGACTTCGAAATTAGCGGAGGAGCTCTTGAAAAAATTATTCTGTTTAGAGGCTTACTTCTGAAAAGGACTGAGAATAACTGAAGGATTACCTGCGAAGAATAAGACACAGTCGCATTGAACTCACGCGCTTAT
The DNA here is from genome assembly GCF_023898315.1 of Schistocerca nitens. Lineage (NCBI taxonomy): Eukaryota > Metazoa > Arthropoda > Insecta > Orthoptera > Acrididae > Schistocerca > Schistocerca nitens. The sequence continues at coordinate 612,331,464 of NC_064614.1, read as the reverse complement.
TACATTTGATCTTCTTTAAGCTGTACTACACAGCATTGATAAAACACTTTTTGTGCATACCAACAAAGAGGTAATATAAAGGATCTTATAGCACTTGATTTTCACTTAAACAGTGACACACTGAAATCCAGTTTGCCGGTAGTCTATTTAGGTGAGATGCAAATTCATACACAATTTAAACTGCGCCCAATATGGACAAAGTAATAATTTTAGGACAATACTGTCAAAAAAGTACGTAACAGATCTCCACGTTTAATAGCACCAAGCGCACGCTTTTGTCGCCGTGGTTTCTCGGTCTTAAAACGTGACGGTGCTGCTGCCTTGCTCATCTTCGTCTTTTAGTGTTCAACCCTGAAGTTGGTTTGCAGCAGAGCGCCATTCCTCTCTTCTGTCTACCTTCCTCTTCGTTTCCACGTATGTGTTACATCCAACGTCACTCATGATCTGTTGCATGTGTGATATCCTTGGTCGCTCCCGCCGATTCCTTTCCTCCTTCTGCTATTGTTCCAATGATGATGTTGTGTCGTAGGATATGCCCTACAAGTTTGCCTCTCCTTGTTTCGATGTGCCTCCACAGAGATCTGGTTTCCTGTACTCTTCTAAGCACCTCTTCATTTGTTACCTTGTCTCGCCAGATGATCTTCATCATCCTTCTATAGCACCACATCTCCAGGGCCTCTAACCGTCTTCTCTCTTCTCTTCCAATTGTCTAAGTTTCACATCCGTATAGGGCCACATTCCAAACGAAACCTTTCGTGATGGGTTTCCATATTTTCAGACTGATGTTGTTGCTGGTGAGTAAGTTCCTTCTCCGATTAAATGCAATTTTGGCCTTTTGTATTCTGGTCGCAATTTCTTTCCGGCTTCTACCATCTCTTGTGATTTTGCTTCCCAGGTAAGTAAATTCCTCTATCACTTCCAGCTCCTCTCTTCCAATTCTCATTCTCAGAGGTTCATATTCTGCTCGTGTACTGCATACCATCACTTTAGTCTTTTTCTTGTTTATTCTCATTCCATACTGACTGTGTAGAATTTTTTCCATTGGTCTGAGGACTTCCTCTAGATCTTCTTTTGTCTGCGTGATTATAGCAATATCATCTGCATGACGTAGCATGTCTGTCTTCTGCCCATTAATTTTGATCCCCACCTCAGTAGTTTCTCGAACATGTTCTATAACTTCCTGAATGAAACCATTGAATATAAGAGGAGAGAGAGCACATCCTTGCCCTACCCCTTTTCTAATATTTACTAATTACTATAGTTAAATCACTCGAGCAGTACATGCTGTTGGTAAGCAGCCATGATTTATTCTACACCGAGGAAAAATTCATTATGTGTTACAAAGCCAACCCAGAAACAAGAGCCTTAGAGTTTTTTTTAACTGTGCCTGGTTAAAATATCTAATTTGAGGAATTTGTTACAAAATTAATGATTTACACTACATAATGAAAAACTTGTTTCGATTAACTATGCTTCATTTAAACCGTCTTTGCGTCTCTTGTGATATGCTATAGAGTACAAAAATGTATACCGATGTGTGGTTTTGTAGTACTGAAAAGTTATTACTCTAGTGAAATGAACGTTTTGATGATTTCTTTCAGAGCCAGTATCCAACCACTCCGCGTGTTTAAAACTTCCTGTATCTCTTTTCCGGACACTGGGACGATATTTTCAGTGGACTTCACCGAGGAAAAGATCCCTGGATGACAAAAAATTATCAAGCCTTTTTTCTTTTCAGTCATCACTCTCCTGATTGGTTTGATTCGGCCTCACATGAATTCCTATACCGCCCTAACCTCTTTATTTCAAAGTAGTATTTGCAACCTACGCTCCCAATTACTTACTGGATGTATTGCAATCTCTGTCTTCCCTTACAGTTTTTACTCTCTGTAGTTCCCTCTAGTACCGGGCAGATAATTCCCAGATGCCCAACATATGCCCTGTCATCCTGTAACCTTCATCTTGTCAGTGTTTTCGATATATTGCTTTTATCACCAATTCTGTGGAAAGCCTACTCATGTCTTATCTTATTAATTGACCGAATTTTCAACATTATCTGTAGTGCTACATCTCAAACGCTTCGGTCTCTTCTATTCCGGATTTCCACCAGTCCATGATGCACTGTCATACAATGATGTACTCCAAACGTAAATTCTCAGAAATATCTTCCTCAAACTAAGGCCTATATTTGATACCAGTAGACTTCTCTTGGCCAGGAATACCCTCTTTGCCTGTACTAGTCTGCTTCTTACTCCCACCTTCCATCGTCCGTCATAGGTTATTTTGTTTCCAAGGTAGCAGAATTGCTTCACTCTGTCTGTTTCGTGACCACCAATTCTGATGTTAAGTTTTTCGCTATTCTCATTATTGCAACTTCTCACTACTTTTGTATCTTTCCAGTTTACTTTCAATTCCTTTTCTGTACATCCTGTAGTTCTTCAGTTTCACTGAGGACAGCAATGTCGTCACTGAGTCTTATCATTGATATCCTTTCACCCTGAGCTTCAGTCCCAATCTTGAACCGTTCTTTTCTTTGTGTCATTGCTTCTTCGATGTAAAGACTTGAACAATAGTCGGCCGCTGTGGCCGAGCGGTTCTGGGCGCTTCAGTACGGAACCGCGCGGCTGCTACGGTTGCAGGTTCGAATCCTGCCAGTGTCACGGATGTGTGCGATATCCTTAGGTTAGTTAGGTTTAAGTAGTTCTAAGTCTAGGGGACTGATGACCTCAGATGTTAAGTCCCATAGTGCTTAGAGCCATTTGAACCATTTTGAACTTGAACAGTAGTGGCGAAAGACTGCTTCCCTATCTTGATGTTTTTCCTTTGGTCTGAAGTCCAAAGACTGGTCTGATGCTGCTCTCCATGCTACTCTATCCTGCGCAAGCCTCTTTATCTCCGAGTAACTACTGCAATCTACATTCTTCTGAATTTGTTTGCGTATTCATCTCATGATCTCCCACTCCGATTATTACCCTCCACGCTTCTCTCAAGTACTAAATTGTTGATCCCTTGATGTCTCACAATATGAACTACCAACCATTACTTTCTTATAGTCAAGTTGTGCCACAAATTCCTCTTCCCCCCTATTCTCTTCAGTATCCCCTCAATAGTTACGCGATCTACCCATATAATCTTCAGCATTCTTCTGTAGCACCATATTCTCTTCTTGCCTGAACTCGTTATCGTCCATGTTTCACTTCCACACACGACTACACTCAATACATATACTTCCAGAAAAGACTTCCTGACATTTAAATCTATGTTCGATGTTAACAAATTTCTCTTCTTGAGAAACGCTTTTCTTGCCATCGCCGGTCTACATTTTACATCGTCTCTGCGTCGAACATCATCAGTTATTTTGCTGCCTAAATAGCCAAACTAATCTACTAGTTTAAGTGTCTCAGTTCCTAATCTAATTCCCTCTGGAGTACCTGATTTAATTCGACTACGTTCCATTATCAAATGGTTCCAATGGCTCTGAGCACTATGGGACTTAACATCTGAGGTCATCAGTCCCCTAGATCTTGAAACTACTTAAACCTAACTAACCTAAGGACATCACACACATTCATTCCCGAGGCAGGATTCGAACCTGCGACCGTAGCGGTCGCGCGGTTCCACACTGAAGCGCCTAGAACCGCTCGGCCACAACGGCCGGCGTTCCATTGTACTCGTCTTGCTTTTGTTGATGTTCATCTTATATCCTCGTTTGAAGACATTTTCCATTCCGTTCAACTTCTCTTTTAAGTCCTTTGCTGTCTCTGACAGAATTACAATGTCATCGGTAAGCCTCAAAGTTGCTATTTCTTCTCCATGGACTTTAATTCCTACTCCAAATTTTTCTTTTGTTTCCTTTACTGCTTCCTCAATATAAAGATTGAATAAGATCGGGGATAGGCTACAACCCTGTTCCACTCCCTTTTTTCAACCATTGCTTCCCTTTCGTGTCCCTCGACTCTTATAACAGGCGTCTGGTTTCGTACATATTGTTAATAGCCTTTCGCTTCCTGTAATTTACCCCTCCTACTTTTAGAATCTGGAAGAGAGTATTCCAGTCAACATTGATAAAAGCTTTCTCTAAGTTTACAAAAGCTGTAAGCGTAGGTTTTCCTTTCCTTAACCTATCTTCTGTGAGAAGTCGTATGGTCAGTATTGCGTACCGTTCCTACATTTCCCTGGGATCCAAATTAATCTTCCCCTAGCTGCGATTCTACAAGTTTTTCCATTCGTCTGTAAAGAATTAATGTTAGTATATTACACCGTAATTTATTAAACTGATAGTTCGGTAATTCTCATACCTGTTAGCATCTGCTTCCTTTGGGATTGGTATTATTACATTCTCCTTGAAGTCTGAGGGTATTTCACCTGTCTCATACATCTTGCCCACCAGATGGAAGAGATTTGTCATGGCTGGCACTCCCAAGGTTGTCAGTAGTTCTGATGGAAGGTTGTCTATTCCCGGAGCCTTGTTTCCACTTAGGACTTCTTTACGAAGTATCACATCTCCCATCTCATCTTCCTCTACGTCCACTTCCATTTCCATAATTTAACCTCAAGTACATCTCCTTTGTAGAGACGCTCTATACACTTCTTCCACCTTTCTGCTTTCCCTTCTTTGCTTAGGACTGTTTTCCCATCTGAGTTCATGATATTCATATACGTAGGTGGTTCTTTTTCCTCCAAAGGTCTCTTTAATTTTCCTGTAGGCGATATCCATCTCACGCCTAGTGATATAAGCTTCTACATCCTTACATTTGCCCTCTGGCCATTCCTGCTTTCCCATTTTCCACTTCCTGTCGGTCTCATTTCTGAGACGTTTGTATTCCCTTTTTCCTGCTTCATTTGCTGAATTTTTATATTTTCTCCTTTCATCAGTTAAATTCAATATATCTTATGTTGCCCAACGATTTCTACGAATACTCATATTTTTACCTACTTGATCTTCTGTTGCCTTCACTATCTCATCTCTCAAAGCTACCAAGTCTTCTTCTACTGTGTTCCTTTCCTATGTTTTTGTCAGTCATTCTCTAATGCTCCCTCTGAAACTCCCTACAATTTCTGGTTCTTATAGTTCCCATCTCCTTAAATTTCTACCTTCTTGCAGTTACTTCAATTATAATCCACAGTTCATAACGAATAATTGTGGTCAGAGTCCACATCTGCCCCTGGAAATGTCTTACAATTTAAAACCTGGTTCCTAAATATATTTCTAATTTTATATAATCAGTCTGCAACCTTTCACGTATACAACCTTCTTTCACGATTCTTAAACCAAGTGTCAGCTATGATTGAGTTATGCTCTGCGTAAAATTCTACCTCTTTCATTTCTTTGACCCAGTCTGTATTCACCTACGTCTTTTCCTTCTCTTCCTCTTCCTACTATCGAATTCCTTTCTACCATGAGTACTAAATTTTCGTCTCCCTTAACTACCTGAGTAATTTCTTTTATGTCATCATACATTTCTTCAATCTCTTCATCAGCTGGAGAGCTAATTGGCATACAGACTTGTGCTACTGTTGGGGGGAGTATGGCCTTCGTATTTATCTTGACTACAATAATGCGTTCAGTATGCTGTTCGCAGTAGCTTATCCGTGTTACTTTTTTTTTAATCATTTTGAAACCTACTCTTGCATTACTCCTATTTCATTTTGTATTCACTTGACGAGAAGTCCTGTTCCTTCTGCCACTGGACTTCACTAATTCCCACTATATTTAACTTTAATGAATCCCTTTCCATGTTTTAAATTTTCTAGCCTACCTATCGATTAAGGGATCTGACATTCCACGCTCCGATCCGTAGAATGCCAGTTTTGTTTCTCCTCATAACGGCATCCTCCTGCTCTGTATACATTTAATATTCGGATCATTGCTTTTAAAGTCCTATGTCATATATTTACATTCATAGGATGTACTACACATTTTAAGTATGGCTAATGCAATATGGTGGCTTAAATCATTTTAACACTTCACATGTGAAGATGGTCCAAGACCGAAACCGATAGAATTTGGGTTTAATATAAAAGCAGCTGATGGTTCAAATAGGCATTTTATACATAAAAGCTGAAGTGCTTATCTCCGTTTTCAATTTTTTCTTTACAAAGGAAAACCCAGGAGAACTGTCCCAATTTAACACTCGCACCACTGCAAATATTAATGAAATAAGTATTAGTGACAGTGGTGTTGAGAAAGTGGTGATATCGTTAAAACTGAACAAAGCCCCATGGTCCGATAGAATCACTCTCAGATTCTATAATGAATTTCCGACTGAGTTAGCTCCTCTTTTAACTATAATCTACTGTACATCACGCGAACAAAAAACCGCGCCCAGTTCTTGCAAAAAGGCACAGGTCACACCCGTCTACGAGAAGGGTAGTAGAAGTGATCCACAAAACTACCGTCCAAAATCCTTGACATCGATTTGTTGTAGAATCTTAGAACATATTCTGAGCTTAAACATAATGAGGCATCTTGAACAGACTGACCTCAATGCCAACCATCATGGAATTCGAAAACATCGATCATGTGAAAGCTATGGATCAAGTCAACCAGGTAGTTGCAATATTTATTGATTTCTGAAAAGCATGTGACTCAGTACCACACCTACGCTTTTTGTCAAAAATACGATCATATGGCCTATCACGTGAAATTTGCGACTGGATTGAGGACATTTTGGTAGGGAGGTAATAGCATGTTATCTTCGATGGAGAATCATCGTCAGGTGTAGAAGTAACTTAGGGTGTGCCCCAGGGAAGTGTGTTGAGACCCTTGCTGTTTATGTTGTATATTAATTACCTTGCAGACAATATTAATAGTAAAATCAGGCATTCTGCAGATGATGCAGTTCTCTATAATGAAGTACTATATGAAAGAAGCTACATAAATATTCAGTAAAATTTTGAGAAGATTTCAACGTGGTACATAGATTGAAAACTTTCTCTCAATGATCAAAAATCCATGATAAGAAAATTGCAGCACTGCATTGATGCCAGTAATCATCACTTCGAACACCTTCGGTAAATGGACGTTCATGCCACCTTTGTAATCTTCGTTGACCTTCAAAGACCTTACTGTTTCACATTATTGGGTTCGTCTCGATAGTTGCTATCAGAAAATAAGTACCAAATTATAGCATCCAATTTAAAAAAAAAAAGTTTACCTTCATATCTCTGAAACGATCCCACCTAGCAACAAAACCCACAAACTTTTCTGCTCCGATCATACTTTCGAAGTTATTCTTTGTGACAACAGTTAGTGACTCACATTGTAGGTTTACATATCATATATGTGGAAAAATACGTAGCGTATGCCCATCCAAATATTTATTAGAATATCCTGTAAAACTCTGAAGCAAATAAGTCATAAATGGTCAGGATTTTTGCTAGTAATATTTCCTCTCTGTATGTGATGATATACATATTTATAAATCATATATATTACAAGGATGTATCTTATGATCATCCAAACATTTATTACAGCATCGTTTAAAAATCTGAAGAAAACTGCTCAAGAAATTTTATGCCTGAATGATATAAAGTATAATATAAAAATTTGAAGTAAATTGGTCAAGAACTTTTTGAAATTTTTGCTAGCAATTTTTTCCGCTTTGTATGTTACTATCTAGGGTACCCGACTTCGCTCAGGGAGTTGATATGAGATTGTATAGTAGTTGGAATAAAGGGATAAACTTTAAATATAAGAAGAGAGCAAGCTACATATAGTTGATCGTTGGGAGAAGCAGGAGTCTTTGACTTTGATACCACAATATTTTAAAGTTTGTCCTTTCGCTTTGTTAATTGTGACTAATTTGATTGGAAATTGTAGTCTTTTAAATTAGTTCATTAGAGATAAGTGGTATTCTGGGGATAAATAGTGTGTGTTCTTTGCACTTTTCAGTCATAAGTTCGCCTTCGATGATGTTATTCGATACCTACTTGATGATCATCCTTGTTCCATTACATAGTTTTGGTGAGTTAAGATTTCCGAGTAGGGTGTTCGGAGATCAAGTTTTAAGTTGAAGGCGTTGCATGGCATTCCAGGTACTTACAAAGAGTTTAGAAATTCTTTAGGGAAGTTCACACTTTCTTCAACTTTTACCATAGTGTCGATCAATTTGTGCATTCGTCGTTGTTCGGGTGAACGGGAGTACACTCAGCCTAGTGCGCCAGTTTTCAAGATTCCTGGATGATCTTTTACTGGAATCCCTTATTTGCGTCGTTGAAAGGTTTTTCTTGTGTGTGTTCCACCCACATATAGTAACGTTTTCGCGAATGGATCCGTTTGGCACAGTTGGTAAACAGCTGTTAATGTTATGTTCTTAGGCGGTTCGTTTTCATTTCTTCTGGAGGTGTATTTTGTGAAGTAGAGTCTCTGTCCATTCTCCAAATGTACTGATAGATGTTGCACAGTTGCTTCGAGTTCGTGTTTGGGAAAAACGGAAATCAGTCACGCTGCTTCGCTGCTGTCTTTGTCTTCCCATTTGGTACATGAGGATCTCGTGTTTTCTGTTTCGTTCTTCACTGTCTTTGGCTACTTAAATATTGCCATGTCACTGTCTTTGTTCACATACTTACAGACACATACGATGGATTTCATTGAATTGCAATATTCTACGTTGATGTGTGCATAGAACATTTTGGAAGGTAGTGTGTTGCATGGTACTACGCACTGATCATCCATTTCCAGTTCGTCGCTGCCTCGTATTTTTGCTTTGAAGCCACTCTTATTGTATGATCGTCTTCTGTATTAGGATAGCCATCAACTCCGATATCTGTGTCCTCCAAGTCTGGTTTTGGGTATTTTTTTTTTGTATATTTTCCATCGCTGTTACATGGAGAATTGGAGTTTAATGGCACATATGGTCTGTTGGTCCGTGAACCATGTTTATCACTACTATGTTGTACAGTGTTTAGGATCTTCTTGTGGATTGGGAAATTCAGCTTCGATGATTTCGACGATATCCGTGGGATGAATTCTGTCGTGTAGACATATGAGATTGTGCGAAAGAAGCCGTCCTCGTTTTCGCCATTCTGTCGTGCACATCCAGCATCAAACGATTCCAAAAATGTGTTTTTTGTGATGACTTCAATACATCTCATTTGTTCTTGTCAGAAAACTCGGTCTATTATGTCGTGTCAATGCATGAGGGCCTGCCCGTATCTTAGTTTTTCTTTGATTTCTGGCCGAATTGCTTGTGAGTGTTATGAAGAGGTCAGGTCGTCCATATTTTATTATGTCGGTCATGAAATTTTGAGTGTATTCGTGCTTGTTTAAAAAATGGCTCTGAGCACAATGGGACTTAAGTTCTGAGGTCGTCAGGCCCCTAGAACTTAGAACTACTTAAACCTAACTAACCTAAGGACATCACACACACCCATACCCGAGGCAGGATTTGAACCTGCGACCGTAGCGGTCGCTCGGTTCCAGACTCTAGCGCCTAGAACCGCTCGGCCACTCCGGCCAGCTATTCGTGCTTGTGTCTCAGACTTCCTACGTATGATGAGGATAAAATTGCGGTTGTTCCAGTTCCGTCAATATTTCTGTCATTTGTGATTGCGTCTCGAAGGTGGATGTATTCTTCCGTGTGTAGTTTCTTCTGATTCAGTCTTATGTAAAGCATCCATTCCGTTTCTGTTTTTGCATACATATCTACCACGAGTTGTTGGAATAGACGGTGAGTGTTGAGAATGTGATAGTACGTTTTATTGTCTCTTATCATTAAGCAGTAAGCATGGATCTCCTTGGAAGTGACTTTTTTGTTTGTTTCTGCGCCTGTTTCAGGTTGGATTTTTTTCACATTAAAATAATATCCGTCCTTTCGGTGCAGAAATATTAATGGATACTGTAGGGCGTCATATGAACGGCGTGTCTCTGCAATGCGTTGTAGTCCTTCTCTTCTTCGTTGTACAATTATGTCATGGCTTGCATTTTTATTGTCCGCAAATACTGTGGCGACTTCATCTATCTGAGGCGCATTATATCGACGTTCGTGTCCTCTATGTGGTCTTCTGTCGGCTCGAATTATAACTTTATAGTCATCAGAAATCAGTCGGTCTTGTGCAGTTTTGAATATGTGAAACAGTTGATTGTACTCGTGTAAGATCGTACATACGTCTTGGATTACTTCTAGTCTCAGTCCACTGATATATGTGAATCGTTGATCCATTTTTGTTTCTTCATTTCCAATTAAATATACCTGCAGAAATTTATGGTCTTCTTTGGGTAGTGGTAGTAATGACCCCATGTTGTGATAGATTTATCCTTGGATGGAAAAAAAATCGATTTTATCTCTATTAGCGTTGATCGAAGTGACACCGAAAGCAGTCATTTGGAAGCACGCATTGTACGCTTTTGTATTGTGAAGAAAGTATTTTGATTCTAGAGTTTCCTCGGTCATGTAAGGTAAAAATTCCTGCGGAGGAGCTTCCAGTAGTGGTAATCGAATCTTTCCATTCACGCAACAAAATCCTGGTGTTTCTCTACTTAACTTTTTCGCTTTGCAAATTGGCAGGTGTTATCCATTTTTCCGATTACGACGTTTTCGTGTTTGTTATATTCTTTCTTCGGGTTATAGTGGTGTGCTTCATTTGTTAGGTTGTTCTGTTTACTTGTGCTCGTCCGTGCTTCTCGTAGGGTGATAGTTTCATGGCTGGCTTGAGTTATCAATCTTTTATTCTGTGTCGCAATTCTTAAATTCTTCAGCCTGTTCACTTCGTTGTTCTTCGGATTCTCTGCTTCTCACGGTGTTCATTGTCGTTCATTGGATGAACAAATATACTAAGTTCACTATGTACACTTTTCACAATATATTTTCGATTTATATTCAGTCAGTGTATCACTTTGACTACTCACATTTCACTGTTTGTTTTTATTCATACACTGCACTACTTGTTCGGTTCCTCTCTTCGTCACTGATAGAAAACTGGCGTTCGAACCCACGACTGGTCTTGCTTTATATATCCCTGCCAATAGGTAGCCCCACCTGTGGCGAATTCCAGAACGATCAAAAAGGCTTAGAATGGTCTTCAATGTTCCAGAACATTCCACAACATTAGAAAGTGTTCTGGAATGTACCACAATGATCTAGGATGTTTCTGGACATTCTGGAATCTTCTCGAATGTTTCAGACTATTCCCGAACATTCCAGGACATACTAGATCATTGTGGAACATTCCGGAACGTTCTGGAATATTGTCCAATGCTGTGGAAAACTCTATAATGGTCTAGTATGTTCTCGCATACTGTCGAATGTTGTGGAATATCCTCGAAATTTCCAGAGGGCGAAGCTTCCAGGCTGTTGCATCTTCAAAAGCACGCCCTTCAGGTAAAAACGGGAACCTTCTTCATGGATGGGGCACAGAGAGCTACCACACCACATGACTCGTTTCTCGGTTTTAGCGTCACGCACGTTGTACACTTACTTTTATAATACATACTGATTGACTGCTCAGGGTGTGGCGGGTATAAGCGCAGACAAGAGTGGTACCTTAATATGTACACACATTAATGTGTTGGTTGCTTTTCCTCATCATTGAACAGTCTTCCCACAAACGCGTTACAAACTTTACGACTCGTAACTGCACCACTAAGTGGGCACTGCCTGTCAGTATAGACTAGCCGTTTTGCGTCCACACTTCAGCACCTGACCTGCTGCCTAGGAAGAAGTAAGCATTCATGGCTTGCTCTTGGTACATGTACTTGAGGTATTAACCAACCTAAAAAAATACGACTTGTAATAGCCACAATTATTAGTCTGTAAATGGCATAAATTCTTGTGTAATGCCCAGTACACGATCCTGAGTCACCAACAGATATCTACACTTACACCACGTTACAATCTCTATGTTTATGTATGTACTACACATATTCAAAAATATGTTGCTTACCTCTGTCTGAACGTTTATTAGTGTCCTTCAAAAAATTGAAGTATATCGGTCAGACACTTTGCCTCTTTATATAGACTACTAACATTTATATACAATATATATTAAAGAAATGTTTCCTATATGTATTCGAACGTTTATTAGTGTCGTGTAATAATATGAAGTAAATTGGTCAAGAATTTTTTCGAGTATTTTGGTAACAACTTCCAATAGCGACTTGTCTTTGTATACTACTACAAATTTAAATATGTGTTTATATACTATATACAGGGTGGTCCATTGATAGTGACCGGGCCAAATATCTCACGAAATAAGCATCAAACGAAAAGACTACAAAGAACGAAACTCGTCTAGCTTGAAGGGGGAAACCAGATGGCGCTAAGGTTGGCCCGCTATATGGCGCTGCCATAGGTCAAACGGATATCAACTGCGATTTTTAATAGGAACCCCCATTTTTATTGCGTTTTCGTGTAGTACTGCTGCTGCTGTGGTTCAGGCAGGAACTTCTGTATGTCCTCGTGTGCAATAATAACAACGTAAGTATAATTACGTGGGAAATAAGACATTTTTGAGAAATTTGGCATCCATACAAAACTCTATTTCTGAAAATTCTCGTGTTACGAGAGCTGAGGATAACTAATTTCATATCAAGCTTTTGTTATTCTGAATTACTACCAAAGAATAGATCACCTCGAATTTCAGTGTACATCAACGCTAAGAAACGTACATTTTTGGGAATCGTCGGAAGTTACCGTTGTCCTGAGCATAAGTTAATTTATAGTGAATCAGCGATTCTGATTTAGTTACAGCATTACAGCACACACTGTAACTAACATACTGTGTTACATCTAGTTTTCCCTTTCAAGAAACGTATATATTATCAACATTTATTGTAAATTAGCTCTGTTTTATGAGTTTGTTAGCGACTATAATTAACTTCAAAAAATTATAGGAAACTAGTAATATTTACTTCAAGTTTTTTCTGTTGGCTTAGTAAAAATCTCGTTTTTTGCAAGTACTTCAGTTCTTACAGGGAATTATGATTTTTTTAGCTCAGCTGATTAAATTTCGGAGGCATGGTTTAAAGTCCTTTGTTCACTGTCCTGTGAAACATTGCACCGAAAAAATGAAGCGTCACTGTGAACGCTGCTCTCGCACACGGGATGAGTTGGCTGACATTCAAAGCAGCTGGAAATCGCCCTGACTACTGTCAAACATTTGGTAGATGCTGTGAATCGGTGTTTTGGGAAGTGCTCCCAATAATCACGTACGAGCTGTGGTATCAGAGGTACCTCAAACACTGTCCTCTCCTGTGGATCCTTTCTCCTCGCCGGCCGGGGTGGCCGAGCGGTTCTGGGCGCTACAGTCTGGAACCGCGTGACCGCTACGGTCGCAGGTTCGAATCCTGCCTCGGGCACTGATGTGTGTGATGTCCTTAGGTTAGCTAGGTTTAAGTAGTTCTAAGTTCTAGGAGACTGATGACCTCAGATGTTAAGTCCCACAGTGCTTAGAGCCATTTGAACCATTTAGAGCTTTTCTGCTCTGCCGGAAGTACGGGATCTGTCGTTACTCGTCCAATTGACTGCGTGCAGGGTAAACAACAGGGAACAGTAAGGACTCAGGATGTCGTACCGATCCTCCCAACCAACAAATTCGAAGTGCAGTCTTTCATTGCAGTCTTCATTCAGCATGTAGAACAGGCTATTCCTGCAGCAACTGCAGATTGTGGCACACGTTGTAACAAATGATGCCTGTCGTCTCATCTCCTACGCCATACTTATATCATTAAAGCGACTCGCAAATAGTGTTGAGAAGACCAGTCTTGCACTCGGAGTTCCAACGAAACTTACAATTTGCAGCATTGTTCCCAGAACTGATCGTGACCCCCTGATTCTCAGTCGAATAGGAGGACTGAACCAGAGACTTCGAAGGTTCTGTGACAAGGCAGGCTGTGACTTCCTGGACTTGCGGCATAGGGTTGAGAACTGTAGCTCCCACCATAATGGCTCAGGTGTGCACCACACATCAGGGATACTACCCGAGTAGCTGACTGCGTGTGGGGTGCATACAAGGTTCTTTTTTTTCTTTTTTTTTTCTTTTTTAACATTATGTGACTCTTCATCCAGTCCAGGTAACGGCAGCTGTATTAGACTGAGAATTGTTAGTGTAAGATCCAAATAAATGCCTACCAAAAGCGAAAGCATTAAAATCCTTATGGTAAACTGCTGAAGCATCCGCAACATAGTGCCAAAGTTTGAAGCGCTTCTGAAGAGCTGTAAAGCTTGCATAATACTAAGTACAGAAAACTCCTTGAAACCTGAAACTGATGGCAGTGATATTCTTGGGGAAATTTTGTACGACGAAAGGCTAGGCTAATGGTAAAAGGAGGCTAATGGTAAAGGGAGGGGGTCTACTTGTCGCAGTAGACAAGAACCTTAAATCCATCGAGATAGAAACTGAAGCTGTATGCGAGATTGTTTGAGCAAGACTCAGTGTCAGCCGTAGGCACAAAATGGTAATTGGACTCTTCTAACGCTCACCGGACTCACTTTCTGATGTAACTGAAAACGTTACAGGAAACCTAGGTTCGCTTGTACGCAAGTTCCCCAGTCATACTGTAATCATCAGTAGGGATTTTAATCATCCAATTACCGTATTGTTACAGGTGGGCATGACAAGACATCCTATGAGATATTACTACTTGATTTATCTGAAAATTTCCTAGAACAAATAGTTCGGGACCTCAATCATGACGTGAATATATTACACCCAATGGCAACAAATAGATTGACCTCTTTGAGGATGTCTACATCGAAAATCTTATCTGTAACGATGACACGGTTATATCAACAATGAGTATCAATTTACAAAGGATAACTAAAACAAGTATTTATAAACAGTAAACTAGAAAGAAAAGCAGTAGAATCATATCTGGATGAGGAACTTGAAACCTTCAGCACTGGGCAGGCCTAAGTTTAAAAGAATAGTTGACTATCCACTGGTTAGATATGTACCCAGCAGGGCGCTTTATAATGGGAGGGACCCTCTGTGGTATACAGTCACTGCAAACAGCTTCCCGTCACTCACGACAGAGACAGTAATTGAAAATTAGGGTATCAAAGCAAAAGCAAAAATGCGTAACTCCTTTACAATTGTTCCTCTGCAAATGAAAACTCAGGAGAATTGTCCTGATTGAATCCTCGTAACACCGGAAACATGAATGAGGTAAGTTTTAGTTTCAATGTTGTCGAGGAACTGCTGAAATCGTTAAAATTGAATTAAAATTGAACAAAGCTCCAACTTCAGATCGAATCCCTCTCAGATTCTACAGTGAATTTGCTGCTGAGTTAGCCCATCTTCTAAATACACTCCTGGAAATTGAAATAAGAACACCGTGAATTCATTGTCCCAGGAAGGGGAAACTTTATTGACACATTCCTGGGGTCAGATACATCACATGATCACACTGACAGAACCACAGGCACATAGACACAGGCAACAGAGCATGCACAATGTCGGCACTAGTACAGTGTATATCCACCTTTCGCAGCAATGCAGGCTGCTATTCTCCCATGGAGACGATCGTAGAGATGCTGGATGTAGTCCTGTGGAATGGCTTGCCATGCCATTTCCACCTGGCGCCTCAGTTCGACCAGCGTTCGTGCTGGACGTGCAGACCGCGTGAGACGACGCTTCATCCAGTCCCAAACATGCTCAATGGGGGACAGATCCGGAGATCTTGCTGGCCAGGGTAGTTGACTTACACCTTCTAGAGCACGTTGGGTGGCACGGGATACATGCCGACGTGCATTGTCCTGTTGGAACAGCAAGTTCCCTTGCCGGTCTAGGAATGGTAGAACGATGGGTTCGATGACGGTTTGGATGTACCGTGCACTATTCAGTGTCCCCTCGACGATCACCAGTGGTGTACGGCCAGTGTAGGAGATCGCTCCCCACACCATGATGCCGGGTGTTGGCCCTGTGTGCCTCGGTCGTATGCAGTCCTGATTGTGGCGCTCACCTGCACGGCGCCAAACACGCATACGACCATCATTGGCACCAAGGCAGAAGCGACTCTCATCGCTGAAGACGACACGTCTCCATTCGTCCCTCCATTCACGCCTGTCGCGACACCACTGGAGGCGGGCTGCACGATGTTGGGGCGTGAGCGGAAGACGGCCTAACGGTGTGCGGGACCGTAGCCCAGCTTCATGGAGACGGTTGCGAATGGTCCTCGCCGATACCCCACGAGCAACAGTGTCCCTAATTTGCTGGGAAGTGGCGGTGCGGTCCCCTACGGCACTGCGTAGGATCCTACGGTCTTGGCGTGCATCCGTGCGTCGCTGCGGTCCGGTCCCAGGTCGACGGGCACGTGCACCTTCCGCCGACCACTGGCGACAACATCGATGTACTGTGGAGACCTCACGCCCCACGTGTTGAGCAATTCGGCGGTACGTCCACCCGGCCTCCCGCATGCCCACTATACGCCCTCGCTCAAAGTCCGTCAACTGCACATACGGTTCACGTCCACGCTGTCGCGGCATGCTACCAGTGTTAAAGACTGCGATGGAGCTCCGTATGCCACAGCAAACTGGCTGACACTGACGGCGGCGGTGCACAAATGCTGCGCAGCTAGCGCCATTCGACGGCCAACACCGCGGTTCCTGGTGTGTCCGCTGTGCCGTGCGTGTGATCATTGCTTGTACAGCCCTCTCGCAGTGTCCGGAGCAAGTATGGTGGGTCTGACACACCGGTGTCAATTTGCTCTTTTTTCCATTTCCAGGAGTGTATAATCTATTGTACATCCCTCGTACAAAAAACCGTGCCTGGTAGCTGAAAGAAAGCACAGGTCACACCCATTTACAAGAACTGCTCCAAATAACTACCGTCAAATATCCCCGACATCGATCTGTTGTAGAATCTTAGAATATATTCTGACCTCCAGCATAAAGAGGTATCTCGAACAGAATGACCTTCGTGGCAACAATCATGGATTGCCGAAACTTCGATCATGGAAAACGCAAACCACTCTTTTCTCACATGATATACTGAAAGCTTTGGACCTCAAGTAAAAAAGCATTTGACTCAGTACCATATCTCTGCTTATTGTCAAAAGTATGGGGTATCAAATGAAGTTTGCGACTAGATTGAGGATTTTTCGTAGGGAGGGTCATCGTCACATGTAGAGGTAATTTCGGGTGTGCCCCTGGGAAGTGTGTAGGGACCCTTGTTGTTCATGTTGTATATTAATGGTCATGTGGACAATATCAATAGTAATCTCAGAGTTTCTGCATGTGATGCACTTACCTATAATGAGGTACTGTCTTAAAGAAGCTGCATAAATGTTCACTCAGATCCTGATAAGATTTCAAAGAAGTGCAAAGATGGACAGCTTCCTTTTAACGTTCAGAAATTTAAAACTGTGCACGTCACAAAAACGTAGTGTCCTACGACTATAATATTAATGGGTCACAACTGGGATCAGCTACTCATACAAATACCTGGCTGCAACACTTCGTAGAGACATGAAATGGAATGATCACATAGGCTCAGTCGTGGATAAAGCAGGCGGCAGACTTCGATTTATTGATAGAATACTCGGGAAGTGCAATCAGTTCACAAAGGCGAGTGCTTAAAAATTATTCGTACGACCCATTCTAGAATGCTAATTAAGTGGGTGGAACCTGTACCAAACAGGACTAACGGGAGTCACTGACGTATACAAAGAAGGGCAGCAAAAACCGTCACTGTTTTATTTGATTCGTGGAAGAGTGTTACAAAGATGCTGAAGAATCTGAACTGGCTGGTTCTTGAGGATAGACGTAAACTATACCGAGAAAGTCTATTATCAAAGTTTCAAGAACCGGCTTTAAATTATGACTCTAGAAATATGGAAAACCCTCCGACGTATCGCTCACGTAGGGATCGCGAGGGTAAAATTAGATAAATTACTGCACACACAGTGGCAGTTAAACAATTTTTCTTCCGGCGTTCAATACTTGAATGGAGCTGGAAAAAGCCCAAATAACTGGTACATTGGGACGTACCTTCAGCCATACACTTCGCAGTGGTTTTCAGAGTATAGATGTAGATGTAGAACGGACTGAGTTATCAACTTAGAGCTTGTTTGGTGCTGGCAACAACAAATTCTTAAACGGTACTTGTCTTTTCATTTCTGTCTTATAGCTACACTCAACATCAGCTATAGCCAATTATTCATACTTACGAGTTCGCCTGCACTTACTGTTTCCCCTCTAGTGCTCCTTCCCGCGCCAAATTAACTATTCCCGGTTTCCATAGCACAAGTCGCACTAACTTGCCTGTGCTCGTTTTTGGTACTTGATCATTTCATACTTCAGCTCCCTACTTAATTTTCCATATTCTTCCATGCCACCACAAGACCTTTTTGTCATTTCTATTTCTCGTTACCACCTTCGAATCGTTGGATTAAACCATATACCACGCTGATTATGCGGTTCATTCCGTTCAATGTTTCTAAATTTTCCTTATTTCGTTTGCGGACCTTAGAATTTGTATCGATGCCTCTTGCTCTTTTATTTTTCTGCAGGTATGGTCATTCGATTACCGTAGAGCAGTGGTTCCCAATCTGGGGGTAATTCCCTACTGCGGTAAAAATTAAATGGTTCAGTTAAGTTTCAGATATTTTTATAAGATCGTTAGTATTATCAATGTTTCACAAGTTCTGATTACGTAAGTAAGCAATAATTACATTCTTTCCAATACTAGCATTAACGTGTGACACAATATGAAGAGGGTTCAAGCTTTTGAAATGAATACATACACTCCTGGAAATGGAAAAAAGAACACATTGACACCGGTGTGTCAGACCCACCATACTTGCTCCGGACACTGCGAGAGGGCTGTACAAGCAATGATCACACGCACGGCACAGCGGACACACCAGGAACCGCGGTGTTGGCCGTCGAATGGCGCTAGCTGCGCAGCATTTGTGCACCGCCGCCGTCAGTGTCAGCCAGTTTGCCGTGGCATACGGAGCTCCATCGCAGTCTTTAACACTGGTAGCATGCCGCGACAGCGTGGACGTGAACCGTATGTGCAGTTGACGGACTTTGAGCGAGGGCGTATAGTGGGCATGCGGGAGGCCGGGTGGACGTACCGCCGAATTGCTCAACACGTGGGGCGTGGGGTCTCCACAGTACATCGATGTTGTCGCCAGTGGTCGGCGGAAGGTGCACGAGCCCGTCGACCTGGGACCGGACCGCAGCGACGCACGGATGCACGCCAAGACCGTAGGATCCTACGCAGTGCCGTAGGGGACCGCACCGCCACTTCCCAGCAAATTAGGGACACTGTTGCTCGTGGGGTATCGGCGAGGACCATTCGCAACCGTCTCCATGAAGTTGGGCTACGGTCCCGCACACCGTTAGGCCGTCTTCTGCTCACGCCCCAACATCGTGCAGCCCGCCTCCAGTGGTGTCGCGACAGGCGTGAATGGAGGGACGAATGGAGACGTGTCGTCTTCAGCGATGAGAGTCGCTTCTGCCTTGGTGCCAATGATGGTCGTATGCGTGTTTGGCGCCGTGCAGGTGAGCGCCACAATCAGGACTGCATACGACCGAGGCACACAGGGCCAACACCCGGCATCATGGTGTGGGGAGCGATCTCCTACACTGGCCGTACACCACTGGTGATCGTCGAGGGGACACTGAATAGTGCACGGTACATCCAAACCGTCATCGAATCCATCGTTCTACCATTCCTAGACCGGCAAGGGAACTTGCTGTTCCAAGAGGACAATGCACGTCCGCATGTATCCCGTGCCACCCAACGTGCTCTAGAAGGTGTAAGTCAACTACCCTGGCCAGCAAGATCTCCGGATCTGTCCCCCATTGAGCATGTTTGGGACTGGATGAAGCGTCGTCTCACGCGGTCTGCACGTCCAGCACGAACGCTGGTCCAACTGAGGCGCCAGGTGGAAATGGCATGGCAAGCCGTTCCACAGGACTACATCCAGCATCTCTACGATCGTCTCCATGGGAGAATAGCAGCCTGCATTGCTGCGAAAGGTGGATATACACTGTACTAGTGCCGACATTGTGCATGCTCTGTTGCCTGTGTCTATGTGCCTGTGGTTCTGTCAGTGTGATCATGTGATGTATCTGACCCCAGGAATGTGTCAATAAAGTTTCCCCTTCCTGGGACAATGAATTCACGGTGTTCTTATTTCAATTTCCAGGAGTGTATGTCAATACGTCCTCAGGACATAAGCCATCCACTATACACATACTCTATGCGATCAAAAGTACCCGGACCCCTGGCTGAAAATTACTTACAAGTTCGTGGCGCCCTCTATCGGTAATGCTGGAATTCAATATGGTGTTGGCCCACCCTTACCTTTGATGAAAGCTTCCACTCTCGCAGGCATAAGTTCCATCAGGTGCTGGAAGGTTTCTTGGGGAATGGCAGCCCATTCTTCACGGAGTGCTGCACTGAGTAGAGATATCAATGGCGGTCGGTGAGGGCTGGCTCGTGATCGGCGTTCCAAAACATCCCACTGGTGTTGAAAGTTGCAATCGCCATCCCCGGACTGCTCTTCAACAGTGGGAAGCAAGAGGGTGCTTAAAACATCAATGTAGGCCTGTGATGTGATAGTGCCACGCAAAACAACAAGAAGTGCAAGCCCCCTCCAAGAAAAACACGACCACGCCATAACACCACCACCTCCGATTTTACAGGTGACGTTCACCGGACATTCGCCATACCCACATCCAGCCATTGGATCGTCACATTGTGTACCGTAATTCGTCACTCCATACAACGTTTTTCCACTGTTCAATCGTCCAAAGTTTATGCTCCTTACACCAAGCGAGGCGTCGTTTGGCATTTACCGGTGTGATGTGTGGCTTATGAGCAGCCGCTCGCCCATGAAATCCTAGTTTTCTCACCTCCCGCCCAACTGTCATAGTAGTTGCAGTGGACCCTAATGCAGTTTGGAATTCCTATGTGATGGTCTGGATAAAAGTCTGCCTATTACACATTACGACCCTCTTCAACTGCCGGCGGTCTCTGGCAGTCAACAGACGACGTCGGCCTGTACGCTTTTGTGCTGTACATGTCCCTTCACGTTTCCACTTCACAATCACATCGGAAACAGTGGACCTAGGGATGTTTAGGAGTATGGAAATCTCGCGTACAGACGTATAACACAAGTGACACCCAATCACCTGACCACATTCGAAGTCTGTGAGTTCCGCGGAGCGCCCCATTCTGCTCTCTCACGATGTCTAGTGACTGCTGAGGTCGCTGGTAAGGAGTACACGGGAGTAGGTGGCAGCACAATGCACCTAATATGAAAAAAATATAATTTTTGGGGGTGTCCGAATACTTTTGATCATATAATGTACTTTATAGTAAGTACGACGCATATATGACAGTAAAATTGAGAGATATGAATCACGTCATGTCATGAAGAAGCCTTCTCCGAAGTTGTAGATATTAAATCAATAGAATAGAAATTGCTTCATTATTCACTTGACAACGACAAACAAAACTAACGGATAGCATAACGCTACAGCAACTACGGAATGGGCATTATGCTGCAGTGGGGATCCCGCTGTGTTATTATTTTATTATTATTATTAGCGGCAGTGATAACACAGAAAGCATTGGCAGAATCAAGTCTTCGACTCTTTGTCATTTCGGAAGTAAGAGGTCCAACAATCAAATGAATTACAGACAATAGGCCAAAGGATAATGCATACATTTTAATTTCGTTGATTTTACATGAGTGTGCAGGATGCTGATGAAACAAGTATCGCTAAGGAGATGGCTGATGCAGAGGAAGCAACTTTTATAAGAGATGAGTGATGCAGAGGAAGCATGTTTCATAACAGGTGTCTACACCCGGTGTGGATAGCTGGTTTTTTTCTGAGGTGGAGTTGGAAGTAGCACTCCCGATGCACTGAGGACTGCTGCATTATTCTATTAAAAATGTTACTAGAAATAAACAGTGTCTATTGTCTCATTGACTCATTAGTTCGTGGTTTAGAAAATGCCATACGTAAACAACCTGTAATATTTGTTTTAAAAATAAAATTGTTGAAAGGAAATTATTTTCCGTTTTAAAGTTTAGTTAAGCGCTAATATTGGTGATGCTGGCTAACTGCAGATGTTCTTTCCCCTATTGGATAACGTGTAGCTTAGGGACACACGAGCCGAAGTTACTTCCGTTTGAAATACTTGCACCCATTGAGCTGCAGGAAATTAGGAAATTATTATTATTATTGATATTGATATTATTATTATTGTTATTATTATTATTATCTATACCAAGAATTAAGTTTGTACGGAAGCGCGTGAGTACTACCCGAACTTGCCCGAGTTTTCTATTTTTTTACAATCTTCGTTTCCTACTCCAAGAAGTAGAGCGTGCTTTCTAAGATCTGACCCATTACAGTATCTCGATGCTTTTCAGGCAAATATCCCAACAGGATGGTCATAGGGGGGACAATTGCTAATGTTTGGCAGGGGACTGCCAGTTCCTGCATTCGCCTGGCAACCAGCGGAAGCTCAGGGAATGGGGCTATTTTAATTTATTTCTGGGACAAACTCCATTCTCCTATATCAAAATTAAAATTGTTTCTGTGTGTGTGTGTGTGTCGCCCAATCGCTAACACAATGCGAAATGTGCTTCCTCGAAAACACGTCCGCCTGACCGAATGACTGTGAGAACACAAGATACCCCCACTCCAGCGTGAGGCGGTGAGAATGGCGGAGTCAGCGTGAACTATGCTGTTGCTTGCAGTGCGGCAAATAGCCCTGACGTCAGGTTACGCTGCGGAAATTCTGGCTCGGATAATTCGGCGTTCGCCCGGCCTTTATCGAGGAAGATGCGCCGAGCCGCAGTTCTCCTTCTCACATCCTCATCAGCACAGCTTACCCTACACCTCACAGACTGCGCTATTTTTGTTTACTTATATTTTCCTCGCTCTCAAAGAAAACTAGCACTTCAGGGGAATCTGTTTTTAAATTATTAAGTACTTATAAAAGTTAAGTGTATACCTTATCTGTCGCGCGTTCTCTCTCATAACGTGAAGAATATCGATCACTTAAATTCCAGAAGGAAATCGTGCTTGATGGCTACACTGCTGAGAGGCACTTTTCAAATTTATCCGACAGCTGAATGTAAAACACGAACACATTCGTTTTTTCAAAGCAATTTACGTGTTCATTTCAGTATAGAGATGTATTTTATTAATTCATCATAGGATTAAATTGCGTTAAACAGAAAGAAAGCAATAGCGGAGGAACACTCTATGTAAAGCAGAGCATGCAAAGGAACAACAGAGAATTGAGCAAGATCGAAGAAGGTGTCTAGTGTAGATAAAATGCATCATGCAGTTTATCATAGTGACGTAGACAGAATAACTTTAGAGGTTGCTAAATTAATTTTTGTTTAACCATACTGTTCTCTTATAAACTGGTTTACAAAAGAGTAAAAACATTGTGTGTATCTTTGTGTAGCCTACAAGCTTCTAAACATTAAATATTCAGTGGAGTAGGAGCAGTCACTCCGAAGAAACTCTTCTGGCTTTGGTAAGTGACCAAAGAGCTTGCTACCCCCGCCATTTACTCCTTTATAAGTTCAAATCTGTTATAATGAAGGGTACTATTAGACGTTTTTTACCCGCCAGGGCAGCCGAGTGCGCCAACGCGCTGCTTCCTGGACATGGGTAGGCGCGCCGGCCCCGGATCGAATCCGCCCGGCGGATTAACGACGAGGGCCGGTGTGACGGCCAGCCTGAATGTGGTTTTTAGGCGGTTTTCCACATCCCGCTAGGTGAATACTGGGCTGCTCCCGACGTTCCGCCTCAGTTACATGCGTCGCAGACATTTGAAATACGTCCGCACTATTTCACGATTTACACTAGACGCAGACAGTTGGGGTACACTGATTCTGTCCTGGGGGTGGGGGTGGGGGGGGGGGGGGGTACGGGGTGGCGGCAGGAAGGGCATCCGACCATCCCTAAAACTAACATTTCCAAATCCGTTGTAACCACGCCTACCCTGCGATCATTGCGGGACTATGGCGTAAGCGAAAGAAAGAAAGAAACTGTTAGCCGTTTTTTTTTCTAGTATTTGAAATGTAGAAATTGTCATTCTTACTGAATTGTATTGGTTACTTTGAAACACTTTAACGTGAGAGTATATGTACTGTAATCCCGCAGTTAAAATATGACTTCTTAAAAAGCTATTTCTAAGACGATTGTCGGCGGCCACAGCATTGCACAGTATTGCACAAAAGAGTACAATGAGAATAATATGCATTATTCTCACTGCACGCTTTTGTGCAATATTTTCTTTCTTGAAAATCAGTTATTTCTTACACTATTATTGCGTGAAAATCAGCGATGTATATTTATTTCCTGATTTTTATTTCTTCAGTACTTGAAATGATAAAAAGTACAAAGGCATTGAACTGAACGGTTTAAGACACGCTAAACTCATTGACCGAATTTATATTGCGTTCAGTGTGTCTAGTCAACGATTCTATCTCACGTAGTATCTCTTGTCCATGGTTTATCATTCGAGCTGCACCCTTGCATGTTCAGAAGTGATCATATTGCGTTTCCCGAAAGTTAAGAGTGGGTTTCACGGGTTCCAAACTATGAATACAACCAGTACGAGCCGAAATGTTTGTAAGCGATAGAGAGTTCCTTTGCTTTAGACACAAACTATGTAAAATGGTTTTTGATACAAATACCACTGTATGTTAAGCAACTCATATCATAAAATTACTGATTCATAGATTATGTAAAAGTATTGTTTTAAGGATTTTTAACTCGACAGCAAAACTTTATTAAACTATTTTTAATCTTCTTTGCTCCTGTGTTTCTAAGGGTTCCATTTTCTAGACAAGTCAGTAGGTTATAGAGCAATAAATAGTCTAAAATAAATCAATAAAAGAAACGAGGTTCATAATAATTGGCTTCCCTACTACATGGATTTTGAGATCATTTCTTTATTATTTTATTTCACTGGAACTCAGTGTTAATCATATAAGATGTTGGTGACGTCTTTTCGTAATCACATCTTTTCACAGGACAAAATACGGAACAATAAAATGTAAACTACTTGACAGTCTGCATTATACATGATCTTTACTTCGGCCATCTTCAACTATTTTGCTGCAAAAACATGAGAACCGATCTACCAGTTTTATTTTCTCATTTCGTAACACAATTCTCTCAGTATCGTTTGATTTAATTCAAATGTATTCCATTGTCCTAACTTTACTTTTGCTGATCATCTTACAATCCTTTTTCAGAAACTATCACTTCCATCTCTGTTATCTTCCAAGCCGTTTGCGCAGCTGAGATAACTAGTGTCATCGTCAAATATCAACATTTGTATTTCTTCTCTCCAAACTTTTACTCCCTTGGTTTCCTTTACTGCTTTCTCAGTGTATAGACTGGATAACATCGGGGATAGGCTACAATCTTGTTTCACTCTCTCCTCAACCACTTTTTCCCTTTTATGTCCTTCGATTCTTATAATTGCAGCCCAGTTCCTGTACAAACTGCAAATAATCTTTCGCTCCCTGTATTTTATTCTTGCAACCTACAAAATTTCTAAGATTGTAGCCCAAACAACATTGTCAACAGCTTTCTCTAAGACTACAAATGCTGTAAATGTACTTTTTCCTTTCTCCAAACCATATAAGGTGTAGTATTTGTAGACGTTGCATGTATATACATTTCTCTGGTACCCAAACTGATATTCCCCAAGATCGGCTGCTATCAGTTTTTTTCATTCTTACGTAAATAATTAGTATTAGTGTTTCGCTACCACGAGTTATTAAACTGATAATTCGGCGATGTTCAGACGTGTCTGTGTCTGCTTTCTTTGGAACTGGAATTATTAAATTCTTCTTGAATACAGAGGTATTTCGCCTGACTCGCATCTATTGCTTGCACATTAGGTGGAGCAGTTCCGTCATGCCTGGGTTTCCCAACGATCTCAATAATTCTGAGATTACATCATCTACTTTAGGGGCCTTGTTACGACTTAGGTCTCTCACTGCTTTATCATATACGTCTCACAGTATCATATCTCCTATCTCAGTTTCATTCACTTTCTCTTTCATTTCTATACGATCCCATGTATAACCATTCTATATATTCCTTCCGCCTTTCAGCTTGCCCTTCTTTGCTTAGTATTGGCTTGCCATCTGAGTTCTTGATGTCCATACAGCTGCGTCTCTCATCTCCAAAGGTATCTTTAATTATCCTGTAGGTTGCAGCTTTCACCCAGTCATGCATGCTTTTACTAACTAGCATTTGTCCCCCAGTCATTCCTGTTTAGCCAGTTTGAATTATTTGTCAGTCTCATTTTTTGATGTCTGTCTTCCGTTTCGTCTGCTTCATTTGATGGATTTTCATTATTCTCCTTTCGTCAATTAAGTTCAGTATCTCCTATATTATCCAAGTATTTTTGCTAGGCCTTGTCTTTTTGACCGATCTGACCCAGTGTTACCGTCTTTATTCTACATATTAAAGCTACCCATTTGTCTTCTACAATATTCCTTCCCCCGGTTTTGGTCAAACTCTGCCTACTGCTCCCTCTGAAATTCTCAGTAACCTCTGGCTCCTTCAGTTTACCCAAGTCCTATGGCCTAAACGTCCTACGTTTTTGTAATGTGGTCCATTTTGCTTTTAAAATACTCTAATCTGTCACGAATTCCTTTCCTGTGCTAACCTCTTCATCTCAGAGTGGCACTTGTAACCTACGTCCTCAATTATTTGCTTGACGTATTCCAATCTGTCTTCCTCTACAGTTTTTGCCCTCTACAGCTCCCTCTAGTACCATGGAAGTCATTCCCTCATGTCTTAGCAGATGTCCGATAATCCTGTCCCTTCTCCTTATCAGTGTTTTCCACATATTCCTTTCCTCTCCGATTCTGCGTAGAACCTCCTCATTCCTTACCTTATCAGTCCACCTAATTTTCAACATTCGTCTATAGCACCACATCTCAAATGCTTCGATTCTCTTCTGTTCCAGTTTTCCCACAGTCCATGTTTGGCCCTGAGCACTATGGGACTCAACTGCTGAGGTCATTAGTCCCCTAGAACTTAGAACTAGTTAAACCTAACTAACCTAAGGACATCACACACATCCATGCCCGAGGCAGGATTCGAACCTGCGACCATAGCGGTCTCGCGGTTCCAGACTGCAGCGCCAGAACCGCGCGGCCACTTCGGCCGGCACAGTCCATGTTCCACTACCGTACAATGCTGTACTCCAGACGTACATCCTCAGAAATTTCTTCCTCAAATTAAGGCCGGTATTTGATATTAGTAGACTTCTCTTGGCCAGAAATGCCTTTTTTGCCATAGCGAGTCTGCTTTTGATGTCCTCCTTGCTCCGTCCGTCATTGGTTATTTTACTGCCTAGGTAGCAGAATTCCTTAACTTCATTGACTTATTGACCATCAATCCTGATGTTAAGTTTCTCGCTGTTCTCATTTCTACTACTTCTCATTACCTTCGTCTTTCTTCGATTTACTCTCAAACCATACTGTGTACTCATTAGACTGTTCATTCCGTTCAGCAGATCATTTAATTCTTCTTCACTTTCACTCAGGATAGCAATGTCATCAGCGAATCGTATCATTGATATCCTTTTACCTTGTATTTTAATTCCACTCCGGAACCTTTCTTTTATTTCCATCATTGCTTCCTCGATGTACAGATTGAAGAGTAGGGGCGAAAGGCTACAGTCTTGTCTTACACCCTTCTTAATACGAGCACTTCCTTCTTGATCGTCCACTGTTATTATTCCCTCTTGGTTGTTGTACATATTGTATATGACCCGTCTCTCCCTATAGCTTACCCCTACTTTTTTCAGAATCTCGAACAGCTTGCACCATTTTATATTGTCGAACGCTTTATCCAGGTCGACAAATCCTATGAAAGTGTCTTGATTTTTCTTTAGTCTTGCTTCCATTATTAGCCGTAACGTCAGAATTGCCCCTCTCGTCCCTTTACTTTTCCTAAAGCCAAACTGATCGTCACCTAGCGCATTCTCAATTTTCTTTTCCATTCTTCTGTATATTATTCTTGTAAGCAGCTTCGATGCATGATCTGTTAAGCTGATTGTGCTTCGTAATCCCCTCTCGGGATCCGAATAGGGAGCTATTTTTCCTCGAGATTATTTTACTCAAGAAGATGTCGTCATCAGTAACCCATACAGTAGAGCTGCATGCCGTCGAGAAAATAACGGCTGTTAGTTCTTCTACCACAGCAAAACCATGTGGCTAACGTTACAAAGTCAAAACGGTCAACCACCAAAGTATTAACCCTGCAGTTACGTGTGAAGTTGTTGCCCCTGTTCACTAACTGCAGGTTAGTCTTACCTCTCAGCCGTTATCTTTTCGTCATGATTTGGCGGTACGACTATCTACACTACTGGCCATTAAAATTGCTACACCATGAAGATGACGTGCTACAGACGCGAAATTTAACCGACAGCAAGAGGATACTGTGATATGCAAATGATTAGCTTTTCAGAGCATTCACACAAGGTTGGTGCCTGTGGCGGCACCTACAAGTGCTAACATGAGGAAAGTTTCTAACCAATTTCTCATACGCAAACAGCAGTTGACCGGCGTTGCCTGGTGAAACGTTTCTGTGATGCCTCGTGTAAGGAGGAGAAATGCGTACCATCACGTTTCCGACTTTGACAAAGGTCGGATTGTAGCCTATCGCGATTGCGGTTATCGTATCGCGACTTTGCTGCTCGCGTTGGTAGAGATCGAATGACTGTTAGCAGGATCGGTGGGTTCAGGAGGGCAATACGGAACGCCGTATTGGATCCCAACGGCCTCGTGTCACTAGCAGTCGAGATGACAGGCATCTTATCCGCATGGCTGTAACGGATCGTGCAGGAACGTCTCGACCCCTGACTCAACAGATGGGGACGTTTGCAAGACAACAACCATCTGTACGAACAGTTCGACGACGTTTGCAGCAACATGGGCTACCAGCTCGGAGACCACGCCTGCGGTTACCCTTGTGTGTCCAAGGAATAGAAAATCAGCTGGAATCACTCAACAGAGGAAAGTCCACTGGACCTGACGGGATACCAATTCGATTCTACACAGAGTACGCGAAAGAACTTGCCCCCCTTCTAACAGCCGTGTACCGCATGTCTCTAGAGGAACGGAGGGTTCCAAATGATTGGAAAGGAGCGCAGGTAGTCCCAGTCTTCAAGAAGGGTCGTCGAGCAGATGCGCAAAACTATAGACCTATATCTCTGACGTCGATCTGTTGTAGAATTTTAGAACATGTTTTTTGCTCGAGTATCATGTCGTTTTTGGAATCCCAGAATCTACTCTGTAGGAATCAACATGGATTCCGGAAACAGCGATCGTGTGAGATCCAACTCGCTTTATTTGTTCATGAGACCCAGAAAATATTAGATACAGGCTCCCAGGTAGATGCTATTTTTCTTGACTTCCGGAAGGCGTTCGATACAGTTCCGCACTGTCGCCTGATAAACAAAGTAAGAGCCTACGGAATATCAGACCAGCTGTGTGGCTGGATTGAAGAGTTTTTAGCAAACAGAACACAGCATGTTGTTATCAATGGAGAGACGTCTACAGACGTTAAAATAACCTCTGGCGTGCCACAGGGGAGTGTTATGGGACCATTGCTTTTCACAATATATATAAATGACCTAGTAGATAGTGTCGGAAGTTCCATGCGGCTTTTCGCGGATGATGCTGTAGTATACAGAGAAGTTGCAGCATTAGAAAATTGTAGCGAAATGCAGGAAGATCTGCAGCGGATAGGCACTTGGTGCAGGGAGTGGCAACTGTCCCTTAACATAGACAAATGTAATGTATTGCGAATACATAGAAAGAAGGATCCTTTATTGTATGATTATATGATAGCGGAACAAACACTGGTAGCAGTTACTTCTGTAAAATATCTGGGAGTATGCGTGCGGAACGATTTGAAGTGGAATGATCATATAAAATTAATTGTTGGTAAGGCGGGTACCAGGTTGAGATTCATTGGGAGAGTGCTTAGAAAATGTAGTCCATCAACAAAGGAGGTGGCTTACAAAACACTCGTTCGACCTATACATGAGTAAAGCTCATCAGTGTGGGATCCGTACCAGATCGGGTTGACGGAGGAGATAGAAAAAATCCAAAGAAGAGCGGCGCGTTTCGTCACAGGGTTATTTGGTAAGCGTGATAGCGTTACGGAGATGTTTAATAAACTCAAGTGGCAGACTCTGCAAGAGAGGCGCTCTGTATCGCGGTGTAGCTTGCTCGCCAGGTTTCGAGAGGGTGCTTTTCTGGATGAGGTATCGAATATATTGCTTCCCCCTACTTATACCTCCCGAGGAGATCACGAATGTAAAATTAGAGAGATTAGAGCACGCACGGAGGCTTTCAGACAGTCGTTCTTCCCGCGAACCATACGCGACTGGAACAGGAAATGGAGGTAATGACAGTGGCACGTAAAGTGCCCTCCGCCACACACCGTTGGGTGGCTTGCGGAGTATAAATGTAGATGTAGATGTAGACGCTGCATCACAGACATGAGCGCCTGCGATTGTGTACTCAACGACAAACCTGGGTGAACTAATGGTAAAATGTCATTTTTTCAGATGAATCTAGGTTCCGTTTATAGCATCATGATGGTCGCATCCGTGTTTGGCGAGATCGCGGTGAACGCACGTTGGAGGCGTGTATTCGTCATCGCCTTACTGGCGTATCACCCGGCGTGATGGTATTGGATGCCATTGGCTACACGTCTCGGTCACCTTTTGTTCGCATTGACGGAACTTTGAACAGTGAACGTTACATTTCAGATGTGTTACGACCCGTGGCTCTACCCTTCATTCGATCCCTGCGAAACCCTACATTTCAGCAGGATAATGTACGACCGCATGTTGCAGGTCCTGTGCGGGCCTTTCTGGACACAGAAAATGTTCTATTGCTGCCCTGGCCAGCACCTTCTCCAGATCTCTCACCAATTGAAAAGTCTGGTCAATGGTGGCCGAGCAACTGGCTCGTCACAATACGTCAGTCACTACTCTTGATGAACCGTGGTATCGTGTTGAAGCTGCATGGTTAGCTGTACCTGTACACGCTATAAAGGCACATTTGCATTCCGTGCGTGAGTTTCCTCGGAAACGCGAAATCTTAATTAAATAATTAATCTCTGACAAATAAATAAAGCCTATGGCACAGAACTGCAGCGCTATGCCGCTGATAAAACAAAATACAATTATGACACTCTTATGTTTGATTAAGAAGAAGGAGGTCTGGAGAATAGCTGAGGCTGGAAGCACGTATATTTTATTAACTGGCACACCGCCATATTTGATGTTATATAAGAACACTGCGAGTTTCAATCTTACTAGGCACTCGATTCTGTAAAGAATTTATATTTATGAAAGTAAGTAGAATTATTTAACTGTAGGCTTATTCGTTGAATATATCTGATTTAACTAACTGTGTAAACTTTTTATGTTTAGTAGACAGTCACCTCTGTACGACGTATTGACATGGCTGGCAAATTATTCTAATATTGAGATTTAGATTTGAGTCCGCACCTACCGCAGCAGTCTTTGGAAACGATTTAAATACGAAGTCCGATTATTTGAATCACATTTCACGGTCAACTACGAATAACATTGCATTTACGAAAAAGCTATTGCCAAGCGGCTGATACCAAATAATTAAACGTCCTCGTTCCAGATGAGCAAATACTAATTACAACCAATCACTATCATACATATACAATAATTAATATTTTATTTTATTTATTTATTTTATATTGGCGACTGCGTGTCGGACTTGTTATTTTGTCATTTGTTACATTGTTCTCTTTGTTTCATGTGAAAAATCAACTTTCTGGACCTGGACTTGAATATATGAGAAATAACAAAAGTCTGAAGATATTTACCAATTCTAAAATTTTGCGGGAAGACGCAACGAAGCTTCCAGCAAAATAAGGTAAGACGCAGCAACTTTGCATTGGCAGGCTTGACCAGACGTATAATTCAGTGTATTAGCTCTTCAGTAGGTTCTGTAGTATTTCTTTCGCGTGTAGCAGTTTTCAGTGATAAATTTCATTCTCAGTACTTTTCCTTAAACAATAACTTCTGCAACAATACCAATACACGAGTGTACAATATGGCCGACTTCTGTACGATACGTTGTAACATGGCCAGCAGCCATTAAGAATAATCCGTTATTCATTTTACGTTTTTAAATTAACAAACAGCCATTGTTGCTACGAGCGATTCATGTTCAAATGCATTTTATTTTAAAACCAGCGTCAAACTTTATTTTCTTGAAACATATATTACGTGTGGCATGGTCATAACTAGAAAACAATACGCAAAGATGGAACAGCAAAGACATACTATTCAGACGCAATCTGACTCGGACGCGAGACAAATGTTTGAAAATGACTTTACGACAGCAACCGGTAGTGACGATTCATCAAATATTGACGCAAGTGTTAACGGCAATTTTAACAATAGGCCGTCCACCACAAAAATTTCAAAGTCTCAGTCAGAGCCCATGTTAATACATGACGTCACGTGTAATGACGCGGCGGGGGCAGTGTCCTTGCAAACAGTAAACATTGCCAACATGTTACAAATACTAATGAAACAAAACGCAGAAAATATGGCAACCTTAAAGACACAAAATGACGAAATTAAATCTGATCTCATAGCAATCAAGACATGTAATGACACTTTATGTAAACGTGTGGAACTTACAGACGCCACACTGACCAAACAGATGACTGAACTCAGTACGAAATTTTCCAAGCTTAATACGATACAAGAAAAGACTACAAATGACGTAGCACTTTTACAGGCACAAGTAAAAAACCTTAATGTCACGTGTGAAGCTCTTACTGGACAAATTCAAACATATCCTACAGTACACGACTACCTTGAAAAACGAGTTACTGACGTGCAGAATAAATTTGTCGATGTTGAACAACACCTGACTGACAGATTACAATCTGATGCCACAGATCATTTTCAAAATATTAATAAGGAATTTCATGATTGGGTAGAGAACAAAGACAAACATTTTGATAGATGCATACGTGAAAATTTACCAACAATTGTGCACGACTCCGTAGCAGAATACATCACTAATAACGAACAGCTGATTAGTGACGCAGTACAGTCTGTCACTGCACCAATGACACAATTCACCGATCAACCACAGTCTGAATGTAACGAAAATATCAGTCAAAATGTACAGTTCAGAAACCAATACACATACGGGTATGACGCACACATACCGCACACAACAAACACACAAGAACAAAACACACCACGACAACAACACATACCACGACGTGCAAACACAAACACAAGCTATTATCATGGTAAACCACAGCAACATTATCGTAATTACTCGCCATCTGAGCCCGCCTCTCGTGGTCGTGCGGTAGCGTTCTCGCTTCCCACGCCCGGGTTCCCGGGTTCGATTCCCGGCGGGGTCAGGGATTTTCTCTGTCTCGTGATGGCTGGGTGTTGTGTGCTGTCCTTAGGTTAGTTAGGTTTAAGTAGTTCTAAGTTCTAGGGGACTTATGACCACAGCAGTTGAGTCCCATAGTGCTCAGAGCCATTTGAACCATTTTGAACTCGCCATCTGAACATTACAGTAATTACAGTGGAACAAATCCATATCATAGTGCAAAGGAAAAAGAAAGCTTAATAAAACACAGGCAATTTCAGACTTTTATCCCAGAAAAACGAACCATTCATCCGGTGATTTTTCTTAAATCTTTTAGTAACGCATTTCCACGCACTTGGAGTGACCGGAAAAAGATTTCATATCTTGTCGGTTGCATCCAAGGCGATGCAGCTGTCTGGGCATACAGTCAAGCTGACGTATGTACCACGTACAGTGAGTTTGAGCGTGCCTTTCTGAACAAATTCTGGTCGCAACCCGTCCAGGAGCGACTCAGAAGACAAATTTTAGAACCTGAAACTTTTAACAGTAAAAATGGTAACTTACGCAGATATTTTGAAAAATACTTGAACATGGGACATTTTTTGGACGAACCAGTCGCAACACGTGATATACTCCGTGCGTTGAAGGCCAAATTGCCTTTCAACATTAAAGAAAAACTCTTACATATTCCGGATGACGATCCAGATTATTTTTTAACAGCTTTAGATTCGGTTGACATGTTACTAGAAGATCAGCGCTTCTCGCGGCAAAACAGCAGCCACAATGTTTATACTAGTGGTATGCAAAACATGCAGGCTTGCCAACTCAATTCTGGCGCGCCCACAGTTGGATACGCGGTCAGCAAAAACAGCAAACTCACATGCCGTCTCAATACGGAAATCAAAATCAACACGCGTATTCCAATACAAACAACAGTTACAACAGTAATAACACTTCATGCGGCAATCCATACAAAAGACACCGCGGTAATAACAACAACAACAACAAGGGTAACAACGGATACAAATGTAACAACAAAAACACAAACAGAAATAGAAATACTGTAATAATAACTACAAGCCAAGACAGCATCAAGGCTGGACTCGAAGCGATCAATACTTTCATTCAAACACTGCTATACCATAGCAGCCACCAGGACAAAATTTGAGCGTACCTTACGACCGACAGGTAAGTCATAATGCGCAACAGCAACAACAACTGCAAACGTTTGGAGATCACAACAGGCAATATCCGAATGTGAATATAATAGAAGTGACACCTGATACACAACCTCAATCTCTGTCAGTACCTAATACAAATGCTAATCCAACAAACTAGAAACAGTCACTTCTATGCCCCGGGTCGTGGCTGAAGAATTCTTGGGGGGCGACTTCAATGTTAATCAGTTATTTGACACCACCATTGAACAACAAAATATTGATTTGCCTAATAATTCTACACAAAAACTACCTGTTTTATTTATAAGATACAACCACAATGAGAATATATCAGATGAACTTTTGCAAGACAGTACAAAATGTCGATCAAACACAAATGAAATTGTTTTAGCCTCTACTACTGGTGTAGTAGGTGTGATTCCAACTATTATTATCTTAGATACAGGTGCAGCTGTGAGCGTTTTGTCTTTTAATTTCTATAAAATGATATGTGAATTAGAGCCTGTGCCTGAGTTTCCTGCCCAAAACTGTAAAATAACTACTGCTCTAGGTAATAAGTCATGTAGGGTTAAGAAGCAAGTTTTTGTAAACATTAAAATAGGTAATGGAACCGTACAATGGCCATTCCTGGTTGTACAAAACCTTGTGACAAATTGCATATTAGGATTAGATATTATAAGCGAGAAGGACTGCATTATAGACTTCTCCAATGGTAAATGTATTTTAAATGATAAAGGCAGTGTAATTATTATTGATTTAGACAGGATAACTCTAAAGCATGACAAACACTGTACAGGGTACAAGGTTCAGTTAGTACTAGACAATGACATTCAAGACATGGAAACACACTCATCTGACACAGGGCTAATGGACTTGAAAACATTGCTTGATCATAAGATAAATGAAGCTACAGCTCTCAGTGTACATGAACGTATGAAACTACAGGAAGTGTTATCCAAATATTTACAAGTTTTTACCAAACGATTAGGTGTTATCAACACGTATGTGTGCAAGATTGAAGTTAAGCCTCACAAGATCTTCTACCACAAGACATATAACGTACCGTTATCTCAACGACCTGCTGTGTGGCAAGAACTAAAACAAATGTTAGACTGGAAGGTCATTGAACCATCCACCTCACCTTACTGTAGTCCTCTACTTGTTGTCAAAAAACCAAATGGTAGCATTAGGCTAGTGTTAGACGCACGAGCAATTAATGAAATAATTTTACCGGTTCACACAAAACCCGAAAATTTAGAAGAGCAATTACAGAAATTTCTAGATGCAAAATATTTTTCCACAATAGATCTCGCTAATTCATTTTGGCAAGTAGGTATCACTCCTGATTCTCGGAAATATACTGCATTTATGTTCGGGGGGCGATCCTATCAGTTTTGTGTTCTACCCTTCGGATTGAATGTCAGTTCTGGGGTATTCATTACAGCCCTGGATACCGTGCTTGGCGATGATTTAGTTGAGACAGTCACACACTATGTAGATGATATACTGATAGCTACACATGATATACTGATAGCTACACAGTCTTGGAATGAACACATTCACACACTTCAAAGAATTTTAGAAAAATTTGCACAAGCTGGAGTCACAGCCAATATTAGAAAATCAAAATTTGGTTGCAGTGAAATAAAATATTTAGGACATATCATTAATTCACAGGGCATACGTCCTGATCCCAGTAAATTAGATGCTATCAGAAACTTTCCTAGCCCTCGAACAAAAAAGCAGTTAAAATCATTCCTTGGGCTATGTTCATTTTTCAGACGTTTTTTACCACAACCACTTTTGAACAGTAAACATCTGATAAATCTACTCATAAAGAATCAAGTTTGGATCTGGTCGGAACAGTGTCAGAATGACTTTAATAGAATTAAACATGCTTCAGTGAATGCAAACATATTGAGCCATCCAGATTTCAATTTAGATTTTTGTATGACTTGTGACGCTTCATGTTCTGGCTTGGGCTGTTGCTTATTTCAAGTTGTAAAGAATAAAGAAAAGGAACAGATAAGAATTATTGGTTTTGCAAGTCGTACTCTAAGTGAATGTGAGCGTACATACTTCACTACTAAGTTAGAAACACTTTCCATAGTCTGGGCATTCAAGAAATTCAATTATTATTTATTTGGAAAACATACAGTAATTTATACCGATCACCAGGCCCTGACATTTTTGTTAACTTGTAAACTTGTACATCCTAGACTATCACGGTGGGCAGTTACTCTTCAGAATTACTCTTTTGAAAATAAGTACATAAAAGGTAAGGACAACACCATTGCCGACGCTTTGTCTAGACTTCCACAAGGTATGAATGAAACCAACAGTTACTTAGAAAATATAAATGACTATAGGATTCTCTTAATGCAAGACAAGCAGTATCACCAATATTATATTGATATGTGCAGAAACATGGCTAAATTACAAAAATCTGATCCTCATTGGTATAAGATAATAACATTACTGGTAGAAAAACACAATCATCCTTTGACTAAGTATTACAAGTTACACAATGATGTATTATTTTATCGACGACATCCAAATGCTACTAACTGATGTGTATGCATTCCCAAAGAGTCTGAACGTAATTTGATTTGGCACACACAATTAGTTTGGGGTCATTATGTGACGAAAAAGTGTTTGGCAAAGCTCAGCACATACTGTTATTTTAGCAATATGAGAAGAAAAATTTACAGGGAACTGAAAACATGTGTCATATGTCAAAAATCAAAAGCTCAGAATTTATCCACAAAAACAGATTTACATTCTATTTTACCGAGTAAACCCCTGGAAATTCTGTGTACTGACATCAGTGGACCGCATCCAGCAAGCTCTGGAGGCGTCAAATATATCTCAGCTGTTTACGATATATTTTCTAAACAAGTAAAACTTTATGCTTTAAAATCCGCCATTGCAAATGCTATAATACGAAGATTCTCAAGTGATTACCTGACGCACGTAGGAAAACCTAAAGCAATTCTGTCAGATAATACAGCATACTAGTCTGGGTACAAATGGAGAAATTTCTTGAAGGACAATAACATTAAAAGTATATTTATTTCAAGGTTTAGTCCACAATGTAACGCGACTGAGAGACTTTTCCGAGAACTAAACCGATTCATGTAGACCTATATTTCATCAAAACATGCTAATTTGGTGTCCTACCTAAGTCTTTTCGAAGACATACACAATAACTTAAATATTTACAATACAAATTACACACCTAACGAGATCATGTTCAATTGCAAACAGAACGATCAATGGATAGAACCATTACCTAAGTTGTCAGACAAGGAAATCACAACGCCATCCAAGCTTTGTTTGACTCAATGACCAGGCGTATCATGGCCGTTATTACGGCCAGAGGTGGTTGTTCTGGGTACTGATTTCTCAGGATCTATGCACCCAAATTGCGTGAAAATGTAATCACATGTCAGTTCTA
Source organism: Schistocerca nitens (assembly GCF_023898315.1). Classification (NCBI taxonomy): domain Eukaryota; kingdom Metazoa; phylum Arthropoda; class Insecta; order Orthoptera; family Acrididae; genus Schistocerca; species Schistocerca nitens. Next base: position 612,293,462 of record NC_064614.1, on the reverse strand, counting down.
GTAAAATATATTTGTCCAATGAATACCCGTTTTTCATCTGCATTTCTTCTTGATGTAGCAATTTTAATGGCCAGTAGTGTATATCGTTGACCCACGCAAGCCACCCCACCTCGGCCACCTCCATGGTCTATGGAGGTTGTGAAAATAATCACACCATAAATAATAGTAGTAAGAAAGCTCCTGCATGAGGTTTTCTTGTACTTAGAAACTTTAATAATGGACAAGGGAAGACGGAGAATTCAGCGATAGACTAGTGACAGGAACTTGGAATGATTTGGATAACCGCGGAATCCAGAAATAAGCAAGGTGAGGTGAATTACAGATGCCATTGTCTCCTTTCCATAAACAGTTTTTCTACTTGTCATTTGAATAGCAATCACCGTCACTCAATCATATGTGAAAACACTCGTATGGACAGAGTACTGAACACATTTTCATTCATGTCAATGGATTCCATTGCCACAATATGATTAATTGAAAATAAAGTAATTCTAGTTGAGACCGGGAAGCGCATGTATTTCAAATGTAAGCCAGATTCAAAGATTCATGCCATATGGCGCCAAACATATTTTCCGAAAACTACTTGAGAACTTGGTTAAACCAATCATTAAGAAGAGAACTTATTTGTCAGCTGGCAACAAACATACGGGAAGTTTTCGATTCAGTGCATTTAGAGAAGAAGTCAGTTACCAAATACATTACACACTCATTGATCACACGTCTTCAATGAAGTTAAGAAAGACACAAAAATGCTAACAAGAACGACGATAAAATCATTATAAACTACCTGAACCAAACATAGAATATTCATCTCTGGGAAGGATAATATGGGCGATTTATGAGAAATGTTATGGATCTGAACAATAGGAAGGACCAGTTGTGGTTCAGTACCAATATCGGAATATTACTACGAAAGCACAGCGTAATGTATGATAAATTCAAACAAAGACAAAAGTTGAAAAAAAAATTATAACTGAAGACTGTCGAAACAAGTTAAGAACGACTATACGAAAAGTGTTATATGAATCAGAAAACTAGGTCTCACCTGCTGAGCTGTCACAAAAAAGGGCTTTCTTATATTCCGCCAATGGATCGTTGATCACGAAGACAGAAACTGAATGCTGAAATAATGAATTCAGTCTTTACAATGGGGAGCCTAGGCTTACGCCGTGTTTATTGACTTCCGAAACGTTTTCGACGTAGTTGTGAATCATCACCATAAAAACAAAGTACTTGATCACAGAAAAGTGGAAAGAGTATATGATTGAACTGAGGGCGAGACATTAAACTATAACGTCCGTTCCTTCCTTTTTGAAGACTTTCCAAAACAGGAATGCAGACTTCCCTGCAAAACACAACCTTTTATGTCGTTCGTAATGGAGAGATACCATTAAAATCGAAGATTTAATAGGACTCGTATTGCTCAGGATAAGCGTACACGACAGAGAGAAGCTTGTCAGCTTTCTGAAGGTTTGTGCAGCCTTCGTAGTTGTATTCAGGAAATTCACGTTGCTAAAAAATGTATTACGACAAGAAGACTTGAAAACAGTTTTTAATGTTTTAATGTGGACAGGTGTCTTCGCGACTAAGTTGACGTGTTATGGTGTAAGTTAGGTTACGCTACGTTAAAAGCTCTGGAGGTGGCCCATTACAATCGGCGAAACGTCCTTGTCCCATTAGCGAAACAAATTATGGTACTGCGTGCGGCCTGCAGAAGAACATTTGAAGATATGCGAGAACCAAAAACAGTCAGCCGGCGAATAAGGCATCACTTGTTGAGTCCATTTCTTGGTTCGTCTTTTGTCCAAAGATAATGAGCGGTAATTTCTCTCGCTGATCGTAAATGGTGAATTCAGTACCGGTACAACAACGTAAAAAACAACCTGCTGTACACGAAAGAAGTACGAAGAGATCTTTAACGGAACAAGGAAAACCTATAGAAATATTTTACACATTCTGAAACTAACCAACTATTTAGGTGATGCCATTCAACGGCAATAACTCCTCAAACCTACATCCACTTGGTCTCTCCCCACAATGTTTACCGCCCATACTTCTTTTCATTAGCAAATTAAGTATTCTTTCATATCTCATTGTCAGAATAAGTCCTATGAAGTTGCCGCTTCCTTGCACTCGTATGTTCACTACTTCATTACTTTTCCTATCAACACATGCTATCTTCAGCATTATTCTGTAATACCACATTTTAAAAGCTCTGTTCCCGTTTTGTTTGTAATGACATATATTCCACACAAATTCTTCCAGAAAAGACACTACAAAGCTTAATTTTGTATTCGATGTTCACCTTTTTCTATTTTTCGTAAAAGATTTTCTTGCTATTAGCAGTCTGCGATTTATATACACTTATTTGCTGCCATCGTTAATTATTTTGCTGCCCAAGTAGCGGAACTCATCTACTTTTTTTTTTAATCTCTCAGCTACCAATCTCATTCCCTCAACATCACATGACATCTTAGAGTACAAGTAATCATCCTAATCATAAGATACATATCTTACAGTCCCTTTTTAATACACCATGCAGCCGTCTCCGACAGAATTATCGTGTAGTCAACAAGCTGTGAAATTTTATTCTTCTCCCTGCATTTTAATTACTTTTCCAAATTTCTTTTTGCTTTCCTTTACGGCTTGAAGTAATTACAGAGGAACAACACGAGGAATGGACTCAAGATTGTCTCGCTCTCTTCCTTATTACTGCCTCTCCTTCATGCCTTTCGACCCGCCACTATCTTTCGTAAAAATTGGAGATAATCTTTTACTCCCTGTATTTATTCCTCCTATCATCATAATCCAAAGCGCATACTCCAGTAAACAGCCTTTTCTGAAGCTGCAAATTCTACAAATGTAGGCTTGGTTTTATTTAGTCTAGGCGTTTAAATCGTACGGTCAGTGTCGGCTTGTGTGTTCGCACAAGTCTTCACAAACCAAACGTATCTTCCGACAGGTCAGATTACTCGAGTCGTTCCATGTTTCTAATAGCAGGCCATAAACGAAAACAAATTAATGTTTTTAAACAACAAATGCCAGAACGCTATTTACCTGTTATCAAGCACTGCCCGCCTACGGAAATGATACGATATCATTTCAAAGAGGTGACCTATTTTCAGAAACATATATTAACTCCCATCCTAGTTGGATAAGTGTACTTTACCAACCACATAAGAGATATACTTAGATCTTAAGTTTTGTAAAGATTGTTTAAATAGTTTTAAATTTGTTGTTATTAGTGTTACAAGGAATAAACTGAAGGACTTAGGTCAATAAGTCGTTTGATTCTGGAAACAGTCACTTTAATAACCTACAAGACAAAATATAAGAAAACTGTGCTTTTGTACTGTTGTTACAACAATAAGTTCTGCCATTTTGATCTACAGAAGCTTCTAAAACGTCTCCAGAACAAGAAATTGATTACAATGAAGAACGCACTTTTAAAAGTTCCAAAAATGTAAAGGGTTACACAATATTCTGTTAATATAAACCTTTTTTAAAACGTAATTTTTATTTATGTTGTGTCAAAATCTCTTGAGATGAAGAACTAATGTAAGTATAGTTTCAGTCAAGAACTTCATATAGAGTTCATGGACTAAAGTAAACTAAAATCAATTCGATTTTTACATTGACTGCTACAATGATTGACCAGGTGTGGATAATTTGAGGTGATATGTATTTACTTTATTTCGAACTGAAAAACCCTCTCACGTAGCTGTCTACAATTCAACATTGAATGGGAACACCATGAAACTTGATTCTTATAGGTAAACAGTGCAATGACAGAGGTAAAAACCGGTCAAGTGGGAGTAGGAGTCGCGCTGTGAGGGTTGCGTAAAAATTTTTTTACTTATGCAGATAGTTCATCTACAGGTTTTAATGAGTGGGTTTTCGAGAGTCAAAATATGAGACATAAATTGCAATATCTTTTGCATGCTTTTACCTCGAAACTTTAATTTTTTCACACCACCAAAAATTTCAACTTGACAGCTCTACACGTTCCTGAGAAAAAGTGGTCCTAACTGACGGATAGACAGACGGACAAGAGAGCGCTCCTCTAATGATCTACCCATTCAGGTTCGGATTCTAAAGAATCAAGGCAGCAGTCAAAATGTCCCCTAAAACGTGTCTAGGATTGACCACCTTGTCTGTGGATATTTAATCCTTAGCGCGCGATCATCAAGTCATACAACAGATTTTCAGCGTGTTATGGAAGCAGTTTTCTGTGATTGGTAGTACATAGAGTGGAAATATAGTGGGTGGGAAAAATTCGTTGCACAGTTTATTACTATTTTGTACAGAAACATCATTTCGTGTGCGAAGTTGTAATGCTTGAATTAAAAATGTGTATAACTAGCGTAAAATGTGTACCGCTGCTCAGCCCTCTCCCTCCGGCGAGTTGCAGTTCCAAAGGCTAAGTTCTTTCTTTTTCTTTTAATTTTTTTTCTCTGCAGAATATTTTGTCACTCTAGGCAAGCTACATCTACGTATGTACTCCGGAACCCATTGTACATTTTACGTTGAGTATTTCCAACTACTATTAGAGATTTTCTGCTCTGCACTCTTTGTGAATGGTGTGCGAAATACTGCCTATAACTTCTATCGTATTCTAACGATTCTTAGCCGGCCGAAGTGGCCGTGCGGTTAAAGGCGCTGCAGTCTGGAACCGCGAGACCGCTACGGCCGCAGGTTCGAATCCTGCATCGGGCATGGATGTTTGTGATGTCCTTAGGTTAGTTAGGTTTAACTAGTTCTAAGTTCTAGGGGACTAATGACCTCAGCAGTTGAGTCCCATAGTGCTCAGAGCCATTTGAACCATTTCTAACGATTCTTACGATAAACACAGGATGGAAGCAACTGAACTGTTTCATAGTCTTCCTGTTCATTGATTCATTAAATTTAAGCTAGATGGTTTCGTGGAGGGGGTGGGGGGGGGTTACGTTACGTACAAAGATTCCTCTGTTAGACTACTGTATGGACTTTACTCGCCTGTTACGATCCTAGCAGCTTGCCCTCAGGTCATAATGCGCGAAGTGGCGCTTTGATCAAAGCATTGGAGGACGGTGGATCCAATATATAGCTATCCAAATTTAACATTTCCGTAGTTTCTCTAAAGCACTCGAGACTAGGGCAGGAGAGCATCCGTTAAAAGTGACACGTCCAAATTCCAACGCCATGCTTCTGTAATCCTAAATTGTGCTCCGTCTCTGATGACACTATTGCAGACAGAGCGTTAAACAATAATTTTTCTTCTTCCCAAAGTCAGAACCTTTCTGTTAAGAACTAGTGTCTCACATGAGACTTACTTATCAGCGTCGAAGAACTTTCTCAGAATCCTCTTAATGAATCAGCGCCTTCCAGTGACCTACAATTGATCGTAAGCGTTTACTTCATTTAATATCTGAGCTTATTCTGTTAAATATTTGAACGAAATGAACAATATTGTAACCTTATGCTTGGGTTCTTTCTCATTGCCATCAGGATTATCTTGAGTTAGTTTACATTTCAAGAAAAGTGACTTTCATCGTATACCTGGAGACGACAACGTCAGCAACTAATTTGGCAGTGCTGTTGACGCAAACTGCAACCCATGCCTGTATCAATTTACGCTGAAGTTCCTTATAGATCGGTGAATAACGGCCATGTTCCAGACGGCAGAGTTGTTATTTTGTAACAAATCGACGCAGGTGTCAGCAAAATGTCCAGAGAACGTTCCGAGGTGACTGCGCCGTTATTGTGTTTAAACAATGGCCAGCTTGGACGGTCGCTGCATTCTTTTACGTCTGGCTCGAATGGCCTCGAAGCAACAAAAACATTTACTGGCGACCCTCACATAAACATTCTCTGTCTTCCTGGTCCTGAGGTCGTCTGCTAGACTCACGGCGGTGTCCCATTGTGCGCCATCAAATCTTCTGCCTTATGATTCGCTTTACTGCCGTCTCGGTACTCGGGAGCAGTGGCAGTAAAATCCGTGCCGTACGTTTCAGTTGTTACGAGACATGTTAAGTGGTAGGCTTCCGGTCATCTTCATCTGTTAGCTGGCACCGACGTTTCATTTACTCAATAACGTCAATGTCATTGTTATGTAAGAAACTTTTCCCGTTCAGAGGGCAGCTGACATCGTAGCTTCATACATTACTTCGGCGACCTTCAGATTTCCCAACAGCAGACTTCGCTACACACTGACTCTTGGGGCGTCCACCACTGCGTTCCATTGTTAAGCACAAAGCAGCTCAGTGCGGCTCCGGATAGCTTGAACTCGAAGAAATGTGATTTGAAAATAACAAGTAACACTGGGAGACAAAATCGTGATAATTTTTTAAGGCGAAGTATTTGCAAAAGAAGTATTTCCAAAAGACAACACAGTTCACTGCCAGTAAACGTTCTTACAATAATTATTTTCACAGTGAGTGGTTGGCATGAGAGGCGGAAATACGTCGATTCTCTTCTTGGACATGTCAGTGCTTACCCACAGCTACGTGCACACAGAAAATGGTTCTGGTCCCATTTTGTTTTCGTTCAGTTCCTGTGTATTAAAGAAATGCTAATTCCATTTTCAGATCTACATCTACATTTACATGGATACTCTGCAAATCACATATAAGTGCCTGGCAGAGGCTAAATAAAATAACACATGACTGACAAAACTGTATGGTTTCAAGTTATGTGCTATCCGTGCGCAACGCAGTTATCTCATGTTCAGTCTTAACCATAGCTGGGAACTATCTGCTTACAGCACAATATCAGTTCGCTCACTTACGTCTGGATGTAATGAAATGTTCAGAGATAAGTATTTTGTCCACAAAAGAAGGCATCACAAAAACTACGATTGATAATTAAACATAAATGTAAGAGTTTTCTGTGTCAGTAACTTATTAATTGGAGCAATAAGCGATGACGCGATCTTCTTCAGGTGGATAATTACGTAGTTGCATTCTTGGTATCAGTCCAAAGCACAGCACCTTTTCGCAGCCCCAAGCCCAGTGCAAAACAGGTTATGTTTCATCTTCTTTGGTTACACTAGCTTTTTTTTTCAGCAACAGCACTGGTAAAGTCAGAAAGATAAAATACACAAAAGTAATATACGCTTACGGATATTGCAGAAAAATTATGCTGCATACAGCTGTTCGTTGCTGTAAGCGCTCTTGACTGTGCATAATATGCTACACTGTCAATTCGTACAAAGATACTATACACATCAGAGATGAGACTGGTTAGTAATATAACGAATATATGCAGTTTGTACAGCTTTATTGTTTAATTTAATGTACGTCAGTATTCAACCAGTATATTACATGCCTATATTTTTTCCATGTATTATAAAAGTATTGATGAATTGCAAAAGTATATGAATAACAGCATACGCAGGAGACAACGCCAGGAAATTATTACTTTGTTACAAACATACCTCTCCTAGAGAGGGAACGCATCCGGAAAAAAGTTATCGATGTTAATGACCGTGTAGACAATATTAATATTAATATTAAGATCAGACTTCTCGCCGATGTTACAGTTACCTGCAATGAAATACCGTCAAAAATTTTCACAAATATTCAATCACATTTAATAATATTTCACGGTGGTGTAAAGATTAGAAACTTGCTTTAAATGTTCAGACATAAAAAATGTGCACTTCAGAAAACGAAAAAACGTAGTATCATATGATACGGTATCAGCGAGTCACGGTTAGAATCCCTCAACTCACAGAAGCACCTGGGCTAACACATAAGTTCAGCTTTGGTAAAGTAGGTGGAAAACTTATGTTTAATCGGAGGATACTAGGAAAACGCAGTCAATCAACATAAGGAGACTGCTTACCAATCAAACGTGCGATCCACCCTCGAATATTGATTAAATGTGTGAAACTCAAATCAGACTGGGCTAACTGGGGATATTGAAAGTACACAGAGAAGGGCAGCACGAATAGTCACAGGTTTTAAACTTACTCGGAAGATTAAAACTGTGTGCCGGACCAAGACTCGAACTCGGGATCTTTGCCTTTCGCGAGCAAGTGCTCAACCATCTGAGCTACCCAAGCACGACTCACGCCCCGTCCTCACAGCTTTACTTTCGCCAGCACCTCGTCTCCTACCTTCCACACTTCACAGAAGCTCTCCTGCGAACCTTGCAGAACTAGCACTCCTGGAAGAAATGATATTGCGGAGATATGGCTTAGCCACAGCCTGGGGGATGTTTCCATAATGAGATTTTCACTCTGAAGCGGAGTGTGCGCTGTTATGAAACCTTACCCCGAAAGGTAAAGGTCCCGAGTTCGAGTCTCGGTCCGGCACACAGTTTTAATCTGCCAGGAAAGTTATTGCTTTTGACTTTTTTTATCGTATCATTGCGGTTTTCCCTTCAGCCACAATTGTGGTATCTTACTTGCTACCTTAAATAATGTAGGTATTGTATTTCATACAAGTTTCCTTCGTTCCACATTCACTGATTTGACTGGAAATGTAGTGACCGGCCGGCCGGTGTGGCCGTGCGGTTAAAGGCGCTTCAGTCTGGAGCCGAGTGACCGCTACGGTCGCAGGTTCGAATCCTGCCTCGGGCATGGATGTGTGTGATGTCCTTAGGTTAGTTAGGTTTAATTAGTTCTAAGTTCTAGGCGACTGATGATCTCAGAAGTTAAGTCGCATAGTGCTCAGAGCCATTTGTAGTGACCGGTGAGTAGGTCACGTCTTTCTGCAAATGGTCAGGTCTTCTGCTTATTACCCATTTCTTTTGTTCCTAAAATAAAACGACATTCTTCATTGAATATCTGTAGGTTACAAGAGAATCGTAAATAAACGGATCTCTAAAGTACTATTTCACACCTCTCAGGATCCTTAGGCAACTAAGGACAAACAAATGTTATTTCATGTTTTTTAGTTACTAGCGATTTTCATGGCACTACATTCGCTCCCCATTGTAAAAACTATGTTGCAAATCAATATTGACGATACTATTCGCGCTCATCCGATATCCTATTCAGAAGTGTACCTTCCTGGCCACTTGGAGCGCTGCTATCGCACAGTGTAATACAAATGAGCGGGAGTGTCCTGATTGTATGTTTTATACTGTGCTAATACCAAGAATTTAACTAGTAATTCTTCGCCTAAAGACGATGGAGTGACCGACGGCGAAAGCTGTTTTGTTTATAAATTAACATATATGCCATGCATCTTTTTACATATGAAATCCCTATCACAGAAAGCCAATAACTGAGATAAACTGTAGCACACCTGTCATCCAAATCAGTTACATACAAGAAAATGTAACTTGGCTCATTGGTGCGTTCACTTTCACGTGGGCACACCATCTCTTAGTGAAGCTTTCGAAGTAAAGGGATGCTATCTGAAGGGTAGAATCCATGTACGGTAAGATGATTACCAGGCTCGGGTCAAAATCTCAGCAGCATTAAATGTAAATTTCAGCGTTGTGGTAGAGATTTCAATAAAAGTTAGTTGGTGGGAGTAGAGTCTACGAAGTCGACCAAAAATAAACGCTGCTAACACGGGATCGAAACGAAGGGAATAGGGTTACGGTTTTTCATCTAGCCAATAAAGAGATCATAACAGATAGATACTCTGTAGTATGGGGATGTGGAAGAATGGGATAAACAGGTCATGGGCTTCTCTAAGTGGGCCATCCCGGTACTTACTATATGCAATGTAAGGAAACCACCAGCACCGTAAGTGTAGATGGGTGCAGCACCCCTAATGTGAGTACAGTGTTTTACTATTGCGCCATCTTGCGCGTTCCAAAAGGATCGGTATCTTACCTTAACTGGACGACGATTCTCAATAATGCCTTCATAGATTGCAGCTGTCTCCGGATTTGCAGTATGCGGACAGACTGTTTACTAGAAGTTAAGAGCAGTCCGACTGTAGCTCCGCTAGCGACCGCGTAGACAGAGGCCCATTCACTGTGATGTCAGCAGACAGTGACCGGGTCCCACAAGAAAAACGGGTCCAGCAACGAATTGTGACGTCACATTTGTCGGCTTGTCCGCCTCACTACGCGAACGCTCGACTCCGTGTAGGACCCCAGGGAAATAAATATGTAATTGAGAAGGTATCTACTAAAGGTCATGTGCTATCGAGAATTTGCTATAAAGGGACTTTATAATTTTTTCTTATTGATAAATGTATAGATAATTATTCAACTCTCTTACCAAAGATTAATGTAAAAACTATTTAACGCTGATAGATAAAAGAAGATTTACGCTCTTCGTTCATTAGTTTTAGTATTAGTTAGCTTTCGTTGTTCTCATGTCCTGGTGATAAGACGTGTTGTGTAATTTTAAAGTGAAACTGTGTTATACAATGAAAACAGTTTATGAAACAGGACGATTTTCTCACTGGCGGCACTATGATCCCAGCTCCTGTAACTCTGGAAGATTATTATTATTTTAATTTTATGTGAAAAATTTAGATGCAGGCGACGATCTTCAAGACGACGCTGCTCAACAATAGAGATACGTGAATGTGTTCAACTTTTTCTCTTCATGGCCGCCAATGTCAGTTTCAGTATATTACCCGCGACATTCAGAACCTGCAATCTTTCTTTTCATTTAATTATCAAGTCCAATTATTTTCTTTCCTAGATGAATAAATGTGTTTTCAAAAATGTTCAAATGTGTGTGAAATCTTATGGGACTTAACTGCTAAGGTCATCAGTCGCTAAGCTTACACACTACTTAACCTAAATTATCCTAAGAACAAACACACACACCCATGCCCGAGGGAGGACTCGAACCTTCGCCGGGACCAGCCGCACAGTCCATGACTGCAGCGCCTAAGACCGCTCGGCTAATCCCGTGCGGCAAATGTGTTTTAACCACAATTCTTTTTACCCAGGGGAATGATAGTATTTAGAACGTACGTGCCTCTATCCCGATCGTACGTTCGCATACAACTGAGTGTGTACCAACGTAATTATACTTATGATCCATTTCCCTTACAGTATTAATTCCTATTTTGAACCTCTCACTCGCGAATGTACGTTCTCTCTAATTTTGTGTAGTCAGTCCGGTGTATTCTTTAATAACGTTATTTATGATATTATGTGGCTTAGTTTCCACAATTGACTTTTTCCTGTGTCGCAACGGCTCTTCACGCGACATTCATAATAACTCTCATTTCAAAATTACGACACCGGCTGACTAAGCTTCTAACAATTTAACAAGGCAGTTAATTGCATTTATGTGAACGCGTAGTCAAGAATTATTAAAATTATCTGAAATGTCACTCGCTCTCCGGGGAGACCGCTGCTGGCACTCGTAAGATTTGCAGCGCCACATGCTGTGGCATACGTGCGATGGCCTGTCTTTCTCGTGGGCCTCGATGGCGACTGCGCCATGAATGATTGGGGCAGTGTTTTCGTAAATGAATTCCGCTTCAGTTCCTTGTTTCGACGTGAAACGGTGTGGTCACATAAACGTCTGGTGGTGTTTGAGGCGGCGGTGGTGACAGGGTCGTGGTGTGGATAGAAAACATATCAGCTGGGCATAAAGAGCTTCAAATTTTCGTTGGCGGTGGGAATAATTGCGTCACTGACCACAGATACAGAGATAAGGTACTGCATCTACCTGTACGGCATTCCAGAGATGCTTCTAGTAGAGATTTCGTCTTCGCTGAATATAACTCCAGCAGCGAGATGTTTAATACCAGTGGACTTCTTACGGCGACGAATGCCCTCCTGGCTGTGCTAATCTACTTCTGATGTCCTTCTTGCTTTGTGTGTCATGGATTAAATTTTTTACAAGGTAGCAAAATCTTATCGCTCATCTGCTACGTGGAACTATTTTTTTTTTCATTTTAAATACCTTTAATATCATTACAGGTGCTCATTGCTCTCATCTTCCTTAGTTTACTCTCAGTCAAATCTCCTAAGACTACTCCTTTCAAAACGTCCTGCAATTATTCTGCAGTTTTACGGAGGACAGGAAAGTCATCAGCAATCTTATCATTCATATATTTCACTTGGAAGAGGCAATAAACTGCGCACTTTTTATCACGAGCACATATTTCTCGATTTTTCCATTCTTATTGTTCTCAGTCGTTCTTGTGCATATTGTATAATACCCGGTATTTCCCTGTAGCTTACGGCTATATTTCTGAGAATTTGTAACCTCTTGCACCATTTTACGTTTCGAACTTTTTGTACAGGGCGGCAGATTTTGTTTGGGTGTCTCATTGTAAGTCAGGCGCAACGCCGGAACAGCCTCTCTGGTGCCTACACCTTTTGTTAAGACGAATTAATCAGTATTTCTCAGATCCTTTATTTTTTGCCACTCATCTGTGTGTCATCCTAGTCCGGACGTTAGATGGAAGAGCTGTTAAGGTAATTTTTAGTAGTTCCCTCATTTATTCCTTTTTTATATCTCCGAGACTGTGTGGAGTATATTCTTCCGTGTCAGATGTGTCTTCAGTCTCGTACATCCTACGCGCTTTAATAGACGTTTGGTGTCCCTTCCCCCGACGCTTTTAGAAATTACGTCTGTCTTGTTTCTTTTCAAGTCTTCCATAGATCTATTAATCCCTAACTGGATTCCACATCAACATTCATTTCTTCTTATATGACTTCGCCAGACAGTTCCACCCTTTTACAGAAACCCACTGTATACTCTTTCCCCCTATAATCCCCATCGTTTTCATTTAACAGTGGAATTTTCTTTGCTCTCTTAATGCCGATGCACTTTTTTTAATTTCATTGAAAGCCATACTGATTTTTCATCCTGAATCTGTCCTTCCACCAACCATTTCCTCTCAGATTTCTTCACATTTTTCCCTTTCATTTACCTTCACTCCTACGTGACTTATATCCATGTATTCGATTCCATTACTGAACGATTTTTTTGTTTAATTATCTCATCGACAAACTGCAGAATTTGTTCTGTTACACAAGATTTACAAGATTTTTTCTTCCCCCATGAACCATGGACCTTGACGTTGGTGGGGAGGCTTGCGTGCCTCAGCGATACAGATGGCCGTACCGTAGGTGCAACCACAACGGAGGGGTATCTGTTGAGAGGCCAGACAAACATGTGGTTCCTGAAGAGGGGCAGCAGCCTTTTCAGTAGTTGCAGGGGCAACAGTCTGGATGATTGACTGATCTGGCCTTGTAACATTAACCAAAACGGCCTTGCTGTGCTGATACTGCGAAAGGGTGAAAGCAAGGGGAAACTACAGCCGTAATTTTTCCCGAGGACATGCAGCTTTACTGTATGATTAAATGATGATGGCGTCCTCTTGGGTAAAATATTCCGGAGGTAAAATAGTCCCCCATTCGGATCTCCGGGCGGGGACTACTCAAGAGGACGTCGTTATCAGGAGAAAGAAAACTGGCATTCTACGGATCGGAGAGTGGAATGTCTGATCCCTTAATCGGGCAGGTAGGTTAGAAAATTTAAAAAGGGAAATGGATAGGTTAAAGTTAGATATAGTGGGAATTAGTGAAGTTCGGTGGCAGGAGGAACAAGACTTTTGGTCAGGTGATTACAGGGTTATAAATACAAAATCAAATAGGGGTAATGCAGGAGTAGGTTTAATAATGAATAAAAAAATAGGAGTGCGGGTTAGCTACTACAGACAGCATAGTGAACGCATTATTGTGGCCAAGATAGACACAAAGCCCATGCCTACTACAGTAGTACAAGTTTATATGCCAACTAGCTCTGCAGATGATGAAGAAATTGATGAAATGTATGACGAGATAAAACAAATTATTCAGGTAGTGAAGGGAGACGAAAATTTAATAGTCATGGGTGACTGGAATTCGTCAGTAGGAAAAGGGAGAGAAGGAAACATAGTAGGTGAATATGGATTGGGGGGAAGAAATGAAAGAGGAAGCCGCCTTGTAGAATTTTGCACAGAGCATAACTTAATCATAGCTAACACTTGGTTCAAGAATCATAAAAGAATGTTGTATACCTGGAAGAATCCTGGAGATACTAAAAGGTATCAGATAGATTATATAATGGTAAGACAGAGATTTAGGAACCAGGTTTTAAATTGTAAGACATTTCCAGGGGCAGATGTGGATTCTGACCACAATCTATTGGTTATGAACTGCAGATTGAAACTGAAGAAACTGCAAAAAGGTGGGAATTTAAGGAGATGGGACTTGGATAAACAAAGAACCAGTGGTTGTAGAGAGTTTCAGGGAGAGCATAAGGGAACAATTGACAGGAATGGGGGAAAGAAATACAGTAGAAGAAGAAAGGGTAGCTCTGAGGAATGAAGTAGTGAAGGCAGCAGAGGATCAAGTAGGTAAAAAGACGAGGGCTAATAGAAATCCTTGGGTAACAGAAGAAATATTGAATTTAATTGATGAAAGGATAAAATATAAAAATGCAGTAAATGAAGCAGGCAAAAGGGAATACAAACGTCTCAAAAATGAGATCGACAGGAAGTGCAAAATGGCTAAGCAGGGATGGCTAGAGGACAAATGTAAGGATGTAGAGGCTTGTCTCACTAGGGGTAAGATAGACACTGCCTACAGGAAAATTAAAGAGACCTTTGGAGAGAAGAGAACCACTTGTATGAATATCAAGAGCTCAGATGGCAACCCAGTTCTAAGCAAAGAAGGGAAGGCAGAAAGGTGGAAGGAGTATATAGAGGGCTTATTCAAGGGCGATGTACTTGAGGACAATATTATGGAAATGGAAGAGGATGTAGATGAAGATGAAATGGGAGATAAGATACTGCGTGAAGAGTTTGACAGAGCACTGAAAGACCTGAGTCGATACAAGGCCCCGGGAGTAGACAACATTCCATTAGAACTACTGATGGCCTTGGGCCAGCCAGTCATGACAAACCTCTGCCATCTGGTGAGCAAGATGTATGAGACAGGCGAAATACCCAAAGACTTCAAGAAGAATATAATAATTCCAATACCAAAGAAAGCAGGTGTTGACAGATGTGAAAATTACCGAACTATCAGTTTAATAAGTCACAGCTGCAAAATACTAACGCGAATTCTTTACAGACGAATGGAAAAACTGGTAGAAGCGGACCTCGGGGAAGATCAGTTTGGATTCCGTAGAAATGTTGGAACACGTGAGGCAATACTAACCTTACGACTTATCTTAGAAGAAAGATTAAGAAAAGGCAAACCTACGTTTCTAGCATTGGTAGACTTAGAGAAAGCTTTTGACAACATTAACTGGAATACTCTCTTTCAAATTCTGAAGGTGGCAGGGGTAAAATACAGGGAGCGAAAGGCTATTTACAATTTGTACAGAAACCAAATGGCAGTTATAAGAGTCGAGGGGCATGAAAGGGAAGCAGTGGTTGGGAAAGGAGTGAGACAGGGTTGTAGCCTCTCCCCGATGTTATTAAATCTGTATATTGAGCAAGCAGTAAAGGAAACAAAAGAAAAATTCGGAGTAGGTATAAATACTTTGAGGTTCGCCGATGACATTGTAATTCTGTCAGAGACAGCAAAGGACTTGGAAGAGCAGTTGGACGGAATGGACAGTGTCTTGAAAGGAGGGTATAAGATGAACATCAACAAAAGCAAAACGAGGATAATGGAATGTAGTCAAATTAAATCGGGTGATGCTGAGGGGATTAGATTAGGAAATGAGACACTTAAAGTAGTAAAGGAGTTTTGCTATTTAGGGAGTAAAATAATTGTACGTAGTCTTTCTTGGGATACCTTCCGAGTATCTTAAAGAGTTCACTAGTTCATCTATATCAGCATCCACGTGACGCTCTCCCATGAGTCAGACAAACTTGTGAGCATTAGTGCTGTCCTTCCTTTCGTACATTCGATATCACCCATTAATCCTGTTTCATAAGGATCCCATACATTTGAGCAGTATTGAGGATGGGTCTCACGAGTACTCTGAAACCTGTCTCCTTTGCTGTCTGGTTACATTTTCCTAGCATTCCACCAATAAACTGAAATCTGCAACCAGCTTTACCTACGACTAAGCCTATACAATTTTTCCATTTCACATCCACACATATCGTTATGAGCTGACCTATTCCAGGTATGACTCATTGCTATTGTAGACACAGAATACTACGTCCTTTTATTTTGTGAAGTACAGAATTTTACATTTCTGAACTCTTACAGCAAGTTGACTATCTTCATACCACTTTGAAATTGCATCATGATCTGACTGAATATTTACGCGGCTTTTTGTAGATACCCACACCATTTGCAATGGCTAAGGTTATTGTTATCTTAAAAATCATTAGATGGTTCAGATGGCTGTGAGCACTATGGGACTTAACTTCTGAGGTCATCAGTCCCCTAGAACTTAGAAATACTTAAACCTAACCAACCTAAGGACATCATACACATCCATGCCCGAGGCAGGATACGAACCTGCGACTGTAGCGGTCGCGCGGTTCTAGACTATAGCGCTTAGAAACGCTCGTCCACCCCGGCCGGCCAATATCATTAATGTTGTTGTTGTGTTCTTCAGTCCAGAGACTGGTTTCATGCAGTTCTCCATGCTACTCTATCCTGTGCAAGCTTCTCCATCTCCCAGTACCTACTGCAACCTACATTCTTCTGAATCTGCTTAGTGTATTCATCTCTTGGTCTCCCTCTACGATTTTTACCCTCGACGCTGCCCTTGATGCCTCAGAACATGTCCTACCAACCGATCCCTTCTTCTAGTTAAGTTGTGCCACAAATTTATCTTCTCCCCAATTCTGTTCAATACCTCCTTATTAGTTATGTGATCTTCCCATCTAATCTTCAGCATTCTTCTGTAGCACCACATTTAGAAAGCTTCTATTCTCTTTGTCTAAACTATTTATCGTCCACGTTTCACCTCCAAACACGGCTACACTCTATACAAATACTTTCAGAAACGACTTTCTGACACTTAAATCTATACTCGATGTTAACAATTTTCTCTTCTTCAGAAACGATTTCCTTGCCATTGCCAGTCTACATTTTGTATCCTCTCTACTTCGACCATCATCAGTTATTTTTCTCCCCAAATAGCAAAACTCCTTTACTACTTTAAGCGTTTCATTTCCTAATCTAATTCACTCAGCATCACCCAATTTAATTCGACTACATTCCATTTTCCTCGTTTTGCTTTTGTTGATGTTCATCTTATATCCTCCTTTCAAGACACTACCCATTCCGGTCAACTGCTCTTCCTGGTCCTTTGCTGTCTGACAGAATTACAATGTCATCGGCGAACCTCGAAGTTTTTATTTCTTCTCCATGAATTTTAATTCCTATGCCGATTTTTTCGTTTGTTTTCTTTACTGCTTGCTCAATATACAGATTGAATAACTCATTAATACGCAACATAAATATGAAGGGTCTCAATACATTTCTCTGGGGCTGACCCGAATTTTATACGTATTACTTTTTCCTGGTGACTTTCCTAAACCACTGGTGCTACATCATCCACGACTGTAGAAAGAGAGTATTACGGCGATGGCTGCTGATCAGTGCGAGAGCAGCTGGCTTAGCCAAATAGCTGCTGGGTCACCACTGACTGTGTAGGCTGGCCACTGGCAGCCTAGAGACCGGCCACACTCAGAAGTATCCGACTAATTTCCGACTATTTTCTCCAGTGTCTATACGTCTGTACAAACGTAGTACCACCATAGTTTCATCGCCCAGCTGAGAACTGCCGATAGCTATGTCCTGTACAAATGACCTCCCTCCTGACCGCAGTCACGGTCTGCCCTCATTACAGTCACAGGAAAAGTTATATCATTGAGTACCATGCACAGAGACTTAGTGGAGGCTTGTTCTTGTCGTGAAGTGTTAATACGTGGCTGTGTTTCGACATCCCATTGCGTCTTTACACTGTGGCAAGTTTTAGTTTTCTCCTGTTAACTGATAGGAGTGGACGAGCAGTTTAGTAGAGACGTGTTGTTAATGTCCACTGGGAAATGAAGTTTACTACGTGTGACACAGAGACGACAGCGATGTAGCAAATTGGTGAATGTACTAAACTTCTTTAATTGGTGACGGTTGCCTTCGAAGGAAGGCCCATTTTTGAGCCTACAAACCTGCACTCGCTCCAGCTAACACTCATAGTATTTCTGCACGGCCCCGAAGGTTCTACATGTCGCTTTCCGTAATACTGCGCGGGAGCTCTGCCTCTTCTGCAGTGGAGAGCAAGACCATGACTGTAGGAAATTGCTGATGCACTGATCTTAACACTTAGTTAGGAACATGGTATTGCAGGGCGTTCTGGGAACATCCGCCTGTGAGGCAAAGATCAATATTTTACGAATTTTATTGTATGATTTTTTTCATTGATCTAATGATTGACAATAAGTAAAGAGTAGAAATTCAAATATTTAAAGAATCAAATACGTTATTCCAAAACATACTTGTATCAGTCTTGTATATTTTTTAGGTTTACACTGTTGTTTAGGAACTTCGTTGACTTAAAATCACTTAGCTCAGTACCATAAAGAATAAAATATTGTGAAATAACTTCTTTTGCAGCTTGAAAATCTTAAGAAATTACAATAAATGGAAACAGATCTATTTCTACAAGCATATTACAAATGCTTTGTTGGTAAGGAAACAAGGTATCAAAGCTTGTTATCACAGATATAGTCGTTCAGCCACATTCTCAATCTACATCGTTCTATCTGTTGTGCACAGTTTTATAACGCAAACATTACACAATTTCTTGGAACACTGCAAGCAGTTGACGCATTTGTAAGTCGGCAACCTGTTTTTCTAGTAAGGTCAATAACGGCAACTTTTTCGTCCTTGAAGCTAATCACTCTTCATTGTATTTGCAGTTAATGACGAAGTCGTACTTGCGTCTGCAGAGCACCTCCATTTCGAAGAACTTTTTTCTGCGACAACTGTACTGATGAGATTTTTCAGTTCGTCGGTACTGTTGGGTATTTTCAGGCGTTCTTCAAGGCGATCCTATACAACAGAAAGTCCAAGCCGATGCAAGAAATTGAACCTTGATGTGTACTCTTTTTTTGAAATGTCAATGAAGTATGTAAGCGTTGTAACCACCTATGTCTATTAAATGGTGAAAAATAACCATCGACGAGTTCTTAGATTGGCACACTAATAGTTCATTTCATATCTAATATATCAACACAACATTTTGTGGCATTGTATATCGAGATGATTTCTAGCTTTCCACTCATTGAATCAGTATATTCTTTATGGTGCATGGATGGCAAGAGAATAACGGCTTTAGATTTCTTGCGGATGTATGACAAAAGTGTGAGCTACTTCGTAAACTCATATAGTGCAGAACTGACTTGTCTGGCTGTCCTTGGGAGAAATTCCACAGGAATCTCGGCTTTATTCTTTTTCAACGTTCCAACTATTGTCGCACCATTGTTCCATAGCCATTCTTCAGCTTCTACGAAAGTGAAGGTTATGATCCTGTGACCATCTGTCAGACTTCGGGTAAGTCTGATGAGGGCCTGAGTGGGTTTCTGGTACTTTTTCTGTTCTGCAGTTAGCGTAAATCCATCATTTCCCTGTCCTGTGTAAATGTAGGAATAAACCAGGTAGCTATTTCTAGCATCAGTAAGTGCTACGATTTTAATGCCATACTTAGCAGGCTCTAGAAACATACTCATTTTGAAACGTACCCTACCTCTGAATTTTACTAACGTTTCATCAACGCATGCAAATACCTCAGTAGTGTAATTATTTTGAAAGTTCTTGATCAGTGTTTGATAAATGCCACTTATTGCAGCTTCTAGTCAGTTACTTGATGAGCTGCCATCAAACCTCAGACCTCTCAGTAAAATGTAACAATGCTCCTCGGACATTATGCATCTACGAGTAAATATGGGTCGTCTAGTGCGTCCCGTAGAAAAGAGTGATTTGCGTGATTCTCGAGATGATTTGAAGATGCAGCAACATACCAGAACTTCCAGGAGAGCGTTCATCTTTGTAAGGTTTTGTATTTTTATAAGAAACTTCTGGATTTTTCAGATGCAAACGTATTGATTCCAGGTCCTCATTAGTTCTGAGAACAATTTCTTGTATGATGTCATGTGTAAAAACCAAGCACCATATTTGAATGGGAGTTGGGTTTTCCCCTAAAGTGAGAACTGGACCAATCGGTTTTGACAGTCGAATTTTTATTATGTTGTGGTGTGACCTAGAGTTAGAAGCAACTGAGGCACAGAAATCCAAGAAAAGAGTTTCTTTTACCTTGGAAATAACGAACAGAGTCACCTCGGTAGTATTAATGTGAACTAGTAGAAGAGTTGTGAGCAAAAGGTGAATCCGGAGGGCCACATTCTGTGCATTTTGTAGGTGGCACATTATCGTGAGAGCTGAGATTGCTCACAGTCACTGTCGAATGTTGCTGATTAACTTCGCTTGGATTATCCACATTCTCTTCTTGAAAAATATCCTGATCCAGTTGGTTTTCATATATTTCTGGGGCAGTGTCATGTTGTGATGTCGATGCTTTCGTAAGGAACATAGGAGTCACCGGAGTCAACTTCAGAAAACATCGCCTCCGTCATCTCCATAATCCTTCTTCTTCTGTTTGACACATTAGTTGGTATTTTTTCACCCATTGTAGTCTCTAAAACAAACAGTCTAGTAAGAAAAAATTCATACTAAAACTTTCGTACTGAATGTAATGACAGAAAAAGCTGTAAACACAAAGGTGTACCTACCTAACCTCATAAAATGAAGTAGCAATAGAGAATAAACACTAAACCGAATAATATAATAATAAAATGACTGTGAAAAGTGGCTAAGTAATGCAGATAATATTTTGAAAGGTAACAATTAGTAACAATTATGGTTCTACATAAAGAAAAGAAACACAATGAAAGAATTTAAAACTGCATTTATAACTGACTAATTTGATAGTCGTGTTTTTGTGAGCAAAATAATTCTCTCCATATAGTCGGAAAACCTAACTTAAACATGTAATGTACTCAAGGGGCGAAAAATGAAACGCCTACGAACCTAAATCATAACATGGAATATCCGCCTGTGAGGCAGATGGACAGAATAGTGCGAGTTCAGGAACGTCAGTTCGTGCGGCGGGCAAATATTTGATCATTGCTGGAACATCCGCCTGGAAGTCGGCGTGGGTCTGCAATGGACGCAAGGTATGCTGGGTAATATGGCTTGGTTACGCACGTGACCTTCGCTGCACAACAACTAAATATCAACTGAGACTCTCATAGCCGGCTACTCTAGTAGGATGATTATCAGCGCCTCTAGCGGAACAAACGTAAATCATATCCGCCTCTCAGGCGGACATTCCGTTCTAAGTGTTAAATTGCTCGGTTTTGGTGGAATTGATATAGCGTTAGAGCACGGGTCGCAAAATAATTGACATTAATACGCCACCACAGACAATTCTATTCGAGGCGACCAGCCGCGTGCATACGTCTCACGATTTGCCACAGGATGGCGTGTACGCAGTGGCTACGCCAAGACGTATGCCGGAGTGCACATCAATGGAGTTTCATTCCCTGCACGGATGAGTCCTGGTTTACCTTGCAATGAGACACCAGGCATGTTTTGATTTGTCAATAAGCCGGAACCCGTTATCAACCATCAAACATCCGTGAAAAGAATGCCTGCGTACGAGGCAACGTCTCTGAGTGTGGGGTGGTACATCTGCCTCTTCAAGGACGCTACACAGCGACCGCACACAGTTCGCAGGAGGCAGCGAAGATGAGGCTATCGCATAAGAAGAGCCCCTTTCTGAGTCCTCTCAGATATCGACCTGTCATGGACGTGGAGATTTGTCGAGTGCTTGTTCCCGCAGTCCTGTATCCAAGGTGGAGAACGAAGTTACAAGAAGCGGTAGTTCAGCACCGACAGGTAATGGAGCAGAGTATGGCGAGGAGAGGAAGTGCGAATGGAGCTGCCTGCCTCTGGCCACATGGACACAGCCGCATCTGATCCCCTCACAGGTCACTACAGTAACAAGATAACTTGCATTGGCTGCAAGGGAAAGGGACGGGTCCTTGTATCCCGCGTCGGCGTTGAAACCAAGTGCCACACGCAGAAACATTTGCTTACCTTATCACACCCCTAGCTTATAGTATATATGGCCCCAGAAACATAGTGACTTGATACTAGCTAATTCTACGCAGTTATTACAAAGTCATAAATATGTATAACAGAGCACCTATCATTTGAAATCTACCAACACAGCTTACAGTTTACACCGTCATTCTGACTTAGTTACGATGTGCTAACATACTAATACACTATCATACGATATGTAACTGTAGTGAACTTACATATTTACGTGACGTAGATGGATGAAATCCTTACCTGTTGGAATGAAGGATGGGACACAACCTGATGTTTCAAGGGCCAATTAAACTTAAATAAAATTTCTTGTTCGTATTGCCACGTAACAATGAACAACAGCCGGCCGCGGTGGCCGTGCGGTCCTAGGCGCTTCCGTCCGGAACCGCGAGACTGCTGCGGTCGCAGGTTCGAATCCTGCCTCGGGCATGGATGTGTGTGATGTCCTTAGGTTAGTTAGGTTTAATTAGTTCTAAGTTCTAGGCGACTGATGACCTCAGAAGTTAAGTCGCATAGTGCTCAGAGCCATTTGAATCAACTTAGTACCACGATAAAGCGGCACGTGAATCTGCTATATCTAAAGCGCGTGGAAAAGATCTCAGTTTGGGTCTTACTTCTATTGAACACCTAGAGAGCAATATTGTAGCTCTCACCAGCTTTCTTAACCTCATGCTCTTAACTTTGGAAACCACCGTTTTGAAACACAAAGAAAATATCTGACAAAAACTTTTCGTAATTGTATTACTCTCTCAAAAGTTGCAATTAACCTAGCGTTTGTTCAAACACTTACTTAAAAAAGAAGTAACCAACGGAAGTGTGTTTCCTGCCGCGAAATGAGAGTGTCAATAAAAGAGCCGTTTTTTTAACATGCACCGATCTTATACCTAAAAAATTAAAATTTTAGAGCAGCCACAGGTAACTTCATTTTCACACTTTTCACTCGACCTACAGCATATTCAGAACAGTGAAAATACAATGTATTACAATGAAATACAGTGAAATGAAATCACAAATTCAACTTACAAAGACACAACTTACACATTTTGGGCTGCGTAAAGTGTCACCGTCATAAGCAAAATAGAAAAAAGTTGGTTGCGCACAGTTAAGTAAACCGTCTGGTCAGGTACATTCTAAGATTAAATAACATTTCTTGTTGAGCGAGTCAGAGCCCTAACGATATGCACTTCGGTGGTAACTATCTCATGAAGCCTAATGTAATTCACAAAACAATGATATCATTAAGCTACAGCAAATATTAAGTTATTAACCTATATTAACCTGTATTGGTGCACATTAAACGTACCAGTGAGACATGGTTACATGACTCCTCTTATGCCTATGGTTTATTAGTGTGCAAAATTTGGAGATGAAGGTATGTACAACATACATATTTGGTATATATAAGTATCTGAAAATACTCGTGAACATAACAAATTTCAAACTGCATGAAACTTTCATATTTAAACAAGACGGCATTTAGAAAGATGATGTCATAAATGTTTTGAGTATCTTATATTCGATGGATACAAGTTCATTTTCAAAACAGTTCTGTCATTACGTTAGATCGTATACATTGATCTACGTTTCAGCTTTTAAGTTTAATTTCCACCATTATTAAGGCACTTATCATAATTAACAACCTGATGAGTACCATTCTCATAAAAAGAAACCTGTCGCCAGATTTGTCACTCCTCTTGATATCATAGTCATTGCTATGTCGCTGACTGCCAAAAATGACATTTTTGTAAGTACAGGTTCAATCAGTAACTATTGGCTGTTACTTTTTTGTAAATTTTTCTTCAACTTCCGGCTCCGAGTCTTTAGCGATGAGAGATTATCGCTCATTTGGGACGTCATTATGAATGTCACTATAGCTATCTTTGAACGACGTAGCCCATTTTCTCAGCATTTCATCCCTCATAAGATGTCTCCAGAAAATTTGGCCGATGAATTTCCGGCGTTTTTACTTTTATGAACGCAGGAAACTAATCACAGCGTATATTTCATACTTGGTGGAATTTTCAATTATCTGAGGCAAACAAGAAGAAACACAACCATTATGGTATCTGCGGAGGGCCAGCAGATGTAGGTGCTAAGCACACATGCACCGAACACCAACTCTAGTGCTGCAATGGTCATATATAAAAACAGCGCTTCCTTAAACAAAACACACCTCACTTCTGTTTTCTGTAGCCCAGTTACAAAAATCTCTATAATCTTTAACAGTTGGGCTAGCTTTATCTTAAAGTAATGGAGACCTTCAGGCTAATGTCTTAGTGCAGCACAACTCACGCAAGTATCTGAACCGCCATCTTTAGTCATACTTCGTGAAGTTGACAAATTTGGATTCTTGTGAACATCTTGTCTGTTCTACTAAAAGAGTGTAATGTGTAAATGCACTGCAGAAAAAATATGTATTCAAAAAATTCTGTCAAATTGTACAAAATATAAGCTGAATCGAGTTCGAGCGTTATTTCAATAATTTAACAATAACATCCCATAAACTGTGGAATTCAGTTACCCCACAAGAGGAGAAACGTAGTACATCAACTGTTGTTTTTTCTCTATTATCGGAAAGTCTTTAACCCACCTTTCTCTCAGCAGATATTAATGCTGATTTTTTCCTAAAATTATTTATTAGCAGCTGATATATATTCTCTGATGCTTTAATAGCTATAATATTAAAAAAAAAGCAGAACGTAATTGCTCACTAGGGCCTGCTCTGCCACTACGGAACACAACGGTGCAACAATCAGCTGCCGAAAACTGCCCCACTCTCACAGCGCAGAACGAAAGAACACCCCAACGATTCTGAAAAATGTGACACTTCTTACAATGTGAATTACCGAAACGTGTAGTAAGAAAAACGGAATTCCTAATGTTTCATAGAAATCTGGCTATAACCACTAATGCAAACACAGAACTCGTCTTTCTTTTATGGGGTTTCTCACAACTAAACAGTATTTCCTCGACAGTTTCTCTCCAAACATTTGCAGTACCTTCTACTGGTGTTTACTGATACACTTTCTTATATAAGAACCACAAAAAACAGATATCCGGAGATGTAACATCTGGCGATCAGGCAGATCAGTTTGCTGAATCACTTCTTCCGGGCCAATGAACATTCGGATTGTAATCTGATACTTCCTACGCTTTTCCTGAGTAATGTGCTGGTCAATCATTATACCACAACCACAATCTTTAACGTTATCGACGGAAAATGCTATCAAGAAATAATGAGAGTTCGGTATCCAGAAACTATGCATATTTTGTCCATACAAAACAATAACGACCAACACGTTTTCCATCCATTAATCCATGCCAGTTGTCAGTTCAACGAAGACGTTGAGTTTCTTTACTCAGCTAATACATATCTCCAGAAACTCGTGTCTGCTTAACGTACAACAGTTGCTGAAGAGTGAGTTATCTTAGAATAGCACAGGACGAAATAAAGGTAGATATATTTGTTTGGTCACATATTCGTTGTCAAAACATTGGGCTATTATCAAAACCATCGCCATGATGTTACTGACGTAGAGAAGCGGACAGAGCTGAAATTTGTGATACAATGATATTCTGAGAATAGTAGTATGAGATATTCCATAATCATGATAAATAACTACAAATGTAATCAGTATTGAAACGCATTAAAGAGTATAAGGATAAATGGAAGCTACATACATAAATACACTCCTGGAAATTGAAATAAGAACACCGTGAATTCATTGTCCCAGGAAGGGGAAACTTTATTGACACATTCCTGGGGTCAGATACATCACATGATCACACTGACAGAACCACAGGCACCTAGGCACAGGCAACAGAGCATGCACAATGTCGGCACTAGTACAGTGTATATCCACCTTTCGCAGCAATGCAGGCTGCTATTCTCCCATGGAGACGATCGTAGAGATGCTGGATGTAGTCCTGTGGAACGGCTTGCCATGCCATTTCCACCAGGCGCCTCAGTTGGACCAGCGTTCGTGCTGGACGTGCAGACCGCGTGAGACGACGCTTCATCCAGTCCCAAACATGCTCAATGGGGGACAGATCCGGAGATCTTGCTGGCCAGGGTAGTTGACTTACACCTTCTAGAGCACGGTGGGTGGCACGGGATACATGCGGACGTGCATTGTCCTGTTGGAACAGCAAGTTCCCTTGCCGGTCTAGGAATGGTAGAACGATGGGTTCGATGACGGTTTGGATGTACCGTGCACTATTCAGTGTCCCCTCGACGATCACCAGTGGTGTACGGCCAGTGTAGGAGATCGCTCCCCACACCATGATGCCGGGTGTTGGCCCTGTGTGCCTCGGTCGTATGCAGTCCTGATTGTGGCGCTCACCTGCACGGCGCCAAACACGCATACGACCATCATTGGCACCAAGGCAGAAGCGACTCTCATCGCTGAAGACGACACGTCTCCATTCGTCCCTCCATTCACGCCTGTCGCGACACCACTGGAGGCGGGCTGCACGATGTTGGGGCGTGAGCGGAAGACGGCCTAACGGTGTGCGGGACCGTAGCCCAGCTTCATGGAGACGGTTGCGAATGGTCCTCGCCGATACCCCAGGAGCAACAGTGTCCCTAATTTGCTGGGAAGTGGCGGTGCGGTCCCCTACGGCACTGCGTAGGATCCTACGGTCTTCGCGTGCATCCGTGCGTCGCTGCGGTCCGGTCCCAGGTCGACGGGCACATGCACCTTCCGCCGACCACTGGCGACAACATCGATGTACTGTGGAGACCTCACGCTCCACGTGTTGAGCAAATCGGCGGTACGTCCACCCGGCCTCCCGCATGCCCACTGTACGCCCTCGCTCAAAGTCCGTCAACTGCACATACGGTTCACGTCCACGCTGTCGCGGCATGCTACCAGTGTTAAAGACTGCGATGGAGCTCCGTGTGCCACGGCAAACTGGCTGACACTGACGGCGGCGGTGCACAAATGCTGCGCAGCTAGCGCCATTCGACGGCCAACACCGCGGTTCCTGGTGTGTCCGCTGTACCGTGCGTGTGATCATTGCTTGTACAGCCCTCTCGCAGTGTCCGGAGCAAGTATGGTGGGTCTGACACACCGGTGTCAATGTGTTCTTTTTTCCATTTCCAGGAGTGTATGTCATTCAGAAGTATACGAGCTTTGAAATATGAACTGTACTTCAGAAGACACTTTGCATCACTTTTAACTCAGTAGGCAGATTGGTTGGTGTAAAGGAGTGGCGGGGGGAAGGGGGGGGGTACTGATCAAACTGCGACGTCATCGGTCCCTTGTTCCCAGTAAAATAATTGCACAAGGGAAAGAAGAAAACAAAGAAACGGACAGCACAATAACGGGAGAATGGAAGAACCAGAAGAACGACAGAAGGACAACCAACACTACTATGGACAAGACAGGAAAACAAAACACACAGAGAAGCAAGAAACAGGTAGAAAGGATAAAAACAAGAGAGCAGATGACCGTGGCTGGCCGACGACGACAATAAAAAGGAAAAGCCAGCCACTCTGCGACACATTAACACATCCAGTCTAAAAGCATTAAAGTAGAGACCACAAAGGGACAAAAGACATACGCGCAAACTTATATAGAATGATAAAAACCTCTGCCAGGTATAAAACGTATAACTGAATTACCATATGAGGCTTTGTCGGCTAAAATTAATGGCAACGAGTCCCGTAACTAAAGAGTCCATCGCAGGACACCCAAAGAAGGACAGCTCACCAAGATATGGGCCACTGTCAGTAGGGCGCCGCACCGACACTGAGGTGGGTCACCACGGCGCAGGAGGTAGCCGTGTGTCACCCAAGCGTGGCAAATGCGGAGCCGGCAGAGAGCCACAGAGTCCCTGCAAGAGGCCCGCGTGGAGGTCTTCCACACATTCGTAGTCTCCTTAATGGCACGCAGTTTATTGTGCGTACTGCGGTTATGCCATTCCGTCTCCCAAAGCCGCAAGACCTTGCGGCGTAGTACTCCATAAGCGGTATCTGTGTAGCCTGTTTGGCCAGCCTGTCGGCAAGGGGTCCAGGCATACACCACTGAACTACTGGACCACTGGTTGGTTAGTTTGTGGGATTAAAGGGACCAGACTGCTACGGTCATCGGTCCCGACTGGACCACTCCAGGGCATAGATGGACTCCTGCATGGTAGCTACCAAAGGATGACGAGGATAGCACTGGTCAATAGCTTGTACGCTGCTCAAGGAGTCAGTACACAGGCACGAGATATAGCCACCAGCACGGCAGTGAAAACACCGCTGGTATGGGGCAAGGAACGCTGTTCAATACGTCCTCCATAGATATACGCGAAGCCGACGTTATCATCCATCGAGCCGTCGGTGTAAACCACTTCACGGCCTCAGTACATCTCAAGAATCGAAAGGAAATGGCAGCGGAGAGCCGCAAGGTTAACAGAATCATTAGGGCCATGTGAAAGGTCTAGGCGAAGCCGCGGCCTAGGTGAACACCATGGAGGTATATTTGAATGGACCTCAAGTATAGGTGATACAGACAAGGCCACCAGTTCGGAAAGAAGGGGTTGAACACGAACTCCAATTGGAAGCCCTGACCTGCGCCGCCGATGTGGGATGAAGCGCTGTGAGTGGGAAAAAGACGCATGCGCAAGAGAACTGCGAACGTGTGCAACATAACTGGCCAGTAGTTGTGCACGCCTATCCTGCAATAGCCGTACTGTACGTGCAACCATAATGGAGAGGTATCTAAAAAATGGTTCAAATGGCTCTGAGCACTATGGGACTCAACTGCTGAGGTCATTAGTCCCCTAGAGCTTAGAACTAGTTAAACCTAACTAACCTAAGGACATCACAAACATTCATGCCCGAGGCAGGATTCGAACCTGCGACCGTAGCGGTCTTGCGGTTCCAGACTGCAGCGCCTTTAACCGCACGGCCACTTCGGCCGGCGGAGAGGTATCTGTTGAGAGGCCAGACAAACGTGTGGTTCCTGCAGCCTTTTCAATAGTTGCAGGGGCAATAGTCTGGATGATTGACTGATCTGGCCCTGTAACACTAACCAAAACGGCCTTGCTGTGCTGGTACTGCGAACGGCTTAAAGCAAGAGGAAACTACAGCCGTAATTTTTCCCGAGGGTACGCAGCTTTACTGTATGGTTAAATGATGATGGCGTCCTCTTGGGTAAAATATTCCGGAGGTAAAATAGTCCTCCATTCGGATCTCCAGGCGGGGAATATTCAGGCGGACGACGTTATCAGGAGAAAGAAAACTGGTTTTCGACGGGCCGCAGAGTGAAATGTCAGATCCCTTAATCGAGCAGGTGACTTAGAAAATTTGAAAAGGGAAATGGATAGGTTGAAGTTAGATATATTGGGAATTAGTGACGTTCGGTGGCAGGAGGAACAAGACTTCCGGTGAGGTGAATTCAGGGTTATAAACACAAATTAAATAGGGGTAAAGGAGGAGTAGATTTAATACCGAATAAAAAATAGGAATGCGTGAAAGCTACTACAAACATCATAGTGAACTCATTATTGTGGCCAAGATAGATACGAAGCCCACGCCTACCACAATAGTACAAGTTTATATGCCAACTAGCTCCGCAGATGACGAAGATATTAATGAAATGTATGATGAGATAAAAGAAATTGTTCAAATAGTGAAGAGAGTGAAAATTTAATAGTCATGGGTGACTGAAATTCGATAGTAGGAAAAGGAGGTAACGTAGTAGGTGAATATTGAATGGAGGTAAGGAATGAAAGAGGAATCCGCCTGGTAGAATATTCCACAGAGCATAGCTTAATCATGGCTAACACTTGGTTCAAGAACCATGAAAGAAGGTTGTATACATGGAACAGGCCTGGAGATACTGGAAGGTTTCAGATAGATTATATAATGGTAAGTCAGAGATTTAGGAAAGATGTTTCCAGGGGCAGATGTGGACTCTGACCGCAATCTATTGGTTATGAACTGTAGATTAAAACTGAAGAAACTGCAAAAAAGGTGTGAATTTAAGATGGAACCTGGATAAACTGACAGAACCAGAGGTTGTAGAGAGTTTCAGGCAGAGCATTAGGGAACGATTGACAAGAATGGGGGAAAGAAATATAACAGATGAAAAATGGGTAGCTTTGAGAGATGAAATAGTGAAGGCAGCAGAGGATCAAGTAGGTAAAAAGACGGGGACTGGTAGAAATCCTTGGGTAACAGATGATGTATTGAATTTAATTGATGAAGGGGAAAATATAAAAATGCAGTAAATGAAGCAGGCAGAAAGGAATAGAAAGGTCTCAAAAGTGAGATTCACAGGAAGTGCAAAATGTCTAAGCAGGGATGGCTAGAGGACAAATGTAAGGACGTAGAGGCATATATCACTAGGGGTAAGATAGATACTGCCTACAGGAAAATTCAAGAGACCTTTGGAGAAAAGAGAACCACTTGTATGAATATCAAGAGCTCAGATGGAAACCCAGTTCTAAGCAAAGAAGGGAAAGCAGAAAGGAGGAAGGAGTATATAGAGGGTCTATACAAGGGCGATGTACTTTTTGATAATATTATGGAAATGGAAGAGGATGTAGATTAAGATAACATGGGAGATATGATACAGCTTGGAAAGTTTGACAGAGAACTGAGAGACCTAACTCGAAACAAGGTCCCAGGAGTAGACAACATTCCATTAGAAATACTGATAGCCTTGGGAGAGCCAGCCCTGACAAATCTCTACCATCTGGAGAGCAATATGTATGAGACAGGTGAAATGCTCTCGTACATCAAGAAGAATATTATAATTCCAATCCCAAAGAATGCAGGTGTTGACAGATGTGAAAATCACCGAACTATCAGTTTAATAAGTCACGGCTGCAAAATACTAACACGAATTCTTTACAGACGTATGGAAAAACTGGTAGAAGCTGACCTCGGGGAAGAGCAGTTTCGATTCCGTAGGAATGCTTGAACAATTAAGGCAATACTGACCCTACGACTTACCTTAGAAGACAGATTAAGGAGAGGCAAACCTACTTTTGTAGCATTTGTAGACCTAGAGAAAGCTTTTGACAATGTTGACTGGAATACTCTCTTTCAAATTCTTAAGGTGGCAGGGGTAAAATAGGTACTGGGAGATGAAGAAGCTTGCACAGGATAGAGTAGCACGGAGAGCTGCATCAAACCAGTCTCTGGACTGAAGACCACAACAACAACATCCTGCAATGGCGGGACTCGGGCCTCCAAAAGCACGCTGGTCACCGGACTCGTCCTGAAAGCTCCTTTCGCTAGGCGAACGCCACAGTGGTGCACTGGATCGAGTGAACGCAACGCTGAGGGCGCCGGCGAACCATAAGCCAGACTCCGATAGTCAAGGTGGGATTGAACAAGGGCTCTGTAGAGCTGCAGCAGCATAGAGCGATCTGCCGGTTGGGGTGGCTGGGCGGTTCTAGGCGCTACAGTCTGGAACCGCGCGACCACTACGGTCGCAGGTTCGAATCCTGCCTCGGGCATGGATGTGTGTGATGTCCTTAGGTTAGTTAGGTTTAAGTAGTTCTAAGTTCTAGGGGACTGATGACCTCAGAAGTTAAGTCCCATAGTACTCAGAGCTATTTGAACCATAGAGCGATGTACACCCCAGTTGGTGTTGCTCAGGTTGCGGAGGGCATTGAGGTGCTGCCAGCCCTTCCGCTTGAGCTGATGAAGGTGAGGAAGCCAAGTCAATTGGGTGTCGAAAACCCTTCCTAAGAATTGATATGTTTCCGAAACAGTGAGTGGATCGTCATTAACGTAAGGTTCTAGTTCGAGATGAACTGCATGACGCTGACAGAAGTACAAAACACACGACTTCGCAACTGAAAACTGGAAGCCGTGAGCTAGAGCCCATCACTGCGCCTTGTGAATGGCTCAGGGTAGGTGTCGCTCATCAAAACCAGTACTGGTGGAGCAGTACGAAATGCAGAAGTCGTCTGCATACAGAGAAGGGGAGACGGACGGTCCTACAGCTGCTGCTTGACCATTACTGGCCACTAAAAAGAGAGATACACTCAATACAGTGCCCTGCGGGACCCCATTCTCCTGGATACGGCGGGGGGTGGGGGTGGGGGTGGAGGGGGGTGGGAATATAGGAGGCCCCAACTTGAACACGGAAATTACGAAGCGACAGGAAATTTTGGATGAAAATCGGGAGCGGGCCTCGGAGACACCACTCGTATAATGTGGCAAGTATATGATGTCGCCAGGTCGTGTCATACGCTTTTCGTAAATCAAAGAAGACAACAACCAGATGTTGGCATCTGGAAAATACCGTTCGGATGGCAGACTCGAGGGACTCAAGATTATCAGTGGTAGAGCGACCCTGGCGGAAGCCACTCTGACATGGAGCCACTAGGCCACGTGACTCCAGGACCCAACTCAACTGCCGACACACCATACCTTCCAGCAACTTACAAAAAACGTTTGTGAGACTGATGGGCCGATAGCTATCCACATCAAGCGGGTTTCTACTGGGTTGGATCACCGAAATGATGGTGCTCTCCCGCCATGGCGATGGAAAGATGCCATCGCACCAGATCTGGTTGAAGATGGCGAGGAGATGACGCTTGTAGTCAGATGACAGATGTTTAATCATCTGACTGTGGATCCAATCTGACCCAGGAGCAGTGTCGGGACAATGTGCAATGGCACTGAGGAACTCCCACTCTGCAAATGGGGCGTTATAGGATTAATTGTGGCGTGTAGTGAACTAGAGGACTTTCCCTTCCAGCCGCCGTTTGACAGTGCGAAAGGCTGGGGGGTAATTCTCCGGTGCAGAGGCTCGAGCATAGTGCTCAGCAAAGTGCTCGGCAGTTGCGATTGCGTCGGTAGAGAACACGCCATATGTGTTAACACTGGGAACACCTGTTTGGGTCTGCTACCCGAAAACACGTTTGATCCTTCCCCAGAGTCGGGAAGGTGATGTATGGCACCCAATGGTCGAGACTATCGCTCTCTACACTCCTCTTTGCATCGTTTGATAAGTTGGCGAATGCAGGCACGTAGCCATTTAAAGGCTATGAGATGTTACAGGGAAGGGTGCCGCTTATACCACTGTAGAGCTCGCCGACGCTCCTTAATTACTTCAGCGACTTTCAGCCACCACTAAGGGACTGCCTTTCGCTGGGGGCACCCTAAAAAGCGAGGGATCGCCTTTTCTGCGGCAGAAAGTATTGTTGTAGTCACCTGCTCAACCACCACATCGATGTTCCCGTGTGGGGGAGATTCAATGCTGACAGCGGAGGTGAAGTTTTCCCAGTCCGACTTGTTTAAAGCCCATCTGGGTAGGCGTCCATGTGCCTGACGCCAGGACAGCGACAGGAAGATGGGGAAGTCGTCATTATCACACAAGTCGTCATGTTCTCTCCAGTGGATAGATGGAAAGAAGTCCTGGGCTGCAAATTGATAAATAAATGGCCGAGTAACTATCATAAGCCACATTCAAATATGTGGCGTCCCCAGTATTTAAGAGACAGAGGGTGAACTGAGACAGTAAAGTTGAGACATCTCTGTCTCGGCCAGTAAGCATTGTGCCACCCCACAATGGTTTATGGGCGATAAAATCTCCCAAAACTAGGAAAGGTTTAGGGAGTTG
Source organism: Schistocerca nitens (assembly GCF_023898315.1). Taxonomy (NCBI): domain Eukaryota; kingdom Metazoa; phylum Arthropoda; class Insecta; order Orthoptera; family Acrididae; genus Schistocerca; species Schistocerca nitens. The sequence continues at coordinate 612,259,890 of NC_064614.1, read as the reverse complement.
ATCAATCAGATCAGCTAATATATTCTGGGGTACTGCATCATCTGGAGGAAAATATACATTTGCAGACAGTTATTTCCTGTGTCGTCCTTATTCTGACAGCCACAGCTTCAAGAGGAGTTTGAAGGGACACAGTTTCACTACAGACTGAGTTTAGGACATAAACGCAAACCCCACCTGACACTCGATTATAGTCGCTATGGTTCCAGTAGTATCCCTTATAGCCACAGAAGGCTGGGGTCCACATTGCCCGGAAAGAGGTTTCCTGGAGCACAGTGCAGAACTCAGGTGTGTAGCTTAACAGTTACCACAGCTCAGCCCAGCGGTGGAAAAAAACGCTGCAATTCCACTGGAGGATGACGTCATCGTGAGACTGGGAAGGCATGGAAGATTCAATGTGGCAGTTTACGCCTCAGGGTCACCTGCTGCCACCGACTTATTGCCTGAGCAGTCTATATCCATTGCGTCTGAGGGTCTGGTGAGGTCTAGGTCCTCCATGGACGCCAGAATCTCCACCTCATCCAAAGAGACAGAGCTTGTAGGTAGCAGTGGTGTGGGTGCTACCGCAATTTCCTTGGTCTTGGGGATCATCTTTTTGGATTTCTCTTGATGTTCCTTCGGTTTCCCTGCCTGGGAAGACTTCACTGATCTAGTCTCCGGGACTGAGGATGAGCGTGAAGCCCTATGACCAGCTGCTTTTGGCCACTTCAGCCATTGGCGGGTGTCATCTTTCCCACTAGCTGAAACCTGGGAAGAGAGTGACCCAAGGGACTCCTTCCTAGCGAGAGGAGCTGAAGAAGACTTACGCTTCTCTGGTACCAAGGTGGTCACTGATATCCCTGATAGTTGGGGGGGAGGTGTTGCTCCTGAAGGAGGTGGTGCTTGAGCAACAGGGAGGGAAGTGCTCCCCACAATCAAGAGGGCAGGTGTAGCCTTCTGGCTCTGAGAGGTGACTGGGGTTGGCAGAGCTGATGGGGCTAGAACTGTTGTAGCAGCAGAGTGATACGATGTCATACATACAGGATGTAGGCATTCAAATTTACTCTTAGATTCAGTGCAGGTCAGTCGGTCAAGGGTCTTGTACTCCATGATTTTCCATTCTTTTCTCGAGAATCCTGCAGTCAGGTGAGCAAGGTGAATGGTGCTGTCCACAGTTGACACAGATGGGAGGCGGGGCACATGGAGTATTGGGATGCGATGGGTGTCTCAAATCTCGACATGTTACACTGGAAGTACAGCAGGAAGACATATTGCCGAACTTCCAGCAATTAAAGCACCACATTGGGGGAGGGATATAGGGCTTTACATCACAGTGGTAGACCGTCACCTTGACCTTCTTGGGTAATGTATCACCCTCAAAGGCCAAGATGAAGACACTGGCAGCAACCTGATTATCCCTCAGACCCCGGTGGATACACCAAATGAAATGTACCCCTCGCCGCTCTAAATTGGTGCACTGCTAATCGTCAGACTGCAAAATAAGGTCCCTGTGAAATATGATACCCTGGACCATATTTAAGCTCTTATGGGGCGTGATGGTTACAGAAACATTCCCTATCTTGTCACAAGATGGGTGGGCAGAGGATCATGTTTCGATCAAGACTGACCCAGATCTCATTTTGGACAAGCCCTCCACCTCCCCAAACGTGTCCTCTAAATGCTCAACAAATAAACTGAGGCTTCATCAGCTCTCGAACATACAAGGTACTGGGGCGATTAAGAGCTGCTGCCATCCTTAGCCTGACTTTCCTCCCATGGTGTGGCCAGGGAGGGGATCGATTTGGGGTCATACTTCTGATTGTTGAATTGGGCCCATGGACACTTAGAGACTGCTGTTGTTTGACCACCAGCAAGAGACGATGTACTATGCTTCATCGCATGTCATCTGCTCTGATGTCACCCACTCTGACCAGGGACCCTCCCCAAAGGCGCCATCCAGCCACAGCAAAGGCCACCTGGCAGGATGCCCCAGGGTGGCGCACATCTACTCTATGGCATACATGGGAAGTTAATGACACAGGCATCAGCAAAGTGATCCCAGTGTAGTCAGGGGCTACAACCAACAGGGTATATGGCGGCCCCACCACAATGGACTGGCTACTGTGTTGGCTATCAGGTGCAATGAAGCAAACAAGTCCATTATTGCCAGTGTAGAAAACGATACTGCACGCACCCAGGAGGTTGACCTCACCCAACAGTTGATAATGAACAGAAGTTCAGATCCACACTGACAAAGGATGTGGTAGGTCTCAGCCCTTGATGGGCGTGATGCACCATGTAAGGCGCCCTTCCCCAATTGGCTCACTCCTTTTAGTCGTCTCTTACGACATGCAGGAATAGCTTGGGTCTCTTCTACCCCCCGGACCTGAGGGGTTTCAATAGGCAGATTTCTGTATTTGGAGCAGGTAACAGTGCTCATTCAGGGCAAATGAAGTCAGTGATAAATATGCTATTCTCTTTCACACGAGACAAATAAACTGTTCACTATTGATGCTGCTGTTCATTATACATGTTCAATTTCCTAGAATAGGCCATAATAATGTTACTTTTGCAATCACGTTAGTTAACGCATGCTAGTTTTCCAATATTGTACCAAAGATATGAAGAGTGCCACCCTGCTCACCTTGAGTTGCTTGCCTTATTTCCCACCAGCACGTTTTGTAACTCATACAAGTCCTGTACAGCATGTTTTGTAACTCATGCAAGTCTTGTACAACATTGTGGACTCAGTCAAAGGGAGGAAGAATTATAGGGTTGAAAATAAACAAAAGAAGTGGAAGTACACTGATTAGCCAGAACATTATGACCACAGACCTACTATCTATATAAACCCATCCAGACGAGAGCAGTGTCACCTGGTGAGGAATGACTGCTAGTCAGACCCATGAATGGTGCATGTAGAATCAGCGAGTGTGCTCTCCACGTGGAGAGTGGTGAAGACGAGTGATCTATCAGATATGGCCGAGAGAAGATTATAGTGGCCCAGAGGCTCGACACGAGAATTTCAGAAACAGCATGACTTGTCAAGTGTTCGAGGAGTGCTGTGGTGAGTGTCTTCAACTCCTGGCGTAACCAAGGTGGAACCACATTCAGTCATCATGAGATTGGGAGGCCAACCTTCATTACAGACGTCAGATGTCATAAGCTGAGGAGACTGGTAAAACAGGACAGGCAGTAAACTGTGGTGAAAGGAACATCAGACTTTAATGTTGGGCAGAGTACAATTTTTTCTGAACACACAGTGCACTAAACACTCCTAGCGATGGGTCTCCGCAGCTGACGAACCATTCATATGCCAATGTTAACACAGTGACATTGGCAACTAACATCGAAATGGGGTAGTGACTGTCAGTACTGAACGCTGGGGCAGTGGCAGAGCATTGCATGGTCTGAAGAATCCTGAAGCCGTTTTCATCACGCCAATGTGAGGGCATGAATCCGTCGTTTCCCAGAGGAACAGCTCCTTGACACTTGTACTGTGGAACAGAGACAAGCTAGTGGCGGCTCCAGTATGCTCTGTGGAACGTTCACTTGGGCATCCACGACTCCAGTGGAGCTGATGTGAGGCACTATGACACACCTCTCCATGACAATCATGTTTCCTGACGGCAGTGGCATTTATCAACAAGATAATGCACCATGTTACAAGGCCAGGAATGTGATGGAGTCGTTTCAGGAACACAGTGGCGAGTTCCAGTTGATTTACTGGCCCCGCAACTCGTCAGATCTGAGCTCAATCGAACACATCTTGGACATAATTGAATGTGGCCCCAGAATTTACAGGAATTTGGTGATTTGTGTGTGCAGAAGGTGATGCCAGCTTCCTCCAGCAACTTACCAAAGCCTCATAGCTTCCGTGCCACAACGCATCGCCGCTATTATCCGTACCAAAGGTGGATGTACTGGCTACTGTGTAGGTGGTCATAATGTTCTGGATGATCAGTGTACACAGAAGCAGCAAAAATTAAATTAGCAAGAAACTAAGAATATAAAATGGGCACCATGCAGTGGACAACGTGAAGGAGTTGTACTGCTTTTCAAGCAAAACAATGCATTACAGACAGAGGAAGAGTGACATAAGAAGATGACAAATACAAGAAAAACAGGACATTATTCGCCAAAAGATAAATTCTGCTATGAAACACAGGCCTTAGTTTGAGGAAGAAATTTCTGAGAACGTGCATGTGTATAACAGCATCGTGTGGAACTGATCCATGGACTGTGGGAAAACCAGAAAAGAAGAGAATACAAAATTTTAACTGTGTCTTACTGGAGGATCCAAGAAATTGAGTGAACTTATACGATTATAAATAAAGAGGTTTTTTGCAGCAAACAAGGAAAGGAATACTTAGAAAATACAAACTAAAAGTAGAGATAGTACGATAGGACATGTGAGTAGTAGAGCAGTACCGGTTCTGGCCAAAATGCTGACTCATTATTTGTCAGCACTTTTTTATCTGGTGTCATATTGCTGCTGAAACAACTGCACATGTCATATATTACTGATCTCAACATCAGATCTTCCTTATCTCCAAGGTCATTCCTGGCATCATGACATCTTGTGACACACTGAGGTCAAGAAGGGTAGAGCCTCCACACCTCCACTGTACTTCTGCAAATTATCCAAGAAGCAGCCCTCACCCTGAGCAACTCTATACATTCATGGGAACAAGACTCAACTGCAGTTTGTATGTGTGTCACGTTTTACATAAACACCCTGTGTTCTGGAATAGCCCCCCCACAGATCAGACGGCAAACGTTGGCGATGGCCGAACGAAGCAGGCAGTGCGAAGATAGAAGACATCCCCTGTACGCACATCAGCCAGCGGAGGCAAGACTTAAATCTAGGAAAGACTTCATAAAAGTTGAACGTCCACTAACCGAAAGTCAGTCTACAACTAGAGAATCAATGTGGAAACAGAAATTGGATAAAGGCAGTCTGAAAAGTTGGAACATTAAAGAAAAACTTCCTGCTGGATCACAATTGGAATGGAGAGTCTGGAAGAGCCTAAATAGACTTAGATGTCAAATGGGAAGATCACAGGATAACCTGATCAAGTGGGGATACGTCGAAGAAGAGCCCTGCCAATGTGGAGGAAAACAAACCATGACACACCTGCTGACCTGCCCATCTTTGCTGGCCCCATGCACTTTCCAAGACCTGTTGTTGGCCAACGACGCTGCAGTGAAGTGTGCCGAACACTGGAGAGAGATATGAGCCTTGCTTTAGACAATAATGACGACTTACAATATGTGAAGATCATGAATGTATATATGAATGAATAACTATCATGTACCTGTATTTGTAATCTAGCATATATAGCGTATTAATTAATTACAGATGTCGCTCAGACACGATTAAATAAATAAATAACCCCCATCCTTACACTTCCACAAATATTGTAGGAAGTACTCCTCACTGCACCCCATGCTCCCATACTCCTATATACCTTCTACCTTCACTCTGCAACTATGTTTGGAGTACTAACTTCCAAAAATTAATTTAAGGACTGTCTCAGCAGTCCCCACATTTGTAAATTTGGTTTGAAGCGATGGAATGTTGGAATGAGTAGATAGCTTTTTTTACCATATCTAAACCAACATTTACATGTAAAATCTAAATAATGAAATATGAACTCTTATTCACTGAAAATGAGTTATTGCCATAAAAACTTTCCCACAAGCTCGGAAAACGTAAATAAAGTCCACCTGCCCATCCTGCTTGCTCCTGTCTCCAGCAGATGGCTGAATTGAAAAATTGATATTTCTCTATAAATAATTAAAAACCAATGTCTGCTTAAAAATGCAGGGTATTCATAAATTCCCATCACAAACTTCTAGGGCTTCTAGAGAGGAGTGAGTACATAATATTTTGAATAGCAACCCATGACCAGCAACATACCATTTCCATGCTACAGCCAGTTGAAAACATGTTTGCTAGGTAGGCATGCAACAGAGTAGTCATGGGGTAGGTGGTGGTTACATTGGATCAGCTAATGTCATTTAACATCTGTCAAACATCTCTGACCTGGTTTGAGCCTCAATCACTTGTCTGTGAGTGGCTGAATATACATTTGCAGAATACACCGATACCATCCTTCTCAATGCCAAAGTTCACAGTACTGGAAGGGCTGCTCGTCAGCTTTGTCAAGATCATTTTCCACAATGTCCAGCTCCATCACACACCCTTTTCACCACAATTACGCAACAACTTCAAGAAAAGGTACCTTTACCTTCAGGAGGTATGACTGCTGAGTTGCAAGAGGCCATACCATGTCATATTGAAGAAACCCCCTCAATGAGTACATGATCAATTTATTTGGCTGAATGGTATTGTGGCATAACTGTTCATACCTAATCAATTACTTGCAAAAGTGGCCATGTTACCAACATGTTTTCAAGTGACTGTAGTACAGAAATGCTGTGTTTCTGGACGTATGTACCAATTCAAAATATAATCTAATGACCCTCTCTCAAAGTCTTCGAAGTTTGTAACAGGAATTTACTAACACACTGTATAAATTCGTATTTGTTGTACATGTTTTACCTTAAATATCATCCCAAAACTCCCCAAAAAAAAGAAATAATAGCAAATCCCAGTTCCTCCAGCCACCAGCAGATGCATGCACTGTAAAATTGTGGCCATAATTCGATCTTTGTACCACATCAATAAATGAATGCAATGGCAATTACAAATCGTAATGAATTGTATCCTGCATCTAAGATGTTGAAATTTTTCTAAAATATTCACAAAATTCATCATCGGTGCGAAAAAGTGCGATTTTTACATCGCTAGTACATGTCAAAATATCCCAAAAAAAGACTTCTGTGGTGTAAAAGAAAGGGTGAGTTACTTCCACGTGTACACACATTCGCTAAATTAGTGTCCAAAATTTGAAAGATAAACCCTATACTTCAGGATTTTTTAGTTTTCAACACCTAAAATTATACAGATTAGGCCCAAAAATTCGATGTCGTAAAACTAGTCTGACATGGCTTATAACTGTAGAAAATACGAGTTAGCGCAGCAGGCAGACAGGTAGACCGATTTGTAATTATTTACAATAGGCCCTCAAATAAAATATTTCCAAGACAGTGCAAAAAAGTGCGATGTTTACGTCGGTTGTTGAAGTTAATATATGAAAAACGCTGTTAGGTGTCAAATATTCCAAAAAGTCTACAAAGCATGACTTAATTACAGCACACAAACATATTCGCCTAATTAGTGAATTAGTGATCAAAATTACGAAGAATGTATCAAATGGTTCAAATGGCTCTGAGCACTATGGGACTTAACTTCTGTGGTCATAAGTCCCCTAGAACTTAGAACTACTTAAACCTAACTAACCTAAGGACATCACACACATCCATGCCCGAGGCAGGATTCGAACCTGCGACCGTAGCGATCACGCGGTTCCAGACTGAAGCGCCTTTAACCGCACGGCCACACCGGCCGGCAAGAATGTATCCCAATGGTAGATTTCAACAGTTGATATTTGAGAATGTAGGGCTAACAACGCGACGTCATAAAATTACCATACCAGCTTATAACAGCAGAAAAAAATGTGTTAGGAAATCTGGAAAATACAAAGACTGAATGTAATTAATTAGTTACTTCATCAGTTAAAATATTTCTGAGACAATGTAAAGAGTACAGTGTTTATATCTTTAGTTAAAGTTAATACATCCTAAAAGTATATACACTCATGCTCATAAATTACGGATAATTGCAGAATGCGGTGCCACATAACGTGGCACTACACAAAACTGGCGCTAATAGCGCATGCAGATAGGGAACACACACGACACAGATCTGTAAGTCCACGATATTGGTGATAAGTTGAGAAAACCGTCCCAAAACACATGTGCTAAAAAACGGCACTGTTTCCTCCGCATATACCCCAACATCAATGTGGGATATGATCACCATACGCACGTACACAGGTCACACAATGGGTTGGCATACTCTGGATCAGATCGTCGAGCAGCTGCCGGGGTATAGCCTCCAATTCTTGCACCAGTGCCTGTCGGAGCTCCTGAACAGGCCACACATTGGATTGGCATACTCTGGATCAGATGGTCGAGCAGCTGCTGGGGTATAGCCTCCAATTCTTGCACCAGTGCCTGTCGGAGCCTGTCCTAGGGGTTTGAAGATGTGCAGTGATACATCGACCGAGAGCATCCCAGACGTGCTCGATGGGGTTTAGGTCTGGAGAACAGGCAGGCCACTCCTTTCGCCTGATATCTTCTGTTTCAAGATACTCCCCCACATTGGCAACTCAGTGTTGCCGCGCGTTATCATCCATCAGTAGGAAGGTAGGACTCCCTGCACCCCTGAAAAGGCAGAAATACTGGTGCAAAATGACGTCCCGATACACCTGACCTGTTACAGTTCCTCTATGAAAGACATGCAGGGGTGCACGTCCACCAATCAAAATCCCACCCCACACCATCAAACCACGACCTCCATACAGGTCCCTTCAAGGGTTCCTAGTTCACGTAGTCCACCCCAGATGAAAACCTGGTGAGGACCACTGTTCAGACTATACCTGGACTCGTCCTTGAACATAATCTGGGACCACTGTTCCAATGACCAAGTACTGTGTTCTTGACACCAGGCTTTACGGGCTCTCCTGTAACTAGGAGTCAGTGGAATGCACCTTGCAGGTCTCTGGGCGAATAAACCATGTCTGTTCAGTCGTCTGTAGACTGTGTGTCTGTACACAACTGTTCCAGTAGCTGCAGTAACGTCCCGAGCAAGGCTACTTCCAGTACTCCATGGTCATCTGCGGGCACTGGTGGAGAGACATCGGTCTTCTTGTGGTGTTGTATACTGTGGACGTCCTGTACTGTAGCGCCTGGACATGTTTCCTATCTGCTGGAATCGTTGTGATAATCTTGAGATCACACTTTGTGGCACACGGAAGGCCCATGCTATGACCTGCTGTTTTTACCAGCCTCCAGTTGCCCTGGTATTCTACCCCTCAAACGTCATCAATATGTATTCTTTGAGCCATTTTCAACACACAATCACCATTAGCACATCTGAAAACGTCTGCACACTTACTCGCTGCACCATACTCTGACATGCGCCAACACACCTCAGCATATGTGGACTGCTGCCAGGCCGGCCGGTGTGGCCGTGCGGTTCTAGGCGCTTCAGTCTGGAACCGCGTGACCGCTACCATCCCAGGTTCGAATGCTGCCTTGGGCATGGATGTGTGTGATGTCCTTAGGTTACTTTCGCTAGTTCATGTGGGAGGTCAGTTGTCTAACAGTTGCACGTCTATTCGCTCGTATGCTTCTCCGCAGCCGTCGTTCAGCACTATCATCTACGTCACGTGGTACACCACAGTTACCTCGGCGCTGGGTTTTGATAGCAAAATGGTTCAAATGGCTCTAAGCACTATGGAACTTAACAGCTAAGGTCATCAGTCCCCTAGACTTAGAACTATTTAACCTAACTAACCTAAGGATATCACACACATCCATTCCCGAGGCAGGATTCGAACCTGCAGGCGTAGCGTTTTGGTAGCGCCATTTTTCCATGTATACTTTAGCCAACGCAGAACATGAATATTTCTCAAACTTTGCGGTTTGGAAACGCTTCCACCATTGGCGAAAGCCAATTTTGCCCTGTTGGATGTCATATACTTACTTTACTTTACTTTTTCGTGTCCGGCCAAGTCCAATGTTTCTCTCTTCTCAAGCCATAGTTCGTCAAGGGTACACCTTGTGGGGCAGATGGAACACTGTAGAAGGTGTTCCATATCCTGAACTTCACCGCAGTCGAAATCTGTTGTTTCTTTCGTCCTTGAAGCCCCATTTCACTAGGTTTGCTTTAACTAGTGCTACGCCTGTTCTGATGCGGTTCAGTGTTCTCCAAATCTTCCAGTTTGATGTACTGCCGCTGGGTATTTCTCGTGAGGCAGGGTAGTCCTTCGGAAGGTAGGAGACGAGGTACTGGCAGAAGTAAAGCTGTGAGGACAGGGCGTGAGTCGTGCTTGGGTAGCTCAGTTACAAACAACACAGCCCTACTAAAGACTAGCTGCACAGAATGGCCGCGTGATTCAAGGCACCATGTCACGCATTGCGCGGCCCCCCTCGCCGGACGTTCGAGTCCTCCCACGAGCATGGGTGTGTGTGTTGTTCTTAGCATGAGTTAGTTTAAAGTAGTTTAAGTAGCGTGTGTGTCTATGGACCAATGGCATCATCCAATTGGTTCAAAAAATGGTTCAAATGGCTCTGAGCACTATGCGACTTAATTTCTGAGGTCATCAGTCGCCTAGAACTTAGAACTAACTAAACCTAACTAACCTAAGGACATCACATACATCCATACCCGAGGCAGGATTCGAACCTGCGACCGTAGCGGCCGCTCGGTTCCAGACTGTAGCCCCGAGAACCGCACGGCCACGCAGCCGGGCCCTCATATCCGTTTGGTCCCTTAGGAATTCACACACACACACACACACACACACACACACACACACACACACACACACACACACACACTCACTCACTCACGCACGTTCACATGTACACACAGACACAGACACACACACACACACACATACTAAAGGCTATGTCAATAAAAATAGTTTTCAGTCAGAAGGCTCCAAACAAGCTTTATACACTGTATTTGTCTGATGTTACTACGCACAAGTTTCTAAATAATACGTCAGCATTGCTGTATTCGTTGTTAAATACGTAAAGTAAGTTTCCGATTTGTGCAGTTGTATTTCTGCAAACTATGGCTTACGAAAACAAAGTAACCAGTAACTAACTGCACCACCACAAACACACGCGTAACACAATTGTCTTATTACCAAAAATATTATTTAGACAACAAAAGAATATGTAGCCTACAGCTTGTAAACACAGAACCAAAGATGGTAACAATGGGAGATGTGACATTTCGAAGGATAATGTCAGAGTAGATATCTCGGGAAAAGCTATGTGCCTTAATACAATGCGAGACATCTCACACTTTGCAAGCACAAATGAAATATTTCAACATTTAAATTGTCTCTTTGACTCATTAAAATACGTGCTTATCTTACTATAGCCAAAAGGCCTTGTCTGCAAAACTGTTCTCATTGTTAAATACGTAAAGTGAGTATGCGATCTATGCAGCTGCATTACTGCAAACTAAGACAATTTTGTACACCTTACAGACACAGAGAGCTATCAGAATACGCCTAACGCAAGACTTTGGATGATCACCCTCTATTGCTATAAAGGCTGAACAGATGCCACAAGACATATTAAAGTAATGCTGTTCCCAATAATGTTCAGGTATGTTGATGTTCTAGAAAACAATTAGTGTATCGCAACTGGAAAAGACGTGAGAGATTCTATCAGCCCATGATGCTATCCCAGCTGGCATACACGCTTAACATCAAGCCCTGAACCACATCTCCCATGTTAAGACTTCCAACATGGCTGTAAATATTTCAAGGTATGGTACCTCAGTAACAGAAAGACAGTGTTGGTTTGCAGGAACATACACGTCGATGTCGTAATACATGGAACATAGTGTGATTACAGCAGCAATTACCAATAATCGCCAGAGTGACATAATTATATTTCACAACAGAGTAGTTGAAAAGGCATCCAGTACAAACGTAAACAGCCTTACATAGGCATCAAACATATGATATATTCTGTAGTGATCTCAGCAGCGTGTCTGGTCAATTTATAAAACTTACATGGTGGTTATCAACAGCACTGCCCACTCCTGGGCTTGTGATTTGACATATTTATTATAGAAGTTTTGCTCTACGACTGGAGGTCACCGACATTAAATAGTCAACCCTAAGTGTCTTACTATATACGATAACACTAGGTGTCACTTTATATGCTAGATGTCATCTCCAACCGAACCTTATGCTCTACCCTGAAAAAACTTTTCTAGCTGACTGGTTCAGTTAATGTAGATTTAATGTGTAGTTTCGTGAGGTGGCATATGTGTGCTGTATATAAATAAATGGCGTCTTAGCATATTCCACAAAAATTTGTGGTGATAGTAAAGTAACAGGATAAATTAATAGTAAGTTCTACGATTTGTGTGACTGAGTACCAAATAGCGATGGACAGACTGTACTGTCGATGGTATTAAGGAGAACAACGGTTCCCCTATTTTAATATGTAACTTGTTTCGGAGTCGATGCAGCTTATTATAGCCATATGCAAATAAATATAGTAGTTAATGATCTACCTGCACAGCGGTAGTCAAAAGCAAGATGGGTGTCCGAGTTAACAGATTACCAGATTGGGTGCTCAAATACAATGAGTAGAACCTGCTGTAATTGAGTGATATTAAATTGTTATCTGTCGTCCAGTTCTCATGTGCTGTAAACTATTTGAATGCAACAGGAAGGTGCAGCTGCAGCGCCGTTATCGACCATCCTCAGACCAAGTCATTCTGCATATGATACATCACAAAGTTCTTGGATATATCACTTTAGCAGGCCTTCCACCTTATGTCTCAACAGTAGCGTATACTGGTGGCGGTGCAAATACTGTCTGATAATGCAAATTTCCAAATAAGGTCCGTACCTCTTAATCTGAACATTTCTCTATTGGACTGAGACACTCAGCATAGCACTTTATATATAATTTATATAAATAGTAAAAATTGGAGTAATTGGCAATGAATAGCTTCGTTTATAACGCATTATATATGTCAAACCACAAGTCCAGGGGAGGGCAACGTTATTGGTAACCACCTTATAGATTTTATAAATTGACCAGACATGTGCTCACATCACTACAGAGTGGATTGTGCGCTTCATACCTGTGCAAGACTGTTTAGGTTTGCACTGAGTGACTCTTCAACTTATCTGTTGTGTTGGAAGTTATTGATAATTCCACACCGCTATTGCTGCTGTAATCACATTGTTTTTCCGTGTATGACGACATCGATATCTTAGTCTCTGCAAACCAGCACGTCATGCTGTTACTGAGGGACCATAACTTGTAATATTTACAGCCATTTTGTTGAAACTTTGCATGTTGGAAGTCCTAACATGGACCATGTGACTGAGGGCTTGATATTAAGCGTAGAATCTACCTGGAGTAGCATCATGGTCAGGTAGTATATAAGTCATTTTCGATTGTGATCCACTAATTACTAATTTCTCTTTTTTAGAACACAACAATGGATTTTTTAGCCTTTATAGCGATGGAGGGTGGTCATACAAAGTCTTGAATTAGGTGTTTATTGACGGTTCTTTGTGTCTGCAAGTCATACGAAATTGAATTTTCGTGGTGGTTTTGTTTGTATTATTATAAGCATCTATTTCATTGAGTTAAACAGACAGTTTCGACGCAGAAATATTTAATTTGTGCTTGCGCAATGTAAGATGTCTCACAATATATTATGGTACATAGTTTTTTGCGAGATATGGACTCTAACATTGTCCTTGGAAATGTCGTATCTCCCACTGTTGTTGTCTTTGGTCGTATGTTCACAAGCTGTAGGCTACATGTTCTTCTGTCATTTGGGCAATATTTTTTGGTAATAAGAAACACCTTCATCTTTCCTTCCTATCCGAATAAACAGTTGCTATGTATGTGTTTGTAGTGGTGTAGTTAGTTACTGTTTTTTTCAGCCTTAGTTTGCAGTAATGCAGCTGGATAGATCGCATACTCTATTTACATATTTAACAATGAGAACAGTGCTGCTGACAAGACCTTCAGCAGGCCTGTGTAATTTGTAAAAATTTGCAATAATTGACAATTAATAGCTTCATTTATAATGTTTTTAGTGAATAACACAATGCATTTTCTTTGACTCCCCGAAATTGGTGCTTGAGAACTATTTAAAAGTGCAGAAATATATACTTTGAGGGTGTGTTAACCCTGACTGACAATTGAACCATCGTACTTTTTGCACTTCCTCGGAAATATTTTATTTGAGGTTGTTTGTAATTTGCTGCATTTGTTCCATCTATTTGCCTGCTTAGCTAACATTTTTTTTCTGCTGTTATAAGCTGGGTTAGGGTAGTTTAACGTCATCGCATTTATAGGACTACATTATCAAATGTCAACTGTTGAAATCTACCATTGGAGTCCATAATTCGGAATTTTGGGCACTAATTTGGCAAATACATGTTTATATAGAAATTAACTCATAGTTTGCAGATGTCTTTTGCAATACTCTGACATCAGACAGCGTTTTTCACTTATTAACCTCAACAAGTAATGTAAACATTGTGGTTTTTGCACTGCCTTAGAAATATTTTATTTGAGGGTGTGTTGTGAATAGTTGCATCCGGTCTGCCTACCTGCCTGCTAATGTAACATGTATTTGTCTGGAATTGTAAGCCTAGTCAGGCTGGTTTTAAAACATAGAATTTTTAGGCCTAATTTGTGTAATGTGAAATGTTGATATGCACCATTGTGGTACATACAACGGAATTTTGGACACTAATTTGGTGGATATGCTTACATGTGGAACTTAACTCGTGCTTTCTTTTACACTGCAGAAGTTTTCTTGCAATGTTATGACATCAAATGGCGTTTTTCATGTACTAACCTCAACTGCAATGTAAACATCACATTGCTGCTACATATTGAAAACATCTTAGAACATTTGCAACATCTTAGATGTCGAATACAATTAATTTACAGTCTGTTCAGTTTTCTAATTTCCATTGGAGACATCTATTCGTGGGGTGCAAAGATCGAACGGTGGTTGCGTTTTTATAGTGTAGCCATCTGTTGGTGACTGGAAGAACTGGGATTTGCTATTATTTCCGTTTTCTGGGTTTGTGAGACGGTATTTAAGGTAAATCTTAATTTGTTATTTATATTTCCCATGGAGATGTTGGTTTTAATCATTTATATAGAAACAGTGACTTTTCAGTGCAGCTGGCTGCTGGTGACAGGAGCAAGTATGATGTGAAAGTGCCCTTGCCTGTATTTACATTTTTGAAACTTGTTGGAAAGTGTTTATGGTTAAAAAGCTCATTTTTAACCAATAAGAGTTCCTGTTTCATTATTTATATTCTACATACAAATGTTAAGTTTTTATCAACTATAGAGGAATATGCTATCAACTCATTACAAAATTACATGGTGAATGACATGTAGCTTCAAATCAAAGTTACCAATATAAGAACTGGTGTGTCAGTATAGCACTCACAACTGCCGAGCAGATGTACAATGTGTGAGGAAGTTTGGGAGGATTGGGTGTAAGGTAGGAGGTGTTTCATGTAAGATTTGCGGAAGTGCAGAGGTGGAGGGTAGGGGTGATGATGTCAGTGAAATATAATATGCATGGAAACTGTAGTCAGATCTTGCAATGGGTGCCCTTTGGGCAAGGGGTACTTGATGCAGAATTTGCAGAAGTTCAGTAGAGTGGGGAGTCTCTTCCCTCCTTCACACTGGTACACGGCAGGATGTCATGATTCCTGGTATGACCTTGGAGATAAGGAACTGCTGGTGGTGACACCAGTGAAATGTGGCGAATGCAACTGTCTCAGCTGTGATATGACACCAGACAGAAAATTTCTGACAGATAATGAGTCAGCATTTTGGTCAGAACTGGTGCAGTTCTTTTGTGGTGTTAATGGAATCTTATGCATGGGATGGCAATTCCCTGCTGCTAGTCTTCAGTCAATGATATGGAATGTCGCAGAGTGTTTCAAGGCGTTTATTATTTGTTATCTGATGGAAGGCACTGATCTAATGGCGTTACAATGTGTGTGGTGTACAATACGGTGATCCTCCCCTGTGGAGGTCAGACGTTGTTGCCAAGAACTTTGACGTCGAGTAGCCCTGCCATCACAATCTAATGCAGTCCAACATTGGCCCACTGACCCATCCAAAATGCCCTGCAATTACGAATACTGCACTATTCCACCAGCAGGACAAATGGAAACTTATTGTGAGGCTCCTTCCAAACTCTGTCAGGTGCTGATAACGCTGTCTCCCCCGAGTACATAGTAACTTCGTTTTCTCCATGGTGATCACTAAATATGTAACGCTGTTCATAGCCTTTATATACCCCGCCAGGCTTGCTGACACACTATAAATCAACAACCCAAATGCACTCTGCTGGCCATTATACCTGTCACTGCAACTCTACAACCACCAATTGCATAATCGTCGATGGTGTGTACATCTACGCAGTTGGATTGACATCTGAACATGTCTTCTGGGTGTTCGTCTTTTTTTTTATCTGGCAGTATATATGTACTATTTCACCTTAGTTTATATATGTTAGACTTGACACAACTAAACAGCTCATAAACAACGCACTGTACGAAAAAAATGTTCCAGGTGAAAAGTTAATATTAATAAAGGGGCGTTCATCTGTCCTACAAGTAGCCACCTCCTGACCACTCCTCCTGCGTGGCGGGGTCAAATTTATGGAATGGACCACCCCTCCCCCCCTCCGTCCCCATTTTACTGCACAGGATAAGTCCAAAGAGTTGGACCACTAGATGAGACGGACCAGTGGCGTATTTTAGAAAGGCGCCAGTGGAAAGCAGCTCCAGCTACTTGCAAAGATGCTCTTTTGTGGTGCTGAAGTGTTGCTGTCTTTTTCGTGTTAGTTCTGGTGAAAAATCACATTCTCTATTCTGGTAAGCTGAAAAGATTTGTCGTGTAGTTACTTAATATTAGTATTGAGGCTCGGTTTGCAGAATATTGACGTAGTTTCTTTACTGCGAGCCTGAGGGATGTGTGGGCATGAAATTAACCTAAAATGGCCGCCGCGTTCGCTGACGATAGATAGAAGTCGGGATGGACCATTCCTCCCAGACAAGCTGGGGACATGGACCAGTGTCATTTAGGACAGAGAGAGACCACTTGTTTTAATGTGAGAGAGATGGAGCACAATCAAATTTAGCTTCAAGCCACGTGTAATAACCAACTGAAGATGGACACAGTCTCAGTCTATGTTTATTTGTCGGAAGATGTGTCTGTGGCGACAAACTGAAGTGCTGAATCTCACACACTGTCCAACCAACCGCTTCAAACCTCATCAAAAGACCTACTGATCCCAAGCACATCAAAAGAGCAGTGCGATCTGTACAAGTCAAATTCCTGCACTGACACAACTTCCGATTCTACTCCTACCAAACTAACTTCCAAGATTAATGCCTCAAAACTGACTACTCCTAAGCGATAACAGACTTAACTCTTGGAAGAAGTATCATCTGTTCCATGTACTGAAAAGAACCATGAATTGTAGGAAGAAGGCAGCAACCGTATCGAAACTCTGCTGAAAATATTGAAACAGTAAAGAAAAATGGGGACAGGAGAAGAAACAGAAAAATGCACAAAACCATCACCAAAGGGAAATAGTAGTGAAGAGAAAAACAGACTGAAGAAGCTGAAAAAAGAAAAATACTGGAAATATCTTGAAGTGTTCAGTGCAGACAATGTAAAAGACTACGAAATTAACTTTGACGAATAGTATAAGGACGAATGTGTTGGACGTGATGAAATCTATTACGAATCTAATAGAAATGACAACTGAATTCAATTTGTTTGCTGCTGACGACGTTCACATGTTGTTCAACATTTGGTAATAAGTGAAATTTCTGTGGTGAGAGAAAGACAGGCTAATGCTTGAACAAAACCAACACCTCATTACAAAAATTCCAATGTTCGATCTACATCTATAATAAACCAATGAAACTGTTTTGTTCTAAATTATTTAATAGTATAAGTCTGCATTCATTACAACATTTTCCTAATAAAAATATGGAATTCTAATTGACTCTTTTCTTCATGTATAGCCATTTTATATGGTTCATGTCTCCCAATACACTGGTCAATCTCAACCACACACCTGTCTGTGAGATCGATCATTTATGTATATTTTCTTTTTGTCATATCGCTCGCATTTTATGTGTCAGTGTCTCAAGTACTTACGTTTATATGATTCTCTATACGAACATGCAGTTGCAAGTCAAAAAAGTTGAAAAACATACAAAGTTTTATGTAGAAGAAAAAAAGGGGTCTAACTGCCCCGGACTTATTCTATTGGATCCTACACCAAAAAATTCGTACGGTTTACTCAGACCGTTGCTTCCCATTCGTAGCAGATGAAGCTGTAATTGACAAATACCACTGGTGCCTATTTTTTGATTCTACATTTCATTTACGTGTAAATATAAACCTTTGTGTCCTAACAGTTGATATTAATGATCAAACGTCACTTGAGTGTTGCAAATGTGACTGTACAGTAGAAATAATATGGTTAGGCACTGATATTTCTGGGAAATAAGCTACTTGTGTAGTAACATAGTTTTCTGTTTCCTGCGGAGTTGATTGTGGTGAGTCCGGAAAGCATCGGAATGCTTGATTCCGGTGGCCAACCTCGAACCCTGCCATCAGGTGACTGATTTCGGTGTGCGTTTCCATTCAACCGCCGTTAACACTAGCGCTGGCCGCTGCGCTGTTACCGACGAACTGAAAACTCAACCATTTAAAAACGTAAAATGTCCATGAAGTGGTGACGAGAGACGCATCTGCCATGGATACTCACTGAAATCAAGCACTCCTTGGGAACAGAAAACTATTCCTTCCGCGTTGTTGTTCCTGGTTCACGCTAAACTCAGTTTCTAACCATAAACTGAAACGGTTAACCACCTTGTACTCTACAATAAAAGTTGCCATACTGTAGTAAATTTCCAAAGTAAATATCCACCGTTAGAGCACAAACGTTTAGATTTACATCGTAAGCGAAATGTAGATTCAAATGTGTCCGTTCTTAATTGCAAAAACAGAGACACTTCACATCTGTCGATTACAAGGCCTCCTACCACCAATTGGAAACAATGTTTTCAGTAAACAGTACGTATTTTTTGACGCACAAACCGAGCATGCAATAAAAATAAGGGGGGGGGGGGGGGTCCATTTGAAAACACAAAGTTGACCTCGCTCATGTTGGAGCGGTGGTTAGAAGTTGTCCAGTTGTAGCACAGGCAGTTGTCCCCTTCACTAATATTAACTTTTCACGTAGAACATTTTTTTTTTCGTACGATGCGTCCCTTCGAGGTACTTGGTTGTGTCAAGTTAGAACAAACATCCTATCAAAAAAATGGTTCAAATGGCTCTGAGCACTATGGGACTTAACATCTATGGTCATCAGTCCCCTAGAACTTAGAACTACTTAAACCTAACTAACCTAAGGACATCACACAACACCCAGTCATCACGAGGCAGAGAAACATCCTACATTTGCTATCAGCAACCCATCACAGTTTGAGAGTAAAAGAGGTATTCACAAGTACATCACTATAAGAAAAAATTATCTTCATTACTCTTTAATGAATCTAATTTTGGCACAGAAAAGAGTGAAATATGATACTTTGAAGATTTATGCTCTCTGTCAGACATTTCATTTCCACGGATAGATTTTCAAGGAGTTTTACAGCTGCATATTGCATTCTTTTCTGTGCCAAAGTTAGATTCACTAAATAGTAATGAAGATCTTTTTTCCTTCTAGTGATGTACTTGCAAATATCTTTGTTACTGTCAGACTCAGCTGGGTTGTTGGTAACAAATTTCGCAAGCGACCTGTGAGGCTGTGGTTAACATTTCCAATTTCTTATATGGAGATGCCAACAAGATCTATGTATGCGAACACCATACATAATTCTAATTTCATGATCATTAGCTTTACTATTGCTACGTTGAGCACTTCTCGATTAGACGTTTTTCGAACATGCTGTGTTCTTTTCTTAAACATGTTACGACGTTTTTGATTTTCTACACTGAAGAGCCAAAGTAAAATATCGTGTAGGCCCCCCGCGAGCACGCAGAAGTACTCCAACACGACGTGGCATGGACGCGACTAATGTCTGAAGCAGTTCTGGTTGGAATTGACACCATGAATCATGCAGGGCTGATCATAGATCCGTAAAAGCACGAGGGAGTGGAGATCTTACAAGGCATCCCAGATATACTAAACAATGTTCATGTCTGGGGAGTTTGGTGGGCAGTGGAAGTGTTTAAACTTAGAAGAGTGTTCCTGGAGCCACTCTGTAGCAATTCTGGGCCTGTGGGGTATCGAATTTTCCTATTCGAATTACCCAAGTCGGTCGGAATGCGCAATGAACATGAATGGCTGCAGATGATCAGACACGATGCTTACGTACGTGTCACCTGTCAGAGTCGTACCTAGACGTATCAGGAGTCCCATATTATTCCTACTGCACACGCCCCACACCATTACAGAGCCTCCAACAGCTTGAACAGCCCCCTGCTAACATGCTGGGTCCATGGATTCATGAGGTTATCTCCATAGCCGCATACGTCTATCCGCTCGATTCAATACAACGAGACTCGTCCGATCAGGCTACATGATTCCAGTCATCAGCAGTCCAATGTCGGTGTTCACGTGCCCAGGCGAGGCGTAACGTTTTGTGTCGTACATTCATCAAGGGTACACAATTGATCCTTCGGCTCCGAAAGCCCATATCGATTATGTTTCCTTGAATGGTTCGCACGCTGACACTTGTTGATGGCTCAGCACTGAAATCAGTAGCAATTTGCGGAAGGGTTGCACTTTTGTCATGTTGAACAATTCTGTTGAGCCGTCGTTGGTCTCGTTCTTGCAGGATCTTTTTCCTGCCTCAGCGATGCCGGAAATTTGATGTTTTACTGGATTCCTGATCGAAATGGTCGTACGAGAAAATCCCAATTTCATCGGTAACTCGGAGATGCAGCGTCCCGTCGCTCATGCGCTGACTATTACACTACGTTCAGACTCACTTAAATCTTGATAATCTGCCATTGTAACTGCAGTAACCGACCTAACAACTGCGCCAGACACTCGTTGTCTTTTATCGGCGTTGCCGACCGCAGTGCCGTGTTTCGTCTGTTCCATATCCCTGTATTGGAATACGCATGCTTATACCAGTTTCTTTGGCGCTTGAGTATAACCGTGAAAGAAAATAATTCATATATTCAACTTATTTGTTTTTGCTACATATCCTGTCAAAATGGTCCACGGCCGAAACCGGTAGATATTGAGGTTCAAATGCAAACAGCTGATGGTTGAATTTCGTTTCTTCAAGTAATTCTGATTACTTCTTTTTCTGCAAGGTTGTTGTGATGGCACTTGAATTACGTAGCCATTACGGCACCTCACCTCAACCTCTCGATACCAGCAATATTCTACTGTGTTTCTGTAAAATAGTTAACATATTTCTGTGACAACATTCAGATTTGATTTCATTCATGTAGAGGTACTTCGATACATCGATATGTATATATTGCAATGATATCATTCTTATGTGTATTCTTTCTTTTGTCACTATGATCTTTGACGTACTTTTAACTCTGATTTTTGGGCGCGTAAGCGGTTATTAGAGAGTCAAGCTTTGGTCGCCATGTTAAAATGACGCAAATTGTAGTCAGTTTATGAAATGTGAACTTCAACAGCGAGGAAGATATTTTCAAGTATGTTTTATATTGTGAAGTGATGTTTTGGAAGGAGTTGCGTGATATTGCAACAAAAGTAATAAAAAAGAAGTGTAACTTAAATTGGGAGCGCTGATTACTTTTTTTACATCACCATTGAAAAAGTTTAATCTTCAAGAATGGTTTATGAAACACATCTACAGGGTGTTACAAAATGGTACGGCCAAACTTTCAGGAAACACTCCTCACACACAAAGAAAGAAAATATGTTATGTGGACATGTGTCTCGAAACGCTTACTTTCCATGTCAGAGCTCATTTTAGTACTTCTCTTCAAATCACATTAATCATGGAATGGAAACACACAGCAACAGAACGTACCAGCGTGACTTCAAACACTTTGTGACAGGAAATGTTCAAAATGTCCTCCGTTAGCGAGGATACAAGCATCCACCCTCCGTCGCATGGAATCCCTGATGCGCTGATGCAGCCCTGGAGAATGGCGTATTGTATCACAGCCGTCCACAATACGAGCACGAAGAGTCTCTACGTTTGGTACCTGGGTTGCGTAGACAAGAGCTTTCAAATGCCTCCATAAATGAAAGTCAAGAGGGTTGAGATCAGGAGAGCGTGGAGGCCATGGAATTGGTCCGCCTCTGCCAATCCATCGGCCACCGAATCTGTTGTTGAGAAGCGTACGAACACTTCGACTGAGATGTGCAGGAGCTCCATCGTGCATGAACCACATGTGTCGTACTTGTAAAGGCACATGTTCTAGCAGCACAGGTAGAGTATCCCGTATGAAATCATGATAACGTGCTCCATTGAGCGTAGGCGGAAGTACATACTGACGAAACTAAAATGAACTCTAACATGGAAATTAAGCGTTTCCGGACACATGTCCACATAACATCTTTTCTTTATTTGTGTGTGAGGAACGTTTCCTGAAATTTTGGCCGTACCTTTTTGTAGCACCCTGTATAAAACTTTTGAATATCGCAGAGTAACACCTAGGCCTCTTTGCATCCGAGCTTGGAATCATCACTACCTAGATTTTCGGCGATTGAGCCATGAGTTCACAACGAGACCAGCGTGGGAAACACGAAAAGATGAGTGCCTAGTTTATCAATTATTTCAAGAAATGACTTTATAAACTGTGATCTAATGACACCTGCCACATAATATAACTTTGTTGTTGCCCGAAAATGCAATATTGAGTACCGTGAGCAACACTACAATCATAATTAATTTTTGACCTTTGTTGTGGTGGGGTTGTTAGAGTCTACAGTAAGTAACTGAGAACTCTAGGTGTAGTTGCCAATCTGAGATAAAAAGGTTGGCACAAGAGAAGAAATCGTGACGGACCTCAGCAGAACAAAAGAAGAAGAAGAGAAGTGCCAGAGAGGCCTCCGCGCCTGCACCGCAGTCCCAGCGCCGGCGCGCTGTGGCGAGCGCGGCCGCGGCCTCTAGCCCGCTGCAGCCGATCGCTAGGCGGACGCCGGCCGATCGCATCCACCGCGGTCCGGAGTCAACGGCCGCGGTGGCTAACCCTGCCAAACTGGACCTTGAGAGATTTCAGCGGCCGCCTCTCGCGCCGGTCGCCTCCCGTCCTAGCCGTAGCCGCCGTGGCCCCTGGAACACACCTAGTCGGCATCAAAAAAATCGCCATGCAAATGAATCGGTTCGGGGCGGCGACCGCCGATTAAAAACAGGTCACGTTTTCGCACGGTGCACCTCGCCTCACCTCCTACGTACGTCGCGGTGCGGCGCGGCGCTTGCCGGCTCCAAGGTCCGCCGGCCCGTGCAACGCTGCTTCACTCTAACGATCGCTGCCGGCCGTAAACGCCGCCGTTCCGTCTCGTCGCGTCATTACGCGGACGATTTAAATGTGCTCCGCGGCGCTGCGCACTGCTATTAAAACTACTTTGCCGGCCTCGCTTTTTGGTATTAATACAATAAATAACGGCCCGGCACTCAGATTGTTGTACGGAGATTTCAGTCTCGTTCTGCTGATTTTATTACGCCGTTTGGTCGGATTTACGCAGCGGGATTGCATAGTTTCTGATAGCACTACAAGATCACAAAAACAGTAAGTACGTGGGACGCCTGGAAGGACTGTGAGCTACGCTAGTCTCTGTGCAATGTGCTGTGAAATGCCGAGATAATCCTGGGTAAGGAAAATCAGAAAACAAACGGGGTTGAATAACCATTTGTAGCACGTTATAAGAAGTTTTCTGCGGTTATCTGGCGTTCTGCAAGTTGGGCAATAAAATAACTAAACCTAGGAGCTAAATGTTTATGTGCTTGGTTTCCTCTAGCTTTGTTATTTCTCGGGGAAGGGTTCATCGTTGACAGAAGCAGGAACAAGTTCAAGTTAAACAAGTATCAAGACACAATGCGGCCTTAGTACCTCTGACACAGTTAAACAGTCACACAAGATGACATCAGTTCTTTCACTTTAGAAGCATAGTCATTACTTTCCACGCGTTGGTGCTACGGCACGATGGTTAAATGGCTCAAATGGCTCTAAGCACTGTGAGACTTAACATCTGAGGTCATCAGTCCCCTAGACTTAGAACTACTTAAACCTAACTAACCTAAGGACATCACACACATCCATGCCCGAGGAAGGATTCGAACCTGCTGCCATGTCTGAGGAAACAGCAATCGGCCAATCAAGACCCGTAAATAGAGGTCGGCCAAAGAAAACATAAAAAGCTTTGCTTTAAACATTTGGATTGTTCAACGGCTATGCGTCCCTCCAAATTGTCGCCCTGATATTGTATGGCAGCTCACGTCAGACTCGTAAAGTTAAGGTAAAATACGCCACCGCTAAACGCGTGGGTGGAGACACCCCTTTCGAAAGTCGCTTTTGTCCATAAATTTTCATTGGCAGTCGAAGAAGACGAGACATCGCGCCACCGGCACACCGTAGCGTAGGTCGGAGGCGGCGCTCTAGGACTCCTACTATCCAGACGACTTCCAAAGTAACCGGCTAAGAAATGATGTGCAAACCCTGTCGTCGCTATATGGAATTAATTTTATTACATGACTGAAATCAAAATTGCCCCTTAATTGTCACATTAAAAAGTACATCAAATCACACAGAAAAGGGTGGAATCATGGTACTAGCTACTTATGAGATCGCAGTTATTTCTGCTATAAATGATACATTCTTGTTCTTACATTCAACTGCTGGAAGCATTAATCCTAAGTAGTGATCATAGCTGATGTACATGAAACGAATCAGTCATGAAGCTGGCGGACGCGTTTCAAATTACATTTAAAATATGTTGAACCTACAGCAGTACCCGGCAAGTATTACAGAATGGAACAGAGAACAGCTAATTTTTTTTATTTTTGTATAGGATTAAACGGAAGTATACCGAGATACAACCTAAGTGTATCCAGTAATTTCGGGTGAAACACATTTTTGCTGTGGAAAATGAAACCTGTATTTAACAGAAATGTGGATAGCCTGATCTCGTCTCTCACACATGTTAGTGCTGTGACCAGAAATCAACACAGTGTCGTACGAAAAAGCAGAAACTCCTTCACTTAGATCAAAGCACAAAAAGAAACATTTCAGTTCCTGGTAGGCCCTCCAAACGCCCATGTTACAGCCTCACATCTTCGAGTCACGTTCCCCACAAGTCTGCAAACATTGAACGTTTTCGTAGTGGCTTCTGCTGAATGAACTCTGTCAGTGTCTTTTTGCAGGACAAACTGGCTCCCTATTAAATCGGAATGGGCATAACATGATCCAGTACAGTCTCGTTAATGTACTTCTGAGCATTAAGTCGATCTCTATCTGAAGATCACATTGGCCGTCAATTATGATGCCACACCACACCATGACTAAGCCGCAGCCAAATCTGTCTAAATTTGTTCATTTCCTGGACTGCTGCTTCTTTGCAACGTTCACCACGACTGCGGTATACACTTATACATACGTCGTACCGTGTCAGACGAAAGCGAGACTTATCTGTAAATAATACATTGCACCAGTTACGCAGCTGTCAGTACCTATGTTCCTTAGCAAATCGATCTCTTGTGTACATAGTAGTTAATCGATGAACGTAATGACTTCCTGCTCTTAAACCGACCTCTCTTAATCTGTTGCGTATTGTTTGGCCATTGCGACTGCAACCACTTGCTGCTCTGACATCATTTTGTAGGTCTTGGACAGTCGCAGTACACCGACGGAGAGAACAATTAATAACATATAGGTCGTCTATGCGTGATGTTTTTCGTTTTCTCCCCTGTCCTGGTTTTCTTGTGTATGTACCAGTTTCACGAAATCGTTTCCAAACCATCTCAACAACAGGTGAAGCTAATTAAGCTCTGTAGACACTGCACAAATAGTACAACACTCCTGCAGTAATGTCAGCACCATAACGTGTTCTGCCTCAGTGAGACGCCTCATGCTGACTCATGAAAAAACAGTATAGAGACGCACTCGTTACTTACACTCACTATATGACAGAGTGAGACATTGCTCGTCCATTTAAATCTTAGGAATAGAACGATACATGGCTTTCGAACATATTGTGCAGGGTTGTTTTCATTATTTAAACACGTTGGAAGACTGAGAGTAACAGTATATATCTTATCACGGACTACCTACATGGTACACTCGATCAAATTACTTTCCCTCTTCGCTGTTTTGGCCAACAGTCTTGCAGCAGTTGTAAAACTGGTTCCTGTCAGATCACTGAAGTTAAGTGCTGTCGGGCTTGGCTAGCACTTAGATGGGTGACCATCCAGGTATGCCAAGCGCTGTTGGCAAGTGGGGTGCACTCAGCCTTTGTGATATCGACTGAGGAGCTACTTGACCAAGAAGAAGTTGCTTCGGTCACGAAAACTAACGACGAATGGGAGACCGGTGTGCTGACTGTGGTGGTCAATTCACCCTAATCAGCCAATTGCTGTTGACCGGGAGGGCCGGGCCACATAAGCAACATTCACAGTTTATAACAACAACACTTTTATTAAACCTTTTTTTGGGGAAAATAAAATTTTATCTTTAAAATTTTTGTGATAAGATAAGTTATCAAAAAATCCTTACAAGCACGGGCAACCGCCCTATTCAAATAATATTAATTTTTAAACAAGCATTAAGTGACTCACAAGTTAATTAAATTCTGTACACAGTAAATCTCCCAAAAGGAGACTACAATAATGAGATTCACTTTAACCGATAACGGATATCACAAAGCCGGCCGGTGTGGCCTTGCGGTTCTAGGCGCTTCAGCCCGGAACCGCGTGACCGCTACGGTCGCAGGTTCGAATCCTGCCTCGGGCATGGATGTGTGTGATGTCCTTAGGTTAGTTAGGTTTAAGTAGTTCTAAGTTCTAGGGGACTGATGACCACAGATTTTAAGTCCCATAGTGCTCAGAGCCATTTGAACATTTTTTTTTATATCACAAAATTTTTTTAACACAAAGTAAAATACAAGCAGATACGCCCCTTCGTGACACATTTTCAAAACAGGTGACGTCACATATGCACGGGCCAATTCAAGTAGCAGAAGGGGGCCCACTGGACCCAGACCAGAGGCGGCTAGACCCAGAGCCCACAGCAAGCGGGCGAGCTGGACAGGGTGCCGCACACAGTACACTATAACACACTGAAATATAGGTCTTAGAGCCCGTGCTTTCAGAGAAAGTAGGGGGGGGGGGGGGGAGGAAACGGCAAACGTTAATTCCTCAAACGTAAAATAACTACGATGTATAAAATGATAACCTATTTCACGATC
Source organism: Schistocerca nitens (assembly GCF_023898315.1). Lineage (NCBI taxonomy): Eukaryota > Metazoa > Arthropoda > Insecta > Orthoptera > Acrididae > Schistocerca > Schistocerca nitens. The sequence goes on along the minus strand of NC_064614.1, from coordinate 612,232,745 downwards.
ATTGAAATAAAATAGTCAAGGGTGAATCAATAACTAATGCCCTTGACGTAACCTTAAAGGACGAGGGCGAATAGCATAATACCAAGTCAGCTTAGAAATTTAAACTACACTAGTAGGTTAACATATGCTCACTGAGACTGGGGAGCTCATTTAAATTGCCCCTTAACAGGATACTGATAAACTTAAACAGTCAAGTAAGGCTATCATTTCACTATTTACGAGTGAACAAGTAATACAATTAGATAACACAGAACGTACAGATTCAATGTTAAGCCTGTGCTTTGAACCAACTATAACAACGTCCACACAGCTCACTGTACCAGGAAAAATATTACAGTTTTACCATACTAGCTTATGCCGTCCGTCACTCCGAACAGCAATAGTGCCAATTAATACGCCTCGCTTTTTCGGACTGTATCACATCACAAAATCCAGATAGAGCTTTAACCAAACATAATAACACGTGTTAACTTAAACAGCACTAAATAGAGGGGACCTTTTGGTAGGCAGGACAACAGTTTCAGGTCATGGTGCCGATACTTAGGAAGCAAGGATCAGGATAATATGCGCACCAAAAACATGACAAGCAATTCCACCAAATCTTTTATGAAATCCATTGCAGATCCAAATCAGGGCCGCACGACTCGATTCGGGTAATGTGGACGAGTCCAGTTCCCACACTACAAGCCAGGTTCGGTCTTGCAAATGTGTCAAACACACCACAACCTCTGCGTCGTGCCTGCTCAACCACGCTTCCCCTGATTCCCCAGCGCCGCGCGGCTCTCCGTCTGTCCCTCTGTAGCGCCACATGCCCGTCGCCGCCAAAAGCCACGTCAAACGGCCGAGCCCAAAGATCACACCATGCCGACCCGATCGATCAATCGATACGAGCCGGCACGGCTCACTGACCACATGCCTCTCCATATTCGCATAAAATGACGCCATCGGCTGAGAACTACATGGCGGTCGGTCGGCCCCGTTGGGCCTATCGAATCCTGTTCGGACGTAGTTAATTGTTTTGAGCAATGTATTATTGGTGGTTTAGAAAGTGAAGCGAACTATCTTGAGTGTTCCATCAGACTGATAACTTTAGCAAGCAGCTGAAATGAGTTTAAAAAAATGTGTACTGGACTCAAATTTGCGAATTCGCGTCTACATTGCGCCACGTTTACCACTTTTTTCCCTTCTTTCTTTCTGTCTACCCGTTTCTTCGTCATATTTCGTCAGCAGTACTGTGCAGATATGACATGACACCTCTCAAACACCCCTGATGAAAGCTTACTCTGTTTTTGTATTACAGTGGGTGTCTAGCCCCGATCTAACAGCTGAGCTACCGTGCCAGCAAGATTAAACCTGTTGTCAGACAGCCAAAATACAGTAAAAAATTAAAGGAATGAGCGGATTCGAACTCGGCAGTTCGCGATGTTTAGCGTTAGACCACGGGCAGATACAGCACTGAGAAACCTCGACCAGAAGACAACACTTCCTCAAGACACTTTGTATACTACAGTGGCACCAGATACTACAAACGAATGGACTTAAAATTCTGAGGGGTAGCCAGTTTTTGTGCTGTCGAGTGTATAGTTAGTGTTACACCTCCAGTATATATTTCTGTAAAGTCAAGTAGGGGCGGCTGAGTCAGCTGATAATGATATGGGATCACTATTTCTGACCAAATTCTGCCTCAACATTTTTCACTGGGGGAGTTACTGCAACGGTTAAGACACACAGCTCGTATTCGAACGGAACCAGGATCAAATATTCGCCAGGCCTTGATTATGATTATGTATTAACTCAGACGATGCCCGGATGGTTCCTTAAACAGGTCATTCTTTTTCTCTTCCTAGTTTATGCTCAGTTGAAGTATGGTCTCTGATGACATCGACGACTATGAGACATTTCTTCACAATGAGACGCCTCATCTAGCCACTCAAAATTAACATATAATCAGAAAAACAAAATACGAGTAATACAATCAAAGCTAGTAGATTTAAACAAACGAATCAAAATTGTTTAACAAGTTTTCTAGCTGTCATATTACTAATGACCTGCTCACTACTCTGTCAAGTTTTCGCAACAGGGTTAGCTAAGTCGAGGCTGCAAAAAAAACGAGCATTATAAATGTAATTTACCGGAATTTTTTTCGATCCTTGGAGGAAATTTAGAAAATTTGGATTCAAGAAGCAACTGAGCACCAAAGACTTTTCTTCAAAGAACTAGCAGCCATTCAAATAAGTTAAAGTGTTGAAGAAGTAGGTTGCGAACCGGCAGTAGGAACACATCAGTTCAGAATGGTCCAGTTTGGATTGTGGCAACATCGCGGTGGAAGGATAAGCTTATTTTAACGTCATATAACTTCATCCGCCAGTGAAAGGAAAACAAAAAGATAGAAAAGAAAGATGTTTATGTCTGGGTCCTGATAGTGAGAAAATAGCCATCACCGTCCACCAATCCTACTGTGATTAAATCGCACAGAAATCTGTGACCACTCCAGTGAGTTCCGTCATAAGCACCCACATGGTTGCCGCCAGCGGCATTCTGGGCTGTTAACGAGTGTAACAAACCACATCTCTGGAGAACTTCAAATTATCTATTTTCCTGACAAGAAAGCCTGCAGAGCACAATAATCAAGGAAACATTTGTTGGAGGAGAAAAATATTGAACAATCAGTTTTGTAAGTCGCAATTTTAATTGATTAAAACGTAAACAGGACACCAACATAATGTCAACCGAAACTTTCACAAAACAGATCTGGAAAGCTACTGCAGGCTTTTTCTGCGTTGAGCTGGGATAGTTAACTGCAAGTATACTTGTGTACCTGCAGATTATGGTACAAGTACTACTGCAGCAACAATAAGATTTGTTTCTGTTCATTAATTAAGAATAAAATCGAATAAGTTTACTTTCTTATGCGAAAGTTTTTGTCGCATGTGGTTCCAACTTGTTACTGCAGAACTCTGTATTTTATTTATTTATTTATTTATTTTGAGACCAGTAAAATTTTGAAGGTTGGACACACAGTATCGTTATGAAAGTAAGGTTTTTGTGAGAATCACACAGATTCCCATTCGGACTCCCTTTTAGACTTGTCCTAGCAAGCAGCATTGTCTCTCTAAATGTATGAGGACTGCAGATACTCCTTAAGCTGCTATCACTATAAACGTGTTACTGCTTCTCCATGCCCTTTGCTCAAATACAAAAATAGTAAGATAATGGTAATCAGCTATCATAGCACTCGGGGTAAAAAAAGCAGAATTTGAAGCTTTTACAGTTGTAGGGAGGGACGGGGTGCTTGCACAAGGGGGGAAAGGTCTCAGGGAATAGCCGGCACGTTTCGTTTGCTACATCGGTGAAAAGTAGTGAGACCTTTAAGGGCAAATAATTTACTGTAATTGGAAGTGATGCTTTAGTCATAGCCGATGAAAAGTTTGAGAAATATGCTTTCCTGGTTAGTTTGTTTCTTATGTCACAGTATTGTGAGGTTTCAATTATTTGGCTAGAGAGTGGGAAAACTGCTAAGTGCGTTTAATCAGTTCTATGAATGGGCGATGTACTTAAATGACAACGTGTGTTCGAAATATTTGCATCTATATATGCGTGGAGAGACAGGGGAAGCACTCCACAAGGCCGAACGTGTAATGGTAGACCAGATTTGTCTGCTGTTCAATGATACAACGCATTGATATCAGGTCTTGTTACACACCGCGAAAATTTGAGACGAGTGAGCATATGACATTGGTACCGATGCACAGAACAGACAGGGTGAGCAGAAAACATGTTATCAAGTTCAGACGCTTTATGGGCGGATATAAATCTGTTCATGCTGCGTCACGTTCATATCAATCGCCCGCAAGCGTAGCGACAAACATCGATCAAGCGCGACAGCTGTTGCCATAAAACCCGCAGCTGTCTCTCAGCATTAGCAAAGGCAGTTAACAAAATCGTCCATAAATATTTTGGAATTCTTAAGACCTGTTTTCATTTTACCATGCCCCTGCAGACTAACTGATGATACGAATGGAAACTACTGAATATATTTTCCTCCTCTGAAACACAACTGTTTTGTAATCCTCAAGGATGAGACCAGGTGCTAACAGTGTAATCAGAATTTCTAATACTAATCGAGGTGGCGTAGCGGTTAACACATTGGACTCGTATTCTGGTGGACGACGATTCAAGTTCCTATCCGAATATCCAAACTTAGGTTTACCGTGGTTTCGATGAGTAAGGCAATTGCCACGACGGATCCTTTGCGAAAGGGCACGGCAGCTATGATTCACCATTGTTTCGCAGTACAAACCTGTGCTTTGCCTCCCGTGACCTCGTCATTGAATGATCACTACATCATAATCTTCTTTTCTTCGAATACTGGCTTTCCAAAATTTCAGGATACTTGCAGCACCTGCTATTGACAGAAATGGTCGCATCCACTGGCAGTCTGTAGCCGAAGGTTAAATTGTTAACGCTGAATAGTGACAGCTGTGAAACTGATGCTGTAAAGCGTCTACGTATTCGGTCGGAGTCTTACAGACTGGAAAGTAAGGCTCGCTTCACGTCCTCCCTACGTGTCCCTCCCTGGTCATGCGCCACGTATCTCTTCTCCAGCATCCACCGTACTGTGCATGATCTGCGGCTGGATGGTTTCATTTTATGAATCTGCGTTGGTTTCGGCCTGAAAGACAAACGTGCAGGCACAATGGTTATCTTAAGACACATTATATCGATGCCTCAATCGATTCCAAAAGAGCCGGCCGAAGTGGCCGTGCGGTTAAAGGCGCTGCAGTCGAACCGCAAGACCGCTACGGTCGCAGGTTCGAATCCTGCCTCGGGCATGGATGTTTGTGATGTCCTTAGGTTAGTTAGGTTTAACTAGTTATAAGTTCTAGGGGACTAATGACCTCAGCAGTTGAGTCCCATAGTGCTCAGAGCCATTTGAACCATTTTTTTGATTCCAAAAGAAACTTTCGTAGCCAGTTTTCAGAATCTTTATAAACGTAGTTGAAAGAGTGCTACGACAACATAAGCAGACTTTGAAAGCAAATAAAGTTATTTTATGTCTTCTTCTTTCCATTTTAAATGCCTCATTTGCAATTTCAGGAGAGACAGTAGAAAATAAGACTGTCAGCGAAACGTTTTCCGAAGCTTTTGTTGAAAACTACGCAGACCAGACAGTTGAGGAATCCATTGGTGATGGACATCTGTTGCTCTACTTCGCCACGTACAGACGAAATCGGTTTTAAAATTTACACTCTGTTATTGAGAACAACGGAAATGATTCCTATATAGCGTCAATTATTTGCGATTGAGAATTTCCTCCTTTGGTGGAAGGAGTCACTCAAAGAGACAGAAAAGTACATGGTCCTAATCTCAGTGCACTACTTGGATGCTAAATTCGACAGAAGCAAAATGGTTCAAATGGCTCTGAGCACTATGGGACTCAACTGCTGTGGTCATAAGTCCCCTAGAACTTAGAACTACTTAAACCTAACTAACCTAAGGACAGCACACAGCACCCAGCCATCACGGGGCAGAGAAAATCCCTGACCCCGCCGGGAATCGAACCCGGGAACCCGGGCGTGGGAAGCGAGAACGCTACCGCACGACCACGAGATGCGGGCCGAGAGAAGCAGAAAATTTCCAATTACGAAATTCGCTTCGTTTGTTAACGTCAAACTAAAAAAGCATAGCCCCATTTTTATACACTCAGACGTCTTTTTCACACGGTTCATTGTGAAAGCGATAAACTGTTATGTTTCTTTGCACACGAAGGCCCAATTGGTAATCACCGAAATAATGTGCATTAAATACTCTTCATTTTAGTACAAGGGATTTGAATTCTTTGCAAATATTGGATGTGGTGACCCAAATACTCGGTTTCAATCCAGTCCTCTAAGTCACTGTGTTCTTATTCAGTTTCGCAGAAACGTTTCGAGGACTTTAAATTCGAATGAATGTTTTCTATTTCACTTATCGAGGCGTAACAACTACCCCAAGTATGAGCAGAGTCAATTCTCTCAACCGTTGCCTCTTGTTCAGGATCCAACTCGCTGCTCGTAGCAAAAACTTTAAGAAAATATACTAAAAGGCCCTACAGCCTACATGTGGTACCTACAGGATGTTCCTGAATTCCCGTTACGAACTTCTAGAACTTTTAGAAGGAAGTGAATACATACTATTTTGAATAGGAACCCATGTCCGATAAAGTACCGTTTCCGTTCTACCAGTGTTTCAATTCAGATGTTTAACGCATCCACTTCTGCTTGAGGAAACACAAAGAAACATTCATCTACCAATTAAGCATATTTTTTCTATGAAGACTTAAAAATTACGTTCTTACATTTTTCCAAAACAAAAAGAATCTAGCATACTGTACGTGCAGAATGCAGAACAACACCGATGCATTATAACAGGGGCTCCATGTGGCGACCACCATCGTTGTTACAGACGTTTAACCTACGAACCATATTCTGCTACACACTCTCCACCCCACCTGGTGTCTCTCCAGTTTCTAGTGCAACGGCCAGAACTCGTGCCAATAGATTGTATCGGAGACGCACGGGCATTGAATAGGTCTCGCAGCAAGGCAGACATTAAGTGACAGGTGACCGTCTGACGTAAAACACGTCATCCTGTCTTCCCTACTGCATACCAGGACAAGCAACTCTGGACACTTTTCTCTTTCCCTCAGCAGACGTGGACGCGCTACACATCTGAAGTGAAACCGTCGCAGAGAGGAACCGGTGCGTCCCCACTACAAGTCATACAAATTTTTAACGGGAATTTCCGAACAGCCTGTTTGTTGACTTTACATACGTAATTGGAAAAGCTATGATTTATAATTTCGATTGTTCTTATGATCAGACCTCCTTTAAGAACATCTTCCTGTATGAACTATTTAAAATAAACAGAAATCAAAATATCATTGAGATTTTAATTAAAATTCCTAGAGCACCTCTTCATGAGATCACTTGCATCGGGTGCAAGAAGATAATTTGAGCCCCACTTTAAATTCTGACCTTCTAGAATTACTTTTTCGTTGCTGTGATTTTCAGCCCAAAGACTGGTTTGACGCAGCTCTCCATGCTACTCTGTCCCGAGCAAGCCTTTTCATCTCCGAATAACTACTGCAACCTACATCCCTCTGACTCTGCTTACTTTATTCATCTCTTAGTCTCCCCCTACGATTTTTACCCTCTCCAGTACGAAATTGGTGATTCTTTTATGCCTCAAAATGTGTCCTGCTAAGCGATCCCTTCTTTTGGTCAAGTTGTACCACAGATTTCTCTTCTCCCCAATTATATTCGGTACCCCCTCATTATTTACGTGATCTACTCATGTAATCATTCTTCTGTAACACCATATTTCAAAAGATTGTTCTCTTCTTGTCTAATCTGTCTATTGAACATGTTTCACTTCTATACATGGCTACACTCCATACAAATACTTTCAGGAAGGATTTCCTGACACTTAAATCAATACTTGATGTTAACAAAATTCTTGTCTTCAGAAACTCTTTTCTTGCAATTGCCAATCTACATTTTATATCCTCCCTACTTCGACCATTATCAGTTATTTTGCTTCCCAAATAGCAAAACTCATTTACTACTGTTCTAATCTAATTCCCCTAGCATCACCTGATTTAATTCGCTTACATTCCTAGATTCTCGTTTTGCTTTTGTTGCTGTTCATCTTACGTCCTCCTTTCAAGATACTACCCATTCAGTCCAGCTGCTCTTCCAAGTCTTTTGCTGTCTCTGACAAAATTGCAATATCATCGGCAAACCTCAAAGTTTTTATTTCTTCTCCCTAGACTTTAATTCCTATACCAAATTGTTCTTTTCTTTCCTTTACCGCTTGCTCAATATAAAAATTGCATAACATCGGGGATATGCTACAACCCTGTCTCACTCCCTTCTCAACCTCTGCTTCCCTCTGCCCTTCGACTCTTATAACTGCCATCTGGTTTCTGTAGAAATTGTAAATAGCCTTTCGTTACCTGTATTTTACGCTTGCCACCTTTAGACTTCTAAAGATAGCATTCCAGTCAACACTGTCAAAAGATTTCTCTATTCCCACTAATTCTACAAACGTAGGTTCGCTTTTCACTAACCTTTCTTCTATGAGAAGTCGTAGTGTCAGTATTACCTCGCGTGTTGCTACATTTCTCCTAAATCCAAACTGATCATCCCCGAGATGGGCTCCTAGGAGTTTTTCCATTCTTCTGTATTTGCAGCCATGACTTATTAAACTGATAGTTCACTAATTTTCACACCTGTCAGCACCTGCTTTCTTTGGAATTGGGATTACTATATTCTTCTTGAAGTCTGAGGGTATTTCGCCTGTCTCATATATCTTCCTCGCCAGATAGGAGAGTTTTGTCGTGGCTGGCTCTCCCAAGGCTATCAGTAGCTCCAACGGAATGTTGTCCACTCCCTGGGCCCTGTTCCGACGTAAGTCTTTCAGTGCTCTGTCAAATTCTTCCCGCAGTATCATATCTCCCTTCTCATCTTCCTCTACGTCCTCTTCCATTTCCATAATATTGCCCTCAAGTACATTTCCCTTGTATAGATCATTGTACACAGAATCGCTTATGATCGTCAATACGGGACTAATGAATCATGAAACCTTGCGCCGTTTCTATTCCAATACACTGCCTGACATCTGCTAAGGAACAACTGACACTTGCTAAGGAACAACTGCCAATTGCTATGGAACAACCGACCAGTGATAGTAAAAGGAAATGTAGAGGGCGGGACGGGTTAACTGCAGCCAAGTCTGTGTATGAAAGCTCTGCATGCACTCGACAGTTACTGTCGTAAGTTGTTGGTCGGAGATTGTTGTGGAACCGATTAATGTGACGTTCCGTGTGGTACGGCAATATCTCTGCAAGACATCATTTGAGGGCTTATGATTGTTTAGGAGCAGCTGCAAGTGTCATTACTGTGGCCACAGTAAAGGATGTGTCCCGAAGTGTCATCTCGCGACTAAAAGAGGCACCGAAGGTGCGAATGCTATGCAAAAGCATGCTGGTGGTCGTACACCGAACATCACGCCGCAAGAAGATCGATACATAGCCCTAGTGGCGAAAAGGAACAGACACCTCACTAGGCAGATCGCTGCAGACTTTTCAACCGATACCTGTACACCAGGTAGGGCAGGTAGGTTAGAAAATTTAAAAAGGGAAATGGATAGCTTAAAGTTAGACATAGTGGGAATTAGTGAAGTTCGGTGGCAGGTGGTTGGTTGGTTGGTTTCGGTGAAGGAGACCAGACAGCGAGGTCATCGGTCTCATCGGATTAGGGAAGGATGGGGAAGGAATTCGGCCTTGCCCTTTCAGAGGAACCATCCCGGCATTTGCCTGGAGTGATTTAGGGAAATCACGGAAAACCTAAATCAGGATGGCCGGACGCGGGATTGAACCGTCGTCCTCCCGAATGCGAGTCCAGTGTCTAACCACTGCGCCACCTCGCTCGGTGGTGGCAGGTGGAACAAGACTTTTGGTCAGGTGTATACAGGGTTATAAATACAAAATCAAATAGGGGTAATGCAGGAGTAGGTTTAATAATGAATAAAAAAATAGGAGTGCGGGTAAGCTACTGCAAACAGCATAGTGAACGCATTATTGTAGCCAAGATAGACACGAAGCCCACGCCTACTACAGTAGTACAAGGTTATATGCCAACTAGCTCTGCAGATGATGAAGAAATTGATGAAATGTATGATGAGATAAAAGAAATTATTCAGGTAGTGAAGGGAGATGAAAATTTAATAGTCATGGGTGACTGGAATTCGACAGTAGGAAAAGGAAGAGAAGGAAACGTAGTAGGTGAATATGGATTGGGGCTAAGAAATGAAAGAGGAAGCCGCCTGGTAGAATTTTGCACAGAGCATAAAATCATAGCTAACACTTGGTTCAAGAATCATGAAAGAAGGATGTATACATGGAAGAACCCTGGAGATACTAAAAGGTTTCAGGTAGATTATATAATGGTAAGACAGAGATTTAGGACCCAGATTTTAAATTGTACGACATTTCCAGGGGCAGATGTGGACTCGGACAACAATCTGTTGGTTATGAACTGTAGATTAAAACTGAAGAAACCGCGAAAAGATGGGAATTTAAGGAGATGGGACCTGGATAAACTGACTAAACCAGAGGTTGTACAGAGTTTCAGGGAGAGCATAAGGGAACAATTGACAGGAATGGGGGAAACATATACAGGAAGAAGAATGTGTAGCTTTGAGGAATGAAATAGTGAAGGCAGCAGAGGATCAAGTAGGTATAAAGACGAGGGCTAGTAGAAATCCTTGGGTAACAGAAGAGATACTGAATTTAATTGATGAAAAGAGAAAATACAAAAATGCAGCAAGTGAAGCAGGCAAAAAGGAATACAAACGTCTCAAAAATGAGATCGACAGGAAGTGCAAAATGGCTAAGCGGGGATGGCATGTAAGGACGTAGAGGCTTATCTCATGAGGGGTAAGATAGATACTGCCTACAGGAAAATTAAAGAGACCTTTGGAGAAAAGAGAACCACTTGCATGAATATCAAGAGCTCAGATGGAAACCCAGTTCTAAGCAAAGAAGGAAAAGCAGAAAGGTGGAAGGAATATATGGAGGGTCTGTACAGGGGCGATGTTCTTGAGGACAATGTTATGGAAATGGAAGAGGAGGTAGATGAAGATGAAATGGGAGATATGATACTGCGTGAAGATTTTGACAGAGCACTGAAAGACCTAAGTCGGAACAAGGCCCCGGGAGTAGACAACATTCCATTAGAACTACTGACGGCCTTGGGAGAGCCAGCCGTGACAAAACTCTACCATCTGGTGAGCAAGATGTATGAGACAGGCGAAATACCCTCAGACTTCAAGAAGAATATAATAATTCCAATCCCAAAGAAAGCAGGTGTTGACAGATGTGAAAATTACCGAACTACCAGTTTAATAAGTCACAGCTGCACAATACTAACGTGAATTGTTTCTAGGCGAATGGAAAAACTGGTAGAAGCCGACCTCGGGGAAGATCAGTTTGGATTCCGTAGAAATGTTGGAAGACGTGAGGCACTACTGACCCTACGACTTACCTTAGAAGAAAGGTTAAGCAAAGGCAAACCTAAGTTTCTAGCATTTGTAGACTTAGAGAAAGCTTTTGACAATGTTAACTGGAATACTCTTTCAAATTCTGAAGGTGGCAGGGGTAAAATACAGGGAGCGAAAGGCATTTACAGTTTGTACAGAAATCAGATGGCAGTTATAAGAGTCGAGGGGTATGAAAGGGAAGCAGTGGTTGGGAAGGGAGTGAGACAGGGTTGTAGCCTCTCCCCGATGTTATTCAATCTGTATATTGAACAAGCAGTAAAGGAAACGAAAGAAAAGTTCGGAGTAGGTATTAAAATCCATGGAGAAGAAATAAAAACCTTGAGGTTCGCCGATGACATTGTAATTCTGTCAGAGACAGCAAAGGACTTAGAAGAGCAGTTGGACGGAATGGATAGTGTCTTGAAAGGAGGGTATAAGATGAACATCAACAAAAGCAAAACAAGGATAATGGAATGTAGTCGAATTAAGTCGAGTGATGCAGAGGGAATTAGATTAGGAAATGAGACACTTAAAGTAGTAAAGGAGTTTTGCTATTTGGGGAGCAAAATAACTGATGATGGTCGAAATAGAGAGGATATAAAATGTAGACTGGCAATGGCAAGAAAAGCGTTTCAGAAGAAGAGAAATTTGTTAACACCGAGTATTGATTTAAGTGTCAGGAAGTTGTTTCTGAAAGTATTTGTATGGAGTGTAGCCATATATGGAAGTGAAACATGGACGACAAATAGTTTAGACAAGAAGAGAATAGTAGCTTTCGAAATGTGGTGTTACAGAAGAATGTTGAAGATTAGATGGGTAGATCACATAACTAATGAGGAGGTATTGAATAGAATTGGGGAGAAGAGGAGTTTGTGGCACAACTTGACTAGAAGGTGGGATCGGTTGGTAGGACATGTTCTGAGGCATCGAGGGATCACCAATTTAGTACTGGAGGGCAGCGTGGAGGGTAAAAATCGTAGAGGGAGACCAAGAGATGAATACACTAAGCAGATTCAGAAGGATGTAGGCTGCAGTAGGTACTGGGAGATGAAGAGGCTTGCACAGGATAGAGTAGCATGGAGAGCTGCATCAAACCAGTCTCAGGACTGAAGACCACAACAACAACAACCTGTACACGTGTCTTTACCTGAACAATTTCCGACGATGAGATCAGGCTGGTTTGTATTTTCAGAAACCTGGTAAATGCATCCCACTTCAACATGGTCATCGTCGTGGAAGGTTCCGTTGGTGTAGAGAGCATTATAGTTGGGATCAGTAACAGCGGTCCAACGTGATGTTCTCCGATGAGTCCTGATTCACTGTGGCGGGAAATTCTGGCTAATAGTTTGTGTGGGAGCGAGGGGAACACGTTACACACACGACAAAATGCACATGGGCGTCATCGGTTTGGCCTCGGCGTCATGATGTGGACAGGAATTGTGCACGATGGCCGAGCACAACTGCTTATGTTCGCGCGATGTACCGTTAAGGCGCAGTGGTGTTGCAGGGAGATTCTCCCGGATCACGTCCGACTGTTTAGGGATGCGGTAGATCTCGACTTTCTGTTTATGGAGACAATGGCCGATCACACAGGGCAGATGAGGTGTCGCACACACTGGAAAATGAAATATTGAACATATGGTGTGGCCCGCATACTTCCCGGACCTAAATCCTATAGAGCATGCCTGGTATGATCTCGGCACATCCCCTCCCCGAACTGAAAACTCCTTGAGAGAGGGGTAGGACAACATCTCCCAAGAACTGCTCAACACTTTAGTAGACAGCATGAATAACAGATGCAAAAATTTGCATCTGTGCCCGAAGAGGGCATATTCCTTATTGAGCGTCCGATATCGGCCTTGACCTGTGTCAGACATGAACGTTATTTATGTGCGTTGTCCTTCTTTCCCATGTGGTGAAATCTGTAATGTTTTTTGTTAAAAATATACCACTCTGCCTATATTATGTGTGTACTATGTTTCATGACATCCATCATTGTATGTGATTATTCCTGTCCGACAATGTCTATATTCCTTAACATTTGTCAAGCAGTGCACTTGTCGAGTTATAACGCGCTAACTGATACGACGTCATGTTGCATCCCTGAATTTTAATCTATAGTGAAAATGATTTTCATATTTCACTGGACGTACTACAAGTAAACAGAAATGATAATTAAATGGACACCCTAGCTGGAAACAGGCGTTGATGTACTTCGTTGGGGACATGTTGAAAATGTGTGCCCCGACCGGGACTCGAATCCGGGATCTCCTGCTTACATGGCAGACGCTCTATCCATCTGAGCCACCGCGGGCACAGAGGATAGTGCGACTGCAGGGACTTATCCCTTGCACGCTCCCCTTGAGATCCACATTCCCAACATGTCCACACCACTACATGTCCCCAATGAAGTACATCAACGTCTGTTTGCAGCTAGGGTGTCCATTTAATTATCATTTCATTTCTAGCAAAGCTGCATGGTCATCCACGGTAACTGTTCTTTCGGGAACAGATACTACCGTCATATATAGTTAAAATATGGCTTCCCGGCCATTGACCTTCTTGTGCGAACGCACACGCTATGCCCGAACTCGTACGGGACTTGGTAGATTAATCTGCCACGAGTAATGAGTATGATGGGCAAACATCTATTAGGCGCACTACGAATGTAGTGTTGTGGACATGTTGGGAATGTGGATCTCACGGGGAGCGTGCAAGGGATAAGTCCCTGCAGTCGCACTATCCTCTGTGCCCGCGGTGGCTCAGATGGATAGAGCGTTTGCCATTTAAGCAAGAGATCCTGGGTGCGAGTCCCGGTCGGAGCACACATTTTCACCTGTTGTTATAAAAAAAATGGCTCTGAGCAATATGAGACTTAACATCTGAGGTCATCAGTCCCCTAGAACTTAGAACTACTGAAACCTAACTAACCTAAGGACATCAAACACATCCATGCCCGAAGCAGGATTCGAACCCTGCGACCGTAGCGGTCGCGCGTTTCCAGACTGAAGCGCCTAGAACCGCTCGGCCACCAGCGGCCGGCAGCACGGTTACCAGAGCGTCTTCTGTGTCTACCCTTTAATAGGGAATGTTCAGAGACAGAAGTCTCAGTGTAGAGCAAGCATGCAACCATGCCACGGAAACACACTTGTGCTTCCTACAGCAAAATGAGGTTGTTTGAAAGGGGTCAAATTGTGGCCTTCCGAGTGGCAGGGTGGTCCTATCGGAGAACTGCCACACAAGTTACACGTGCTGCGTCAGTTGTGCAACGATGCTGGAATCAGTGGTCACGTGAACATTCTCGCAGACGTAGACAAGGCTCTAGACGTCCGCACATTACAGACGTCTGCCAGGATCGTCGTATTGTAAGGGCAGCAGTGGCAGATGTACAGCTACCATAGCACAGATAACACGGCTTGTGAGCCCAGACGTGTCAACACGAACTGTAGTGAACCGGTTACTTGCAGTGAGACTATGGACATCCACACTTATAGCCCGTCACCCACTCCAGCCACAGCAACGACGTGCACGGCTCGACTGGTGCCATCAGAGGATGACTTGGAAGATGGACCGGCGCATCTTGGCCTTCGCTGATGAAAGCAGATTGTACTTGCACGCAGGTGATGGTTATTTGCGCACACGACGTAGACCTGGAGAGAGCTGTCTCGCAGAGTGCTTTTGTCCAAAACATATTCGCTCCACCCCAGGCATTGTTGTCTGGGGTAACGATAAGCTACACCTCTCGTTCACTTTGGTATTTCTGGACGGGACGCTAACCACCACTCGGTACGTGCAGAATGTTGTTGGACCCATTCTTTTGCGATTCTTGCTACAAGAATGTGATGTGTTGTTCCATCAGGATAACGCTCTCCTTCACACTGCCCCTGAAACTCAACATGCTCTGCAAGACGTGCAGCAACTTCCCTAAGGACATCACAAACATCCATGCCCAAGGCAGGATTCGAACCTGCGATCGTAGCGGTCTTGCGGTTCCAGACTGCAGCGCCTTTAACCGCACGGCCACTTCGGCCGGCGTAGTTTATCCCAGGACAGTATTCGCCTTCTGTACGATTGGCTGGGTGCCATTTTCAGCGCCTGCATTTCCGCCTGTGGAGGCTACAAAGTTTACTAGTATGGGTGTTTCAACGTGGGTCGACACCTGGTACCTCAGAACCGCTTGTGTTACTGGTCTGTAAATGTAATCGTTTCATGTATTCCATATGCACTGTTCAACAATAAAACTTGAGTGAACCGCAAACCTCTTTTTTTTCTCTCTGTGTACTTTCAATCATCTGTGCATTAACAAAAAATGTGAGGTGACATCT
The DNA here is from genome assembly GCF_023898315.1 of Schistocerca nitens. Classification (NCBI taxonomy): domain Eukaryota; kingdom Metazoa; phylum Arthropoda; class Insecta; order Orthoptera; family Acrididae; genus Schistocerca; species Schistocerca nitens. The sequence continues at coordinate 612,217,338 of NC_064614.1, read as the reverse complement.
GAAGTCTCGGAGGGAATTAACACCAACGAGCCAAAACATTTATGACTACCTGCTTTATAGCGTGTTGGTCAACCTTTGGAATGCAATGTAGCAGCTTTCTACGTGGTATGGATTCGACAAGTCAGTGATATGTTTTCGAAGGTATGAGGCAACGCGTATCTAGGCAGAAGTCACGCGTTTACCTTACATATGGGCTGCTGACATTTGGGCACGCAGCTGGAGCCTGACAGCATCCCAGATTAATTCCGTCGGGTTCAAATCTGACGAATATGATGGCCAAGATACCAACGTGAATTAACTATCATGCTGCTATAACCTCTTAGAACGATTCTGGTCCTGTGAGATGGATAGTTATCCTGTAGGAAGAAGTTATCACCATTACGGAAGACATCAAGCATGAAGGGATAAGCGTAGACTGCAATAATCACAAGTTCGCAATAATCATGGTGCCTTAGACTGCTAGCGCAGGACCCAGAGAAGTTCAGGTGAATCTTCCACATAGCATAGCATCGCCTCCACCAGCATAGATTTGATCTGGTGACACCTTTCATTGATCCACGGTTCAGATATATTTGATGCTCTTGTTGAGTCAGCATGGGAACATGTAATGGCCATCGGCTGTGGAGACCCATGTTCAACCATATGCACTGAGGAGTGTGCTCTGAAACACATGTTGCTGCACCAGCTTTGCACTCTCATCAGATCGCCGTGTATCCTGCGTTATAGGGCGGACAAGCCTCAAACCACGTTTTGTCTTGAGGCGTGGATGTCCAACATCTAGTCTCCTGTTCGTGGTTTCTCTCTCCAACCACATTCCACAGGTGCTCCAGACCGACAACAGCACGTGAACAACTTTTTTTGCCGTTTCCGACAAGCTCGTTCCAAGGCGGTTGGCCATAATTATCTGCAATTTCTATCTGTCGTCTTTGTCAGAGTATTTCCCAATTTGCGCCACGTATCTTCGCAATAATGATGCCCCATTTATCTCTGCTCTGCTACCAACCGATAGTTGATAGACACAACATCGCTGTTACTGTATACTAAGGAAGCCCATTCATGGACGTGGGCCACAGATGGGATTGTGTACATGATTGTTCACCTCCTCAGCGTCAGTTAAGGCCTGAGGACGGTGTACTGAGTCACTGAAACTGGATGCTATGTAATAAAAAAAACATCAAATCGACGTTTTATTGCGTAAGTGAACAGCCAAAGTCCGCAGATCTTGTCCAACCGGCAGAGAGAAACTGATTGCAACTACAATCTTTCTTGATTGTGAACTAGACTTCAGTCTTGGGTACGTATTCGATTCAGAATCTTCTGACTTCCTTTTAAACTACTTTTTTTTTTCAACTTCTGATCTGTCGCGAAATCTGGTGAAGCCTCGCGCAGATGTGCTGCGCAGTATGTCTAGTACGCCCATCTATCGCTAGCACACTTTTCAAAAAAAGTAGTTCAAATGGCTCTGAGCACTATGCGACTTAACTTCTGAGGTCACCAGTCGCCTAGAACTTAGAAATAATTAAACCTAACTAACCTAAGGACATCACACACATCTATGCCCGAGGCAGGATTCGAACCTGCGACCGTAGCGGTCGCTCCGTTCCAGACTGTAGCGCCTAGAACCGCACGGCCACTCCGGCCGGCCACACTTTTCAGTTCGGAGCGCACACTGAGAACGTAAAGAGGACTATAAAATAGTGTCTCCTGCCAAGTGTGGAGTTCTGCTGAGGGGTTCTCCTAACTTTATGCAGCGCAAATAACGTAACTGCAATGCGTTTCTTTATCCATGATAATTCTCGGCCGTTTACTGCAGGTGCTCCGGCAGCATTTTCAAAAAAATGGCTCTGAGCACTATGGGACTCAACATCTTAGGTCATAAGTCCCCTAGAACTTAGAACTACTTAAACCTAACTAACCTAAGGACATCACACACATCCATGCCCGAGGCAGGATTCGAACCTGCGACCGTAGCAGTCGCGCGGTTCCTGACTGAGCGCCTAGAACCGCTAGACCACCGCGGCCAGCAGCGCCTCAGACCGCTCGGCTAAGAAGTAGCTCTCCTCTATTCTCTTTCTGTGCTGCTTGTCTCCTCTTGTCCTGTCCTCTTCCCCTCTCTTGGGGAGATGTCTCGTGCTTCCATGTTATGCAAGTTATTTGCAAATGAGAGTCCAGGTGAACTTCAGTAAACATCTTCTGAAATAAATTAATTAATTAGTTAGCAAACATATTCAAAATGAGATTAACAGGGAGACAGATAAAACGAAAGAAGATTAATGTTTTAACTTGCTGTCAATGCGGAGATAGAGACCGTTGAAATTTACATCGAACGTAATTGAAAACATTTAACAAACAAGACAAGGCGTTCATTAAACTAACAAGAGATTTCAGCTTAATGAGAATGATGTAGTATTGCTGTGCACGTGCAAACGATAACGAGACTACGATTTCTATCTGTTAATAAATCACGGCAGCACAGCAGACGTCACCGTTGCCCTCTCTGTCGCGCCTGCATTTCTTTTCTTCTGACTTCTTCCTGCACAGATTACACCCTGGCTCATAATAAGGTCACATCTGCATCTCTTTAAACTAGAAGGGCACTGTTTCGATTAGCAGTCTTCTGATTGGTTTGACACAGCCCTCGACGACTACTTCGCCTGCGTCAATCTGTTCATCTCAGAGTAGGACCTACACACAAAGTCTGAATTGTTGGATACATTCCACTCTCTGTATTACATACCGTTTCTCCGTCTGCAATTCCCCCTAATACCAGGGAAGGCAGTCCCTGATGTCTTAGCTGTGGTCCTATCATCAGGTCCCTTCCTCCCCACATACTACCTGCTCATTTCTCATCCCACCAGTCAGCCTAGTTTTCAGCATCCTAGTCTATCACCACATCTCAAACGCTTCGATTCTCTTTCCTTCTTGTTCTCCCACAGTCTATGATTCAGTTCCATACAGTGCTGTGGTCAAGATCTAAAACTTATTAAGGAAAATATTTGATAGTAGTAGACTTCTTTTTCCCAGAAAAGCCCGCTATGCTTCTCCTAGTGTGCTTCTTATAGTCTGCTGCTTATGTCTCTTTGAGTCGTCCATCATATGTTACCTTGTTTCCAAGGTAGCCGAATTCCTTCACTTTGTTTACTATTTGGTCCTCGATCTTGATGTTAAATTAATCGCTAGTCGTACAACTTCCTCCAATTTACTTTCAGTCCATATTCTGTGCTCTTTAGCTTATTCATTTCATTTAACGAGTCCTCCTGTTCAAAATGGCTCTGAGCACTATGGGACTTAACATATATGGTCATCAGTCCCCTAGAACTTAGAACTACTTAAACCTAACTAACCTAAGGACATCACACAACACCCAGTCATCACGAGGCAGAGAAAATCCCTGACCCCGCCGGGAATCGAACCCGGGAACCCGCGAGTCCTCCTGTTCTTCCTCATTTTCTCTGAAGATAGAAATGTCATCAGCGATTATTACTGATATACCTTCACCATGAATTTTAATCAAACTGATGAACTTGTATTTCCGCCACAGCTTCTTTAAAGTATTGTTTGAACATTAAGGGAGAAAGATCGTAACCATACCTTACGTCCTTTTCTAATTGCAGCATTTATTTCTTCATCTTGCATTCTTGTTTCACCCCTGTCACGCCTACGTCTCATTTTCCCTGTTACATAACTGGGGTATACGAGGGCAGTTCAATAAGTAATGCAACACATTTTTTTTCTCGGACAATTTTGGTTGAAAAAACCGGAAATTTCTTGTGGAATATTTTCAAACATTCCCGCTTCGTCTCGTATAGTTTCATTGACTTCCGACAGGTGGCAGCGCTGTACGGAGCTGTTAAAATGGCGTCTGTAACGGATGTGCGTTGCAAACAACGGGCAGTGATCGAGTTTCTTTTGGCGGAAAACCAGGGCATCTCAGATATTCATAGGCGCTTGCAGAATGTCTACGGTGATCTGGCAGTGGACAAAAGCACGGTGAGTCGTTGGGCAAAGCGTGTGTCATCATCACCGCAAGGTCAAGCAAGACTGTCTGATCTCCCGCGTGCGGGCCGGCCGTGCACAGCTGTGACTCCTGCAATGGCGGAGCGTGCGAACACACTAGTTCGAGATGATCGACGGATCACCATCAAACAACTCAGTGCTCAACTTGACATCTCTGTTGGTAGTGCTGTCACAATTGTTCACCAGTTGGGATATTCAAAGGTTTGTTCCCGCTGGGTCCCTCGTTGTCTAACCGAACACCATAAAGAGCAAAGGAGAACCATCTGTGCGGAATTGCTTGCTCGTCATGTGGCTGAGGGTGACAATTTCTTGTCAAAGATTGTTACAGGCGATGAAACATGGGTTCAACACTTCGAACCTGCAACAAAACGGCAATCAATGGAGTGGCGCCACACCCACTCCCCTATCAAGAAAAAGTTTAAAGCCATACCCTCAGCCGGTAAAGTCATGGTTACAGTCTTCTGGGACGCTGAAGGGGTTATTCTGTTCGATGTCCTTCCCCATGGTCAAACGATCAACTCTGAAGTGTATTGTGCTACTCTTCAGAAATTGAAGAAACGATTTCAGCGTGTTCGTAGGCACAAAAATTAGAACGAACTTCTCCTTCTTCATGACAACGCAAGTCCTCACACAAGTCTTCGCACCCGAGAGGAGCTCACAAAACTTCAGTGGACTGTTCTTCCTCATGCACCCTACAGCCCCGATCTCGCACCGTCGGATTTCCATATGTTTGGCCCAATGAAGGACGCAATCCGTGGGACGCACTACGCGGATGATGAAGAAGTTATTGATGCAGTACGACGTTGGCTCCGACATCGACCAGTGGAATGGTACCGTGCAGGCATACAGGCCCTCATTTCAAGGTGGCGTAAGGCCGCAGCATTGAATGGAGATTACGTTGAAAAATAGTGTTGTGTAGCTAAAAGATTGGGGAATAACCTGGTGTATTTCAATGCTGAATAAAACAACCCCTGTTTCAGAAAAAGCCGCCGAAGTGGCATCCAGTCGAATGACTCTCAGTCTCCAATTGAACCACACGCAGTTACTATTACTATTTTTTATTATTAGTATTATTCACGTGTAGGCCACTACAGGAGCATGCGAAGCATCTACTTCAGGTGAGATTTTCTCAGGCGCCACACCTATTTAATCTTCTCATTGAGCCGTGGGGGGGATGTTGACGTCGCCATTCAAACTCCTGGCTCCATTGCCTCGATCTGTCGTGTGATTTACCTCTGGTTTGAGGCCACTAAGATCTTTGCTCGACGTTATTGAAGGGGGACGGGGCGCGATGTGATGTGGCGAGTTTGGGAGTGCAAACGGCGCGAGGAGGACGGTGTGAGAGGTCCACCCGGAGAGTAAGGCGAGCACTGGCGCAAGTGTCTTGGGCACGGAGCCCGCGAGTGGTTGCTGAGCATATTTGTGGGCCGATTTGATCCCGTGGCTGTCTTTGAGTGCCGTCTTCGAGCGTTGCCTGACCAGCCATCTCTGGGACGTGCCACGCCTATGAGAGAGTTGAAGCCAGTTTCGCTGTGCTGAATTCTGGCCCCGCCTTTGGAACCGGCAAGCATCAGCTTCGATTCGTGAACTTCAGTTAAGTTTTGGATTTCGAAGACTTTACTGTTATTTTCTTATTGATACCTACAGGTTAGCTGATCTATTTCACCACCAGTTGGTTCCATGAATTGAGTTTGTTGTTTACTTTTCCCGAGTCGATACTGCCCTTTGTTGTTTGGTAACAGAATGTCTTAAACTGTGTGACCCGGTGGTGTTTCCTGAGTCGCAGCGATAACGTGTTTCTTCTTTGCTATGGCCAGACCCGGACTCCCCCCCCCCTCCCCCTGCCCACCCCAGCCCACCCGCCGCCGTCGTCACGTAGTACTTAGATGCCTGGGTTTTAGTCGACCTCCCTGCCGAACATCTTCTAACACCGGATAAGTACCTTTCTGTTGCAATACAATCAGATGCAGGCTTCCAGATACCTTCAGGCATTGCAGATGTCATCGCCCTGTTCATTATATTGGCTTAGGAGGCGTCCACGTCTCAAAATTTGCAATTTCTGAAGCTACTTTGGGTTTGTCAACCTAGTTTCCCTTCGGGCGTTTCGCCATCGTTCTAGAGGCGGTATTTTGCAGTAACGTGGGTATACTGTTTGGCTAGTTACTGTTGCTTCCAAGTAAGTAACATTGCTGTGCTAATATTTCTTTTGCCGGTCTGTACCCAACAAAAAGGGTCGTGGAAGGCCGGTCTTCTAGTTGTAACCTTTCTTGGCCTTCCTATTTGGGGTAGTCTTGTGTTCCTTATTTATAAGCCTTCTGGTGAACCACTTGTGAGGAGGCAATTCAAACTCTTGGTTACTTAGTTGAACCAGTTACTCATGAAGGCCTACCTGTTTTCTGTTTGACAGTCTTACTTAACTGAAGCCGTTATCATTGAAGGCCTGCCTGTTTTCTATTTGGTAACTTAAATTAACCAAGCTATTATTATTGTAGGCCTGCATGTTTGGTATTTGGTAATTTTACTTAACTGAAGCTGTTATTGTTGAAGCTTGCCTGTTTTCTATTTGGCAGTTCTACTTAACTTAAGCCGTTATCATTGATGGCCTGCTTGTTTTCTATCTGGTAATTTTACTGAAATGAAGCTGTTATTATCAAAGGCCTTCCTATTTTCTATTTGGTAATTTGCTTATCTGAGGCTCTTGTTATTGAAGGTCTGCCTAATTCCATTTAGTTAAATTAAGAGTTATTTCGTAATTTGGGTTAGATGAAACTCTTATTAATCAAGGTCTACCTGTTTTATTGCCCTATTATTGAGATCTGATATCTTACTCAATCTGTGATGTAAATAAAGGAAATTTTGATTGCCAAAGGCCTATCTGTTTCAGAGGAATTTATATCAATAAGGTAGTAACAGGAAATGACAAATGATGGTACATGGGACCTAACCTTTCGCCTTACATCCCTTTATACATAATTGTAGGTTTCACTCTCTATGCATTTTTCTTTCTTTCATCCGACCAAGTCTTGAATTTCTTGACCTCTGCCTCACTCTCCACTTGAATACTTTGTGCTTGGATGTTTGTCTGATACGCATATTTGACCCTATAATGCCAGCATCCTTCAAGTCTTTTTTGATTTCAGCCGTTCGCTTCATGTTCATAGCGTTTTCTATGTATTCAAAGATCTGTGGTAGTTTGTCGGGTGTCCAGCATTCTCTTGATATGTCCTTAAAATATCTGTCGACGTTTTTTTCATGGCGTGTTTGTGTTAACTAGATACTTGTCCAGTCTCTTGTCTACTCTGCAACCTATAACCTTCTTCTGTGTTGCTCGGCTCTAGGATTTTTCTGGTATCCTGATACTTTGTAGTGCACCTCCCCGATCCATGAAAACGTTTCTGATGCGTATTAGGTTCTGGCTTGATGACGATATTGCATTGCCTCGCTTTTATATTACGTAATATGCATGATTTATTGTAGATTCTCCAATCTTGCAGAATGCCCCACCCATCTTTTGATTTTTCTGTTCTTGGGCTTCTTTCTCTATTCCATTTGCCTGTATCATCTTCCCAAGACACTTGAATTTGTGAACCCTGTCGATCTCAGCATGTTTTGTTGTGATATTTTTTGTTCCATCTTTTTGTTTTGACCTAAATTCGGCCTTTTCAGCCTTCTCTTTCAGGACTTCGATTTTCTGTGTCATCTGTGATTATTTCCAGATGGCCAACGACTGGCAGACAACCAAGATCAGGGATATCTTTACTGCTCGTCATACAAAATATATCACAGTGCTAGCTGGATGGGATTAAGTACCAAACGGAAAACTAGCAGAGTACCAAGCACGTCTTATACCAGGAAGATCCTGTGCTAAACAGATACTCGGTTTAAATACAGTTCTGAGATACCAAACGATGAGAAGCAGAGAGACCATGTGCACCTTTGTACATATCAAAAAAAGCATACTACTATATAGACAGATCACCACTGATGCTAGAACTGGCAAATAGGTGCCTCGACAACAAGACAGGGAACATTATCAAACAGACACCAACAAACACCGAATCTAAAATTAAATTCATGGGAGAATTATCAGAGGCATTCGAGATTATTATTATTGTTACTGTTATTCTCCTGTACTTCTTTATAGAACGTGTATTACCCTTCTTTCCCTATAGCTTATATTTATTTTTCGTGAATTTCACAATATCTGGCACCATTTTACATTCTCTTACTCTTTTTATAATCAACAAATCACATGTAGGTATCTCGATTTTCCTTCATTGTTATCTCCATTCTAAAGCGCAATGTCACGACCGCATCTCTAGTGTCTTTACCTTTCCTAAAACAAAACTGATCTCTTTCTAACAGACCCTCAATTTTCTAACCGATTCTTCTATACAGTGTACCATTCTTGTAAGGAACCTGGATGCATGTGTTATTAAGACGATTTTGTGATAGTTCTCATATGAAATACCTTTGTTATGTTTGAGATTGTGTAGACGATAGTCTTTCGAAAGTCCGACGACATATCGCCCGCTTCGTAGGTACGACAAACTAATATAAATATTCATATGGTTGTCACTTCCCCCAATGGTTTTAGAAATTTGCAAGGAATTTTAACTATTCTTCTGCCTTGTTTGTTCGCAACTATTCGTCAGTTCTGTTAAACTCTTGTTCCAATAAAGGATTCCCTACGGCTTTCTCATCGACTCACACCTTCTGTTACGTCATCAGACAAGTCATCCCCGTCATGGGGCCTTCAGTGTACTCTCTCATCCGTCCTCTCCTCTACGCCTTAACAGTAGATTTCGATTTGTACTCTTAACGTTGGCATCCTTATATTTAATTACGCTGAAGGTGTTTTCGACTTTTCTTTTATGCTGAATCAGTTGTTACAATGATAATTCGCTTTAGATTTTTTAAAATGTTTCCTGCAACCATTTCGCCATGCCTTCCGGTCATCGACATGTCTGTTCTCCTTTGGTAGTCTTGGCAATTTTCATTCTATACACTGGTTACAGAATCTGAGTCATGTGGTAAGAATATATTACAGTCGCAAGTAAATGTGATGAACAGTGAAAGCAGAAATGAAAACAACAAATAAACGGGTGTGAACCATGTTACGTCAAAGGAACTCAAAACATCCAAAACGGAATGCAAGGGTTGTAGCATGTGATTCTTGTGTAACAAATAGGATGTACGTACGTCTGGAGATCCCTTCGTTACCTCTCGCTGTTTCAAACATTCATTACACCACTACACAGACACAAATTTGAATACAGCGAACAGGCCCGTCAATGACTGGACGGACAGTTAATAATTTTGTGAAAAAAAGAAAAGTACTGGGCACGAGGCAGGTTTGAACACGGATCTCCACTTCACAGTCCAACACCGTGATCACATAACCACCACACCGTGGCTATTCAAGTTCCCTCGATGTCGCACATTTTGAGCTTTGACCGTCAGTACACCTTCTTTCTGTTTTCGTGCTTGACCTACGTTCAATCTTTGACGGTCTATCCACTGGACCATATTACTACTAAATCTGAGGGTGGTGCGATGCGGAGTTTCCTTTGTAAGTGAACCTACTCCGATTTTCATTTTTGAGCAGTATATCCGCTATTACTACTTGAATTTTATTGCAAAACTCAGTTAGTCTTTCTCTTTTGTTATTCCTACTACCGAGTCCCTATTGTCCCTTATCACTTTCTTCTATTCTTCTTCTTGCTACCGGGTTCCAGTCCCTCATGATTATTAGATTTTTTTCCCCTTTACATACTGAAGTGCCCAATCAGTATCCTCATATACTTTCTATATCTCTTTTATATCTCTTTCTATATCTCAGTTATATCTGAACTATTGTTGTTGGCGTTGGTTTCTGTCGGTTCCGACGAGCCGGCCGAAGTGGCCGTGCGGTTAAAGGCGCTGCAGTCTGGAACCGCAAGACCGCTACGGTCGCAGGTTCGAATCCTGCCTCGGGCATGGATGTTTGTGATGTCCTTAGGTTAGTTAGGTTTAACTAGTTCTAAGTTCTAGGGGACTAATGACCTCAGCAGTTGAGTCCCATAGTACTCAGAGCCATTTGAACCATTTGGTTCCGACGAAAACAGTCTTCTCACTGGACTATTCTCAGTAGCTCACTCTCTTCCGATTTGTAACGATTCCTTTTCCCATTGCGCCATTTTCTGCTGCTGTTGTTATCCTGTATTCGTCTGACCAAGTTTTTCTAAATGTTCTACATACTTCCCCCACAACTTTTGCCCTCTACAGCTCCAGCTAGTACCACTGCGGTTGTTTCCCTATGTCTCAATATATTTCCTATGCAATTTACAATTTACATAATGTTAGATTACGCTGAAGGACAATTTTCTGTATGGTTGAGCCCCTCATAATAGACTCTGCAGTCCCTGACCTAACGTCATTATTAAAGCGGTAGGGAGCTGGCTGGAGAGTGGAAACGTACTGGAATCACAAATAAAGTGTCTACACAATAGTTTATTAAAAACAACATCTTACAATGCGAAAACTCACCAACAAGGGGATCACAGTAAGCAAAACCACTTGAAAATTTCAAAAACATGCAGCACAAGTAGTTAACAAGGAATTACACCAACAACAATCCAAAAAAATGGCTTAACCGCAAAGGACAAGTAGCTTGAAAAACCAAACAAAAGTTCTGAATCAACGCTGTAGTGATAAAGAATCACAAATCAAATTACTGCTAAATAATTAATCACCTTGTGACTCTCTTCATATACAAAAAAGTAAATTAAATGACAAACTTAGCAAATGCAAAATTGGCTTAAGCCCCAATTAAAAGTATGTTTCATTGGTAATTTTACCAAGTTAATGGTACAGAGCAAACCCGAAATTGTTCTTGGCCACTGCACCAACAGCTTAAGGCCCAATGATAAAAGCTCGTTATAATAAGATATGCAAATTACAGATTAAAAACGTAAATGCTGAAACCAGTGATTATACTTGGCATTTTCAGCAAACGGCATATGGCCCAATAACACCAACAAACCACGAAGGAGGCAACACCAGATTTTAAGGGGCCACTTATTTTACAGACACTGATCTTCAGTGGTATTCAGATATGTAAGGACATGTACAAGTTATTTGAATTAATAGCCTATGGCCATGCAAACATGTTTACAATCGGTGAAGGCTCCTTAAGATTTTCCTGAAGTTTCCCCAAAAATGCAAGGAACCCATTAGTAACCATAGTGAGAGTTACAACACAATGGTCAAGCAAACACTAGACGGAACTTATATTTCAGGTCGCCTCTAAGCGGCGTTTCTTTACTTAAACATTTAAAAAATATTTATTTTCATATAACCACGTATATATTAGATACGTGAAACATTCAAGTGAGGTAAGCTGATACATTGAAACTAACAAGAACAATTACAGATTAATAACACAAATATTAAACACATATATAGTCACAACCAGATTTTAAAATTTAAGTGAAAGAAACTGTAACAGTATTTTAAAAGAAACTCGTGTACTGAATTAACCGCCGGCGGTCATGTGAAGAATGTTTACAACTGGTGGAGGTGCTTTGAGACTTGCTGCAAATTTGTGAAAATACAAGGTTCGTGTGACCATGTGGCCAAGTAAAGCATTAGCCTGAAATTATACCAAGGGACGCCGTGTAAGAAAAACCGCGTATAAATTGAATAACTGAAATATTAATAGCGAGACAACGCTTAAAGTCAAGGACAGCAAACAACGGCAGTAGCCGCTCTAATATACAGATCGGCCAAGGCTCAGTGGGCAGCATGCCAAAATAAACAATTGAAAAATAATTAACGAACGAGGTCTAGTTAAAAGAAAAAGACAAATGGCAAATAATATGTATTTAACGTGCTCAGCTGGCCTGCTGTCTTACCAAAATAGATCTCTTTTAACGAACTTGTTACCAATTCCGTGTGGCGTCACGTCACTAACGCAAACAGTGAGATCCCTGAAAATAAAGCTTTAAGTAATGGTTAATGTGTCCTGCAACAGACGCATAGAATTAAAGACTATGAAATTGAAGCCAATTAACAAGCACTGAAAGCACCAGAAAAAATAAACTAGATAGTCTATTAAATTTCGTGCACACAGCCGCGCAAATAAAATTTCTTCCGCTGATAATTCAGCCTCGTATTGTCCGGCCATATTCAGAGTAAGTCGCAAGACTTACTTTGAAAATCGCTGGACGATACTCGGCCGAAATATCAGTGGGAGAAATCGTATTTGCGTGGCTGCATGTCCGAAATTTAATAGACTATTCATTACGCAGTGAGAAGTTGAAAATGCACAAAACTAAATAAACACAATTTTCATAAAACCCAGGAGACTCGTTAACACGTGAGCCTAGAACACTTTTTAAGTAAAACAGCAAACACGCGAAAACATTGGCAAGCGTCAGACGAAAGACAGGACAGAAGTTTATAGCAGAAAGCGCCTCTTTCGCACATTACGAAGCACCCACACTGCTCAACGACGTGGTGAGTAGATAACAGTTTTTCAGATTTAATGCACATTCACCATAAGATGCGAGTTATCTAATACTACCGAGCGGATTCGGCCCACAATATCAGACCGAGGCAATGGTAAAAATATTAAGAAGGTGCGAGAGAAACCAGACTACACGAAATTAATACCTGTTATCAATGGATCTCACCACAGTCCACAGTATGAGCAGGCAACAGTTCCCAAAGCAGGATCACTTCCTTTAATGGTCAGGCAGACGAGACTCCAGTTCCCAGTGAGTATGATGGCGCCCATAACTCCCTAGAGGAGGCCGCCGCCGTCCAGCAACGCACGACCAACGCGGAGCGCCGACACATTCGTGCAACACGGACCTCCAACGCCACTGCTTCGAGCTGGTCCCTCTCCTATAGCAAGCCGAGCACGGGCGTACATCTCGCCCGTGGCTGCTCACGCTTGCACCCTTGCAGCCCAGCAATGGGCCAGAGACAAACCTAGCGCAACTACAATCGATACCAACAAAGATATTACGTGCGCACGGCACAGTCTTATATGCATGAAGATCATTGATTAAAGCGGGGTCACGTAAGGACAAAAGGACTAAGGACTGTAAAACAAAATTTATCATAAAATTTCTAAATTAAGAGTTGAACGGTGTGAAACGTTGTGTATTAAACGAGTGCATTCGATTTTAGAATAAGAACCTGTAAACAGACTTTGATCGTAATTGAAGCATTTTTATTGACATGCTAATTTATTCCAATATCGTCTTTCACGACATAATTCCTGGATAGCTCAGTTGTTTCAAAAAGGCTTTTTTTAAATATTATCAGTAAAAGTGGATCGGTGTTTTCATATCGGACTTGATGAGATCATCTCCTTGTATGTACCTGTAACAAAATTTGTTGCCTGACTTTTGAATGAAAGGTGATTCTCACTTTTAACAAACGTCAAAAAAATTCGGCATAATCTAATATATAAAAATGAATGTATCTTTGTTTGCTTGTCTCCTACTCGTTCCTACACCGTTCACCGGAGTGTTATGAAAGTGTTGAGTTGTTATGAGCACGTACGTGAATGTTTCTGTGCGGGTAAAAATTATCTAGTGCCAATAGGGGTAGGGGTGGTGGTGGTTAGTGTTTAACGTCCCGTCGACAACGAGGTCATTAGAGACGGAGCGCAAGCTCGGGTTAGGGAAGGATTGGGAAGGAAATCGGCAGTGCCCTTTCAAAGGAACCATCCCGGCATTTGCCTGAAACGATTTAGGGAAATCACGGAAAACCTAAATCAGGATGGCCGGAGACGGGATTGAACCGTCGTCCTCCCGAATGCGAGTCCAGTGTGCTAACCACTGCGCCACCTCGCTCGGTTAGGGGTAGGGGGTAGGGGGGAAAAGGGAGTGACAGAAGCGTAACTCAGACGTATGAAGCGATTTCTACGAAATGTTGTGTGTACGTGACTTATTATTTGTATGGAACTAGTGTGAAGTAGTGTACCCCTATCACCCCTACAAGTGGATGGGGGCGAGATCCCGTGATGTAAAAATATTCGATAACATGCAATATTAGTTTTTGGGGTCGTTAGGTTCATTGGCGACACTGCCTATAGATTACGACCCCTAGTAGTGTAGGTGTGAGGAGGCTAGGAGAAGGTGCAAAGATAGTGGCATATCAACATATCTCTGTTACGACTGAAGCAATTTCTACTCAACTTCTTACAAGTATCACTGGGCAAAAAAGTACTGTGACACCCCTAGCAAAACTATGGCTGAGAGTGGGGATGAAGAAGGGAGAGGAAGGGACTTGGAGGGTTGGCATGTAAAAATGTTTATTTATTTGACACAGAATAATTTCGAAGTATGAAGGACAATCTGTCTCTTGTGCTGCAACGCCTCATTTTCTTGCTAATTAGTATACGTAGCCAAACATACACATGTACATATACATAAAAATGAATCAAGGACAGTGTGTTTTGTGCGTTAAATTGTATTTTAAAAATTTTATTCAAATGCTTTGGGATATAAAGTAATATTGAACCTGAATGATTTTTTTCAAATTTATTTTAATGCACAAAACATTATGCTCTTTCATTTATTTTCTACATCTAAATGTGTGTGATTTGTGTATGCGTACTGCATGGAAAGGAAAAGAGGCGTTGCAATGTATGTCACGCACCGCTAGCAATGTGTAGAAAGCAAACCAGAAACAAACATTTGAAACACATGCTGACATATGATAAGAGAGAATACAAGTTAAATGATTAGTGTGTATAGACACGGACAATTTCAAACAGTTTGATGTTGCTGACAGTGTCTGATGGCTATAAAAAGGTTTTCCTTCGAAAATGTGTGTTGTGTTACGTGACAGCGAACTTGTGAACAAAGAGCTTTCAGTCGAAAAAGAATCGATTGGATGTCGATAGGGAGCTTGCTATGGATATTAACAGCGTTGAGATAAAATTTTTCTGGTTCCACTGACTCAGAAGAAGGCCACTGTGACCCTGACCGAAACGATGGTTTCTCCAGTAATAGTAATTTACACAATGGCAGGGTACCATTCCCAAAAATTTTCACATCAACTGGCTCTAGCCGCGGAAGCCTACGCCATTATAAACAGTGGTGGGTTCAACGTAAGGAGCATAATTCTCCCTGATACTTTTTTTAATGGCAACAATGTTTGTCTTTACACGCGTATTTCGTTTTCTTACATATCAAGAAGATACATGTAAACCATATTGAGGAGCATTTCACTGTGCACCACAGTGCAGTCTCTACACGAGTAGTGCGAACAAGGTGGCCACCGCCAGACTGCTTGGTATGTTCAACAAAACGCCTACCATTGATACGGCAAAATCTGCTGTGTAACGCTGTGCAGGCAGCTGACTCACCTGCAGCAAGCAGGCCCTGGAATGACGCTTCCGCTGTGTCATCCAGCTCATC
This sequence comes from Schistocerca nitens, assembly GCF_023898315.1. NCBI lineage: Eukaryota > Metazoa > Arthropoda > Insecta > Orthoptera > Acrididae > Schistocerca > Schistocerca nitens. The sequence goes on along the minus strand of NC_064614.1, from coordinate 612,201,901 downwards.
AGGCCCAACAAAGTAGCTGCAGCTGCCATGCAAATTTGTGAACACAGATTGCAAATAAATACGCTTCTCGAAGTTCTCTGGAAAAATTAAAATAGAAAAAAAGTGACTGTACTCTGTATACAGTGATGCAATCCTTGGCAAATCACCGTCAGCTTAAAGTTAGGCAGCAAAGCGATGGAACATCAGGGACTGTCTGTTGTGTCCTTCACGCTTGACCTTATAACGCTTGTCGGTTCTGCCTTCCTGTGGGAGAGGGTGCATCACAGACATCTGTTGTGCGCTGCACTGCCCCGTGTCCGCAGGCAGTGCAGTGAGCTGCTATTATCGCGTAGAAGGGGTCCTACGCACGGTCCAGAAATGCCTAGACGGGTCACCAGTGCCAGGGGGCGGCAGGAAACTCGATAAGCGCGCGCGGCGGAAGTGACTTTTCCACTGACCTGGGCGCATGCAACATACTGCACTATCGCGACGCTGCCTTCTTCTACACAAGTTAGACAGAGAACTGTTCGACTTATATTTCATCTCAGCTTTCAGCCGACCATCTGTGCGGTTAGTACATTGCGCACGTTGAGAAGTGGTTTAAGCAGTTACACTAAAAGAAATTATCTCTGTTCCGCTACCATGCTGATTTCCCATTACTTTTGGAGGAAAATTGAGTGTAACGTAACAAAGTTGCAAAGCAGGGGATAACAGGTGAAGGCACATTGCTTGCAAAGATTCATCGAATAAACATTCAGTTCCTACGTAAAGCCTCCGCCTCGCAGTAATTCAGTGATCAGATCAGTATTCACATCAACCCCGCAAGTACTGCACAGTGCACGGTTCCACTCGAGGGAAATGTGGTCTCCTGGCGACCATTGTTCATGTAGTACGCTCTTATCTTGATGTAATGGTCTCCCATTTATTAGGGTGGACATAACACAGCAAGAAAATGGTTTTAAGGAGCATCTCGTTTTAAGGAGCGTCGTTTTGACATTGGTGACTCACCAAGTTCAGGAAGAAATTCGGGGTTTGATGAAGACTGTTTAACGCATTACTCCACAACTATCCACGTCAGTGTATTACAGAACTGGCAAAAGTGAAGAACTGTGTTCATTCCACCATCGTGTGACATTTGTATGCTATGGGGAAGGTTCAAAAATCGGACGTATGGGTGCCGCACGCTCTAAGCCAAAATCACAAAAATCAGCAAGTGGCCATACGTGCAGCTCTGCTTGCTCTTCATCAATTGGCTCGTGAACAACAGCGACCATTCCTATCCGGCATCAATACTGGTGACAACAAATGGTGCCGGCCGGAGTGGCCGTGCGGTTCTTGGCGCTACACTCTGGAACCGAGCGACCGCTACGGTCGCAGGTTCAAATCCTGCATCTGGCATGGATGTGTGTGATGTCCTTAGGTTAGTTAGGTTTAATTAGTTCTACGTTCTAGGCGACTGATGATCTCAGAAGTTAAGTCGCATAGTGCTCAGAGCCATTTGAACCATTTGAACAAGAAATGGTATCTTTCCGCTAATATAAGGAAAAGAAAGGAATGGCTGAGCCCAAAAAAAGCGGCAACTCCTAGTAAACAGACCTGCGCGCATCCGCAAAACCTAATGTTAAGCAACCGGTGGAACACCTACGTTGTGGTGAACTGCCAACAACTGAGACGTCTTGCAAACGCAATCCAAGAGCAACGACCGGGAAGACTTCGTGCAGCGATGATACTCCACTACAACTTTTGCCAGCATTCTGCTAGATTGACAAAAAACACGATTCAGGTGTTGGATTGAAAAGTCATTCCGTACCCATCTTATACACCTGATCTTGCGGTGTCAGATTTTCACCTTCTCCGGTCTCTATCGAACAACCTTCAAGGAACTTCCTTTCTGGATGAAAATGCGCTACGAAAATAGCTCGACGAGTTCTTCGCCTCAAACCCATGTGATTTCTATAGTCGCGGAATATAAAAGTTACCCCGGCATTGAGTGACTGTTATAAATAACGAAGAAGAATATACTACTGACAACTAAAGTCTCTGTTATGTATATCTGTAATGTTTATTACACTTCTATCGAAGGTCCCCGAGAATCGCTGCTAGTCCCTGGTGCTGAGTGAACAAATTGTTTATAAATTATCTACATGCCGCCGAATTAACCTCGATCTCCTCTCATAATCAGATTTTCCGTGGGTTTTACCAACCGTTTTTATACTGTTATACTCTTGGAAAACTCTATATTTCACACTCTCAAATAAGTTTCCTCATTGTTTCCGTCAATCAGCAAGAATGCGGAATCATACCATCATGAGATCACCAGAAAGGCGATAGAGCGTCACTTACCCATGAATCACAACATTGCACAATAATTCGACACTCAAACGTAAGGAAAAAATTACTCCTTGAAGACAGAATAACCGTTACAACAATAGCCTTAGATGAAGCGTCGTCAAACTGTGAGGGCACCCATATGCCATGTTCAGAAATGGCGAAGCAGGATATCAGTTGCGTCTTTCCACCACTGAAGGCCGAAAACCGCATGATTTACGTACCCTTGTTCTCCAACTCAAATTAAGGTAAGTCCACCTCACAAATTCTATGTCCATTTTGTTCAGAGCGTATATGATTGAATTCCTTGTGTGTTTCTCTCTTCCTAATGCAGATCGTTTGGTGTGCTAGCTGTATACTGACCTATTTGGGTGTATTTCACTCTGATGATGTCCTTTAACACTTCCTTGAATTTGATTACGGTATCTGGTTTGGTACTTCATGTTATACGGGATGTTATGGGTGTAAGTGTAGATATTGTTCAAGGTGACTGAGGTCAGTATAGTGAATAACATGATATCAGTATTTACTTCATTTGCAGGTTAATAATTATAGCGTTTAGGAGTAGTACATGTTTATGTTGCTTAGTACCTCCAAGTACATGTGGCAAGAGTAAGCCATTAATGTTTATTATCCCCTGGCAGCAGGTCCGGTGTTGAAGTGTGTATGTGTGGACACCAAACGGTTAGTCTATACTGAAAGGCGTAGACCACTTAATGATGCCGTTACGACTGTACAGAATACATCAGATAGTAAACAACACTGTGCTACAGAATTAATGGCTCACTTTTCCGAAGCCCCATAATTCCACTTCGTGGCGATGCTTAAGTTTAAAATTTGGTTCAAAGGTGCATAAAATCTTCCTCTGTAAAGATTGAAAAGTGTGGTGCGCTGCGGCATCACCCTCATGCTCGGCTCCGCTTCAAATAGCAATGTCAATACATGCAAAGAAAAAAAAAAAAGCCACAGCTCTGAAGTTCATGTGACGTGTAAAGTGAGTTAATGATGCCACATTGGCACAAAATTTCACCAAAATTCTGTCCAGTGCCACACGATTGGGAGGTCGTCTCACCCTCTCTTACCCCAATTTCACCCCTTCTTTTGACACCTCTGCGACGGAGGCCAGAACCGCGACACACAGCGTTTCAATCACGTGGTTTTCTTATTAATGGTCGAGAAACACATTCTAGACACACCGCCGCTCAGAATAGGTACGAAAAGGCTGCAGGGAGTGGCATGAAGGACATCAATGAAACAGCCCCTTTACCTGGGGCGTTGATTTCCACATACTTCGCGGTCGAGAACGACAGTTATCAATGCGAGGAACAACAAGGTCATGTTTTTCACAACCTTTTACTTGCTAACACCCTCGGCAGTTTAAACACTTCTTTAAGGACTGTTGGGCTGCACCACTATCGAATATGATCGTACCCGTTTGGAGCGCAGCGCGACCGCAATTGTGTACATGTTGGAACCACTAGGAACCGTTCAAGACCATTCGACGAAATATGAACGTGATTCGAAGAAAAAGGGTTCTTTTTCTTTTTTAGCGCTCCTACTTTATGTCCTTATGTGACGCGAGCACAGGGGGATGTGACATCGAAACATGTGTGAATAAAATGGCAAAGAGTCCTTGTAAGATTCCCAGTTAGGCAGAATCCTCAGTGGCACCCGCCCACCTTCAATGAGAATTTTAAATATGTACCAGCATATACAGAACTCGTGACAAAGTCCTTGGCGCCATCACACTGCTGCTCTTGCACCTGATAGTAGGCCATTCTGAATCAGACGGTGTCGAAGGGGTTGCCAGTCTGCAAGCCGATTCTTTGCAGTAACTCCTGATTTGTTATCTTACTATTCCACCTGATTTTCAACATCTTACTATATCACCAAATCGCAGACGCTTACATTTTCTTGTTTTCCGTTTTTATCACAGCCCATGATTCACGTTGCTGTTCTGTTGCTGTTCTCCAAATATACATTCTCACAAATTTCTTCTCAAATTAAGTCAGCGTTTCAAACGAAACTACATTTTTTAGCTTGGGGTGCCGTCTTTTCCCGTGACAGTGAGCTTCCTATATCCTTCTCATTTCATCCTTCACGCACCATATTGCTTCCAAGGAAGTCGAACTGGTTCGTTTACTTTGTGGTCCAAAATCCTGATGTAAGGTTTATCGCTAATTTCATCTCTGCTACTCTTCATTACTTTCGTCTATCTTTGGTATCCTCTCAGACCATATTGTGTGCTCATTGGGCTTCCATGCAATAGGACCTGTAGTTATTTCTCACTTTCACTGAATTTGGCAATATCACCAGCAAATCTAATCATTGATAACTTTTCACCCTGAACTTCAACCCCACATTGCATCTTTCATCATTTCCGTTATTGGTTCTTCGGTGTACAGGTTGGACAGCAAGCAGAGGAAGACTGCATTCTTGCCTGACGGCCTGTTTAATCAGAGCAGGTACTATAACAGTTAATATCGTCTCATGTGTTGTATTGTTGGATAACATCTATAAATGTATGTGCTTATTCGCTTTTTCTTTCTCAATTAGTACAACAGAGCATACTCGTTTAACTTCGATCGGAAGTCCTCCCAAGTATTCCTTTGTTTCATTTTGCATACATATATTACATTCTGATTTCACTACCATATGACTGTCTGTACATAATATTTCTAATTACCATTTACTTTATAGCTCCTAAGGGTCTCATTCCGCTTTGCAAATTCCTCCTAACGTTTCATGTGTCATCACACGCAGTGCTGTTTACTTTTGTTGTCGCTCTCCATTGTGCTCCTGCTTCCTCATGAGCGTTTCGATGGCTATGAACAGACTGTGGTAATCTCGTTCTGTGTCAACGCTCTTCTCTTCCCTTGCGTTGATATTTCGTCTACTTTTCTACTGCAAGCTTCCAAGACTACCGTCCTAAGATCCCACAGATATCTTGGATGGTTTATTGGGGAGTGGTTTCTATAACTGATAACATAATTATACAAGTAAATGGTCTGACCTTGTCATTTAGCACTTGACGCGACATTTCTAAAACCAGGCTGATTAAAGTGTGTATCTACCTGTTGCCAAATGTAACTGTCATTGTGTACGGATTCGTGTTGTTCTTCCGTCATTCAGGAATATAAGATTTTCTTAGTCCATTAATTCAATAACTTTATCTTTCATTTCGCTAGAACACCCTCGTCGTGAGTAATAGGGCTACCAGATATTTGGCTCCCTGTGACCTCCAAGTGTCTGCTGAGGCTCATCACCAATCTGTCATATGCACATATGACATCATCTATAACCTCGAACGAATTACGTTATCAAGATGGTGATGGCGGGAAATTTAAAAAATATGAGACGAAAGCGGTACGAAATTTTAAAAAAGCAAAATTGTGCTGGTGGGAAAATTTAAAAAAACATTTTTGCGTCCATTAAAGTTGAACAGTCAGTGACGGTGTTGTATTCTTTACTAAAAATGGAACAGCCTTATCAGTATTTATGTGTTCAAAAGTATCTGTTTTTTCCTATTTTTATTTTTCATTTTTTTCACCATGTTTAGTATTACAATATAACAAGCTGGTCATCACAGAAGTTAAGAGCTTATCAGATGCATGTTTTTTCATACTGTATACTGTTTATGCACAAGATATAGTTCAGTACCAGCACAATTTCGTAAGAGAGATATAGCTTTTAAAACCTTGTTAGCTGCATGAGATGTTCCAAATATTTACTCGAATTTTAACAACCTACTGTTAGCAACAGATAATATTCTGAAAAGTGTTGTAGTGGAATAAATACGTTTAATTTTTTGTTGATAAAAGAAAGAGATGTAATTTTTTTGTAAGAAATTTGTATTTAGAGTATTATGTATGGTTTTTTGTTTCCCCATACCGCTCTGTAGCATACAGTATGGTTGATGCCTCATTCAAGTTACCATTACAGGAAGACAGATGAAATTTAACATAAATATTTACTTAGTAAAGTATAATACAGAGAGATAGAGAGATGTAATTTACTGTCGAGGCGGATGACATACGAAATTTACTGGCAAGACATTACCGTTTACTTTTATAAAGAGTTCTTTTGTGGTGCAACGGCAACTATACAAGTCCATTTTGCAAACTACAGAAACCGCACGACAGTAGCTCAATATTTATGTTACTTACACGATCGGTTTCGGAATATTATAATAAAAAAAAAAAAAGGTTCAAATGGCTCTGAGCACTATGGGACTCAACATCTTAGGTCATAAGTCCCCTAGAACTTAGAACTACTTAAACCTAACTAACCTAAGGACATCACACACACCCATGCCCGAGGCAGGATTCGAACCTGCGACCGTAGCAGTCCCGCGGTTCCGGACTGCAGCGCCAGAACCGCTAGACCACCGCGGCCGGCAATATTATAATCCCTTCAGGTGTGAGATAATAAGAATGTGTTACAACACTAGGGCATGCAGTCCTCAAAAAATTAAAAATGTGATGGGTAACCATTTAAACAAATTTAATAACTTCTGTATGAATCAATGAAAAAGGAGACGGTTCATTTCTCATATCAAAAACACTTAACGGGCTGAAGTCATATTCCACCCTAATTTTCTCTTGGAACAAAAGTTCCGTGTCTAAATTATGTGAAGGAGAATCTGGGAATTTACCAAAACGACATTACAACGGGAAAACAAGAGTCAGGTGTATGACGGAGGATCTAAGTGGCAACAAAGTATGAAAAAGTACACATTATGTAGAAACACACAGAATCCATGAACAGTTCCTGTGCTGTCCAACTGGTTCCACAAACAGGAAGACCGTGAACAGTAAATAGTTGCTGGGCGTGACTAATGACATATCTGTAGGTTCGTCGTGGACAGGGAACATCAGTTGGTTAAGTAATCGTCAATATCAGTTAAATTCACCAACAGCCGTGTAACTTAAGATGTTATTTTATTTTAGTTTGATGGCTACCAGTTTCAGCATTTCAGTATGCCATCATCAGGCCCCATATGCTTCTCTTCAAATAAACGAAAATGTCACATAGTGCCTTAAATCTCTGGATGTAGTGAATTCAGTCGTTACACTAGTGCTTCATTCGAGGACTTGAAGAGTTGCTATCAAATCTTCGAGTGAAGCAATAGTGTAACGATTGAATTCACGACATCCAGATATTTACAGCTATATATGACATTTTCGTTTATTTGGAGAGATGCATATGGGGCCTGGAGATCGCATAGTAAAATGCTGAAACTGGTAGCCTTCAATATAAAACAAAATAACATCTTAAGTTTCACGGCTGTTGGTGAATTTCGTTGACATTGACAATTAGAACTACAACAGGTGGAACGGTTTACACCGTAAGAGCGGGAGAACCGCAGTTAAAAAAAGAGGGCTGGAGAAAAAGGCATAACATTAGGGAAGAGAACCTCTACATCAAAAAACAAAAAACGATATCGTACAACTGACATATAACCAAAAACAGAAAAAAACATAAGTTGCCTGAATTATATCATAATTAACTAAAATATTTTTATGATATGTCTGCGCATTCATTAATAGTATCAACAGGATGTGAGTGGAAACATCTTAAAATTTCAATTTCTCCCAGCACGTTAAATATGCGTCCTTTCTCTGAAGTATGTATAACAATTACGTTATCCCTAACCTGCTTCAGATGACGTTCGTCGTCAATCAAATGCATGATCAACTCTGACCTGGAACTGTCAAGATCTTCCTGTTCTTTGAATCTCGTATGAAAATTCCTTCCTGTTTGAACACTGTATCTACCTTTACACATCTGACCTGTATTGCTCTCAATATGAACGGATTAAAAAGAAGGAATCTTTTTGAACGTTTCACCTTTCCTTAACCTGTTAGCAAGATTTTTCGACATAAAATATGGCGGTATTATGTTAGCTGATGATAGTTTCCTCCGAATCCTCTCAGATACATGTCACCGAGATCGGATCTTGGAGAGCCTGTTCTTTGTTTCACTCTGTTGGAATAAGAGTGATGTCCTTCCCTGTTTCTACCGCTTTCACTTGAATTTTTTATTCTATTTACCAACCATTGCTTCTGAAAACCCATTACGTGCGGCAGTATACGTAATTGTACCCAGTTCCCCTCCATATGCTTCTGATGTGAGGGGAACGCTATTTAATCCGTTAAGGAGAAACCTGAAGGCAGCAATTTTATATTTCAACGATTGGGTTGATGTCGCACCCAGGACTAAATCGTGGCAGACTCCCTTCTATAAATGTCAGACTCCACCTTATTGCCTTTCAACGTGATGTTGATGTAACTATGGCAAAGTCCCATTGACCTGATGTTGGACTGAAAAAGTAATCTTTCCATGAAATGTGTTAAGTTTGTTGTGTAAATAGTCGTACTCTTCCTTGCTGCTCTCATAGAGAACAAAAAAATCATCAACGTAACGCTTTCAGCATACCACCATAGTGGCGTCCTCTGGGTGCTTCTTAAAAAAACCCATACTCAGAACGCGACACAAAAATGTTAGCCAATACGCATGCTAGCTGGAAACTTATGGTCAAATGCTGTTGCTACCGTACATCTGTTTCCCAAATTTGAAATAAGTTAAGCTCAAGATAAACGTTAGAATATTAATGACGTAATTGAAGGCATAAAGACTTGTTATGGCACTTTATTTGTAAAGGTCCGTCTTTATCACATAAACTGTACAGTTCACAATTGTCGGTTTCAGCCATTGCCATCTTCAGATCTGTTACAAATAGAAAAAGGTTCATGGAACCAACTAAGTTCAATTAGCTGAAGCAAAATCTACAACAGGCCTAGCGATACATAAGAAAAATATTAATATGATTAACAGCAATGCATACCAGCTCCATACATTCCATACAAATATTTTGATGTATATATCAACGTCAAAATCTGTTTACCCAGGTACAGTTCTGGTGATGTCCTGAATACGCCAGCATTTTATACAAATAATTAACGCCAGCATAATGCTAGATCACATGGATAACCATTATGTAAATTCAACAGTTACAATGCAGCATGCGAAGTTATTAACTAAAATTACTTCCTATGTAAATATGAGCACCTGACGATAAACCGTCAACTGCCATAGAATATGTGGACGCGTTTTTGTCGCATCTTAGATCTTCTGTGATTCGGCTGACTCCTGTTTCCTCGTTATAATGTCGTTTTGGTAAATTCCTAGATTCTCCCTTATATACTCAGACACGGAACTTTTGTTCCATAAGAAGACTGAGGTGGATGGTGACCTCCGTCGGCTAAGTGTTTCTTTATTGATTCATTTAGAAGTTTTTAAGTGTGTATAATTGATTGTCCATAACATTTTTAATTTTTCCAGAATGGCTTAGCGCTGGAACAATGTGAAGTGTGTGTGTGTGTGTGTGTGTGTGTTTGTTTGTTTGTATTTGTCGAATTATTTTTCTTAGGGTTGCGACTTACCTTAGGGATTGAATTCAAATCCAAATCCCCGACGAGCAAACCATATGCAACATACCTCCACCTCTAATGACTTCAGTTTTGACGTGACCTTAAATCCTAATATCCCTTCTGCAACATACGTTTAGGGATTGATACTTGGACGAGGTACGGCTTTATTAACAAATGTAGCTCGATATAGTCACACGGTCGAGCCGTACACATCTGCTTTCAAGCCCAGCAGTAAATTTCGCCGGAAAATTGCAGTTGATCGGCGATCTTGCAGCAGAAGTACCCTAATATTGGCATGTAATGCGAATGATTAAGTAACACAATTTGAAACATGTTAAAATAAGAATAATAAATGAAGAAGGATTGAATTCAAGTGAGTAACTGATGTAGGCGACAACAAAGATTTAAGCTATAAGTACTGATTTATTCAGCCGAAGTACCGAAACTGATAAACGGCGGCCTATAGAGTATCATTTAAATATTTAACGAAATTAATTATGCCGTAAAATATGTGTAAATGCATGAACTGTGTGATAGCAGAATCCTCTCGGGCTAACCAACAACATGGGACAGTAAAACAGAGGTTCTGAGTCCCATATTACTCGGAAAATTTATAAAAATTAGCCAGATTTAAAGTATATTCGAGTAGTAGGGACCTGGGGTTATGAGCGCAATTTTGATATCAAATTTATATGCAAATTAATTAAATTGGTCAATTAATCAAGCCCACCCTCGCCCACCTCCGCCTACCCCCGCTCCTGACCACACCCACCACCACCCCCAGATGACGTCACGTGTTTTCTCAGCTTGCACCTGTGCCCCTGCCTCCTCCCACCTCTCCACCCTCCCCCTCAACCAACCTCTGTTAACCTATTCATCTCAGATTAGCCCTTGCAACGTACGTCCTCAATGAATTGCTGGATGTATTGTACAGTTTTTGCCCTCTACATCTCCCTCTAGTCCCATGGAAGTCATTCCCTTGTGCCTTAACAGATGTCCTATCATCCTGTCCCTTCTCCTTATCAGTGTTTTCCACATATTCCTTTCCTCTCCGATCAACACAGAACCTCCTCATTCCTTACCTTATCAGTCCACCTAATTTTCAACATTCGTCTGTAGCACCGTCTCTCCCTACAGCTTACCTCTATTTTCTCAGAATTTCGAACATCTTGCACCATTTTACACTGTTAACAGCTTTTTCCAGATCGACAAATCCTATGAATGTGTCTTGCTTCCATTATTAACCGCAACATCAGAATTGCCTCTCTCGTGCCTTTACATTTCCTAAAGCCAAACTGATCGTCATCTAGCGCATCCTCAATTTTCTTTTCAATTCTTCTGTATATTATTCTTGTAAGTAACTTGGGTGCATGAGCTGTTAATCTGATTTGCGATAATTCTCGGACTTCTCAGCTCTTGCGATCTTTGGAATTGTGTGGATGATGCTTTTCCGAAAGTCAGATGGTGTGTCGCCAGACTCATACATTCTACACATCAACGTGAATAGTCGTTTTGTTGCCACTTCCCCCAATGATTTTAAAAATTCTGATTGAATGTTATCTATCCCTTCTGCCTTATTTGATCTTAAGTCCTCCAAAGCTCTTTCAAATTCTGATTCTAATACTGGATCCCCTATCTCTTCTAAATCGAGTCATGTTTCTTCTTCTATCACATCACACAAATCTTCCCCTCATAGAGGTTTTCAATGTATTCTTTCCACCTATCCGCTGTCTCCTGTGCATTTAACAGTGGAATTCCCGTTGCACTCTTAATGTTATCATGTTGCTTTAATGTCACCGAAGGTTGTTTTGACTCTTCTGTATGCGAGTCTGTCCTTCCGACAATCATTTGTTTTTCGATTTCTTCACATTTTTCCTGCAGCCAACTCGTGTTACCTTCCCTGCACTTCCTGTTTATTTCATTCCTCAGCGACTTGTGTTTCTCTATTCCTGAGTTTCCCGGAACATTTTTGCCCTTCCTTCTATCATCGGTCAGTTGAAGTATTTCTTCTGTTACCCATGGTTTCTTTGCAGTTACCTCTCTGTACCTATGTTTGCTTCCCAACTTCTGTGATGGCCCTTTTTAGATATGTCCATTCCTCTTCAACTGTACTGCCTACTGAGCTACTCCTTATTGCTGTATGTATAGCCTTAAAAATCAACCGTATCTCGTCGTTCCTTAGTACTTCCGTATCCCACTTCTTTGCGTATTGATTCTTCCTGACTAAAGTCTTGAACTTCAGCCTTCTCTTCATCACTGCTATGTTGTGATCCGGGTACTCTGTCTGACCATGATGTAATCTAACTGAAATCTGCTCGTATTACCCGGCCTTTTCCAAATATAGTATTCGTTATTACTAGCTGAAACTTGTTACAGAACTCAATTAGTGTTTCTTCTCTCTCGTTCCTTGTCTCAAGCCAATATTCTCCTGTAAACATTTCTTCTGCTCCTTCTCCTACGACTGCATTTTAGTCCCCCCATGACTATTAGATTATCATCCCCCTTTACATATTGTATTACCCTTTCAATACTCTCATACACTTTCTCTATCTCTTCATCTTCAACTTGCCACGTCGGCATGTATACCTGAACTATCGTTGTCAATGTTGGTTTGCTGTCGATTCTGATAAGAACACCCCTGTCACTGAACTGTTCACAGTAACATACTCTCTGCCCTACCTTCCTACTCATAACGAATCCTACTCCAGTTATACCATTTTCTGCTGCTATTGATATTACTCTATAGTCATCTGATCTGAAATCCTTGTCTTCTTTCCACTTCACTTCACTGACCCCTACTATATCTACATTGAGCCTTTGCATTTTCATTTTCAGATTTTCTAGTTTCCCTACCACTTTCAAGCTTCTGACATTCCATGCCCCGATTCGTAGAACGTTATCCTTTCGTTGATTATTCAATCTTTTTCTCATGGTCACCTCCCCCTTAGCAGTCTCCTCCCGGAGATTAGAATGCGGAACTATTCCGGAATCATTTGCCAATGGAGAGATCATGATACTTCTTCAGTTACAGGCCCCATGTCCTATGATATATGCTACGTCTCTTTAATGCAGTGGTTTCCATTGCCTTCTGCATCCTCATGCCGTTGATCATTGCAGATTCTTCCGCCTTTAGGGGCAGTTTCCCACCCCTATGACAAGAGAGTGACCTGAACCTCTGTCCGCTCCTCCAACCACTTTGACAAGGCCGTTGGCAGAATGAGGGTGATTTCTTATGCCGGATGTCTTCGGCCGCCAATGCTGATTATTAATCAAAATTTAAGCAGCGGCGGGTTTCGAACTCGGGACCTAAGACGTTTTGATTATGCACCACGGGTGCAGTCAACCTACCCTATTGGCGGAAATGTTAAATTTTGGCGGGAGTTTCGAATTTTGGCGGGAATTTCTTTGTCCCAGGGCTGTGCTGACATCCCACCCCACCCTCACACCCGGGTATTGACGGGAAATTAAAATTGGCGGTGCTCTTTCCGCTACCTGAACCCTGATTCTACTGGATGGAAATCCCAAGTGCAAACCCCCCCCCCATAACAACAATTACACTCCTGGAAATGGAAAACAGAACACATTGACACCGGTGTGTCAGACCCACCATACTTGCTCCGGACACTGCGAGAGGGCTGTACAAGCAATGATCACACGCACGGCACAGCGGACACACCAGGAACCGCGGTGTTGGCCGTCGAATGGCGCTAGCTGCGCAGCATTTGTGCACCGCCGCCGTCAGTGTCAGCCAGTTTGCCGTGGCATACGGAGCTCCATCGCAGTCTTTAACACTGGTAGCATGCCGCGACAGCGTGGACGTGAACCGTATGTGCAGTTGACGGACTTTGAGCGAGGGCGTATAGTGGGCATGCGGGAGGCCGGGTGGACGTACCGCCGAATTGCTCAACACGTGGGGCGTGAGGTCTCCACAGTACATTGATGTTGTCGCCAGTGGTCGGCGGAAGGTGCACGTGCCCATCGACCTGGGACCGGACCGCAGCGACGCACGGATGCGCGCCAAGACCGTAGGATCCTACGCAGTGCCTTAGGGGACCGCACCGCCACTTCCCAGCAAATTAGGGACACTGTTGCTCCTGGGGTATCGGCGAGGACCATTCGCAACCGTCTCCATGAAGCTGGGCTACGGTCCCGCACACCGTTAGGCCGTCTTCCGCTCACGCCCCAACATCGTGCAGCCCGCCTCCAGTGGTGTCGCGACAGGCGTGAATGGAGGGACGAATGGAGACGTGTCGTCTTCAGCGATGAGGGTCGCTTCTGCCTTGGTGCCAATGATGGTCGTATGCGTGTTTGGCGCCGTGCAGGTGAGCGCCACAATCAGGACTGCATACGACCGAGGCACACAGGGCCAACACCCGGCATCATGGTGTGGGGAGCGATCTCCTACACTGGCCGTACACCACTGGTGATCGTCGAGGGGACACTGAATAGTGCACGGTACATCCAAACCGTCATCGAACCCATCGTTCTACCATTCCTAGACCGGCAAGGGAACTTGCTGTTCCAACAGGACAATGCACGTCCGCATGTATCCCGTGCCATCCAACGTGCTCTAGAAGGTGTAAGTCAACTACCCTGGCCAGCAAGATCTCCGGATCTGTCCCCCATTGAGCATGTTTGGGACTGGATGAAGCGTCGTCTCATGCGGTCTGCACGTCCAGCACGAACGCTGGTCCAACTGAGGCGCCAGGTGGAAATGGCATGGCAAGCTGTTCCACAGGACTACATCCAGCATCTCTACGATCGTCTCCATGGGAGAATAGCAGCCTGCATTGCTGCGAAAGGTGGATATACACTGTACTAGCGCCGACATTGTGCATGCTCTGTTGCCTGTGTCTATGTGCCTGTGGTTCCGTCAGTGTGATCATGTGATGTATCTGACCCCAGGAATGTGTCAATAGAGTTTCCCCTTCCTGGGACAATGAATTCACGGTGTTCTTATTTCAATTTCCAGGAGTGTATAATCCCAGAGGAGTTTGAAATTGGTAGTAGCCAATATGAACGCAGCATCCGATCACAACGGCGATACAGGGCGCGCCCAGCAGCTATGCAGCCTCAGTTGCAGTCAGTCACCCAGAATGAAGCGCCAGTCGAGATCGTCCAACACCGTCCTGCGACAGAATACAAAGACGCAGCGGAAGAGTAAGTATCCCGTGCTTAATGTCTGTGTGTACTAACGTGTGAGAGTCTTTGCGCTTCTCTTGTAACGGGTTTTCTTCTTTGCTCATCAACGGATGCGATGTCCTCCAGCCTGTTAAGGTCTGCAACAGCGACGTGTCGTCGTGACCCGCAGCAGCGGCAGCATCCTGGGATCCTGTCGCGCACCTGGTCTGCTTGATGGAACAGGATAATCAGCTGTTATTGTCGGTTGAAGATACCCAGCCAGCCCCTGACTTGTTGAAGTGCACTGGGAGTCCTAATCACCATGACGCAGGTCGGTACTGGCCTCCATCATACGCGCCATCGCAGAATATTCCAGTGATGCTGCATGGACAAAGTCAGGATGTAGTGGATGAGACGATATCATCCTAATCCCTGTGCATCACTACTCTTTTGTGTATAATTCAACCGCTAGTGGTTCGAAACCTTTAGATATTGGTATAGAAGCAACCACAGACACAGAATGGCGTATTGTGATAGATATCGAGAATGCAGCTAAAAGTATTAAAGTGCGGTCTACGGAGGTGGAATAGGAAAACTCTGTCGTGCAAAAGTGTATATCATGCAGCAGTTGACCGCCGAGTACCACCCGATCCGTCCTCCTCCGGACATTTACTGTGCTGCTCTAACTCTGTCCATTACAGCAGTGTACAATGACTCTGCACTCCGTGTGGAATTACGTAACGGATCCATTTATCTACAGCACTCCACCGTTCAAAACTTTTTCGATCTACAGATACAGTTAGAAAGACTCAACATAGGGCTGCCTTGTGTTAAAGCTGTGTATAGAGACATTACAGAGTATCCAAGTATGAACAGAGTGCATGTAGACGACTTAGAACAGTCGGTCAGTGTGGTTCCGCCGAAAACTAATATCCTGCCGATAAGATTGAGAGAATCACATGCTGAATTCTGTGATTACAAGAAGGCTTTATTTTCTATATTCTGTACTGGTGTTAAGATAAAGAAGGAACTAAATGATGTGCTTCATTCTGTGTATGATTACTGCATCAAAAAAATGTATATAACCATGTGCGTGTTTTTTATTTCTTACTTCTTATTATGGCGTAAGTGCTAAAGCTACTGCCCCAGCATTTTCACTGAAAACTTGGAACAGAAGGAAATTATGTTATTTAACTAAATTCTTCGTAAAATCCAATTGAACGCCAGTACATGAAATGGTCGGTATCATGGAAAGGGAATAGTGTTCATTATTTTTTATAAAAAGCCATTGCACGCCAGCACCTGACGTAGTAGGTGAAGCATCAAGACTTGTTGTAAGCGACTGGAGCCGTGACAGTGTGCAAGAAGACCGGAAGAAGAAGAATGGCGCACTCCTTGCCGACAACATACGTGCAATAATGTAGGTCCACCCAACTGTGGCAAGACAAATGCTCTCACGTCGCTGCTAACACATCCGGATGGAGCCCGCTTTGAGCACGTATGCGTATTTTCAAAAACACTGTTTCAGCCCAAATACCAACTATTGCAGGAGATTCTGCAGGATGTAGATGGTGTGATATACACGACATTCAGTAAGAGCAGTGATATCCCTCCACCGGAAAAGTAAAGCCAAAGACGGTGTTCATATTTTACGATGTTACTGTGGAAAACCAACATCAAATTAGGCGATCTGTTTCGGTCGCCATATGGCTGTTTATGTATTTTATCTGAGTCAGACGTATTCCAGAATCCCAAAACAGCTGGTGAGGGATAATGCAAACGTAATAATAGCACTCAAAAAAGACAATCTGAATTTAAAACACATTTACCGGGCTTATGTAGGTACTGACATGTCGTTCAATGATTTTGTAAAGATATGTGCAGTTTGGTGCAACCAGTTACATTATGGGTTTCTCTTTATCGATAAAACAAGAAAACTAAATGATGTCAGATACAGACGGAACTTCCAGGAGCTCATATATATATATATATATATATATGCAAAAAGGTGAGTGCATCAGTATACGCATCACCATGGATAAATTCGCACGCATGCCGGGAGCTCAGTTTGATAGGATGGGTGTACATAGACAAAAAATTTCAACTCTCGAATACAAAGTTGGAGGTTTACGCAAGGAACTAGAGACGTATTTTCAAACTGAACAATAACTGAATGATCGGGTTAATGCAATCGAGAAGAAAGTAAACGATTTAACTGAATGGGGAATAGTTGTCATTGAGAACGAGCCATTATACGAAAGGGTTAACGAAATTGAACAGAAAATAGGCAGCTTAATTGAAGGGAAAATAGCTGTTACCGAGAAGGGAGAGCAGCATAAGAAGAAGAAGAGCGGATATTTAAAACCTCACGGTGCACAGAAGTTCGATTAGTAAACACCGAGATGTCGACTAGACATAAAGTCATTGAGGCACGGAAGGCCGTTCGTGAAAAGTTACGGTTGCTGAGGTTAGGGCATTTGAAGCGGGAGCAGACACTGAGAGAAACCTTTAAACCGTTACTGAATCTCTCGGTGAACTCTCAGCGAAATTCCACAACGACGACAATAACGCTATTGCCGATTTCATTAAGCGTCACAGCGACGCAAGGATAGAAAAAACATTCATTGTTAGAGGTGAGAAACCATATATGTTGGGCACACACCTAACACCCACAAAAACTGTAAATTATTTATCTAAATATCTGGAAATGTATCGTGAAATATTGCTTTTAACCGATCTGCATAAGCATACAAAAAGTCGAAGCAATGTGAAATACAAATCCATTACAAGACCTATTTTGGATGGCGAAAAAAATAACAGTGGCGATGGTATTGCCGTTCAGCATAAAAGAGTGAGTAATCGCCTCCCTCAGTATATACGAAGGTTGGAACTTAAACAGTGGCAACTATTTATCACAACCGATACAAAAGAGTTGCATATTTGTACCTGTTACTGTCCTTCAAAATAGTCACCTTCGTTGTGTAGAATCCGTTGCCAGCGACGTGGAAGACGTAGTATACCGTTAGCCGAGCCCCTTCTGTTGATGGTGCAAATGGAGCGGTCTACTGCCTGTCGAATCTCTGGAACAGTTCTGAAGCGAATGCCACGAAGTGGTTCGATCATCTTCGGAATCCAATAAAAGTCACAAGGACCTAAGTCCGGGGAGTATGGTGGACGGTAAAGTACTTCCCAGTCCCATCGATCGAACAGAGCAGCCACAGCTTGCGCTGTATGCATCCGCACATTGTCGTGCAAAATGATGGGTGGGTTGCGCAGAAAGTGTCGCCGCTTCTTTCCGCAAAGCTGGTCGCAGGTGATGCTCCGAAAACGAACAGTAATACTGTGCGTTGCCGGTCTGCCGTGGAGGAACGTAATGCGTTAGGATAACACCATCACAGTCGTACACGAGAATCACCATAACTTTCACCATACTGTGGCTCTGACGCACTTTCGACTATCGCAGCGACCCATAATGACGCCATTCGTTGGACTGGCGTTTCAGTTTTGGCTGATACGATGTGGCCCGTGTCTCATCCAGTGTTAGATACGGCGTAAGAAAGCCTCTCCTTCGCGCTCATAGCGCTGAAAGTGCGTCAGAGCAGCGTCCATTTCTGCATTTCCGTCATGTCATACGGAACCCATCGTGATGCAATTTTTCGCATGCCCAGGCGTTCCTTCAGGATGCGAAACACAGTCGTATGTTCTAATCCAGTTTCGTGGGCGAGCTCACGAATCGTATGGCGTCGATCACTGTCCACTAACGCGGCAACAGCATGCACTTCTTCAGAGACGCTAGGACGACCTGCCCGATGCATGTCTGCCACAGTTTGCGGACGTTCGTTGAAGGCTTTTACCCAACGTGCCACTGTTTGTACGGCAATGCCGACTCCCTGTACGCCTCTTAAAGACCTTGATGACACTGTCGTGCTGTACGACCTCTGGCAAATTCAGTCTTGATCCAACTTCGTTGTTCCTGTTTCGAAACCGTTACGTTAGACCGCTCGCTCACAAGTAACTGTGTTTCCCTCGATCGCGTGCACGCCAGTGACGTGAGACGGGCGAGTCCATTTGCTCGGAGGTAAGGTATGTATGCTAACAACGTGTGCTATCAGCGACAATAGTATTGCATAGTGTCTCCACAGCAGTGTTGCCACTATTTAAGTTCCAACCTACGTATATTACGACGACCCCAATGAGCTAACAGACCGGCTACGACTGCTCATGGCATAAGCTGCCGCTGGTAATACAGCACATTCGAATGAAGTTGTTTCAGTAATTTCTGAGCTTAGAGAGAGAGGCATAATCGAATAAGTATGGAGACTAGTTCGAGAACTGCACAAACCAGCATGCAAAACATAGCCCCGAAGATATGTTATGATTAAAGATTTGGACGACCTGTGGCAGGCGGGTCTTGTCGACATGACTGAATATTCATGTGTGAATAACGGATGGTCATTGATACTTATTCTAAATATGCGTCGGCATTTCCTGTGAAAGTGAAAACAGGGAATGACGTCGCCCATGTGTGTGATGGATTGCTGCAGATGGGGACGAATTGAAGCCCAGACAACCTTCAAACAGATCACGGCGGTGAGTTTCACAATAAATATTGCAAGGCTGTGATGGAGCGTTATCGGATACATCACTACTCGACGTTCACCCACCTGAAGGCGAGTATTGTGGAACGCCTGAACAGAACAGTGAAAACCCAGGTGTGGATGCAATTCGATCTTCGTGGCTCACACAGATGGATCGATATCCTCCCGCAAATAACTGCAGAGTATAATGGAACCAAACACCGCCCAATACAAATGAGAGCAATCGATGTTCGTGATAATAGACTTCTAGATACAGTATACAATCGCACTGGTAGATTGAGCAAACAGCAATTTAATGTAGGTGATTTAGTATGTATTTCAAAACACAAGACAACATTTGAGAAGTCATACATGCCAAACTGGTCAACCAAGATATTCACAGTTTACAAAGTGCAGAGAACGAATCCTAGAACCTACCTCTTAAAGGACAGCTCAAAATGGTTCAAATGGCTCTGAGCACTATGGGACTCAACTGCTGAGGTCATTAGTCCCCTAGAACTTAGAACTAGTTAAACCTAACTAACCTAAGGACATCACAAACATCCATGCCCGAGGCAGGATTCGAACCTGCGACCGTAGCGGTCGCGCGGTTCCAGACTGTAGCGCCTATAACCGCTCGGCCACCCCGGCCGGCATTATAAAAAAAGAAATGCAAATAACGTCTGCTATTTCGACTCATTCAGCGACCTGCAACCCCCAGAAGAATGACAACGATACTTCACAGGCATAAGACGCTGCCAAGAGTTTAATACATTCCTGTGTGGTCATCTGTGCATCACGTTCCTTCTGACTTGTACGAATGATATATAAGGCCGGGTATTAAGCACCCATTCACCAGTCGATGTTTAGATGTAATGTCGTACACTCTGGCATTAAAAGAACGATCATATGTACTACGTGCGAATTACTTCCCACCAATTGATTTAATCGCTGGAGAGTCGAGCATCGCGCTGATTGGACTGGAGACATACAACACCATCCTAAATATCACAAAGGCTAACAATAAGTCGCATCTGGAAATTAATGGTAAAGAAGAAATTGTAGAAATTGAACCTGGTGCATACGATATTGACGATTTAATCGAAGTTTTAAAACAGTCTGGAAAAGGGATTGAGCTCCGTACAAACAACAGTACACTTAAATCTGAAATAAGGAGGGTGAATGCTTAGATTGACTTTAAGCGGAAAGATTCAATAGGTCCACTGCTGGGTTTCTCAAAAGGACAGGTTCTGAAGACGGATCCCAATAAATCCTACAAATATGATCAGACAGTGGATATCCTCCCCGTCAGTAAAATCCGTGTTGAGTGTAACACTGCAGCGAATTCATATCTCAACGATGGATTGGTTCATTAAATTTACGGATTGTTCCCAACAGTTGGAACAGGGTATAAGATTGTTGAGACTCCTACCACCGCTATATACCTTCCAGTAACGGTTCTGGAGCTGCGTATTGTGGATCAGAATAACCAATTTGTTGACTTTCGTGGTGAGGAAATCATTGTACGACTACATCTACGACAAGATGGGCGTAAGGTATAAAACCAGCGCACGCAGCGCACAGCACAGCGCATCGCAGCAGAACCGCGAGGTGGTAACACGTGCGAATTACAAGTTTCTTAAATCAGTTGGCTTGAAACCTCGCAATGACGTCATTGCTCAATATATCTCACCCAGTGGAATATGATGAGCGAATCATACGCCAGGAATACTTCTCGCATAAACCTTATGCATCAACGCTATTTAACAAGAACGATGAAATGAGGATTGTCATCCAGCATTAAGACACTTTAACTTTTCCATGCAAGAGTTTCATATATTTGGATGGATTCTTTAAAAACGATGGTAGTCATACAGTGGGATCAAGGCTTACACGTAATGCTTTGGCATTCCTGTTCCATGAAATACGTTATGAACTTAATGAGGTAGAGACTGAGCGTACACGTAATGTTGGCATAGCATCAACCCTTAAAACATATGTCTCATCACCACCCTCGGATTTGAATGGCTTAGAAAATGCAGGACGGTTCATAGATGAGCATGTGGGCATAACAGCAGAATAGTACCATCGATTTACTGCAAGCATACCTCTAAAAATGGTTATGGGGTACTTTGAGGACATGCAGCGAATTATTATGAATGCTAAACAGGAGCCTATTCGGGTACAGAGCGCAACAGATAGCAACTCATACCACCAAGGAGCTCAAGAGGAGAATCAGATCATCGTCAATAAAATTATATGGAAAATGCCACACATCACTGTGGCAGACGATGAGCATTTGAAGCTTTTAAAAGTTCTGAATACCGGTACATATCTGCCATTAACTTTCCGCTCATAGGAGGTTTTTGAGTACCCAGTGCTACCAACAGCGAGCAGACAAACATGGGCTATTAAGACCTCAGTGCAGCTGCAAACACCAAGATTCATCACACTTGCAATCCAGACCAATAGGATTATGAATGTAGCAAATGATTCCACCATATTTGACAATTGTAATTTAACTAGTGCCAGAGTCTAATTGAATTCTGAATTCTATCTGCATGACAATTTACTGCTACAGTGAGATCATAATGTATACTGTCTAGCATTTGACGTGTATGCAAGATTCCGTGCTTCTTACTATGAAGGTGTTGAAGAGGAAGGATGCCTACTCAGTCCATGGAAATTCAAGGAGCTGGCACCAATCATCGTTATAGACTGTTCTAAGTAGAATGAGATAATTAAATCAGCACCAATAGATGTACAAATCGGATTTGAATCTTCATCAAATTTCCCAGAAAACACTGCAGCGTATGCTTTAGTTCTACATGACCGTGTGATTAACTATTGCTCACTTACTGGTGTTGTGCAGCGTGCCGTATAAATGATGAAGTGCTGTGGCATGCTCTGAGCATTACACTTTTACAACTTGGAGTACGAACGTCTATGCCGACATTCAAGGTTTCTATAATGATTCGTATTTAAAGATGTTGCACCCACGGCATACACAGAAGATGCTGGTATAATAGAGACATTCTCAGCAAGAATTGCATCACCGAGGCCTTTCAACGATGTGAACTGCACTAAAATACAGAGTGGTGCAAAGTGGTTAACACATTTCTCTAATGGAACTCCACTGGGATGACCCTGGTGTACCTTACAAAGAAATGACGACTTCACTTCGAACATTCGATCATCCTGAGACCATCGTCTATGCCAAAGGCGATGAGAAAATCACATGGATACAGCGAATCTTCAAGTGCAAACTATTCAAGACCTAGAGTTCCACGGGTGGCCCGCTACCCTTAAGCTCAAGAAGAAGAAGATGGGTGAAATTAGTGTTATGTCTGCTTATAAAAATGTAATATTACTTCTAAGTTGGATTAAAGAAAATAAATGAACTTTTACGTTACATTCTGTGGTTTTCTTTCTTTCTACCTAGCTCCTACTTAGATAGTATATAGCTTTGCTCAGATCCTTTGTGTGTGGTTTTGTTCAAGCACAGGAGATTTAATTTCAGCCATGTTTGTTATATGTCTTCGGAAGTGGACACGATCACGCGCCGCCGGTTCCAAAAACCTATACGTGCAGCACGATAGACGAAATCCCATGCAATCATGACATATATTTCGTTTTCATCCATCTTAAACGTCACCTCCCTCATGCTTTAAACTAATGTCTTTTGCATCTTGCACAGCCTTTATATACATTCGTAAGCGTAGGGATTTGAGAAGTAACAATAAAGACATATGGTAACGAATAACAATTTTTTATTCAGGCATAAATACTCAGATTAGTAATACAGCTTTACATCCACAAATATTGTTGTTTTTACAATACACGAAGTAATAATACTTTTAAATTCACAGTTCTTGTTATTGTTTGAATTTTTTATTTACATTTCTTGGTTTTTAAAAATAATAGTACTGATTGAAAAAAAATCTTGGTACTTTACATTGCAGTACTGTTTACAACTATTGCAGAGGTATAGTTTCTCTTACACCAATACTCTTACTAGTGAAATTCTACCCAACCAGAAGACTTAATTTATACTTTGAACTGGGTGGCTCTAAACATTTTGTACCTCAAGCAGCTGATATGTTTGCTAATACAATCAAGCGGATGGCCCTAAAATGTTCATCCCAAACAGTTGTTCTAAAATGAATGGGGTGGAACTCACACTTAAAACTTATGTGACTTGGATAGCTAGCAGTAGGTGAAAATTAAAACTAATCTATTTACACTTGCACTCATACAATCAGACACGCACATGAAGTGAAAAAGCAAGAAATACGGTAAAATATTTTTCCTTCATTTACAATTTTTAACTTTTTTAATGATTTTAGTTCAATTTTTTAAGTCTTTTTCATGAATACATTGCACATTTTTAATTTTGTTTACTAATTTTTTATAGCGTTTTTCCCTGCACATACTGCTTATAAAGTTGTGTCTAGATATTACGGTACTTATTTAGAACAAAAACAACAGAATATATATACACACAGGCATACATATTTACACAGACATTCACACTCAAACGCACTCACAAGCATACACACAGACACACATAATCCAGGACGCAATAGCCGACACCATACCAATCCGCACGCCACAACAACACAGTGCTGCCCTGCCCCAGGAAATCCTGGGCCTAATCTCAATGAGGAACCGCCTCAGGAGACACTGGCAGCGTACCAGGCGCCAGCACTTCAAACGGCACATTAACAGGCTCCAGGGTATAATCCGGGAAAAAATACAAACATTCAAGACACAACAGTGGGACCAGAAACTCGAAGGGCTGGACACCACACGACCTGGCGTGTGGCAGCTAGTCCGACACTTCACCAGGGAGAAACTGTACACCCCCACGTTACAAGGGCCCGACGGACCAGCATATTCTGCGGAAGAAAAAGCGGAACTGATGGCCCTCACACTCGCAGCGTCATTCACACCGAACCTGGATCCCTCAGACCCAGCGTTCACACTTGCTACGGACCAGGAGGTCACACGCATCTTGGCCCAACCAGCGCGCAACAACATCCGACAAGCTAGTACAGCAGAAGTCAAATGGGCCATCATGCATACCACCGCTAGGAAGGCCCCTGGTCACAATGGCATTCAAAACCGTGTCCTCCAGGAGTTCA